>NC_063334.1:21027569-21081144 GCF_021869965.1 Rhincodon typus | reverse complement strand
TCAGCTTTCCTGCTCCTCTGATGCTGCTTGGCCTGCTGTGTTCATCCAGCTCTACACCTTGTTATCTCAGATTCTCCAGCATCTGCAGTTCCTGATATCTCTGGAAGAAGAAGAGATTTTTTTTCTCCTTAAAGGACATTGGCAAACTAGAATGGTTTTTATAACAATGGTTTCATGGTCATCATTAAACATATTTTTCATAGACTCCCTACAGTGTGGAAACAGGCCCTTCGGCCCAACAAGTCCACACCTCAGAGCATCCCACCCAGACCCATTCCGCATAACCCACCTAATCTATACATCCCTGAGCACTATGGGCAATTCAGCATGGCCAATCCACCTAGCCTGCACATCTTTGGACTGAGAGGAAACCAGAGCACCCGGAGGAAAGCCACGCAGACACAGGGAGAATGTACAAACTCCACACACAGTTGCCCAAGGGTGGAATTGAACCTCGGTCTCTGGCGCTGTGAGGCAGCAGTGCTAACCACTGAACGATTGGTTATTAAATTCCAGTAGCTGCCATAGTGGGATTTGAACCTACATGACAGAGCATTCACTTGGGCCTTGGGATTACTACTCATGAGACCGTCAGATACAGGAGCAATAACAGAACTATCACATTACTGTCTCCCTTCTTCTCAGATTTCCACTAGTAGTTTCACTGAAAAACTTGGTATGCAAGACACATCTGCAGGTAATATATTAGCATGGATAAAATATTGATTAACAAACAGGACATAAAGGGTAGGGACAAGCAGGGAATTTTCAAGTTTGCAGGCTGTGCTGAGTGCAGTGCTGCAAAGATCAGTGCTGGAGCTTAGCTATTTACAACTTGCACTAATGACTTCAAAAAAAGACAGACAGTAATGGACCAAATATGCTGATGGTGCAAAGTTAGATGGGAATGCTAAAACTCATAACTAAAACTCTCCAGTCCAGGCCACATCCTGGTAAGTCTCCTCTGCACCCTCTCCAGAGTAATCATTATCCCTCCTATCATGTACTTTCCAGAACTGCACACAATACTTTAGCTGTAGCCTAACCAAAGTTTTATACTGTTCCAGCATAACTTCCCTGCTCATAAATTCTATCCCTTGATTAATAAAGTATCTGATTTACCATCTTACCCACTTTATTTACCGGTCCTGCTACCTTTAGGGACCAGTGGACATGAACACCAAGGTTCCTCAGATCCTCGGTGCTTCCCAGAGTCCTACTGTTCATCATGTGCACACGTCCCATGAAAATTTGATCCACTTGGCGCAGCTCATTTCCAATAACCAGGTCTAGGAGGGCCACCTTTTTCAATGAACTGGAAATATACTGCACAGGGATTTTCCTGAATGTACTCCAGACACTCTTGCCCCTCTGTCATTTACATTACTTCCATTCCAGTCTATATTTGGAGAATTAAAAAGTTGTCCATTTAAGCTATTTTGTAATTCTTGCAGCTCACGGTAACGTCCTTGCAAATTTATTTGTTACAGCCTTCCTACCGGTTAATGGCCTATGGATGACACCAAACAAAATAATTGGTCCTTAGCTCCAGCCAAATTGATCTGTCCTTGATCTCTCTAGATCTTGATCTGGATATTTTGATGGTTAGACAGTCATTAGAGTGGCATGGACTAGAGTTGTGTGCCAGAATTATCCAAAATTCTTAATGCAGTTGGTTCCATGAGAATTGCCATGAAAATTCAAACTTTTGATGCAAAGTTCTCCACATTGTAACCATCTGGAACAAAAACTGAAATTCCAAGACCTCAAAGGATTCCAACTCACTTAATCTTAATAGTTACCCAGGAATAATAATAAATTTAAAAACCTACTGCAATTTCTGGTGAACAAGGAAACTGAATCCCCAGCTCACCATAACACCAGCCCACACCTCAAACTACACTCTCTCGATCCATGATTACCCCCTTAATGGACAACCAACCAACCTGATACACTGTCCACCCTGAACCCAAACTAATTGAACCCTACGAGACCCAAAACTCCGTCTCCCATCAACCCAAACTTATCTAACATCCCCTATCCTCGTAGTTCTCCTCTAGTGCTATATACCTTTCCCAATTTTGTGTGCACCTTAACATTTCTCTCTGATATTACTGCCTGGTTTCCACACCTGTCCTAAGTTAGCTTAAATTCTCCACAATAGTGCTAGCATATCTTCCAGCAAGGAAATCTGTCCTGTTTTTATTTAAGTGCAACCCTTCAACCTGTCCAGGTCTATTTCCCTTACAGGCATTCTCAATGTTTCAGAAACCTAAAGTCCTCCACATTGCACATTTTTTTGCAGACACTCATTCATCTAAATTATGCTTCTGTTTCTATCCTCACTTGTGCATTGTATTAGAAGTAATCTTGAGATCGCCACTGTTGAGTTCCTGTTTACTAATGTCCCCTATATTCGGACTGCAGGATCACCTCTTACATTCTGCCCATATTGTTGGTACCTATATGAACAAAGGTGGCAATGTGGAGTTAGATTACAGGGAATCAGCATAATACCGTTGACTGGTGAATGGCAAAGTCTTACTGGGTTAAATTAATTACTCATGTTCCTCTCTTGTATCAATTCATTCCACACACACCCTCACAAAAAAAAGCTGCAAATGAAGCCAAGTTAAAATTCTACAAAACTTGTTTTCCTGTTTTAGGAAATATAATTCTGGCTATTTCTCAAGCTGTACTGTATCATTTCTATATTACAGCTTTCTATCCTTACTCACTCATATGTCTGTTTTGTTGAATTTGAGCCAAACTTCCTGAGATGCTTCATTTTTTAATTCACTAATTTAATGGTATTTTTCTTTTGTTCTGGCAGATTCATCAACTAAATTATTGATGAGAACATTACCACTCTGCTGTTTGTTCTTTGTCAAAGTAAAAACTGCAAAATATCAATCCCAATTCTGTTTTTACTATTTCACCTCTCTGTAATACATCTGTTTAAATCATACCTAATATCAAATTCTGTGCAGAAAGAAGAATTGGATTGGAATATTATCTGTTCATATTTTAAACTGTGATAACACACGTTGCTCTAAACCTTCTCCATCACTTTATTTACAAACATGACAACTGGTAAAAATTGCATAATTTTTCTTATCTCCTGAGGATTCCAATACTGAAAGTCAAGGACTTCAAATTATATTTGAAATTGACATTTCTGCAAACTATATTAGTTGCGCAGTTGACGTCCTTGCCCTTTCTCCATAATTTTAGGTCTTGTGAACCAGAAGGGTCTAGGCCCGAAACGTCAGCCTCTCTGCTCCTATGATGCTGCTTGGCCTGCTGTGTTCATCCAGCCCTGCACCTTGTTGTCTCTATCAGAGACCTATCTTTTTTTGATTTTGTTCAAACCTGACACACATTAGCAAGCCAATAAGACCAGAAATGCATGAGGAATCTACCACTTTATCAAGATGAATTATCTTTCACATTTTCTATAAGCATCCATAAAGATTTCAATATTGGCTCACTTGCTGGTCATTGCTGAGGAGAAATGTTTTCATGAAATGTCATACTGAAGATACAAGCACTGCTTTGATTATTGACAGTCTTTAAGTCCAGAAGATCAAGTTCTCCTTCCATGCTGTGATCTTCACTCTAAGCCTAGATAGCAATTCTGTAAAATTTCTTGCACAAAAATAATTTTCAATTATTTTAACCCCACCTAACCTAAGTAAAATGTCTCTCCAAAAACAAACCCAATCCCACAACCATATGATCTCCTAGCAAAAAAGGCAGTCTAATGAGGGAAAATAATACGCTGGAAAATTCCATCCAATTTCATTTTGCATATTCCCTAATGTCCACTGCTGACACCTTGTAGTAATTATCACCTCCACCAGTACAGTAAGCCGTCACTTAAAGATAAGGTTGCATTCCTGAAAATCAAGTCTTTAAGTCAGGAGGGAGGAAAGGTCACATATTAGAAGCTTGTGGAGCAGGAAGGAGACAATTAGGTTGCATTGTAAACTTAATTACAATGAAGCTTGCAAAACTCAACAAGAGTACAGGCTCCCATTAACTTTCCAAGATAAAGCAAAACAATTTAAAGTTTTAGCAAAGATCTGTAGCTCGGATTGTGGGTGAGGTTGTTGACTTGCTCGCCGAGCTGGCATGTTTTTGTTCAGACGTTTCATCACCGTGCCAAGTAACGTCATCAGTGAGGCCTCCGATGAAGCAATGTTATCCTTCTCCACTTGGAATTTATACTGTCTGGTCCTTTATGGTGAGTAGTGTCATTTCCGGTTTTGATTTGTATGGGTTTGTACATGGGGTCCAATTCTACATGTTTGTTGATTGAAGTATGGCTGGAGAACTCCATGCCTCGAGAAATTCCGGTGCATGTCTACATTTGGCTTGGGCTACCATGGTTACCTTATCCCAGTTAAATTGACGGCCTTCATTGTCTGATATTAAGGAGAGTTTGTTGTGCCATTTTGTTGCTAGCTGATGTTCATGTATTCTGATGGCTAATTTCCTTCCTGTCTGTCCAATGTAATGTTTGTGGCAGATGTTGCATGGTATTTTGTAAACTGCATTCATTCTGCATGTTATGGGAATGGTGCCTTTAATCCTTGCGAGTGTTTGTTGTAGAGTGGCCATGGGCTTGTGGGTTGCCATGATCCCTAGTGGTCTTAGGTGCCTTGTCAGTTCTGATACGTTCTTGATGTAGGCAGTGCGGCCAGTGTGTTAGAGTGTATTGTGTCCTCCTGGGACAAGATAACCATAGTAGCCCAAGCTAAACATAGTCATGCACAGGAATTCCCAGAGGCATGGTTCTCCACCCATAAGGTAATCAACAAACATATAGAATGATGCCACCTAGCATGGTGACGAAACATCTGAATGAAAACAGGCCAGTTCAGCGAGCAAATCAACAACCTCAAGCAAAACTATGTTCAGTTGGGTGATTTAAAATGAAGATTTAGGATACTGGGTAATCCTCATCAATATCACCGTTCATATCAATCCTCATTTTTCTTTGTCTTGACTCTGTCTAATGAGTAGTTGTGGAAGACGTGCCACCACTGAGTATCTACAGAAGAGATACTGTTCTTAAATAGGACAAAGGTTAATTGCACGATAGCAATGAGCATAGTTATTTGGATCTAACGGAGTTGAAATAGATGCACCTGCCCCAGTGAAATATTGGTTTAAATCTCCTTGTCACAACCCACAGAGCCTGTGTGACATCAGTAGAATGGGTTGAGCTGATTATCATGAACATTAATCCCTTCAGGCCTATTACCTTGAAGAATATCTACCAACCCAAGTTTACTTTATTATAGTTTACCAGTTATGCAATCATGTATATAACATTTACTACTTAGCCATCTCCCTGCAAGTCTCTGACTTCACAAATGCAAGCAGTCTGGACACTTCATAATTTCCCCTGAATGCACAGTCTTCAAACTTGCATATGGGAGCTTCTGGACACTATTGTGATCCAGGACAAACATGTCTGCAGTTAATGTTTGAAGTTCAAGTATCTTCTGCTCATGATGAGGTGGAATCTGAACTACAGACACTGCAATGCATCAGGGAATGTCAACCTAATCTGGATTCTTTGTACCAGGAGGCGGTCACATGACTTAGGATAAGTTCTTCTGATTTGATCAGGGAAAAGTAGATGTTAGTGTGAGGGAGGCAGATGAGGAAACCCAGAAAGCAAGGATGTAGAAGCAGAGAGTAGAGATGGTTTTAAGTGAAATAGTGGGGGCAAGGGTTGAAAATAGCAACATGGGAAATGGGGGTCAGAGAATAGCAAGGAAGAGGGTGGGCAAAAAGCTTCAGAATACACCAGCCAAGACTAAATGCTACTAAAAATCAAAAAGACAAAGCTAAAGGCTGTGTGACTGATAACACTTAGCATCCATAATAATGTAAACAAATTGATAGACACATTAAAATAAATATATACAGTCTGATAGCTTTTACAGAGACATGGCTGTACAATGACAAGGTTTAGGTGCTGAATATTGAGGAGTATTTGACATTTAAGAAAAATAGGAAGTGGGGTGAAGGCAAAGGTGTAGCATTGTTAATCAGGGATGGCATTTGTGCAATAGTTAGAGAAGACCTTGGTTCACGAGGTCAGAATGTAGAATTAGTTTAGGTGTAAATGAGGAATTGTAGGGTAAAAAAGTCATTAGTGGAATGATCTATATCCCATCTCTCTTTAATCACAATGTGGGACAAAGTGCAAAAGATGAAAATGTGCGTGCTTGTGATGCAAGAATGGCAGTAAGCATGGATGACTTTAATCTACACATAAACTGGAAAAATCAGTTTCAAAATAATAGCCTGGATGTGTTCTTCATAGAGTGCCTTCAAGATAATACCTTAGAACAGTACATTTTGAAACAGACAAGAGAGCAAGTTATACTAGACTTGATATTGCATAATGTGACAGGATCAATTAATGATTTTGAATTCAGGAAACTCTAGGTACCAGAAACCATAATATGATAGAATTTTATGACCAATCTGAAAGGGAAGAGTTTTGAACCTAAATAATGTCAACAATGTGAACATGAAAGGTAAACTAACTGCAGTAAATTGGCTCACTAGGCTAGAGGATAGCTCAATAAAAACATGGTGGCAGACATTTAAGGGTAAATTTTAGAATCAGTACATTTCAACTATAAAGAAAAATTGTAGAGGACCATTTACAGTGAACAAGGAAATTAGGGAAAACATCAATTTTAAGGAATATAACTCCACAAAAATCAGCAGATCAGATGATTGGACACAATTTGAAGAAAGGCAGTGAATGATTCAAAGGTGATCAGATGAAGAACTTAGAATATGGGAGGAAGCTAGCTTGGAAAGTGAAAAAAAAAGGATGGCAAGAATTTCTACAGATGTTTAAAAGGAAAAGGGCAAGAAAAGTGAATGTTAGTCTGATAGAGAGTGAGAATGAAGAGTTAATAGTAGATAAAAAGGAAATGATGGACGAAATGAATAAATATTTTGCTTGTATATTCATTATAGAGGATACACAAATCAATTCACTAATAGCTACAATTCAGTAGTTGGGAAGGAGAGAAGAATGAACAAAATTACCAAGAAGAGGTCTGTGGAACTAAGGGTTGGAATCTTATAAGAGTCGAGTGACGTAAGCAATGGCAAGATATGCGGCAAAATTGGGTGTAGGACATCTTGACATCAAAATCATCTCACTCCATGTTCTTTGTTTTTTGCAAGTATTGGGGCAAAATTCTCACTTAGTGGTGAGATGCAATTTGATGGTCATTATTGGCGGTTAATGGTTTGGTAATGCCATGTCTCGCCTCATTAATATTCAGACTCCAATCTGAGCTAATGCACCAAGCAAACCAGACATTAAAAAGACTCCACAAGGAAACTCACCAGGACCGAATGTCATGTGACTGCTTTGGTTCCCCTGCTTTCAGATGGTGCAGTATGCTTTCAGTGCAGACCTCCATCCATTGAGTGTTATGTAGACCATGAAATGCTACCAAATGGCGAGAAAGTGCATTTAGCACATACATAGAGTGGGTCATGAACACATGAAAGAAAGTTAACATCATGAATTTTTATGAAAAATCTGTTATCTATAGAAGAGCTTTCTTCACTCCTGCCACCAAAGTGCCTTAAAAAGGTTTTTTTCTCTCACTTTGTCCCACTATGTCTCACTCCCTATCTCTGCAGCTGGAGTGCTCTGCTGTGAAACCCCCTGGAGGGTTCATGGGGTAGCCCTGGGACACTTGAAAAAAGATGGACCAGAGGCAAATCTATTTTCTTTCACTTGAACTTCCAAGGGTTGGAGGGATGCAGGTAACGTGGAGTTAGAAGTTTCAGCCTTCTCTGGAAAGCCCCGAGTGGAAAATGCCAAGTATGTGGTTCCACTTCCAGCTGGGTGCCTGCTGGCATTGCCCTGTCTCCTTGAGAGAAGGTGGCATCTGGAATGGGGTCAAGGTTCTCCACGTTCCTGTCACCAGACCTTGGTGCTGAGGACCAATGGTGAGGTGATGGCTTGAAAGTGCACCATGACGGAGCTGGACTTATCTCTCCAAAGCGGCTGCCCATCTGTCCATGGAGGAAGCCAGACACTTGCAGGGCTCACTCTACTGCTGCAGCTTCTGAGCAGCCCATACGCTTGCCTGCTACTGCTGTTCTTCCCAGTGCAGTGGATAAATTTCCTGAATGCCATAACAAGTGGGTCCTCTCCTGCTTGAGGCTGAGCAGTTGCCTGGTCTCTGGCAGACCTCCAAATGCCAGGGACCTGGGCTTTTTGTCTTTTGGTCAGCTGATGCTGTGAGGTCCTTACCAGATTGTGTACCCATGCTGTTTCGGTCTAAAACCCTCACAGAAGTGTTACTATCTGTGAGCTGTTGGGGATGGAAGTGCTGAAGGTAGCCTTGCCAAAGCCTCCTTTGAGACCTCCACATCCTTGTCCTGAGAGTTCCAGGAGGGTGGCTCTTCCGCAGTCGTCCATTTCTTCACAAATTTTGTCAGGAGGCTTGCAGAAGCAGCAAGTACTAGCTTGGTCAGCAATGTCCACACTATTTATTGACCATGTCCTGGACCTATGGATACTGTGTTAGAGGCATTGACTATTCCAATTACATGACAGAAGATTGAATATTTCCTCTATCCCTGTGAGGTTTATGAATTCCTATGCATTGACAACATTTAGCAAGATCCTTATATCAACATTAGTGATCTCACTGAATTGGTTCATCTGTTTGTGTTCCTCCTTGATTCTGGGAATTAAGTCTTCTACTGGTTGCTTAATAATGGTGTATTACTGGACCAGTGTTTGGACAACTGTTTGCTTCTGGACCTGTTGTTCTTTAGGAGAGGTTGTCAATCTTCTCTAACACTTCTGATGAGGTTGAGGTAGAGGTGTATATGCAGGCTCAAATGTTGATTGGTTGATTGAAAACAACATATATATTTTCAAATCTTGCATCTGCATTGCAATGTAGTGTAACTTGTAGCATTTCTATGTTTCTGACAGTTGTTCAACCTGTACCATGTATCCTTTACTCTATCATTATTATCTGTATCTTCAACCATGAAGAACTGGACAAGTAGGCCAATAACACTCATTCCCTGTATCATTCAATAGGTATCTATTAACCCGGACAAGTTCTATCACTTCTATCTCATCTAGGTTAGATACTTTCCTGAGAAATACCTTGCCCATTTTATCCACTGGGCGTCTCTTACTGTAAGTGGCTTACAGTGTTGCAAACATAGCATTCATCAGTGATAGGTGGAGACCATAAGACTTAGGAGCGGGTGTAGCCCATTCATCCGATTGAAACTGCTCCACTATACAATGAGATCATATCAAATCAGATAATCCTCAATGCCACTTCCCCATCTTATTTCCATAACCCTTGATTTCCTTACTGTCTTAGCTTTGAAAATATTTAACGACACAGTCTTTAGAGCCTTCTGTGTTAAAGAATTCCATAGGCTCGCTACCCTTCGAGAGAAAACAAAAGCCCTGCTCATCTCTGTTTTAAAAGATGACCTAGATGCACCGACAGGGCAAAACAACCTTTTCATATCTACCTTGCCAAACCGCCTTAAAATTTTATATTTTGCAACAAAAATCGAGCTCAACCTCCTCAACCACTCCTGAAAACAAAATCCTTCCAGACCAAGGATCAGCATAACGAACCTTCTCTGGACTGCCTCCAAGTCCAGAATATTTTTCCTTCAGCAAGATGACAAAACTTTACATAGCATTTGAGGTGTGATCTGACTAGAGTATTGTCTACTTTTAGAAAGACTTGCTCATCTTATACTCTGCAATTCGATACAGTGCTGACACTAATACTTAGTGTCATGTTTTGTTTTCTTGAGATTTGTCTTCTGT
The DNA here is from genome assembly GCF_021869965.1 of Rhincodon typus. NCBI lineage: Eukaryota > Metazoa > Chordata > Chondrichthyes > Orectolobiformes > Rhincodontidae > Rhincodon > Rhincodon typus. The sequence continues at coordinate 21,071,267 of NC_063334.1, read as the reverse complement.
CATGAATTGTCAAAGAGACTTTCTAGTTTCTGCTTCCAACAGGATATAAATAGCTCTCTTCAATGTTAAATCTTCCTTGGACTGTAGGAAATTTAACAAAGTTTAATCAAGCATTCCATCAACAATTCTGTCGCGTGAATTTTGATTTCAAAGTTTCATATTCAGAATTTTCTTCATATATGTGGAGACACTCTTGAACTTGTTTATTGATTATCCTTTTGGCTAAATTCCTTTGTTATAACTTGCTCGTTCAAGATTGTTATCTTTTAAATTCCAGATAAAGCATCAGCAATTATGTTTCTTTTTCCCCGATGTTAGGACAATAATAGCAAAATCAGTCGAAATAGCCTGGCATTGTGTGGTTTTTAAATTTCTCCACAAAGGGTAAAAGGTTATGATCGGTACGTGTCAGTGTCTCCCTGTAGCTACGGCAGACATATACTTCAAAATGTTTAAGAGCTAGTAGTAAAGCTAGAATTTCTTTTGGTCAGTTAGAGGGCATCTCTTCCGGTGTTGATTTAGCTCTCTAGAAAATTAGCTCACTGCCTTCTCAATAGCCAACCCAGCTTCTTAGGCCAGGACTGCACCTAGCTCAAAGTCACTAGCACCAATTGCTGCGTTGAAGTGCTGAGTGAATTTTTGGGCAGATAACATTAAAATTTGATCAAAACTGTTCTGACCTTTCAAAAGATGCTATCACTTTCTTGACCATATTACTTGTTTTTTTTCTTACATATCCATCAGTGGAACCATTATACTGAAATTTGGTACAAATTTGTGGTAGAGATAACGCATCCCCAAAACCCCCATGATTTCTAATTTACTCTGAGAGGCAGGGGACTCAACTGATGATTGTCTTTTTGCTGTTCTTGACAGTACGTGTACTTACCCTATTATATGTTTTATGTAGGATTGCTGTACTTTTACATTTTAAGTTTGTCAAGATGAATGAAAAGGCATAATTTAACTAAATGGAGAATGACTGCAGAATTCTGAGGTGGAGAGGGATCCAGGTATTCCAGCGCATGAATCACAAAATGTCAGTGTGCAAGTACAACAAGTAATTAGTAAGGATTAAAGAACATTATTGTTTATTACAAAAGGAATTAAAAAGAAAAGCCAAGATGTTATACGTCAGTTATATGGGTCATTAATGAGATCACATCTCAAACTCTGAGTGCAGTCCGGTTTCTTTATTTCACAAGGATGTAAATGTGTTGGAAGTAGTTCAAAGGAGGTTTATCAGACGATACCTGGAGTAGAGCGCATTACTCCAGGCTTTATTTCACTCGAGCATGGGGGAATGAAAAGTGATTTGATTAAAGTTTATAAGATCCTGAAAGGTTTTGAAAACATGGATGTGGCAGGAACATTTCCTCTTGTGAGTCACTCCAAAACTTGGAGGGCAGTGTTTCCAAACTTTGGGCCACCTATTTAGGACAGGAATGAGGAGAAATTATTTCTCTCAGAAGGTTGTGCAACTTTGGAACTCTCTGCATCAGAAGGCAGTGGTAATTGGGTCATTGGTCTTTTTAGGTGGAGGTAGAACAGCTTTTTGTTAGGCACTCGAATCTAAAGTTATCAAGAATAGATTGAAATATGAATTTGAAATTTGAAACACCAACTGATTGATCATGATCTTTTTAAATGGCAGAGAAAGCATAAGTGACCCAAGGAGTTGTGCTGTTATTTTTGCTGTTGCTTAATTCACAGGAGTTTTATTTTTGAGGAGTGAACAGGAAGTGTTGATGAGGGCAGTGCTGTTGATACGGTGTGCATGAGCTTCCAGAAGATGTTCAAGGAGTGCCACATAACAGACTTGTGAAAGAAAATGTAGCTCATAGAATAAAAGGTCAGTAACAACATTAGCTGAGGGTTTGGAAACAGACAGTAATGGTTAATGGGCATTTTCTGAATTATAGTTTTGTGGTGAGATTCCCCAGGTATAGAGATCCCTACTTTTACTCCTAATTCATGTTTGTATGTATTGGTTACTGGACTATAAATTACAAATACCACTGTTTGTGGTGCTTTGCTGTTATTTAGCTTCACCCAAACTGATTCCACATCCTCTTCTTCTGAGCTGAGACTTTTTCAGCATGTATCTCATTATCAGCACTACCTCTCTTCCTTTCCCCTCTTGCTATTCTTCCAAATAGCAACTATCCTTTAATATTCAGCTCCAGTCTAAGAAACCTGCCTCATCATCTTGATAATAGCATTTAAGTCATAGCCTTTCACTTCTACTAGTACCATCAATTCGCCTATGCCTTTGTGAATGCTGTATGCATTCAAATGCAGTACTTTTAATTCTTCCTTTTTAATAGTCATCTGTAATTTGACTCTTATTGATACTAGGACTTATTTCTGCCGCCTTCCACTTTCATCTACAGCTTTTCTTTTTTTCATAACCAGCTTTCTTTTTATTCTATCTGAATTCCCTCTTAGGTTCCCATCCCCCTGACAAGCTAGATTATATCCAACAGCACCAACAAATTTAGTCCCAGTCCTGTAAGGCATAACCTATCCTCCTTTTACAGGTTGCACCTGCCCAAGAATAGGTCCCAGTGCCTCAAAAATCTAAAGCTCTCCCTACTACACCATTTTTTCCAGCCACCTATTCATTCACTCAACCTTATTTCTATTCTCACTAACACATGTTACTGCAAGAAATCTTGAGATTACTGCCTTACAGGTGCTTTTCAGTCTCCTTAAATTATACTTTCAGACTTCATCTCTCTCTCTGTCTATGCCATCGGCATTAATGTGAACTATATTTTCTGTCTCTCCTAAAAGAGTGTCCTGCAATTACTTTGTGAAATCATTGACCCTGATACCATGGAGGGAACATAACATTCTTGAGCCACATCCTCGTCCAAAGCAAAAACTTGCCTGTTCCCACATCGAATTGCCTACCACTACTGCCTTTCCAATCACACCCTCCAAACCCCCACCCTGACCCCATAAACTGTGCAGTTGAGTCAGCTGAAGTACCTCAAGCCTGGCTGTTGCTACATACCTCTGATGAACCATTTCTCACATCAGTATCCAAAATAGAAAACTGGTTAGTGAAGACATAGACCCAGGAGACTCCTGTGCTCTCTTTCTGGTCTTTCTAGTTGCCTGATGGTTCCTCATTCCTTCTCTCTGCCTGCCTAGTCTTAATCTGCAGTGAATTGATGTTGTTAAATATGCTGCCTATATCTTTCTCAAGTTTGATTCCAGTAGCCAGTTAAGTTCCAAAACCTGGAGCTTAAGGTGTTGTAACTTATGATATTTCCTGCACATGTGATCGGCCAGATCACAGGAAATGTCCACAATTCACCACATGACACATAGATTTCCACTTAGCCAATCTATGCCATGCTTTAAACATACACTAAGCTACATACTTTAAACTGGGGATAAGAAAGCAGAAAATAAAATTAGTCACCAATCTGTTATGCCATGTCTTAAGCCTACTTTCAGCTTTATAATTTAAACCGGAGATAAGAAAGTTGAAAGTAATATTACTCACCAATCTACCAGAATGATTCTATTTCCTTAGCAATCTTGATTTCAAAGCTTCACAATCCATAGAGACCATTTATGAAGTTAACTATGGATTCCCCAGATAATTAGCTGTTCTGTTAAATCATGGTTCTTTGGAGAATTTTATTTGTTCTCTGCTTAAAGTCAGTCAGCAACTTGTAGAACTGCACCAAAAATATTTTGCTTTCTTTTATGCATTAATGAACTACTACATCATCAGTCATAAGTTCTATTGAACACATTAGTGTTTTTTACTTGTTCAGCTTTTGATGTCCACTCACTATGTGGCAGTAGTTGTTCTCAGCTGTATGCACTTATGATTAATTTCTAGCCTTCTCAATCCATTTTGCACCAGTAATTTAAAGTTTTCTCCTTATTCGCACAGATATTTAACTGGTCGAACTCTGCTGCCAGCTCATTTCCTAACTGAAGTTCAAACCAGGATTTCTCCTCCAGACTCGCAATTTCTGATGAACTCTATGTCAGTCACTTATGATTAATTACTAGATCATATTTTTCTGCACCTCTCAATAGATCTGAACCAAAAGGCTTTACCATTAAGAGCTGTTTCTTGACATTTTCACAAATTTTACTGAAGGTTCTTTGACTGTGCAGCTGCTAGCTGGCTGCATGAGTAGTTGTTAAAGCCGTAAGTATCCACTTAGAGGGTCCAATGTGATTCACATCGTTGTCACCTTGTGGTATTAAGCAATTGCTGCTGTGATGTTGTATATGTTGTAATGCCAATCACAGCCAGCTTGTGGTTGAGATATTTTGCTGCCACTATCCCTTTTCATGGACAAGGTCTAAGGGCCTACTTGCTTTACATTGGTAGAGGAAACTAACTAGTGAGTCTTAACGAGAAACAGTTCTTACCTTAAACAAGATATAGTTTATTGCAGTATAGCAATTAGGTATTAGTTACATCAGTAAATTCATCATAATTACCAACAAAAAAGGGAAGGACAAGGGAAAAAAAAGGGTCACTTGACTCAAAATCTTAACTCTGCTTCCCTTCCAGAGATGCTGCAAGACCTGCTGAGTTTCTTAAGCAATTTCTGTTTATGTTAGGATGGATTATTGAGTCCTCAGAATACTTACAGCTGTGGACACACCACAGGTATTGATTGTCACCCAAATATGGCTATCCTTGCCCCACTCATCCCCAAATCTGAAACTTGAAGTATTGAATTTAAAATTGTATTCAGCAACATAAGAATCCAGGAACAGAAAGTCATTCAGCTCTTCTTGCCAGTTCTGCTCTTCAAATAGGTCTTAGTTGATTTGTAGCTTAAACCCATTTATTCACCTTGTTTTCCAAATGTCTTAATATTTTATCCAGCCCAACATCGATAATTCTCAGCTTTGAAATTTTAAGCTGACTTACGCTCAACTGGTCAATTGTCCTTTTTGTTCCTATTACCATTCCCGATGATCCAACTCTCATTTTAATGTTATATCTTCCCTTCCCCACACTGCCATTTCTGATGCAATGATGGACATAATCTTTTTACTGAAAAAGAACAAGACCCTGCGTGTAAACGACTGTAGCTTCTAACATGCACAAATCAATTACACTACAAGCCCAATGTGATAATCTTAAATAGGTATTCAATGTGATCCATATTACAGTCAGGATTACTCAGTAAATGTTGTCTAACTGCAAAATTACATTCAATGTTGTGCATTATGTTCTGAGTTTTGCAAGCACAGGCTGCTTAAACAATTTTTTCAATCAGAAAAGCGCAGGGAAAACTATCAATCCTTGCTGCATCCCCGTGTCAACACCTTGCATAAACAGAATTGACTTATCCAGATTGGATTTAATCAGTTAACTAAAATGGACATTTAACTGTTCCTGCTGCATCACCATGACAGTAATAGTCCAACCAAACAGCACACTCTTGTCATGCTGTATAAATCACTGTTTCTATTCAGAAGCTGGTTTACTTATGATTCACCCCGATACCTGTAAGACAAAAAAATCTTCGACTTCATGTCACTTTTAGCAATGTTTAACTTCCATCTCTTTGTGTTCTGACCCACTTGACTAAACAGCCAATATCCAATTTGCCTTTTCGAATGTATTTTGTACATAAACTCTGGCATTTAGTGATCTCTGTTCAACCACACTTCCTAACTTCTCACTATTTATCAATGTGCTGGTACATCTTTCTTAGCTCCAATGTAGATGAACTTGTATTTTTCTGTATTGAATGTGATCTTGACTGATCTTCAATAGTTTTGCCAATTAAAGTAACCTGTCAACGTCCCTTTGCAGTCTTCTTTTCCAAAGTAAACCATTTATTATGTCACCTAATTTAGTACCATCAGTAAATTTACATGTATGGTTTTCAAACCAATTATAAATATAATGAAACGCTACAGCCCAGTACCATCGTTTGTTATAAACTGACAGATTGGATACAAAATAATTGTTCCTACTTTCTAAGCTGAATTTTCATTGTCCCAAATGTTGGTTGCTGTCAGGTTTTAAACCACCTGCAAAGAGACATGAATCATGGCTTGGAGTTAGCAAGTATTGAAACGATAAGTAAAATGCTGTAGCATCAGTTGTATCTATGTTGAAGAAGTTGAAATATAACAGTACTATGATTGGAAGATATAACTACTGTGTAAACACCTTGGAGAAAATGAGATGTGATTTGAAAATGTTATTCAAAATCATGAGATTTTTAGATAGAGGAGACAGGAATATTTAAAGTAATTGATATAAGACAAAATGGTGAAATGAGGAAGAATATCTGTGCCAAGCAAATGGTTAGGATCTGGAATAAGGATATGGTAGGGTCAGATTCAATCATGGATTTCACAAGACAATTTAGAATGGAACTGAAAAGAAAGTACTTGCAAGGTTAATCGGAGAGGTCAGGAGAATGGGACTAGCTGAATGGCTCTGAGAGAGCCAGCATAAAGATGATGGGCCAAATGTGCTTTTTTTATACTGAAAGCATCACAGAACTCTTACTGCAGGCAGAAGTTCCTTGGTGCCACCTCCGAACTTTCTCAAATGTGCATTTACTTCCTACCCCTTCCTTTTCAGATAGCAGTCAAATTTCTTCCTGAAGGTCTTGATTGAAGCTACCTCCAACACAGTCTCAAACAATACATGCTCATAGCACGACAAAGATTTTGTTGCCATTTTGAGATTCTAAGAAACAAAGTATGTTCAAGCCATGTATGTTTCAGGTAACGGGAATCTCCAAAAAGAAAGAACAACTTAATCGTAACATTCAACAACCTTACCAACATAAGCTCCTTTACCATAAACAATTTACTGCCCACTGGAGGCATAACTACAAACTCAAAACAGGGCCAGAAACACACTACCAGCAGGTGTGACCATGGACAGAGACATTCAAGAGTCTGATCGCTTCCAAGTTTATATTAGATATTTGCAATGTCTCATGGTTTGCAGATTTTACTTGATGGCACTCACACTGAATTAGAAAGTTATGCATAAATTGCAGTCCAGAAATTCAAGCCCAAATTTGGCAAATGTAACTTTGAGGGTGAGTTTATACAATGGATTTGACACAGTATTTTAACATAATACAATCTGCAACCAACCAAAGAACAGACTATTTGATACCAAGTAATATTGAATAACACTGGATTAATTAATGATTTCATGGTGAAAGATCTGTTCGGCAAGGACGATGATAACATGTGCATCAAACAGTGGAATTATGACATGGTAAGTTTCTGTAATAAAAACTAATGGCTCTAACTGAACACAAGAGGTTAAAATATGCTAACAATCAGCGTACTTTGCACCTAAAAGCTTTAAATGTATTTTTAAAAAGTATGCCTCTTGAAATACCATGGGGCTTGCAAGCAGACAATGGAGGTGTGATAATTCCAGCTACAGAGAGAGAGAGCAGATGTGAGGAAGATCTTCAAATAGACTCAACTGAAATTATTGTCAATGATTTGTTGAAACTTTTGATCCCTCAAAATTAACCCAGCATCATTTTGAGCCTTTGTAGTCTATAAAGAAACCTGGTTATGAACAGTCAGTATGCAGAATGCTAAGAAGAAAGTCTTCAGAACCACTTCCAGAGCAGACATTTGAGCAAGGGAGGATGAAGTTAGACAGAAACCAAATGTTGTGTTGAGAGAAAGTCAGCCAGTGTGGAAGTACCAAAACCACAGCCCTGCTGAAGAACAGGGAATCTACTTTCCACCCCAAAATCTATTGACTTACGCAAGACACGAATAACTATAGAAGCCATCACCGTTGCTGGATCTGACTCCAAGTGTTAACTTCTTCATTTTAGCAACAATTAACTCAAGCAATAGGTCTCAGCAGGATACAACAAAGAGATTTTAGCACTTTCTTCTAACAAGCATTCTGTTGTCTGATAGGTACTTGTTTTGATCTTGATATCTGTAATTTCTTGTGAATAATTTAATATTTTTATCCCTCATGAATCTTCAATAATAATTTGTAATAACTTAGCCTAAATCTTATGTAAACGAAAAGCTGGATGACCATTACTTGAATCAATGCAAATTAAAAAGGAGCCACATGATCTATATTAATCTGTAGGTCACTGAGCAAGGAGTTGACATGTCTAGTATGTTATGATGCATGATAGAATATCACACTCAGTTTGAGGATAAGAAACATGGGTTTAAAACTGGTGTCTTGAACTTAAATATAGGCAATTAAAAGATACAAAAGCACAATGGACATGGAAAATTTATGGAAAGGTGTAATGCTAGATGAGCAGTGATGGTATTAAAAAAAAAATGTAACATTCCTATTTCATGGTAAAGGAAATGTGAGAGGTGTGGAATGGAAAAATAGTTTATATTTCAGATTTGTGCCCCCAAGGCAGGAATTAAGGTTCTACAATTAAAAACGGCCAGTATGATTATTCATTGTACGCACAGATGCAGCCACACCAGCAATGAACAGGAGGGGACTTTTTGACAGGTGTTAATGTAAAAGCTCTTGATGCATTTCCAAACGACTGCAAACCACAAGAGCATCAAGTAACAGGTGTGAAAGAAAAGTTAATGGAGTATTAAATTGCTAACACAATTAAAAATAGCAGAACATGAAGGATAGCTACAGAAGGAAATTAGAGCTGGGTGAACAATGATGAAGTACATAGCGTTTATTCAACTTCAGCAAAAATGATTCATACAAAATTTCAAACACAGCCAGTACTTTTAAAGCTATTCTCAGTGACACCTCCCAAATGGACTTGTGTCTCTTTAGATCCAGTGAAAGGAGATAACTTTTATAAACAAAATACACAAGCTAAGCCTCAGATCAAATTTCATTTAGACCAAGAGATAAGCCTCTTTTCAAGGAGCAATGTGGAAATCCCAATGAGTTAATCAATCAAACCGGTATGGAAAACATAACACTTCTGTGTTTTTTGCCAGTGGTCAAATAGATCGTTTGTTGGAGACTGAAGTGTCGATGTTTGAACACACAGCCTTCATTGGATGGAAGTCACTTTTCACTGTATCTATATTACACAAAACAATAATAAATCTCATCCAAAACAGTATAAGAGAAAGCTTGCCTCAGAACATAGTTAACTAGCAGGAGATCATCTAATCAGCGGCTGGAGGTTGCTATTGAGCAGGCTGATCGTGTTTCGGTCTAATTCTTGGACATGTCCACATAAACAGTTCACTTACGATTGCTTTATAAAGAACATTGGTTATATCCTATTGTTAGAATTGCCCAGTCTATTGATATCAGAGTAAACACAATGGATCAGGGAAAGTGGGAATAAAAGTCTACAGAAGCAACGTTCCAATTTTGTGCATGTGTGCATCATGGTCCACCTAGTGGTGCCATTGGAGTACCCTTTTGGATCTGTTCCTAAGCCACCTTTTTGATTGTGAAAAGGTATGCTCGTGCATAAAATCTGCATAAATTCATTGGGACTGACAAAGTGATCAAGAAACTGCAAAAAAAAATGTGGAGTTAAAAATTCACAGTGTCTGGTTTCTCAGACTGCTTGTTCATGATAGATTTTGGGCTACATAACTGATTTCCCAAATCATCATTTTCACAATGGAGTGCTTATTGATGGACACTTCAAAATGTTTATTGAATGGACATGTTTGTTGCCATATGGTGCTGAACAGATAAATCAGGTGTTTGTTTACATAAGAAATCCAGCACTTGAGTGAGATGTCATTAAGCATTTAAGCGAAATGCATGTTTTCTTAAGCAAATATTTAAAGCAATTTCAATATATTGTATGCATGATGTGGAGGTGCCGGTGTTGGACTGGCGTGGACAAGACCAGAAGTCACACGATGCCAGTTTATAGTCCGACTGATTTATTAGAAATCACAAGTTTTCAAAGCTCTGCCCCTTTGCTACCTGAAAGCTTGTGATTTCAAATAAACCTATCGGAGTATAACCTGGTGTTGTGTGACTTCTGACAATGTATTGTATGTTGGTTTTCTATCAATGAGAAGATATTCTTTTCAAAGGGGTCATTGCCAAGGGTGGCATGGTGGCTCGGTGGTTAGCACTGCTGCTTCACAGCACCAGGGACCTGGGTTCAATTCCACCCTCTGGCGACTGTCTGTGTGGAGTTTGCACATCCTCTCTGTGTCTGCATGGGTTTTCTCTGGTTTCCTTCCGCAGTACAAAGATGTGCAGGTTAGGTGGATTGGCCATGCTAAATTGCATGTAGATTAGGGGGGTTGGTGTGGACTTGTTGGGCTGAAGGGCCTGTTTCCACACTCTAGGGATTCTAATACACAGATGATTTTATTTTCTGACAACATACTTCCTAATTAATTCCCACACGCAATAATGCACAATTTGGCGTGGAGGGGAAAGGGTAAATGATAGTGGATGGACTGTGGGTATTCAGCACTGATATTGCTTTGAGGCTATACAGGCCATGGAAATGTGATAAAAGAGGTTTGATGGCCATAGAAGATGGGTATATGGGCATAGAGTGTACAAAGATTATACAGGGTTGGGAACAAGGGTACTAAGTTGACATAGGAGATATGGAAGGCCAAGAGAGATGTGTACATGGTCATAAGTTGATATAGGGGTGTAAAGGACCAATTGGAGTGCATATAGGGCTTTATGTTGGCATGGATGGGGCATGTGGAGTGAAGGGCGAGAGCAAGCGGAGTGTATTCTGTTTTGATCTGTATTTATAAACATTGAACACAATGCTAGAGCCCAGAGTCAGGGTTTCTGCCCAACTGGCCTTGGGACAGGTAAAGACTGTTTGGAGTTTTCTGAGTTACCTGGCCTGATTTCCAATCCAATCTGCTTCTCTAAAGCATAAATCAGAAATACAAGTAGCCAATTTTAATGGGTAGTTTCATGAAGTTGGGATTACTCCCACGACTGCTGGTCTGAACCAGAAACAAGATCAAGGCTTGCATTTAACAATTTTATTCGAGTTATTTTAAGGCATGATGAGTAAGGTGTATAAAGGAGAACTGGTAGTTGTAGTGTACTTAGATTTCACAATGACACATGATGAGTTATCATCAAGTTAACAGAAATGGTTACCACAGAAGGTAAAAGTTCATTGTGTTAGAAGTTAATATGTTAGGATGATAGAGGATTAGCTAACTAATAGGTTAACTTGCTGATTTTTAAACTAATTAACTAGAATATTAAAGTGCCACAGGAGCTGTGTTTGGGCCCCAACTGTTTCCAAACTATATTAATGACTTGGTTGAAATGATTGAACATATCTTAGCTAAAGTTTCTGATGATTCAAATTAGGTCAGAAAGCAAGTTGTGAGGAGGACACAAAGTGTCTGTAAAGGGATTTAGATAGTTTAATTGAGTAGGCAAAAAATTGGCAATGGGAGTATGTGTAATATTGCCCACTTTGGTATGAAAATTCGAAAAGCAGAATATTACCGAAATGGAGAAAAAAAACAGCAAAACTGCCGAGGGTAATATTGGGTTCAGGCCTTGATACAGCTACTCAAATATGTTAAATTAAGAGAAATTTTCAAGAACACAGAGGCAAAGTGTTTTAGTGCTATTTTAGCACTAAGATTCTGACTAAGCAGTGGAGAGATGCAAATTGATGATCATTATTGATTGTTAAATGCCTCATGAACTACCCAGTTCACCTCACTAATATTCACAATGCCATTGTACCAACTTGCCAAACAAATTAGATGTCTGGAGTTTTTGCCAAAATCCAGAATGGGCATTTGGTGGATTCAGCTCAATGCTAGCACTAAACAATCTCCATGTTGGACATTGAGCACCAACATTACAGGACACACTCCATGGTCACCAGTCACAGACACCCCATGTCCATGAGCATTGGCATCAAATATGTGCCAGCCTCTAAGAACTATCATACCACATCTTGAATCCACTTACAGGATACTTCTGCATTTAATGCTGCACCTCAGCCTGTACTGGGAATTATCATTGTAATGCAACTATCACTGTAATGCTGCAGTAAGGACACTGTAGACTGAGTGACATGCACCTAGCTCATAAACTGGTCCATGTTGCACCTCTGAGCTCTGAGCTTGCTGTCATAGCGCACACTCACTTTGACTGTACCAAGATGCTCACAGAATCCTTTCTTCAAGACACCTTTCCTCGGCTTTCTACACTTTGCTGCCTCAGCCAGAGATACCACGCTCATATTACTGCTGTCCTACCTTGCTTTTTAGTGCAGACACAAGGCTCAGAAGTTTGTCCTAGTTGTCAGCAGGCCTCAGTTAAGTCAATTAGTTAAGCCAAGTTTACCATGTGAAGTACATGATACTATTCCAGGGCATGCTGAGAATGGTCAGAATTAGGATTCTTTGCACATACAGGGGGAGAAGTGAAAGCTAGTCCACCATCCATCTTGGTATTTGTATATCCCTATTGTGGGCTGTTTTCCTGCTGGAATGAGAAAGAGGCAGGTATTAGAGGAGATGAAAGTGGATGGCACAGCTATTACTTTTGGTGCCGGTTGGGAGATGTTCCTGAGTGAGTGAGTGAGCATGCAATTCAGAGCATTCAGGGCTAGTGGTGTTGGAGGTTGGGTTGAAGTGTGTGAAAGTGGAAGGAGAAAATGTTGCAGGCAGCAGTGATAGCGGTAGAGCGAGAGAACCCATTAAGCGCCATGTCATCAAACTACGAAAAAAACGATGCAACTTGGACGAAGCCAAAAGTAAGATTCATCATGATGAGTTTTTCAGGACTGTTTAAATTACAGGGAGAGAAAGTGCCTCAGTATTGATCCAGGTGCTATCCAATTTTACCTTTAAATGTCCCACTTGCCCACACATTGCGTCTTAATTTTCTTCTGTTCTCATAAAGAGTGATTGTTGTGCGTGCTTCTTCAGGATTCCATAAATTCTAGGGCAGTTCCAGACTGCCATCATCGGCATCTGATTTAATTTCTCTCCAACTGTAACATTCATGTTACATTAAACTTCCCTGAATTTCTATATAAGTTGTCTCAAAATATGTCCTGTTTCTTTATTCTTCCTCTACAGGGTTGTCATGGACGTTGAGAAAGAGGGACGGGAAGTTCCATGGCCAATGATGTTTGGAGTTGATATTGAGCTATGTGATGAGGATAATGAGAGCATGGTTATGTATCTGAAGAACTGGAAAAAAGCACTGGACAATAGAGGTATGAAGGTCAGTCGACCAAAGACCCAGAGGGTGACCCCTCTGTTTGAACTCAGAGAAGAGGATAAGAGTGAAGGTGTCAGGTAATGGCGAAAACTTGAAAAAGTGACAATTTATTATAACTGGGCAGGAGGTGGAAGTGTGGAAATGGGGTTTAAGCAATGGATTAACTCTGGTTGAAATTGAAAGAAGTGCTATGCATATAATATTACAGGAAAATATCACTAAAATTGTAGAAAGAATCTACATAAGAATCTACATAATAACTGGTCTATCATTGTAGTGCAACTATCATTCTAATGCTGCAGTAAGGACACTGTGAGTACAGTCATGTAGATAACATTGTGAAGAAAGGACTAACAGGATATAAATGAGATATGGATGCTAAAACGAATGTGTGGAGCAATGATAATGGACAAGATCTGGTACCAGCCCATCGGGGGTCAGTGAAAGTTGTGGGAGTGTCAAAGAATGTAGCTGAGCAGAGATTGAAGTGGTATGGTCATCTGCTGTGGAGATAGGATGGGCATGTGGGCAAAGGCATGGGACTGCCCCCAAGAAGGAGAAGAGAAAAGCCTGAGATCAGGTGAAAAGATGTGATGAGAGACTTTAACATAATTGGTTCAGCAATGGTGATTGACAGGACAAAATGGAGAAAGGTGATCAACCAGCATTGTGTAATGAGTAAAATGTGAAAATCTAATGATGATGAAGAAGAGACTTCAGAATGCTGCAGAGAGATCTGAATATCCTCATACGAATCACAAACAGCAAATAATTATGAAGGCAAATCGGATTCTGGTTTTTATTGCAAGGGGAGTGAAGTAAAAAAGTAGAGAAAGTCTTGCTACAATAGTACAGGACATTGATAAAACCACACTGAAAGTACTGTGCACGGTTTTGGTCTCCTTATTTTAGGAGGCATATAATACATTGTAAATGGTTAAGAGAAAGCTCACTCAGTTCCTGGATGGAGTTGTTGTCTTTTGAAGGAAGGCTGAGTAGCTTGGGCTTACATTCCTTGGAGTTTAGCAGAATGAGAGGTGACCAAATTGAAACATACGATCAGAAGGGAAACTGTCATCATAAGTGCTAAGAGAAAATTTCCTTGTGTGGGAATTGAGAACTAGGGGACAGAGTTTCAAAATAAGGGGTGTCCTATTTAAGACTGAGATAAGGAGGAATTTCTTCTCTTACAGGTTATTAATCTTTGAATTCTCTACCCAAAGAACAGTGGAGGCTAGATCATTGGATACATTCAAGGCTGAGTTTGACAGACAGTGAAGGAGTGAAGGCTTAGAGTGAACAGACAGGAAGTGAAGTTCATGCTACAATCAGATTAGCTATAGGCTTTTTGTATAGCGCGGCAGGGGTCAGGGGCCAAATAGCACACTCCTGGTCCTGTTTCTTATGCTCAAAAGTTAGTAGCCTAATTTTTGTTTTATCATCCTTGGCGAGTTATAAAAAACAACAGGCTGAATGGAAACTCTCAAAGGAATGAGAATCCCATGAGAGAGATAAACAATTTTGAATAAACTTGAATAAGACAGGTAAAAAGAAACAACTTTGAATTAGGCTGCATAAATGGTTATATAACAAGCAACAGCTGGTATTTTCAAATGCTTGCCATGCACTTCCTCAGGGATTCTCTCAATCATCTGGAAATCTGATTTACACATCTATCTGGGGTTCCTACTGATCTACTGCTAATGTAACAGTGACCGATTGGGAAAACTCCAGGGGAAATTTTCACAGACCTTCAAAAACAGGGAGCTAAGGGAATAGCACATCACATGGATGAATGCACCATTAGTGCTCTTTGCACACAGTGCTCCATTTTGGAACTTCTCATGCACTTTGTAACTGTAAAAGAAAACAGTGCTGTGTTTACTCCTGTTGTGTTTTTATCACAATAAAGATTTCAGCATATGGCTGCTTTTATACAATGAACAGTCTTAAGTTATTGTTTAACGAAGATCAATAAGCAACAAATATATAAATAGCATTTGGAAAACAGTGTATAAAATATCTCATAACAAGAAATATTCAATTAGATCATTGCAACTTGCTGTGAATGTAATGCCACTTGGATATTTATCTTAATGTATAAACCTTCCAGAATTACCTTGGCATCTTCAAGAATTGAAGATTAATTCCATGGACACCGTTACGTGAAATTTGAGAGAAAATCTGATAGCTTTTTCTCTCTAAGAATAATATGTTCTTAACATTGCTGTTTCTAATTAATAGCTATATTGGAATTGGGAAAAAAATTGCCAGTGAGATGTGAAACCTCTGGAAATATGTCTAAATATGCCAACATTCGTGAGATATTAACATAAGTGAACAAAAATGAAAATGATACGTCGTCATCCTACATAAATAACTGCTAGGATTTCTATTCTGCAATGTTCTGTAACTACATTTGCATCCTCATAATGTGGCACAGTTCTTAATGTTTACAGTGGAATGTTAGTGCCCTAAAATATACCTGCTTTATATAGTGGACAGCATAACAAACACACACTTAAAAATCACAGGGACAATCTTCAGTATTCATCTTACCATTTCTCTCCCCTATCAAGTACAATGAAATAAAACAATTAAATATTACGGTATTGTTCTCATGGAAGTACGTACATATTTACACTAAATCACTCTGACCGCTGTTCAAACCTAGATTTTAATCTAGTTATGTAATATATCAAGATCTGTATGCTCCAATTCTAACTTAATATGAGTGACAATCACTTTGCTTCACTAAATGTATATAACTATATATAAATATATCTAGAAATTTTGAAATATATTTATAGAAAATATTCCTGACTCCTGACAAGCTTTGTAATTGGAAGCTTAATGCTTTATTCAGCTAAGGAGAGGTCAATGGAATGTAGTATACATCGAAATGTCTAGCAAAATCACTTCTGTTCATTTTCACCAACGCAGCTAGAGTTTCAGCAGACTGTGGTGGAAGGTGTAAAAGAAACGTGAGCAGTTCTATAGCACGGTTCACAACTAGAGGTCATCTCAAATTGCTTTCACAGCCAATGAAGTGATTTTGAAGCATAATTTTGTTGTAATGTCAGAATTAAAATTATCAATTTATACATTAACCACTAAAGCAATAACTACCAATTTTTGAGGAGTAAATATTTCCAGAATTTCACATAATTATACTGCTCTTCTCTGAAATAATGCCATTATATTTTTTTATATCCAATATTAGGGACATCCTCTCAGAGTTGGAGACAAATTTGAAGGAAAGGGCACACATGAGGATAAACAAAATAGGTAAATCTTGAAATAATGTCCGGCTAGTGAGTTTGAGAAGTTAGAGTCCAAATTAAAATACAGAAATTCAGAAATTGCCATATGGTTAAACAGATGAGAAATTAAAAGCATGGTTCAAAGAGTGGCTTGGGAACAAGGAATTTTGATTTGTGGAACATTGACTTAAGTATTCAAGGGATGGAGCTGTTCAATTAGGATGGCTCTATTTAAGCTTGGTGGGATAAGTATCATGGCAAATTGTATATCTAGGTTTGTGGACAGGGCTTTAAAACTAATAGAGGGAGGGGAGAGTGTTCAGGTGAGGGAACATTTAGAATTCGAAAAGAAAAGTTGAGGCAATAGAATGGTGTGATGATGTGGGTCTAAGATAAACAGAGTGGTACATAAAGGCATAAATATTTCAAAAGGTAATTGTATATCACTGAATATTGTTCATTCTGATAATGGTGGTTAAAAAATTAAAGCAAATTAACTGATCTTTATCTGATCATGTATTGTATTTGGAATGCAATGGACTAAACTAGTGGCACAAACAGATAAATGGTTTACATTGAAACAGCAAACAGATCTGGGTACAAAATTATCAAGGTTGGAAAATAAATACTTCAAAGTTCCAAAGGATGGTCAAACTGGAGTCAAACTGTTAACTCTTTCTCTCTCCACGGATGCTGCCGGACCTACCGAGTTTCTCCAGAACTCTCTGTTTTCATTTCAGATCTCCAGCATCTGCAGTACTTTGCTTTTATTCATGTGAATATGGGATCTGCTTCATTTTTAAGGCACTAGCTGCTGTATTCAGATCAGCTTAAAGATCCCATCTTTTACGTGCAGGCAAGAGAATGGGTGAGTGTGTGAGTGAATAAGTTAGTAGGTGAATAAGGAAGGTAGGAGTTCGAATGAATGTAGTGGGTGTAGTGATTGGAACCATATCAGCCAGGTAGATCTCAAAATATGAATTCCCTGATTGGGGCTGCTAACCTGGTCCAATCAGAGAGTCCTGGCTGACAGATATAAACAGGAATGTCCCTGTGTCCACACTGTAGGGATTCTATGATTCTATGATTTTAACATAACTATTGCACTACCACTGTCCCAATTGACTGCCACCAGACAATTTGTTTAATTGATTGCTCTTCCTTTATTGATGTTAGTAGGCTATTCAGCTATAGAGGGCAACACTGGCAGTTGTGACCTTTGCCTCACCCTGCATTCACACAAGTGAACACAGCAATCAAGAGAAAGAAAGAAATAGCAGTGTCAGTGGTTCTGCTCACTCAAGGAGCCAGCTCTGTGCTAGATGCATCAGCATCATGCATTGCGAATGTATAAATAAAGGGTGACTTTGTGATGGGATACCAGGTAACTGCATCAGTAGGTGAGATGGGTAGGTAGGTGAATGTGCAGATGGGTAGTTGGGAAGGTGTGTTGATGTGCGAGTAGATGATCAGGATGACAATCAGTTGGCCAGAAGCAATCAGACTTGGGTTATGGGTTTGGGGGTTGGGGGGGTGGGGGGGTGCGGGCAGCATCAAATGGTCAGGGGATGGTGATTTATGGTGGATGGAATCACCTAAGTATTGAATCAGGTTTTAAAGTAATACATTTTAGCAAAATATCAAGATAAATTACTCAAAACCCTCCCAGGTCTTGGACTCTTGTTGACTTAGAGACACCTCTGTAGGGTTCCAAGCAGCAAGAAATCAGCCCATTAGAAGTTTAAACATACCAGGTAATTCCCATACGTTAGGACTTTAACAGGATCCTGTGCAGATCTTCTACCATATGTCTGGTCTCCAACAATGTGGAACTGGAAGATTTGGGTCAATGATTTCCAAAGGCATTATGGTTAGTATACCCTCTAAGCTGTGCACAGCCATTCCAAGGTTCCATGCTTGTTGATTGTCATGCTAATGCATTGACTTCTAGTTTCAGAAGCTTCTGCCACACTTGGACGTCAGAGGTTCACACACCGGATAAATTGGAGTATCAGTTATGATGTTTGACCAATTGTTTCAAGTTTTTGAGGACATAACTACTAGGAAAGATTCAGGGTTATCAGTACAAACAGTATAATTGGATTTCCAAAGGGCATTCAATAAACCGCCACACAAAAAGTTAATAATATACAAGATAAAACCTCATATAAGTTGGGAGATATATAAACATGAATGGAAGATTGCTTCATAGACAGGAGGCAATGATTAACGATGGGCAGAACATTTCAGGTTGTCAGGTTGCAATAAGTGCAATGTAACAAGAATCACCCCTTTGACCACAGCTCTTTGTAAACTATTTTAATGACTTAGAAAAAGGGATAGAACATAACAGCTGAAGATACCAAGTTATATGGCAATTTGAGCTGTGAGGAGGATACAAAGAGGATGCAAATAGTTGGAACCAGGTTAAGTCAGTGGACAACAAGATAACAGATAGAGTACAACATGGATTAGTGTCAGATGATTCACTTTTTAGCTGGAATAGAAAAGCAGATTTTTTTTAATGCACGGAAGTTATAAATCTTGCCATTCAAAGAGATTTGGGTGTACTCGTACAAAGAAACAAATAAGTATACAGATGCAATATGTAATTGAGAAGGCAAATCACATGTTGGCTTTTACTGCAAAGGAATTAGTGTAGAAAATGGGGAAGGCATCCCACAATCACACAGGGTTTTGCTGATTATGATTCAGATTTGAGCCAACTTTGTTATTTTTGTGGAAGCTGTGATTATTAGAGTTGTTGAAGCTGTGATGCAGCAGGGTCATTAAGGAAGTAAAGGCATCTAGTCTCACTTAAACAATGCATAAAAAACTGGCTTCAACATGTCCAAATAGTCACCACTCTTAACACTGCTCAGAAAAATGTCTTGTAACTGATGCTTCTGCAAAAAGCAAATGCTTAGAATGTAGGTTAAGCACCAGGAAAAATGGGAACAGTGTACCAACAGATCAGCACAGTCATTTCTGTTTTGATAACCAGCGTAACCATGGCAACCCATTAATGGCCGTTGTATTCCAGTTCTACAAATTTTATTGAAAAATAAAGGTAAAGTTCCCAGGTATTTTAAACATTGAGTTTCCAGGTGATAAATAACTGCTGGAAAAGAAATATTGCTCAACAAAAACAGAAAATGCATTGGATTATAATGCATTATAATGCAAGTGAAATGGGCAATCCTGGATAAACTGTTGTCAGGTGAAAGGCACTGCAACTGGCATTCATTTTTATATCAGTAAATGGTAATGTGGACACAAGCACATTGTAAATGTTGACACACGATTATGTATGATTTCTTAATATAAATCTTTCTTTTTGGCCTTTTCACATTATCCATAAACACTTTAGCATCAAATGCTTACATGAGGGATTGCCGATATACAGCTCAATGCTGCTGTCAAATCTGCAAGAGCACTATGAACCTGTCAGACCCATTCATATCAAGCTAGATCCAGTCACACTATCTGTCTCTCTCTTTTGCTCATTCTGCCATATGTGCATTTCTCTGGTGAATTGAGAAGTTATCTTTTACTAGAGACACAATTCTGCTTAATGGTGGGGCAGGTGCACCTTCAGTTGGAAACTATTTGACAGTTGCTGTTAATTGTAGCCTACCATGCATGCACTGCTTATATTCTGCGACCTGTTTTGATAAGGATGTGTTTAAAAGAAAAGTTTTTTTTGGATAAATCAGTGACTGCACTAAAACACATTGGCGGTAATTACATTTTCATAACAGTACTTTTTCCTGTTAAAAAATTATTAATTCCATGGGTGCAACAAAATGCTGTTCTGATAGAAAAAATATGCTCAGTTATTCATAACCTTTGGAATATAATGTTCCTTAACTTGATCATGAAACAAAGGGTCTATTGATAAATATATTCATATTATTAACATGAAGAGAAACTTTCCCTTTGTACCGCACAGGACCATCAGGACAATATGCAGTCATAGATTCATAAAATCCTTATAGTGTGGAAGCAGGCCATTCAGCTCATCGAGTCCATATCAACCCTCTGAACAGCATCCCACCCCAAACCCAACCCCCTACATTTCCCATAGCCAATCCACCTAAACTACACACTTTGGGCAATTTAGCACGGTCAATCCACCTGACCTACACATTTTTGTGTGACTGTGGGAGGAAACCAGTGCACCCAGAGAAAACCTGCACAGACACGGGGAGAACTCCACACAGACAGTCACCCGAGGGTGGAATTGAACCCAGGTCCCTGGAGCTGTAAGGCAGCAGTGCTAACCACTGAACCACTGTGCCACCCTAGTCATGTAAATACATTACTAGAAACTGTAGTCTAGGTTTTCTGATTGCCACCTGAATAGATTTAAGTAAACACTGTATTCTTTCAGATTACCCATTTACCTGTTAGTGATTTTTCTGGCCAGATTTTTTGGTCTGTCCAAAATGTATTGCTCCAAGAAACTGGGGAGAAAGCTGCTTAGTGCAGGAGCATTGCTGAAGGCGAGGAATGCCTTTTTTTCTAAACTGGCACTTGCTGCCATATTTGAGGAGTTGAATTATTTCTAAAATCATAAACCCACTTTGACAGCCACTGAGGAAAATACAATGCATATAATAGGGAGGCAAATGACTAGGTTGTCAGAGCTAGTAAGGTGGGTTTGGGTCATGTCTGATCAAGTATTGGGTCTGGGCAGGGTGGGTCATAACAAGGTTGGTATCAAAGGCAACTACATAGAGATCTTCACATTGTTCGGATTTACAACTCCAATCTATGTTGCTGGAGCAATAATCTGGCCATCAGAATTTCTGGGCCCACAATTCATTGCCAGCTATGCATAGTTTGGCAAAGTAATGTTGTTTGTTGTCATTAGATTACCTTCCAAAGTCAAGACTTCTCACTGTCCTCATCAAGATAACATTAGTCCACATTATCTAGTTTCTTATCTTTTCTGATTAAATATTTGAGAACAATCTGAAAATGTCAAAAATGAAAGATTAATGTCAGAAAATGGTGCATAATGACATGTCAACTTTCACACTTCAGTGCTTCAAACATTACTATGTGCAGTTCTGCCTAATTTTCTGTCTACCAATACCAGAGGAATTATTTTTGGTGATGCTGCTAGATGATACCTTAACGACTTAATGCACCATGAAGTGAAGTCAAAGAGGAGACACCCTGAGAGAGAATATTTAAATTGTCCACCATCAACAAGGCAGGAGTTTGATGGAATATTCACCACATGGTTAGATCAATACACCTCCAACATCACGAAGCTGGACACTATCAAGCAGTCCATTTGAATAGCACCACATCTGCAAATATTCAGTCCCTTGAACACAGACACTCAGTAGAGTAACAACAGTGAACGCCATGTACAAGATGCAATGCAAAGATTCACCAAAGCTTCTCAGACAGAAGTCTCCAAATTCATATCCACTAAATCTAGAAGGACAAGGACAAAGGATTTATGGGAACACCATCACCTTGAAGTGATTCATCAGCCTGATTTGGAAATATATCGCCGTTGCTTCAGTGTCACTGGGTCAAAATCCTACAACTCCCTCCGTAACAACTCTGGAGCTGTCAAATGGATTACACCACCAGTTCATGACCACTTTGTCAAGGGCCACGAGGGATGGGTAATAAATGCTGCCAGCAATACCCAAATCCCGTAAGCGAATAAACAAAGATCACAAATTCTGCGGGAGTTGGGGATATCCATATGATGTGTCAGAAAAGAGTGGTATCCCTGCACGTGTTTAGGCTACAGATCTGCCTGTTCTGATATGTGGCATTGTCACTGGGCTTGTGTAGGCACCAGCAATCCATGGCCTGCTGCAGGCACAGTGTCCCACGTGAATGGCTGCTCCTTATGCAGGTCATCCGCTCTTAGTGGCAAAATAAAAGTTGTCCAACATAATAAATTGAAGCAAACTGGATCCTAATCAGACTAATTGGCTATTGTCCTCCACTTTGCAGGCAGACGATCCCAGATGCTGCTCAACTATGTGAAACGTCTCTGGAAGCAGGAACGCAATGGGGTACTGTCCCAAAATGGTTTCCTCCTCTTTTCCTGATCCTTCTGCCTGCAAGCCCACCATTGTGGAGCTGAGTAATTGCAGCCCACAAAATGTGTTATTTTTAAAATGGGATTGAATTGTGAGTTGTGTGTGTTTACAGTTGCACCGCAGCAGACAACCATTCAATGCCTCACCTGTCTGAAGCTTGCAAGGTTTCCCCATGTGTGTTCTAATGCTGTGGTCATGGTTCAAGTGAACTAGTTTATTCACCTCCACCCGTCATAATTTTGACTAGCTGTAAACATGACTCTCCCTGGTCTGCTCCGCTCCAGCAAGGATACATTTCATTTCTCGAGCCTTTCTTCACAACTTAGTGCCTGTGTCCTCAACCTGAACTAAGTTGAATGTATCCCTAGCAATATTGGGGTCAAGTGACCAAACATCTATCAGCCTGAAATGCCTGAGTTTAACTGGCTCTTTTTCGTGATTTGGTGCTTTGCACATTTATTCCAGTACTAAGGATGACCTGTAAAATGTATGTATTTTGCTTTGTAGGATCAGCTAATTCCCCTTTAACTGGTAGAATATAGAACAGTACAGCACAGTACAGGGCCTTCGGCCCACGATGTTGTGCCGACCTATTATCCTACTCTGAGATCAAATTGGCATATCCTACATTTTATTATCATCCATGTGCCTCTTCCAACTGTCACTTAAATGTCCCTAGTGTATCTGATATTTTGCACTATCACAGTTTCAATAAACTTGTTGTAGTCACAGTTAAACCAAACATCCCAAAGACACAAGGATCTGATTTGACATTGCTGTTCAATTTTAAATTTTAATTAGTCAACAGAACTGTTTGATAATGGGATGACAGGATCGTTAATTATAAACAATCACGGACTTTAAAATGTCAGTTAAAAGGTAGTCACATATTCAAGCCTTGTGAATGTATTTTGTTCAGTCAGGCTGTTAAGGAGAATGTATTCAAATTACAGCTTATGTTGTAAATTATTCACAGAATTTCAAAGTCTTCCATATGTTAAGCATGAAAAGAGAATAGAAAAGGGACGGGTATCTGAGGAAATACATTTGGAATTCTTAATACTTCATTGCAGTCCGAAAGATGTTAAAGCTCTCAGTGCTTCATTATTTGTGGAGTCCCTGATGTATAGGTTGAAGCTAAAAACTGGTTCACATAATAAAAAGGCTTTCCTTTTATCTGTGCCCATTATTAAAATATTCACGTTTTTGTAGAAACGATCATATTAGCAAAGTGCAGCATACTTTTGACTTCCAGTTCTGAACCTGAGCACCAAATCTGTAAATGGCAGGAACAGTGGCAAAGGGTAGTGAGATGGAGTTTGAATTGTAGAGCAAAGGTCAGCTGTCTAAGTACAAAAATGGTGTTCTTGATATTCAACTGTGCTGTGAAAACATGAATATTTTTATAACAGATGGTGCTTGGAAAAACATTTTAACATCCTGCCTATGTATCAGAAAAATGTAATTACAGGACAGCACAGAGCACTGCTGTTTTAAAATCTGCTGCAAAGTATAGAATAGTAATGTGTTAGCACCAAAAGAAACATATGCCAATAGGATTTGAAGAAGATGCTCCTGTGGAACATAAGTAATAACAGAAAGCAGTTGGTCTGAATGGCCTCAAGTTATGCTAGTTGAAATAACTCCACAGAGGCCAGTATCCCATGAACAGGTCACCCTTTGTACATGCATAGTGACATGACACTGGCCCAGTTTCCTAACAGCCAGTGCTCAGAGCCTCTGGAACTCCTTTTTTTTTATCAGTCAACCAGAGCTTTCTGATTGGACCAGTTTAAGAGCCCCAGTTGGCGAAATCATCTTCTGTGAGATCCACCTGGCTAACCAAGTTACAATCACTACATTCCTTAACCTCTAAGTCCGGGGACTGTGGCCTATTCTTTTTCTTATAGCTTCTCCTGGAGCGTTTTCGTGCCAGGTCTGGTTCCACCAACTCAGCCTCAGATACAGGCGGCATGTAACCCGCCTCTCGCTCCCGGAGTGTCTCAGAAGCAATTCATCTTCTTCAGATAGGAAAGGCATTGAGGCTGCAGTCTGCTGTGTCCATCTCAGACTCCGAGATTTCTTCGACGCTAGATGGAGGGATTGAATCCATGAGATCCAACAGGCTTTCAGGCTGTTCCAAGGGCCTGGGTATATTATGCACCTGTCCCATTTGCGAGCTTATAGCTTTCATGTGGTCCACATGCTTGTTCAGGACCACCCCATTAAACCACATTTTGTACATCACAGGACCTGACCTCGCTTCAATGATGCCTCTTACCCATGCAGGGCTATTTCTGTGGTTTCAGCCCATACTTAGACCCCAACTGTCTCTCTCTCTGAGAGGAGTCTTGTGTTCAGCATTGGCATTCCTGATGCCGTTTCACAGTCTCCACCCCCAAGTCTGGAAAGTTCAGATTCAACTTGGTGTGGGTTCTTCTCCCAATTAACAACTCTGCTGGAGCTATACTCGTAGTTGCATGAGAGGTAGTTCAACAATCAAATAGGAACTGGGAGAGTTTAGTATCAAGTGAAGCTGTAGGCTGTTTCCTTAAGGCAATCTTTAAAGTTTAGACTTCTCTTTCCACCAGACCATTGGATGATGAATGGTGTGGAGCTGTCCTCAAATGCTGAGTGTCATTCGACTTTAACAAGTACTCAAATTCCCTGCAGGTCAAGGATGGTCTATTATCTGTGACCACCACTTTCAGGAGCCCATGTCTTGCAAAGATGCTTGCAGATTTTCTATTGTTGTCCCTGTGTTTGGTGAATGAAAACTCTATATGTGTCCAATCACTTTGAGTGGGTGTCCACAATGAGTAAGAACATTGAGCACATGAAAGGACCTGCATTTCAATGTGTTTACATTGGGTTTACCTGGGCCATTCCCACAAATGTGGAGTGCGCCGTTTGCAAATTTTTTCCATGTTGGCACTCTGGGCACTGCCCCACCAATGAAGCTACACCTGCATTCAATCCTGGCCACCAGGCATAACTTCTTACCAACATCTTCATTTTGGAAACCCCTGAATGATGCTGGTGGAGTTCAGACAGTATCTGGCGATGACCATTGCTCAGGCCAATCACTTTTGCTCCCCACAGTAATGTGCCATCCTCTACAGTGATCTGGTCTCTCCGCATCCATAAAGGTTTCAATTCTGGTTGTGATGGCCCTTTTGTTTCCTCAGTCACCACCAGTTGTTTTAGTTTTGCCAGGACCAGATCTTTTTATGTCCACAATGTGATGTTTTCAGCAGTGACCAAAAGAATGTCCAGCAAGTTTAAAACCAGAACAGACTCTTCCAGCAGCCACACCACCGATGGTGTAATTTCCAGCAGATGGGAGCTCAAGGCATCCCCATTTGCTACTTGGCCTCCTAGACGGTGTTCCAACTTGTGATCATATGCATTTAGAGTAAGAACCCACCGCTGAATTTGACCTAAAGATATGGGCAGCATGGCATTGTCTTCTTTGAGGAGCCCTAGCAGGGGTTTGTGGTCTGTTACTCATACAAATTTACATCGGTAAAGGTATTGGCGGATCTTTCTCACACCAAAGATGACCATCAAACCTTCATCCTCTATCGGTGCTTGTTTGTGCTCTGCATCAGTTGAAGTCTGGGAACCATACATTTTTGGGGGTTTCTCTCCATTGGGCCATCTGTGAGCCAATACTAACCTAATACTGTACAAGGAGCCATTGCATGCCAGCACCAGCTCTTGCTTGGGATCATAGTGTGCCAATCATCTCCACTAACACCTCTGACCACATTGCTATTTTGCTTCTGCCCAGGTGACCGTACCCATACCCATACCCACTCCCAAGCAGTATCCACCCCCTCTCCCAGCTCCAGCTCTACGCCTATCCCCAGCCCCAAGCCCTGTCAGGTATTCACCAGACCTCCCCCTCACTGAGGATGAATGGTCAGTCATCAGCAAAGTGCCAACACATCAACAAATTCTGCGCACGTCTAGATGTCAAACACTTTCTCTGCCACCTCCGCCTCCGCACCTATTTCTTTGGCCAGGAGTCTAACGCACCCTCTAACAATCCCTTCTCTCACCTCCAGCGCACCCCACCTGCTGGACACCACCCCATGGCCTCCTACTCTCTCTCGACCTCTTTATCTCCAACTGCTGCCGCAACATCAATAACCTGAATCCCCCCACCCCTCTCACTCACTCCAACCTCTCCCTAATGGAACGTACAGCCCTCTACTCCCTCCACTCCAACCCTAACCTCCCTATCAAACCCACTGATGAGGGGGTGGGGTGCGGTGGTGGTACAGCATAGACCTCTACATCGCCGAGACCAGGCACCAACTCTCTGACACCTCCTCCTAGCATTCCCTCGATTATGACCCCATCCCTGATCACCAAACCATCATCTCCCAGACCATTAATACCCTCCTTACTTCAGGAGACCTCCCACCCACAGCCTCCGACCTCATCGTTCCCCAACCCCACACTGCCCATTTCTATCTCCTTCCCATAATCTATAAACTTGGCAGCCCTGGTCGATCCATTGTCTCTGCCTGCTCCTGCCCCATTGAACTCATTTCCTCCTACCTCAACTCCATTTTTACCCCCAGTCCAGGAACTCCCCACCTATGTTTGGGAATCTACCCCCGCCCTTCACCTCCTCCAAGACTTTCAATTCCCCAGCCCGCAACACTTCATCTTCACCATGGACATTCAATCACTTTACTCCTGTCTCCCCCATGAGGAGGGCCTAAAAGCCCTCTGTTTCTTCCTCTTCCTCGCCTGCAGACACAAACAGACCCCTTCCACTGACATTCTCATCCGCTTAACGGAACTTACTAAACCCCTACCTGCATCAACCTATCACCAGCCCACCTATCATCCCCCAGCTCCGCCCTCCCATTTATTTCCAAGCTCCCTTCCCACTCCCCAGTCCTGATGAAGGGTGTAAACCTGAAACATTCTTCTGTTCTTCTGATGCTGCCTGACCTGCTGTGTTCCTCCAGCTCCACACTGCATTGACTCTGACTCCAGCAGCAGCAATTCTTGCTATCTCCTTAGACATTGTTTGCTGCTCTTCACTTCCATAAAGGCCACATCTTGGCTACGAGGCCAGTTCCTAAGCAGACCCTTTATCAATAGCAAATGTAAGGCTGCCAGGATGGAGGCCAGGTGACACACGAACTTTCCGTACTAATTAACCATCCAAGGGAAGACCGTTACAGACATGGGAGCTATGGCACCTTTGATTGCCCACATTTTATCTTCCAAACTTGGACTTGTCAACTCAGTAGCCCAAGTAGGTCACTTGGGATGCCTGGAACAAGCATTTTTCTCTTCCAAGGCATACACCCGCCTTTGAGAGATAAACAGGAACTGTGTCCGAGTTCTCTGAGTGCTCTTTATTAGTCTTCCCTGTTATTAGTACATCATTCAGATAAATGGTGACCTGGGATAGACCTTCAAAATGTTTTCCATCATCCACTGAAAAATCGCACAGGCTGATGATACCCCAAATGGCAGTCTCGTGTATTGGTACAAACCCGTACGGGTGTTAATTAATTACTTCTGGGAATCCTTACCTAACTGCAACTGCAGGAATGCATGGCTCATGTCCAGCTTTGTGAAGGACAGCTCCATCCCACCAGTTTTGCGTGTACATCCTCTATGAGGAATTGGGTTATTGGGTTGTTATCCAGCTGCAAAAAGCGGTTTGCTATTTGTTTCAAATCCCCACAAAGGAGAACAATTGGTCTGATCGGTGCTGCCCATTCTGCAAACTGCACTGGTTTGATGATTCTTTCACTTTCCAGCCTCCTGATTTCTGCCTCTACTGAGCAGATCTTGCAGAATTGTGGAATTGCTCCCTGGTTAACATGCAAAGTGGCTGTGGCTCCTTTGATAGTCCCTAGACAACCCTGAAAAACATTTAGATATTTAATTAGGACTTTACTCAGGCAGCCATTTTCTAATGAAAAAGTGTTGAGCCAATCTTTTTGAATCTCACTCAAACAATTTCATCTCATCAGGCTTGGCCCGAGCTTTTTACTACAATCAGTGGTAACTGAACCAACTGCTTGTCGTAAGAGACCAGAACTAAGTTGTACCCTTAATCTGTAAAGGTTCTCTGGTATAGGTTCTCAGTCTCGGCAAAATCTTACACAAACATAAGGGTTGGAGTCCAAAGCGAATTTGGTCAAAGACTAATTCTGCAATACCTGATACAGTGTGCCGGTATCAACCTCCATTAAAACCAGATGACCATTTAGCCAGATGTTTATTTTGATTGTTTCTGATTTGGATGTTGCTAGGCAATTCAACTATTTCAAGCCAGATATAGGTGGGCTTTCCAGGGGGTGCACTTTCCTGGACACCAGCCTATGAGTTGTCTTGCTCAGTTAGGTCTAGTAGGACTCTTTCGCTGTCTTGAGTTCACATACTGGCAGCAACTACAATGGGTTGCTGGCTTGCATCCTGAAGAAAATGTTAACCGTGTGGCCGAGACTTGGTTTTGTTTTGGGGTTTTGCTGTGGGCTGACCTAGATTCCCTCTGTTTAGGATATGTCCTGAGTGAGGCTATACAATTGCCTTCACACAAGTGGTGCACCCCAAGCTCACTCGGCCTGGTGAGGGTATTTACATCCATCGATATACCCTGTAAATCATATGCTCCACTTGCAACATTTTCTAATGACAAAGCCAGTTGTAGTGTTTGTTTGAAGTCCAGTTGGGGTTTCAGCTAATAGGCACTTTTGCATAATCACATCATTAATCCCACATACTAAATGGTCTCTTAGCATCTCTCCTAGGGTTAAACCAAAGTCACATGCCTCTGCAAGTCATCTTAACCTTGTCAAAAATCCCAAGAAGGATTCCCCTGCTCTCAATCAGCTGAGTAAAACCAATAGCATCTCAGAATTATAGGAGGCTTGGGGTTGTAATATTCATTGGCTAAGTCCGTCAGTGCTTGAGAGGTTTTAGTATCGGATACCTCAGGAAACATTAGGGTCTTAAAAACCGAAAAAGCTGTGGGTCCACAAGCTGTTGGGAGAATTACTCAATGCGTTTCATCTGCCCCAATATCATTTGCCCAGAAAGAAAGGACACATTCTTTCCATATATTGGGCCCAGTCTTTGACAGCAGGATCAAATGATTTAAGCTTCCTAAACAGCGGCATGATGCCAGAAAAGCTTACCCCAACACGAAGACAACTTTGTGAGTGAATTTCTTTAGGAGCATATTTTTTTCTCTCATTGTCACCTGAAATAACTCCACAGAGACCTGTATCCTGTCACCAAAACCCCTTTATTTAATGTGTATAGTACTTGACACTGATCCAGCTTCCTCAAACCCAGAGAGAACAGAACCTGTGGCACTCCTGTTTATATCTGACAGCCAGGGCTCCCTGATTGGATCAGGTTAACAGCCCCAATCAGGGAACTCATATTCTATGAGGTTCATCTGGCTAACCTTGTTATAAACACTACACTAGCGATTCTCCGTAATTCTCTGTATAAAATATAAAAAGGAAGAATAAGATTTATGAAACAAAAACTTTACTGACCATAACAGGAGAAATGACATAAGGCTGCACAAGAGGATAATGGCTTTAAACTTTCAAGAACACTGCAGTTTGTGTGAAATAAATTGAAACACAAAATTGCTTCTTCCTAAATTTGGAGAAAGCACTGTGAAAAAGTAAGATATGGATCACATCTTCTGGTCTTTAGTTTGTTGGATTCTGGACTCATAACAGAATTTGGACATTTAGTCCCTGCAGAGGTCCTGCTGAGCAGACCTATTTGGGAACTGACCAGGAAGCTTAAACTTCTGCTGAGCAATTCCCTGCTGCCCAGTACCCTGCATGGATATCTTTGAAAGTGAGCCTAGGGTGAGGAAATGAGCTAGATACATGTGATTTACTTTGATTATTATCCAGGTACTGTTAAACAGTTTAAAATCTTGCCTAACAACTGGGTAACCCCATAACCGAACATCCTCTCCCTGACCATCACTACACACTCAAACTCCCAACTACACTTGACTACCTTAATCCACCTACCCACACAACTGTCAGTCATACATGGCTCAACTGCCCACTCCCAACTGAATACCCTGATAACCCCAACCCAGACTATCTATTCCCACCCAACTATTCACTGCTCACCCAAACACCCATTTCTACTCAACTGCCCAACCACTGCCAATCTGCCTCCTGCCAATCAGACCATCCACCTCCCTCCTCCAATCTAACACACATACCCTTCATCCACCTACCTGTTTATAGCTAATCTATGAAGCATTTTTTAAAGCAACACTTGAAAGGAAGAGAGCAAAGGGGTGTCGAGAGTGAAAGTGGTTTGGGGAAGGAATTCCAGAACCTAGGACATAACAGCAGGGTAGCCAATGGTGAAGCAAGGGAAGTGGAATACAGAAGTGGGTAAGAGATCAATACATAGATCCCACGGCATTGCACGACTGAAATGGAGTACAGAGAAAGAGAGGGATCAGCAATAGGTAGATTTGAACATGAGAATATGAGTTTATAAATTGGAGGCTTTGATGGACCAGATGCCAACATAAATCAGCAAGTATAAGAATAATGAGTGAACAGAACTTGGCGCAAGTTAGGATCAGAGCACCAGTCTCCTATTTTTTGCCGGGATGATAGGATTAAACCCATCCCTGTAGAGTTACATTAGCAGGCAATGTCCAAGAAAAGTGCAAGGTAAAATTGTATTGATAGTCAATACAAAACTCTGATGATTATCTCAGAAAATGTGGTTTCCTATTAAAAATTACGTTGCAAGTTTCTACAACGTGGAATCCTCAAAGGGAAAACAAAAACTGCAAAGATTAATAGCTCAAAGTCATGCAAAATAAAATAATTCAAAAAACCATAGCCAATCATGTTTCATTTTGATTGAGTTCTCTGACATTATTACTGCAGTGAATTTGTAAGTATCACCTTAATTCCTTCCATTATTGTTCCACTTACACACCTTCTCATACAAGGAAACTCTGGAGTCAGAGAAATGTGTAAACCCTTTCTGGAAACCTGTAATAAGAAGCCAGAGCTCGGAGCATTAAACTGTCTCTCTATGCCTTGGCCACGGTAACTTTACATTATCTTTCAGGAGAATGTAAACTCCCTACATCTTCACAGTGGGAAGCTGTGCAATAGAGCTAGACAGAAATAACAGCTTCACTGGGATATCACGCTGCATAAGAAGAAGTGTTACATTACAAAACTGCTTCCTTATCTCTCAGCAACATTTGAATTTCACAAGGAAAATAAACTCTGATCATGTGGGATATGGGAGAAAAAAAATCATCGACTTGGGAGAAAATTTTATTTGGCAAAGAATTAGTGGCTAATTTATGTAGTGCAGATCAACTGACTTTTCCGTTTTTACTCTACATTTCTATTACCTCCATATTGTCATTCAAACTATAAGAATTTTTTAAAGTGAGCATCAACGTCAAGCCCAGCATTTATTGTCCATCTCAAATTGTCACAGAGAAAAGATTGTGAGTCACACATTTGAATTCTTGTAGTCTTTGATAAATCCCCAGTGATTTTAGACAGAAGTCTCCAGGATTTTGACCCAACAACAATGAAGGAACAAAAATTTATTTCCAAGTCAGTTTGATGACCAACTTGGAAGGAGCACTTGGACATAACATTTTTCCTGTTGCCTGCTAAATCTTTATTCTTCTTAGAGTCATGGGGTCGTAGAGGTATATAGCATGGAAACAGACCCTTTGGTCCCTTTTGCCAGCATTTGGCCCATATCCCTCTAAACCCTTCCTATTCATATACCATCCAGATGCTTTTTAAATGTTGTAATTGTATCAGCCTCCACGACTTCCTCTGGCAGCTCATTCCAGACATGCACCATCCTCTGCATGAAAATGTTGCCCTCAGGTCCCTTTTAAATTTTACCCCTCTCATCTTAAACCTCAATTTTGGACTCCACTACCCTGGGGAAAAGACCTTGACTATTCACCCTATCCATGCCCTTCATGATTTTATAAACCTCGAAAAGGTCACCCTTCAGCTTCCGATGTTCCAGAGAAAATAGTCCCAGCCTATTCAGCCTCTCCCTATAGCTCAAACCCTCCAACCCTGCCAACATCCATGTAAATCCTTTCTGAACCCTTTCAGGTTTCACAACATCCTTCCTTTAGCAGGGAGACCAGAACTGCACACAGTGTTCCAAAAGTGGCTTAACCAATGTCCTGTGCAACATGACCTCCCAACTCCTATACTCAATGCACTGACCAACAAAGGAAAACATACCAAATGCCTTCTTCACTATCCTGTCTACCTGCGACTCTACTTTCAAGGAACTGTGAGCCTGCACTCCAAGGTTTTTTTGTTTAACAACACTCCCATTAAGTGTATAAATCCTGCCCTAACATGCCTTTCCAAACTGCATCACCTCACACTTATCTAAATTAAACTCAATCTGCCACTCCTCGGCCCATTGGCCCATCTGATTAAGATTCCATTGTACTCTGAGGTAACCTTCCTCGTTGTCCACAACACCTCCAATTTTAGTGTGATCTGCAAACTTACTAACCGTACCTCCTATGTTCACATCCAAATCATTTATATAAATGACAAAAAGCGATGGGCCCCATACCGATCCTTGTAGCACGCCTCTGGTCACAGGCCTCCAGTCTGAAAAACAACCCTCCACCACCACCCTCTGTCTTCTACCTTCCAGCCAGTTCTGTATCCAAATGGCTAGTTTGCCCTCTATTCCATGTGATCTGAGCTTGCTAACCAGTCCACTGATTGGCAGCAGATGTCATGTGCTTGGAGCATTAGTGACCATAAGAGCAGAAGACATATGGCCAGAATTAGGCCAATCAGCCTATCAGGTCTGTTCTGCCATTCATTCATGGCTGATACGTTTCTCAACCCCACTCTCCTGCCTTCTCCCCGTAACTCTTGATCCCCTTACTAATCAAGAACCTATCCATTTCTGTTTTATGTACACTCAACAATGTGGTCTTCATGACCCTCTGCGGCAATGAATTCCACAGATTAGCCACCCTATGGCGGTACAAATTGCTCCTGATCTTAGTTCTAAAGGATAGTCCCTTCACTCTGAGGTTGTGTCTTCGGATATCCTACCAGTGGAGACATCTTCCCTATGTCCACTCTGCAGGCTTTTCAGTATTCTGTAAGTTTCAATGAGATCCCCCTCCATCATTCTAAGCTCCACTGAGCGCAAATCTAGAGACATCAAATGTTCCTCATATGACAAGCCCTACATTTCTGGGATCATTTCTGTTAAACCACCTCTGGACCCCCTTCAGTGCCAGCACATCCTTCTTTAGGTATGGGGCTCTAAACAATCCTGAACTAAAACTCCTAAGTCCCTTTGTGCTTCAGATTTGCAATGTCTTTCCCATTTAGAAATTAGTCTATTATTCTTCTTATCAAATTGCATTACCTCATACTTCCCCATATTGTATTCCGCCTGGCATTTCTTTGCCCAGTCTTTAGCCTGTCCAAGTCCTTCTGCAGCCTCCCCACTTCCTCAATACTACCTGTCCCTCCACCTATCTTTGTGTCATTTGTACACTTAACAACAACACTCTCATTTCCTTCATCCAGATCATTAATGTGTAATGTGAATAGTGCTGGTCCCAAACTGATCCCTGCAGAACTCGACAAAGACTGGAGCAGGAGGCAGCTAGATAGCCTGGAAGTCCTTCTTCATTATTCAATGCAATTGTGTTTGACCTTTTTGATTGATCTCCTCGTCTGGACTGCTCCCCGCATCACTTGTTTCTCACGAGACCAAATATTTATCCATCCCAGCTTTAAATATCGTCAACATTAGAACATTTACACCTTCTTCAAGGGAATAATTCCAAAATTTCACAACTCTTTTACTGAAATAATTTCTCCTCATCTAAATCTTAAATGATCAACCCCTTATCCTGAGACTGTCTCCACCCGTGTTCTAGATTTATTCAGCCAGTGGAAACAACCTCTTGATGCCTGTCCAAAATTTGTGCATGAGAACTGGGTCATTCTCTGAAGAGTTATGAACAAAGTTATGTAAGGTGCAATGAGCAAACCTTTCGCTGATCTGATGATGCAGGGATGCTGACTGTACTACAGCTGAACATGAGAAGAAAAGTAGCAGCATGGAGTATATCAAAGAGCTCCTGAAGCCTACCGTGTCATTTAACACAATAAGAACTGATCTGATATTGACCTCAGTCTCATTTTCCTAGCCCTTTCCATAGAATGTGATTCTCCTATGGTTTGAAATATCTCAGTTTTGAATTGATTCTTCAGCCTTGACTGCCCTCCCGGATAGAGGATTCCAAGTATTCACAATGCTGTGACAAAGAAAACAAATCCTCTTAAATGGACACTCTCTCTCCCTGAAACTAGTCCCTGATGTTCTAGAGACCCTGAGAAGGGGAAGCATGGGCTGGGATTTTGTTGGCCGAGTTTGGCAGTTTGGGTACCATATAATTAGGAAGGATGATAGCGAAGTGTGTCGGCCCTGTTGCTTTTGGCATTCTATCGGCGGCACTGGGTCCAGGTCACGTGGTAAAGTTGCCAGGTTGCTATCAGGCTCAGGGAGGGCTCTCTGTTCAGGCATGCTGTACTCCATGGAGGGCACCCACAGCAGCAACAACGGGTTTCTTGATCATGTTCATGGTCCATTCCCATCGCCAGGCTGAGGCTGGCTGCAATTCCACTTGAGACCACTGCTTCCAAAGGCACTGCTGAGATGGAAGCCTTTTGAATGGCCAGAAGATCTTGGAAGATTCAGAGGATGGACATCGGACAAATAATTGACTGGTGGCATTCAGTTCAGTTAAGCTTCCAGAGCAGGAACAGGCAGGCTCAGCACTGATTTTCTTTCTGGTAGATGGCACCATTAACTGCATGTTAATGCCAGCAAACATCTCAACATCTGTAAAGCCCCATCAGCTTCTTATATGGTTTCATCAGATCATTATTTATTCTTCTAAATTTCAATGGCCACAGCTTCAACCTGCTTACCCTTCATAAGAAATCACCCAGGAATCAGCCTGGTGCATAGGACTACAGAGCCAGTAAATGCCTCCATAAATAAAGAAACCAATACTCAGTACTCCTGGTGTGATCTCACTAATAATTGTAGCAAGACTTCACTACTTAGTTGCCACATTACAGGAAGGATGTGGAGGTTTTGGAAAGGGTGCAGAAGAGGTTTACCAGGATGTTGCCTGCATTAGAGGGCATGAGCTATAAGGAGAGGCTAGAAAAGCTTGGGTTGTTTTCTCTGGAGTGGTGGAGGCTGAGGGAGGCTTGATAAGATTGTAAGATGCATTGATAGGGCTGATGATCAGAATCATTTTTCCCAGTGTTGAAATGTCTAAAACTAGGGGGCATGCATTTAAGGTGAGGGGAGAACGTTCAAAGGAGATGTGAGAGGCAAGATTTTTACACAGAGACTGGTAGGAGTCTGGAACGCGCTGCCACGGGTGATGGTGGAGGCTGATATGGTAGGGGCATTTGAGGGATGGAGAGATACAGATCAGGGGCAGGCAGAAGGGATTAGTTTAATTTGGCATCAGCATTACAGGTACCAGTCTTCAGCCAATTTGATTCACTCGATGTGATATCAAGAAATATTTGGAGGCACTGGATACTGCAAAGGCTATGGGCCCTGACAACATTCTGGCAATAGTATTGAAGACTTGCGCTCCAGAACTTGCTGCTCCCCTCGCCAAGCTGTTCCAGTACAGTTACAACACTGGTAGCTACTTAACAATGTGGAAAATTGCCCAAGAATGCCCTGTACACAAAAAGCAGGACAAATCCAACCCGCCCAATTACCGCCCCATCAGTCTCCTCTCGATCATCAGTAAAGTGATGGAAACAGTGCTATCAAGCAGCACCTGCTCAGCAATAACCTGCTCAGTGACGCCAAGTTTGGGTTCCGCCAGGGCCACTCAGCTCCTGATCTCATTACAGCCTTGGTTCAAACATGGACAGAAGAGCTGAATTCCAGAGGTGAGGTGAGAGTTACAGTCCTTGATATCAAGGAGCCCTAGCAAAGCTGGAATCAATGGGTATCAGGGGGCAAACTCTCCGGTGGTTGGAGTCATACCTGACACATAGGATATGGTTGTGGTTGTTGGAAGTGAATCATTTCAGCTTCAGGACATCTCTGCAGGAGTTCCTCAGAGTCGTGTCCCAGGTACAACCATCTTCAGCTGCTTCATCAATGACCTTCCCTCCATCATAAGATTAGAAGTGAGATGTTCGCTGATGATTGCACAATGTTCAGCACCATTAGTGACTCCTCAGATACTGACACAGTCCATGTTCAAATGCAACAAGATCTGGAGAATATCTAGGCTTGGGCTGATAAGTGGCAAGTGACATTCGCGCCACACAAATGCCAGGCTATGACCATCACCAATAAGAGACAATCTAACCACCACCCCTTGACGTTCAGTAGTGTTACCATTATTGAATCCCCTACTATCAACATCCTCGGGGTTACCATTGACCAGGAACTCAACTGAACTCACCATATAAACACAGCGGCTTCAAGTGCAGGCCAGAAGCTGGGAATACTGTGGCGAGTAACTCACCTCCTGACTCCTCAAAGCATGTCCACCATCTACAAGGCACAAGTCAGGAGTGTGATGGAATATTCCCCACTTGCCTGGATGAGTGCAGCTCCAACAACACTCAAGAAGCTTGCCACCATCCAGGACAAAGCAACCCGCTTGATTGGCACCACATCCACAAACATCCACTCCCTCCACCACCGACGCTCAGTAGCAGCAGTGTGTACTATCTACAAGATGCACTGCAGAAATTTACCAAAGATCCTCAGACAGCACCTTCCAAACCCACAACCACTTCCATCTAGAAGGACAAGGGCAGCAGACATATGGGAACACCACCGCCTCCAATTTCCCCTCCAAGCCACTCACCACCCTGACTTGGAAATATATCACCATTCCTTCACTGTCGCTGGGTCAAAATCCTGGAATTCCCTCCCTAGTGGCATTGTGGGTCAACCTACACCAGGTGGACTGCAGCGGTTCAAGAAGGCAGCTCACCTCCACCTTCTCAAGGGCAACTAGGGATGGACAAGAACTGCTGGCCAGCCAGCGACACCCACATCCCACAAATGAATAGAAAAGAAATTCAGCACAACAACATTGGCCTAAAGGCCTTTTCCTGTGCTATATAGTTCTATGTTCTATGTACTTCCATGCTCTGTTCATCTTGCGAAAAATACCAAAAGGCAGTTTGTTGTCTTAATCAGTCTCTGTACTTGGATGTTAACATTTTGAGATTCATATACAACAATAGCCAGTTTCCTCTGTACTGTAGAATTCTTCAGCCTGTCTTCATTTAAATAATGCTTGGCTTTTAGATATTTTCTTCTTTATTCATTCATTGGAAAAATTAAAATCTAAATTAAAATCTAAATCCCTTGGCAAACCCTCCCATTCTACCACCAGCAAGGATGGTGGAAATGTATTGAGTCCCTTTATTCAAATCACTATTGTGAATAGTTGTGCACTGATTGTTGTGGCACTCCATTCATTATAGTTTGCCAAAATTTATTCTGATTCTCTGTATTCTGTGACTTAACCAATCCTCTACTCTCTTTCCTCCAATAGTATGAGTTCTTTTCTTGTGCAGTAACTTTTTATGTGGCAGGTTGTCAAACACCTTTTGGTAAATCCATATCAGCCATATAATGCACTGGACTCAATACATTCCCAAGGATCCCTAATAAATTTTTCAAACGTAATTTCCCTTTCAATTAACTGTTGACTCTGCTTGATTATAAATTTCTAAATGCCCTACTTCCTTAAAAATTGATTCTAGCATTTTCAAAATGCGGAATGTTGTCTGAACTGACTTTGTTTCCTGCTGTTTATCTTTGTCCTTTAGAGAACATGTTTGCATTTAACAAACAGTTTTGAGAAACTTCTGTAGCAAAGACCTGGGACTGAGATGTCAATGGGAATCATACAGAAAATTCCCACAGGTTAGAAGTATATCTAGTGAAAAAGAATGACAGTTGTTGCTGTTGTTGTTGGAGGTCAGTCATCTCAACTCCAAGATATTACAGCAGGAGTTCCTCAGCGTAGTGACAAAGTCCCACCTTCAGCTTCCTTATCAACTACCTTCCCTATTTAATCGGGGTCGGTTTAGCTCAGTTGGCTGGGTTGCTGGTTTGCAATGCAAAATGACACGAGCAGTGTGGACTCAATTCTCCCCTTGGCTGAGATTACCACAAAGGACTCTCCTTCCCTGAGGTGTGGTGACCCTCAGCTTAAACCATCACCAGTCATCTCTTTCTAATGAGAGAGAAACACTACTATCTGGGAGGACTATAACGACTTTATTTTTTTTACCTGCAACATAATGTCAGAAGTGGGGATGTTCAGTGTTCAGCATGTTTGTGGCCATTCAGATACTGAAGCAATCCATGACTAAACGCAACAAAACCTGGACAATATCCAGGCTTGGGAACTGACAGTGGAAAGTAATATTCATGCCACAAAGTTGTGAAGTAGTGACCTTCTCCAACAAGAGACAATTTAACCATTGCCACTTGACATTCAATGGGCTTACCTTAGTCACTGAATCCCCCACTATCAACATTCTGGAGGTTACCTTGACCAGAATCTGAACTGGACAAGCCATATTGGTACTGTGGCTATAAAAGCAGAGACTAAAAATCCTTCAGTGAGTAACTTGTCTCCTGATTCCTCAAAGCCTGTCTGCCATCTCCAAGTGCAAGTTAGGTTTTTAATGGAATACTCCCCACTTGCCTGATGAGTGCAGCTCCAGTGATGCTCAAGAAGTTTGAATCCACCTATGACAAAGCAGCCCGCTTATTTACCAGCGCATCTACAAATATTCACTCCCTCCACCCTCTTATCCATGTGCATTTCCACCCAGCATCTACATCTGCCAACCCAACACCACTATCCTGGCACTTTTACTATGTATTGAGCGCACTCTGGAAACACAGATTTGCATTGCACGTGTACCAGCAGCTAGTACGAAAAGGCTGCATTGGGGGAAACTTTATACACAGAATCAGAGATCTCACTCACAAACTGGACCTGGCTGCATCTCAAGGCTGCTTGCTCGCTCCCTTAGCGTTTGCTCACTGAGTGGCTACCTGAATGCTCACAGCATCCCTGCCTTCCCTTACCATGCTACACAAGTTAGTGCAGTCACAAAATAGAGAGCTTGCTTTGCTGCCAGGCCATTCTCAGTCTAGGGGCCACGCATCTTGCTGTAGAGCAGTGTGCTGTGTCAATGCCACACCTGCATCATGTGCTAATAGGTATTGTGGAAAAGCAAGCGGGTAGACATGTCTCAAAATCTTAAGGGAGAGGTCTTCACTGAAGTCTATGGAGGCCTTCTCAGTCAAGGATTCTGACAGAGCATGTCAAGGGTAAACTCACCAACCAGTCAAGGTGACTGTCCACAGTCAGGTGTCCAGGCAGGATGTTCCTGCTCAATGGGTTCCTGCCTCTGATGTCCAGGGAGTAGGTCATGGTCAGTCCATTGGTTCCATAGTAACATGTCTGAGGGATATGGTCAATGCACCAATCACGGATCTGGATGCGTCTTGCTGTTCGGAAATGTTTTTTGGGACTGGGGGGAATGTGAGCCAAGGTCTGTCCATCGAATCTGTCCACAGAAACTAAGGGGGAGGAGGTGGGTGCTGTAGGGTGGTGGGGGGGGGGCACATGCAACCATTGTCTCAAGACTGAGCCTTGGCAAGTTAGTTGGGAGTGAATTGCAGGCTCTAGGTAATGACACAGTACATTTGTGAAAGGAGTTGTAGTGGGGTATATGGTAAAGCATGACTGGGAAGGGTGTAACGGGTAAGGTCAGGAGCACTCTGGCTTCAAGACAGGGCAACATAAGACGACACAAGGCACAATCACCTGATATGCCAAGGGCTGCATGAGAAAGGTAGCCAGTTGTAGGTATATGTGGACAAATTGAATGGGGATTTGGGGAAATGTGAAGCCTGTGGGATTAATGGGATAGGCTACTAGGAAGAGGATGTAGGTATTTGGAGGCTTAGCAATACGTTCTGGTGGAGCCTCCCTGTCACTTTCCATCGTGCTGAAAGTGCACAATGGGGGCTGTCCAGCCCCATCTGTGGTCATGAAGAGCTTCCAAATGGTATGAAAATGCGTTTAGTGTCTACACAGTGCAGGGCGTGTTCATTTTTGGGGCAGCACAGTGGCTCAGTGGTTAGCACTGCTGCCTCACAGAGCCAGGTTCGATTCCACCCTCAGGCGACTGTCTGTGTGGAGTTTGCACATTCTCCCCATGTCTGCGTGGGTTTCCTCTGGGTGCACCAGTTTCCTCCCACAGTCCAAAGATGTGCAGGTTAGGTGAATTAGCCATGTTAAATTTCCTGTAGTGTTCAGGGATGTGTAGATTAGGTGGTATATAGAGGGATGGGTCTGGGTGGGATGCTCCGAGGGTCAGTGTGAACTCATTGGGCCGAAGGGCCTGTTTCCACACTGTGGGGATTCTAAAACATGGCACTTAACATCAGGAACATCTATGCATGCACTGAAAGAGATGTACTGTAGCCTTTTTCATCCATGTCACCAAAACATTGTCAATACATTTTCTTCCTTCTCTCCTTCCCACTGCGTCTCAGCGTAGCCCCTGTTTCCGTAGCTGAGATGGAGGAGTCTGCTTGGCTGTGGAGCCCGTTGTCTGTGGAGGATTGGTGAGGCAATCCTTCAGGTTGATTATGAGGGCCACACATACTGAGTATCGTCTTGCCAGAGGCAAGTTGATCCTTCTTAACTTGAATTTCCCAGGGATCAGGAGTTCTAGGAGGTAGATATGATGAAGGTGGAGGGCCCAACTCCCTCCCTAGCATCTAGTGAGAGGGAAGTGCAGAGGGGCCTATGTGTGCTTCCTCCTCTGGATAGGTGCCTCCTGCCAATCCTCTGTCTCCTTGTGAGGAGGGAGCACATGTTCTGGGGTCAAGGTTCCCGACCCCCTGTCACCATGCCTTCAGTCCTGAGGACCAATGACTGGGATGATGGGGTGCCCCTCTCCACCAGCTGCTGACCCTGACCAACCTGTCAAGGGAGGCAGACAAACAGTTGCAGCACTCCCTGCACAGATACAGATTCTGGCTAATGAGGACCATTGCATCCCAGATGTCTGTCTGCCACTGCTGCTCTTCCTTCTGCATTTGGACAAAGTTCCCTGATTGCTGACTCCACAGGACCCTCTCCTGCCTGAGGCTGAGAAAGTGCCTGGACTCTCCAGTTCTTCTTCCTAGTGTCATCTACCTGAAGTGTTTCTTCCTTGTCTGACTATAAAGTTGTTGCTGTGAGTTGTTCCCCAGATGATGTACCCACACTCTCTGTGCCTACAGTTTCCATCAAGGTGTCAGTATCTGAGCTGATTGAGTGCAGGAGGCAGCTTTGCTAATGGCTCCTCTGAAGCGTTACAAGTCTGGTCCTCTGAGGTCTAGGTGACTTCTTTTGGGGGAGCCAGGCACTTCACCTCAGAGGTCATGGGGAGGCTAGTGGAGCCTGCAAAACAAAGGAGAGAGAAGGTGTTGTGGTCAGTGGTTAGAAGTTGTGTCTGCAAAGTTTGACAGTGACAGTGCAGTTCTATGCAAGTTACTATGGAATGAACAGTGGTAGTTTGGCAGGACATGGACATTTTGGCATTACTACAGGATTAGTCCAGATGTTCTTCTGTGAGGGCCAGGATTCTCTCATTGTAGAGGTTGAGGACAGAGATGTTCTACTCACATGGCCAATGACAGACAATGAGCCTTGGTAGGAGGAAGGTGCAGTAGCAGAAATGTGAATGTGACGTGGCAGAGAAAAGTGGGCAGCACTTACTCTGGTAGAGCAGAGAAGGTCACTCACCTACTTTCCACATTACTGGCCATTTCTCCACACTCTGGAGATGGTACTGACCCTTGGAGGGGGCGACCTCAGACCAGGCTGGCATGGAGTGGTGCTGTAGCCTCTTTGTTGGTCATGTGGGAATAAGACACCTCTTCACTTGTCCACCCCATCCACCAGGTCCTCCCAGGTTCCTGTAGAGAACCACAGTGTATTCTTCCCCTTCACCAATATGTCCGTCCATAACCAATAAGGAACCTGAATGCCCTGGTCGACCCATTGTCTCTGCCTGCTCCTGCCCCACCGAACTTATCTCCAACTATCTGGACTCCATTTTCTCTCCCTTGGTCCAGGTACTCCCTACCTATGTCTGTGACACCACCCACGCCCTCCACCTCCTCCAGAACTTCCAATTCCCCGGTCCCCAACACCTCATCTTTACCATGGACGTCCAGTCCCTATACACCTGCATTCCCCATACAGATGGCCTAAAGGTCCTCCGCTTCTTCCTGTCCCGCAGGCCCAACCAGTCCCCCTCCACTGACACCCTCATCTGCTTAGCCAAACTCGTCCTCACCCTCAACAACTTCTCTTTCAATTCCTCCCACTTCCTACAGGCAAAGGGGGTGGCCATGGGTACCCACATGGGCCCAAGCTACGCCTGCCTCTCTGTAGGTTACGTGGAACAATCCCTCTTCCGTACCTACACTGGCCCTAAACCCCACCTCTTCCTCCGTTACACTGATGACTGTATCGTGCTCCCACGAGGAGCTCGAACAGTTCATCCACTTCACCAACACCTTCCACCCCAACCTTAAGTTTACCTGGACCATCTCTAATACCTCTCTCTGCTTCCTGGACCTCTCTGTCTCCATCTCGGGCAAACACCTAGAAACCGATATCCATTTCAAGCCCATCGACTCCCACAGCTACCTAGAATACACCTCCTCCCACCCACCTTCCTGCAAAAATGCCATCCCCTATTCCCAATTCCTTCGCCTCCGCCGCATCTGCTCCCAGGATGAGGCATTCCACTCCCGTACATCTCAGTTGTCCTCGTTTTTCAAGGACCGCAACATCCCCCCCTCAGTGGTCGAGAACGCCCTCAACCGTGTCTCCCACATTTCCCGCAACTCATCCCTCACACCCCATCCGCGCAATAAGAACCAAAAAAGAATCCGCCTCATCCTCACGTACCACCCCACCAACCTCCGGATCCAACGCATCATCCTCCGACACTTCTGCCAACTGCAATCCGACCCCACCACCAAAGAC
>NC_063334.1:20880426-21027169 GCF_021869965.1 Rhincodon typus | reverse complement strand
CTCGGGGACCACTTTGCAGAACACCTACGCTCGGTTCGCACTAAACAACTGCACCTCCCAGTCGCGAACCATTTCAACTCCCCCTCAGACAACATGTCCATCCTGGGCCTCCTGCAGTGCCACAACGATGCCACCCGAAGGTTGCAGGAACAGCAACTCATATTCCGCTTGGGAAACCTGCAGCCCAATGGTATCAATGTGGATTTCACAAGCTTCAAAATCTCCCCTCCCCCTACCTCATCCCAAAACCAGCCCAGCTCGTCCCCGCCTCCCTAACCTGTTCTTCCTCCCACCTATCCCCTCCTCCCACCTCAAGCCGCACCCCCATCACCTACCTACTGGCCTCATCCCGCCCCCTTGACCTGTCCGTCCTCCCTGGACTGACCTATCCCCTCCCTGGCTCCCCACCTACACTCACCTTTGCTGGCTCCATCCCCGCCTCTTCGACCTGTCTGTTTCCTCTCCACCTATCCTCTCCTCTATCCATCTTCTATTCACCTCCCCCTCTCTCCCTGTTTATTTTGGAACCCCTTCCCCTCCCCCATTTCTGATGAAGGGTCTAGACCCGAAACGTCAGCCTTTCTGCTCCTATGATGCTGCTTGGCCTGCTGTGTTCATCCAGCTCTGCACCTTGTTGTCTAGGATAGCTTCAGTACTTGGGTTTTCATCCAGGTGCAAAATGGGTCATGGGCACAAGGGATGCCTGTGTTTCAGCAGCTATCCACTGAGTGGTGAGTTGTGGTTGGAATGACACATTGTAAAATAGGGTGGAAATCAACTGTGATGGACGTTATGGGC
Organism: Rhincodon typus; assembly: GCF_021869965.1. NCBI lineage: Eukaryota > Metazoa > Chordata > Chondrichthyes > Orectolobiformes > Rhincodontidae > Rhincodon > Rhincodon typus. Next base: position 21,026,371 of record NC_063334.1, on the reverse strand, counting down.
CATGATAAGTAATTAAAGAAGCAAGTTTGTATATTGTTCAACTGAGAGTACCTGACACGTTCATTAAAGTCTGATAAAAATGAAGACAAGAAGATACATGCACTTCAATATATGGCTAATTTATTAGTTTAATCTACTTAAAATATATAAACTAGTGAATCTATTAGCTAGAGTACTTTCTACATATACAAAATAATGAGTCTCACTGCCTTGTCTTCAGGCCGGGGACTTTGGATGGTTAGCAATTGGAGATGTGTCTCAGATTCCATGGCACTGCTGTCATGAATCAGGTCCGTACGGAAAGTTCAATGAGTGGCACAAAGCCCCTAATATGAATGCTACTTTGGTTACCTGCTGTAATATTTTCAGTAATTTTCCAGACATTCCATTGTGCAGTCAACAAATCGAAAGCATCTCCAGGTGGCTTCATGTTAACTGCATGAAAGAATAGTTCCCACAGACAATCAAGGTTGTGCAGTTACCTCCCAGCTAAAACAGGCATGTTTTTTCAACCAGATCTATTTTCTTGTAGTTTTCCACTTTGCTTCAAATGTTCATTGTCATGTCCATTTAAACCTTAATGGTCTGGTTTGGAGGTATCATTTTTAAACCCAACACAACAGTTTGGTAAAATAGAGTGAGAAATCTCATTAGCCTTGTACTGACAAAACCTTTCAAAAATCTCAACACATGTTGGACTTAGCCATAAAAACTTAAAAATTAAACTCCTCGATTTCTTTTGTTTTCAAAACGTCCAATAATGTCAACATTGATATCCTCAATGACAGAGACTCAATAGTTTTTTGGACTGAGCCCAAGGATTCTCAACCCTTTGAGAGAGAGAAGAGGTTTCTCTTGCTGAATTCCGAAACGGCTGCCACTTATCCTGAGATCACAATCAACATTCCCCCTCTATTATGCAACCTGCCTTTGCATAATTACACAAATCAATGCAAATGAATATCTTTCAACTCAGCACCCCACACTGACTCTTAACTATTTCCCTGGATTTTAAACATTTTGGTAAACATTGCTGGATTAGAATGTGCTCACAATTTGCTTTATTTTTAAACATGGCTGATGTAGGCATGTTTGATTCTGTCACAGTTTTCTTTCATCTCACTCTGTACTTTGCCAACACAAGGGGAGACAATCCCTGCAAAATGGCCAGAACAGAAGCCTCGCAATAAAATCAGCATGCAATGTTTTATTGATTATTGAAGAAGGCTTAAAGTATTTACAGTTTTGATGAATTCGGCTATAAAAAGGGGAGGAAGCTCAGCAGAATGGGATCTGTAAAAACTGGCAGCCCCGCATACAAACACTAGACCAGCTTTAAAGAATAACTGAAAATATTTAAGGCAGTTTACAAACATATGCAGAGAAATTAAGCCTATAGCATCCACCTTTTAATTATTATGTTCCTCCCTATCAGGGAAAAATGTCATTTCAAATGAATGCACTCAATTCTGTTGGGAAGCATATCAGCCAATGCATGCAGCATATTTGCAACAGACCTCTCATAATATCATTTCTTTATCATGACATATGATTCAAAAAACTGACAGTGAAAAACTTTCAGTTTCGATCTTCTGAGTCCTCTTGCAGCATGACATACTGAGGGAAGTGTGTTGCAGTCTATCAGAATTGCTTACCTTGAGTCCAGACGTGAAAGTGCCTGTGATTGTAAAGTATGTATGTAAATAGTAAGAGCTGAAATCAAAGTTCATTGAGTTATTCACGACTAAGTGATCCACGTATCATATTGATGTTATGGGAGATAACATATGTATCACATCACAACATAATAGTTGCAGATCATCACTATGTCTTGTCACCTCAGAACAGAGATTGTGAGTATGCACAAACTTAATGATCTTTATTACCACGTGGAGCAGGCTGATTCTGAACTGAATCTGTATACAATGGCGATCTGACACTAGCATAGCAATTTTCAATTGTTCCAATTTCATGAATTTGAGCACAATATAACAGCAGTGGAGTTTCTCCTCACGTTAGCACTAGGCAAATGAATTACAAACTACTTACAAATTAGTTATTGGATTAAGTCTTCAGGCTTATAGAAGAGGAAAAAGGAGGAGGAGGTAAAGGGCTCCCACCCAGAGGGAAAAACCAATTAAAAAAACAGTAATACTTAGAAATGAATGTACCCAGGTTTTAGTGTTTTTTTTACCTCTGGTCAGTTGGGGCATGGACTATGAACATGACAATTTTCATCAATTTAACTGGATGTCACTTCTTCATGCACAGCTGGTATATAATGATAAACAGCACTTCATGAAGGTGGATGACCGTCATCTTTGTAGCCATCATAATTCATTCATTCTCTGGTAGTCCTCTGTTCCTTCAGCATTTTACTCACTATAATCAGTCAAAGGCTGGCTACAGGAAATAATGATTAGGACTTACTATGTGCCTGTTAACAGCAATCCACACCACACATATGTGTGCACTAGGCCTACAATGAGAGTCACATTGCCGTAAACAGCACAAATCATGGTCAAAATAAGCTAAAGTCACCATAGTTGCAGAGAACCAGAGGGTTGCTCTCTGTTATCTTTGGGCAAGGCACGGTGGCTCAGTGGTTAGCACTGCTGCCTCACAGTGCCAGGTGCCAGGGCTCGATTCCACCCTCGGTCAACTGTCTGTGTGGAGTTTGCACATTCTCCCTATGTCTGCGAGTTTCCTCCGAGTGCTCCGGTTTCCTCCCACAGTCCAAAGATGTTTAGGCTAGGTGGATTGGTCATGCTAAATTGCCCATTGTGTTCAGGGATGTGTAGATTAGGTGGGTTATAGAGGGATGGGTCTGGGTGGGATGCTCCGAGGGTCAGTGTGGACGTGTTGGGCCAAAGGGCCTGTTTCCACACTGCAGGGATTTGAAGATTCTAAGAAAGAAATGATTGGTGGAGGAAATGATGAGGGTCACCTCACCACAAGCCAGGGACGAGATTGACAATGTGGGACTTCATGGTAACCTCAGCTGATACAGCAGTTGAAACCATGGTCTTGGCTTCATTCTACTTTGCAATCCAGCTGTCCAGCCAAGGTATCATCAAGTAATGTCTTCATGGATCAGATGAACATTGCTCAACCACCTCAGGACATAATAGGATTTTGTGATGACCCACTCCACGTGGCACAATTTGGTCATTATGAGAGAAGAGCCCTGGCCAGCATCAATCAGATGAGAAACTAAGGAGCAGGAGCATGATGAGGAACAGGAACAGGAGGAACAGAAACAGAAGGGAAGTTAGACACTTTCTGCCTGGATTCTACGTGATAAAACTGTCAATAAACAATACCAGTACACTTAACTAGATCTTCCCATTCAGCAACAATTGCACACATGGTACCATTTTTCATATACTTACTAACAAATTATGTTCTTTATTATCTCTAAATTATGATCAGAACTGTTCTGAGAAAAGGCCACTGCACCCGAAACGTTAACTCTGATTTTTTCCTCACAGGTGCTACCAGACCTGCTGAGCTTTTCCAGGAACTTCTGTTTTTGTTCCTGATTTACAGCATCTGCAGTTCTTTTGGCTTTTGTACTTCAACAGGTTTATTTGAACTCAAAAGCTTTTTGAGCACTGCCCCTTTGTCAGACGAAGGAGCAGTGGTCCAAAAGCTTATGATTTCAAGTAAACCTGTTGGATTATAACCTGGTGTCATGTGACTTCTGACATTGTCCACCCCCGTCCAATGCTGGCACCTCTGATAAAAGAAACGTGCTGTAGTACCTCTGAATTGCTTAGCTTGAACTGAGACACACAAGTGGTGATGATTGTAATGGACATACGAAAATACCAGAAGCTATTATAAAAGCTCATCGAATTCTTCAGCACTACATAGTCCACATCTCATCTTTATGTTACGGGCAATGAATTAAACTCACAATGTGATGGTTGCAGATCATCAAACATCATGCATTACTCTCATATCAAGGAGGTGGCAGCAGAATTCTTCAGTGAGATGGGTGGATCGATAGTTATTGTCCACATCAGAAAATTTAGAATGCATTTCTTCAAGTGTTAACATTTCAGGTGGACACCTTTTAAGTAGGTAATCTTTTGCGGGCAATACCGTTTCTGATAGTTACCAATTAGGCTATTAGTAAGCCAAGAATTATTCCACAGCACGTGGAATGCATTATTGAGAATGTACCTGACTGTGTTTGCACGGCTGACAATGTTGTAGTCATAAGTTAGATAAAAGCAGAGCATAATCACAACCTTCATGTATTGGTGGCAGCAGCGTGATAACGTAAATTGGCATATAATACCATGACGCGCTTGGTCAACATCAGCCAATCTTCTATTGGATCCAATTACTTCACTCATGGAGTCCATCGCAACCCAAGCAAGATTGAGTGTGTTCAACAAATGCAGACCTCATAAGCTAAGGGAGATATATAGCATTGCCTCCACATAGGATAAGGAAGATCTGTAATGCTGCCTTGAATTTTTCAACTTCCTTTCACCATATATGAACATATTAACAAGGAACAAGAGGAGGCCCCTTGGCCCTTTGAGTCTGCTCTGCTATTCAATAAGATCATGGCTAATCAAGTTTTAACCTTAACTCTTGTACATCGTCAATAATCTTTCACCCACATGTATTTCCAATTTCATGGAAAAGGTATCTCTACTGAGAGATTTGCTCAAAGCGAACATCCAAGTGTGTGGTAAGATGACCACTTCTTTAATTCTCTCAAGCAGGTTTTGCCAACAAAATACTGCCCATTCCAATACTATACCATCAGGAAAGAGTAATTTTGGAAGTATATGCATCTCCAAAATGCCCTACACACTTGACCTTTGCCAGATGAGAAGTTGAGAAACTTTGGTTTGAAAACCATGTCATCTGCACAAACCTACTATTCCTATGTAGCAGGGAAAGCGATATCCTAGCGGTATTATCGCTCAACTATTAATCCAGAGACCCAGGTAATGTTCCAGGTACTCAGATTCAAATCCTGTCACAGCAGATGGTGGAATTTGAATTCAATGTATTTTAAAAATCATCGCCAATTCTCAGGAAAAAAATATCCACCTGTTTCACCAATGTCCTTCAGGAAAGGGAATCTGCCATCCTCACCTGGTCTGACCTACATGTGACTCCAGACGCTCAGCTATGTGGTTGACTTTCAATTGACTTCTAAAACGGCCTAGCAAGCCATTCAGTTGTACCAATTGCTACAAAGTCTCAAAGAAATAAAACCGGCCAGATCACCTGGCATCAACTTAGGCACTGGAAAAGACAATGATAGAAACAGTGCTATCAACGCTGCAAAGTTGTCCTCACTAACATCTGGGGGCGAGTGCCAAAACTGGGAGAGCTGTCCCACAGACTAGTTAAGCAACTGCCTAACATAGTCATACTTACAGAATCATATCTTACAACAATAACACATACACCACCATCATCAAGGAAGCCTCTTGCTGCTTACCATGAACAATCCTCCCTCACATGATGAATAGGCACTCCTCCATGTTGAACAACAATTGGAGGAAGCACTGTGGATGGCAAGGGCACAAATATACTCTGAGTGGGGGATTTCAATGTCCACCACCAGCAGTACTACTGATCGAGCTGGTCGGGTCCTAAACGACACAGCTGCTAGACTGGGTCTGCGGCAGGTGGTGAAGAAACCAACAGGAGGGAAAAACCTCATCCTTATCAATCTGCCAGCTGCACATGCATCTGTCCATAACAGTATCGGTAAGAGTGACCACTACACAGTCTTTCTGGAGACGAAGTCCCACCTTCACATTGAGAATGACCTCCATCATGTTGTGTAGCGCCAATTCAATGCCAAATGGGACAGACTTCGCACAGATCTAACAAGTCAAGACTGGGCATCCATGAGGCGCTGTGGGCCATCAACAGCAACAGAATTGTACTCCAGCACAATCTGTAAACTCATGGCCCGGCATATCCTCCACTCAAACAATTACCATCAAACCTGCTTCAATGAAGTGTGCAGGAGGGCGTGCCAGGTGCAGCACCAGGCATACTTGAAGATGAGGTATCAACCTGGTGAAGGCACCAAACAGGACTACTTGCACATCAAACAGCAAAAGCAGCAAGTGATAGACACAGCTAATCGATCCCACAAACCGATCAGATCTAAGCTCTGCAGTCCTGCCACATCAAGTCGTGAATGGTGGATAACAATAAAACAACTCGCTGTAGAAGGAAGCTCCACAAATATCCCCATCCTCAATGATGGAAGAGCCCAGCACATCAGTGCAAAAGATAAGGCTGAAGCATTCGCAGCAATCTTCAGCCAGAAATGCTGAGTGGATGATCCATCAAGCCTTGTCCAGCGGTCCCCAGCATTACAGATACCAGTCTTCAGCCAATTCAATTCACTCCATGTTGGAGACACTGGATACTGAAAAGGCTACTGGCCCTGACAACATTCCGGCAATGGTACTAAAGACTTGTGCTTCAGAATTGCCGCTCTCCTAGCCAAGCTGTTCCAGTACAGTTGCAACACTGACATCTATTCAACAATGTGAAAAATTGCCCAAGCATGTCCTGTACATGAAAAGCAGGACAAATCTGACCCAACCAATTATCGCCCCATCAGTCTACTCTCGATCATCAGTAAACAACGTTATCAAGCAGCACCTGCTCAGCAATAACCTGCTCAGTGATGCCCACTTTGGGTTCTGCCAGGGCCACTTAGCTCCTGACCTCATTACAGCCTTGGTTCAAACATGGACAGACGAGCTGAATTCCAGAGGTGAGGTGAGAGTGACAGCCCTTGATATCAAGGCTGCATTCGACCAAGTGGGGAAAACTGGAATCAATGGAAATCCGGGGTCAAACACTCTGGTGGTTGGAGTCATATCTGACAAAGAGTAATATAATTGTGGTTATTGGAAGTCAGTCATCTTGGCTCCAGGACATCTCTGCAGGAGTTTCTCAGGGTCGTGACCTCATACAAACCATCCTCAGTTGCTTCATCAATGACCTTCCCTCCATCATAAGATTAGAAGTGGGGATGTTCACCAATGAATGCACAATGTCCACCATCACTCGCAACTCCTCAGATATTGAAGCAGTCCGTGTCCACATGCAAAAAGATCTGGACAATATCCAGGCTTGGGCTGACAAGTGGCAAATAACATTTGTACCACACAAATGCCAGGCTGCGAAATCCCCAATAACAGACAATCTAACCACCACCCCTTGACATCCAATAATATTACCATCACTGAATCCCCCACTATCAACATCCTGGGGGTTACCATTGACCAGAAACTCAACTGGACTCACCACATTAACAGAGTGGCTACAAGAGCAGGTCAGAAGCCAGGAATACTGTGGCGAGTAACTCACCTCCTGACTCCTCAAAGCCTCTCCACCATCAACAAGGCACAAGTCAAGAGTGTGATAGAATACTCCCCACTTGCCTTGATGAATGCAGCGCAACAACACCCAAGAAGCTTGACACCATCCAAAACAAAACATCTCACTTTATTGGCACTACATGCACAAGCATCCACACCCTCCACCACCAATGCTCAGTAGCAGCAGTGTGTACTATCTACAAGATGCACTGCAGAAATTCACCAATGATCCTCAGCCAGCACCTTCCAAACTTACAAACTCTTCTAGCAAGAAGGACAAGGGCAGCAATTATATGGGAACACCACTATCTTCAGGTTGCCCTCAAAGCCACTCACCATTCTGATCTGGGAATATGTTGCCATTCCTTCACTGTCGCTGGATGAAAATCCTGGAATTCCTTCCTTAATGGAATTGTGGGTCAACCTACAACATGTGGACTGCAATGGTTCAATAAGGCAGCTCACCACTACCTACTCAAGGGCAACTAGGGATGGGCAAGAAATGCTGGCTAGCCAGCGATACTCCCAATGTCCCACAAATGAATAAATTTTTAAAAATAGAGTGTGAGACTTTACTTCTGGTATTCGCATCATGCAATCTCGCATTTGCACATTCAATAAGAAATTCACCTTTGAAACAGAATATAATCCATTAGAAACGGCGTGGTGTGAAACTCAAAAATTGCTTGTCAAAATGTGAGGATATGACTTTGAAGTCAGATACAAGTTGGTACCAAACGGTTATATCTGATACACTGGGAAGTTTACCCAAACCCCAAAAAGACCAAGATGCCCCACTTCATCTACACATGGATTTCATTCTAGACAGTGAGATTGAAAATGTTCTCAAAATTAATCTGTTACACTTTAGCCGGAGTCAGTGTGAACAGTTGCAATTGGGAATTGCTGAAGATGAGCAACTACAAGAGTTGCAAAAGACTAGTTATCCAAGGGTGGCCTGGCAGAAACATGGAAGTAAGAATATTTGCTCATTTTAGCTCCAGAAAGATGAACTTGGTATGGGTGCTCCACAGTCCAAAAATGTGCAGGTTAGTTGTATTGGCCATGCTAAATTACAGGGAATGTCCAGGGATGTGTCGGTTAGGTGGATTAGCCATAGGAAGTGTGAGGTTGAGGGGATAGAATGGGGGTGGGTCTGGGTGGGATGCTGTTCAAAGATTGGTGTGGACTCGATGAGCCGAATGGCTTGGTTCCACACCATAGAGAGGACAAATAAGTCTTCCTATCAAAAACACTATGTCAAGGTATAATGACCATGTTACTCTAAGGGCACATGGGAATTGAATATACAAGAAAGCTAATACATGAATCTATGTGCTCAACAGGGATGAGTCAGAAAATCGAATGACTTGTGAATGCATGTGAGGCATGACAAAAAACTGATCCCAGTGACTGGCACAGCTTTGTCTCCCTTCCTCCTTTTTAAAGTGCCATTGTTTTGATTCTTTTCCAAAGTTCCAAAACAATGCAAAAGCTTATAAAACAGTAACTCCTGTTCCAAAAATTCGAGGAAATCAGCTCCAACACTGAACATGCCTCAAGGAAGGAGCAGCTCTTACAACCATGACTTTTCCCATCCTCCATCTTGGATTATCCAGAATCATGGGTAGGACGTGTAATCATTAAGTTTGCAGATGGCACCAAAATTAGTGGTAGAGTGGAGAGCCAAGAAGGTTACCTCAGGGTACAATGAGACCTTTACCAGATGGGCCAGTGGGCTAATGAGTGACAAATGGAGTTTAATTTAGATAAATGTAAGGTGCTGCATTTTGGAAAGGCAAATCAGGACAGGACTTATACATTTAATGGTAACATCCTGGCGAGTGTTGCTGAACCAAAAAACCTTGGAGTGTAGGTTTACAATTCCTTGGAAGTAGATTTGCAAGTAGGCAGGATAGTGAAGAAGGCATTTGGTATGCCTACCTTTATTAGTTAGTGCATTGAGTATAGAAGTTGGGAAGTCTTGTTGTAGCTGTACAGGACATTGGTTAGTCCACTTTTGGAGTACTGCATGCAATTCTGGTCTCCCTGCTACAGGGAGGATGTTGTGAAACTTGGAAGGGTTCAGAAAAGATTTACAAGGATGTTGGCAGGGTTGGAGGGCTTGAGCTACAGGGAGAGGCTGAATAGGCTAGGGTTATTTTCCTTGGAGTGTTGGAGGCTGAGGTGTGACCTTGTAGAAGTTTATATAATCATGAGGGGTATTGTTAGTGTGAGTGGGCAAGGTTTTTTTGCAGGGTGGCCAAGTGCAAAACTAGAGGGCATACATTTAAGGTGAGAGGGGAAAGATTTAAAAGGGACCTACGGGGCAACTTTTTCACACAGAGGATGGTGCGTGTATGGAATGAGCTGCCAGCGGAAGTGATTGAGCCTGGTTGAAAAGGCATCTGGATGGGTATATGAATAGGAAGGGTTTAGAGGGATATGGGCCAAATGCTGGCAAATGGGACTAGAATAATTTAGGATCTCTGGTTAGCATGGGCGAGTTGCTCAGCAAGGGTCTGTTTTCATGATGTACATCTCTATGACTCTATTTTTGTAGAACACAGATGACGAAGGGACTACCTATCCCAGCACAAATTTTGCTTTGAAGGTGAATGTGAATGGCTTTGCCCTACAAATAATTGCCCAACTATTTTCAGACGCATGACATTCTTCTTCAACAACAGAGCAGATTGAAAAAGAGACATGATCAGCGAGCAGGTAGAGAATTACTACAACAATGAACCAAACAGAGAGTGTGAGTCAGAAAACCAGTCACACATACCTGGATACCAGCTAAGATGTGTAATCAGTCCAGGTTGTATGAAATCATTACTGATCATGGTGGTGTATTGCAAAGGAAAAGAAGCCAGCTCAGACAAATGTTTGACACGTCTATAATGTATGCAGAGATTGAGGAAGAAAACTCTGATGATAATGATTGTGTGATGATGCTGAGCAAAAGCAACCAGCAACAAGACAACCAAGCTGCCAGCCAAAAGTAACTGAGAACAGTACACAGCTTTCCAGATGGAAATGTGATCATTAGATCAGGACACATTGTCAAACCTCCAACATATTATATTGAAGTTTGAATTATTCATCTAGTTAACTCTGCTTTTACTTTTCAGTTTATTTGTTCAATTGACAATGTATGACAACAAATTATGGCAAACATGTGATATACTTTTTAAGTGACAAGCTCACGATCTCATCACTGAATCATTGCATCTGAACTAATGGTTTCCGACTGTCAGTCTCCATCTTGCAGATTCTGTCCTCTTGCAGCATATCATGCTGAGGGAAGTACACTACAGCACGTCTGAACTGCTTAGCTTGAGCCCAGATAAAAAGGTGGCCAAGATTATCATGTACACATCTACATAGATACCAAGAACTGCAATAAAAGTTCATTGGATTCTTCAGAACTATGTGAACATATCTCATACTAATGCTACAGGAGCTAAAGTAAGTATTACAACATGATAATAGAGGATTCTTAGCCATCATGTCATCTTAGGACTCACAGTCTTCTGTTGTGACTTTGCCACTCCTAGTGCTCCAATGAGATGTTCTCCCAACGAATTCAGCAAAAATGCTGCAAGGACATTGGCTTCAAATTTAGAAGGACACCTGAAGCAACCTAGAAAACTCAACTTCAGAGTGTAGAATTTAAGCCTAGGCTGCAGTACGCTGATCTAACTGGTTAACAGGCAACAGCAAAGTTACTGATGGAGTTGTCAGGGTGGGGATTATCTGAAGGAAGACAATATACTTGTTCTCCGTGATTCAAAGAACATTGTCCTGGGACAGTGTCTTTAAAATCCTACTGATCTATTGGAAAAACAAAATGTTGTTGCTGATGCAATGAAAGACTCTTAAAACAATGGTATCCAAAATCCCAGTGTTACCCATCTGAGCTTCCACAACAGTACTCCATTCTTTGATGGAAGTTGTTTGTAGCACAACGGAAGTCATGGCATTTGGGTATCAGATGCTGCCTGAGTTGACATATTTACTGAAGGAGGTGACCACCCATTCCTCGGCAAGGCTCTGCACCAAATTGGAGATGGACTCCTCATGTTCCTTGATGTTATGTATAGGGTTTCCAGCTGGTCACCTCTCAAATCTGTGTCTATTTCTTATTAGAACTTCATATTTGAATCTTCACAGTCAGGTTTCTATCTTTGGCACAGTAACAAAACAAATTTTATCAAATTCACAAATAGTATTTGACTGCGACAATAGTAAACCAATGCTCCTTATTCTTCTTAAACCATCCTCTGCCTTTGACACAGCAGATCACACCATACCCCACAATTTCCCTCACACCACCACCCAGGCGGATGGGACTGCTTATGACAGGTTGCATCTAATCATGGCCAGAGTGTCAAAAAAAGGCTTCTGTTTCCACACTGGCACATTTCTTCTGATGTCCTGCAACAATCTTATATTGCCCCTTCTATTTCTTACCCTCACGGTTTTCTTTATGTGAGTATGCTGAGGTTTTAAGAGGTTATTTTGTCCTGTTTTGTTTTTGAAGAGAGGTGCTAAGTCAGAGGCACTGAGCAGTCTACCAACACCACTTGAATAAACAGCTTGGGAGGCCTTGGGCTTTTTTTCAGCCTGAATGATTGTGGCCAGCTCTCATCGATCCAGATTTCTGGGTTTTGATATTTCAATAGCATCAGAAGCTGTTGGGGTCTGAACAGAATTGAAAGCTTCAGTGAATGTCTCCTGGCTGCTACTCTCTCTGAGTTTCCTCTTGATTTTTTTCTTCCTGCATTGGAGAACTGCATGTGAGAATTTGTGTCTGAATCTTCCTTTTTGTCAACGGATGTGTTTGTGGGATATTACTATACTGGAACAGTTAATTAGTAATAGTTACTGTATCTATTATTCTGTTAAGTTTTCCAGTAGAGTTAAGTTATTCTAATTCCTCTTTCTTTAATTGAATTCTAACTATCGTGTTTAAATAAATTGTGAATTACTTAACGTCAAGTTGCTTGGCCAGTCACATTGCATCTGGAACATGGTACTTCATATCTACCTTTAAATTACGGAAAAGTTAGGGTCTATGCTACCTTCTTAAAACATTTTGAGGGCATCTGGTCTGGTCCATGACACCTAACAACATCATCCATACCCCCAGCATCAGTTTTCACAAGTATACTCTATCTCACATAATACATTCACAGTTACTAAATTATAAGTTGTCTTGCCCATTTTTCAGTAGTGAATGAGCATTAGTGTATTCAAATTAAATACAGGCAAGTGAAACTCACATAGCCTTTTTCTGAGAAAGCTTCTATCATTTGAAAATATTTAGGCTCTGAACAATTTCCCCTGGGGTCAAAATTCCAGTGGTAGAATTCCTGACTACTCGGAACCTGGTTCTTCCGTACTCAGCAGCAAACTAGGAAGCTGGTGGCTACTGCTGGTATAACATCGACATGAGTCTTCTGATCAAGGAAGGACCCAGACACAAGTGAGCAATTGTTGCAGATGGGGCATTGGAGTGGGAGACGCAGGGGAGGGGGAGACAATGGGGAAAGATGAACAGGATAAGGAGAAGTCAGCAGCATGTGCAGGTGCTAGGTTCCCAATTCCAGATTCTTTGATCAGGCATTGAGTAAATTTCAATGAGAGATTCTTCCTGGGAGCCCACAAACAAACATCCAGGGGTCGCTTGTTCTATTCCTTTCATGGCAAACCCTCAGCCTGATGATGTGTTATACTAATACCAACAGGAAAATGCTTTTAAGTGGACATTAATTGGTCTTAAAAACCTCAATTGACAGTGGGGCATGTAGACCACCTACAAGACTTCCTGTCATGGGCTTCATCAGGCTGGAGTCAAGAATATGGGAGGCTTCCCACAACATCCTCCTATCTGATTAAATACCCCTCACATCTTGCCATTAAATACACTACAGGAGAGGGCACAACATTCTTCTGATTGTCTGCGAACTAACTACAAACAAATGATTCATCTATTTTCATGGCAATTGGCTGAATCTGAAATGTACAGTTCACAACTTTGGCATCAAACTTGACCATTAGAATAGCTTCCAACTACATACCGAGTCCATTTTACTCTATTTCCAGTTCAGTAACTTTGTCCAACTCTGTCTCTCCCACTGCTCACCTGTTACATCTGAGTCTCTCATCCATGCCTTTGCTGCCTCCAGTCTTGACTACTCGTATGAAATTTTGGCTTGTCTCTACCTTCTTAAAGTATGAGTTCATCCAAATTTTGCTGTCCATGTTCTTCCTTGCATCCAAATTCTTGTTCACCATTTAGCCCCATTACTGCTGACCAATGTTGGCTCCGATTTAAGCAATGCCTCAATTTTAACGTTCTCATTCTTCTTTTTAAATCACTCCATGGCCTCACAGATCCCAAACATCTTGTCCAGCCCACAGCCCTCTACAATATTTCCACTCATCTAATTCTGTCTCTTTTGAGTTTTCAATTCCTTTAGCTTAAGCTCTGAAATTTTCTCCAAAAACCTTCTTGCTTTTCCACTTTTCTTTCCTTCTTAAGATATTTTTCTGTGTTAGACCTGTCCTAATTTAGGAATCTGATTGTAGGTCACATTTTAGTATAAAATGCTCTTGTGAAACATCAGTTTTAATTACATTGAAGATGTTGTTAAAATGAATATTATTTTTTGCAGCTGTTCCTTACACCATCAATATTTTTTCCATTGCCTAAGACATCAAAGTCCTCAAGAAACTCCGTTGTACCTGAAACATTGTGTGATCTTGTCCTGTAGTTACCTGGCACCTGATTGATATTTTCCTGACCTTGATTCCTGTGCACCTGTCTGATGTCTCGCAATTTTCGGATCCTTCAAAATCTTCAAAAAAACACACAGTACTAGTATCTGAGCTGATGGCTGCAAAATAACATAATGAAGGTCGTGTCTGTTCATCTTCAAAGCTTTCTTCCCCTTTATCCAGTGGTTGGACAAGTTTCAACTCTAGGGTATCTGAAATGAAAATTGGAGAAAGATTCAACTGCATTGTTTGGAGAGGTGTAACTGAGAATCTGGAGCTGACAATTTCTGTCATTTTTCAGACAGATGTAATTGAGATGATGAAGATGAAGTTGGATGAAAGGATTAGGAATCATCACTTGTTTCAGCCCCAGCCAGAGGACACGGTTTCAGCAATGCCCCTTTCCATCTTAGCCTAAACTGCCTTCTCATAGGGTTGAAACATACATGTGATCTTGTCCCCTTTCCAATTCTTTGCTGATGCCTGTTCTCATGTGTCATTTTCACAGAGAAGAATGAGTTTGTCAGTGATTGCCCTATAATGTGTTTGGATGATGTGGCTGATGCAATTGAATGGACGCCAGTGCATGCAAGCTGTGAATTGGGGTTGTGTGACATGCAACAGTGCTAAGTGGCAGAGGGTGAAGTACAGCATATCAATGTTCAGGCTGAGTGCTGAAGGGTAGAAGTTGTCAGCAGTGAGTGTTGGAGTATAGACAGCTGAACCATAGAATGTAACCTCACATTGTAACATAACAAGATACATCACAGAGTGAGATACTGAGAGTTTGCTGAGATTGGGAATGCAGAAAGAATAAAGAGGTGTGTCTTTTGGGTAGATTAGTTAATTTAGAAACAAACAGAATAAAACTAGTGAATGAATTAAAACCATAACTGATTTAATGTATAAAACAATGTTAAGTAGAGATGGCAATTAAGAACATGTTCCATATCTGTAACAAGTGGAAAACCTGAATGGTAATAATATCTGGATTACTATCCATGCAGTGCGCAAGTTAGCAAAGACATTACATAATAGTTTGGGAGGCACTGGCTTCAACTCATGGCGCATTAGCATCTGTATCTGGGGAAAGAGGAAGCTGGTCCATTGGGATAGACTCCAACTAAACCGGGTGAAGACCTTGTACTAATGAACTATACAGGCACTAATGAATCAGATAATCAGGAAAAATAATAGATCTGCAAATAATAAAGGTGATGGAGTGTTCAAATATGGGTAAATTTGTAAACTGTGAAGAGAAAAATCGAGTCTGAAAAGCAGAATAGAGATTTGAGTAAAACCAAGCAGATGTTGCCAGGGTGGTACACAGACCTTTTTGTTTTAATTTGCTCACGGGATGTGGACATTGCTGTATGGGCCAGCCATCTCCAGCTGCCCTTGAGAAGCTGATGGTGAGCCGCCTTTTTAAAATGCTGCAGTCCATGTGCTGTAGGTTGACCCAGAGTACTGTTTTCTATAGATCCCCTACAGTGTGGAAACAGGCCCTTCGGCCCAACAAGTCCGTACCAACCCTTGGAGCATCCTACCCGGACCCACACCCCTATAACCCACCTAATTTACACATCCCTGAACACTATGGGCAATTTAGCACGGCAATCCACCTAACCTGCACATCTTTGGACTGTGGGAGGATACCGGAGCACCCGGAGGAAACCCACGCAGACACGGTAGGGAGGGAATTCCAGGATTTCGACCCAGCAACACTAAAAGAGTGGTGATATATTTCAAGTCAGGACTGTGACTGGCTTGAAAGGGAATTGGTGGTGTTCCCATGTACCTACTGTCCTTCTCCTTCTAGATGGATGTGGTCACGGTTTGGATTATGTGGTCTGAAGAGGTTTGGTAAGTAGCTGCAGTGCGTCTTGTGCAGTGGACACACTCCTGCTGCTGAACATCAGTGATGGAAAGAGTGAACATTTTGTGGATATGAATGCAGAGTTCGGCCACTCATGGACTCACGCGGCAGGTCTGGCCACATCCACACGGCTTCATCGTTGTCGTTCCAGCTCGGTAGCTCGGTCACTTTTACTTGATTTGGTTGCCCCAGGAGCATCCTCCTGACGTTTTCCTGTGGGAGGCCGGGACCTTGTATATCTCCAACCCCACACCATCGAGGGCAGTGGCGTCAGAAGACGAGCCAGGACCCCATTGGTCGATCCGAAGCTAGGAACCTATCAGTCAGTGTTGAGTGTTGGAGGAGGCACAGGACACGTGCAGTGAGACCGTCTCCAGCTAGGAGGCAGCAGCCACAGAAGTGATGGTGCCTGTGGCAGCAGAATCGGAGCACATTGCCAGGAGCCCAGGGACAATATTGGACAGGGGCAACTGGAGGAGCAGGGAAGGTGAAGTCTACGGAGAAGGAAAGATGAACTTTTAAACTTGTTTCAGTTTTATTGATATCAATTTGATATTAATTTATTCAGTATTTTACCATTCATACAATTTATTCAGTAATTTATTCTGCAATCCAAGATGACACCAGAAAACGGCAACATTATACTCATTTCACTGCTCCTAGGTCCAAGTGACAATATTAAAAAAGTATCTAAATCAAGTCAAGTGAGCTGCTTTGGCCTGGATTGAGTTAAGCTTGTTGAATGTTGTTAGAACTGCACTCATCCAGGCAACGGGGGAGTATTCCATCACATACCTGACTTGTGCCTTGCAGATGATAGACAGACTTTGGGGAGTCAGGAGGTGAATTACTCATTGCAGCATTCCTAGCCTCTGATCTGCTTTTAAAGTCATTATATTTATATGGCCTGTCCAGTTCAGGTTCTGGTCGATGGTAACACCAGGATGTTGAAAGTGGTGATTCAGTGATGGCCACCACTGAATGGAAAGGGAAGATGGTTAGATTGTCTCTTCTCAGAGATGGTCATTGTCTGACATTTGAGTTTCAAGAATGTTACTTGCCTCTTGTCAGCCCAAGCCTGGGTACTGCCCAGATTTTGCTGCATGTGTACATGGATTGCTTCAGTATCTGATTGGTCATAAATGTTGCTGACCAATGTGCAATCATCAGCAAACCTGCCCACTTCTGACCTTATGATAGAGGAAACGTCATTGATGAAGCAGCTGAAGATGCTTGGGTCTAGAGCACTAGCCTGAGGAACTCCTGCAGAGATGTCCTGGATCTGAGATGACTGACCTTCAATAACCACAATCATCTTACTATGTGCCAGATTTGACTCCACAAATGTAGGGATTTCCCTATGATTCTCACTGACTCTAGTTTTGCAAAACTCCTTGATGCCACACTCAGACAAAAATGGTATTAATGTCAAAGGCCGACAGTTTGACCTTACTTCTGGAATTTAGCTGTTTTGTCCATGTTTAGACCAAGGCTGTAATGAAGTTATTAGCAGAGCAGCCCTGGTGGAACCCAAACTGGGTATTACTGAGCCTATTATTGCTGAGAAAGTGCTGCTTGATAGCACTGTTGATGACACCTTCTGTCACTTTTCTGATTACTGTAGACTGCTGGGCCAGTAATTGGCTAAGTTTGAATTGTATTGCATTTTGTGTACAGGCGTACCTGGGCAACTTTCCAGGTTGTCAGTTAGATCCCAGTATTGGAGTTGTACTGTAACAGGTTAGTTAGGGGCGCAGCAAGATCATAAGGCCAAGTCTTAATTAATATTGCTGCCATGTTGTTTTGGTATCCAGTGCCTCCAATAATTTCTTGATATTACTTAGACTGAATCAAATTGGCTGAAGACTGGCATCTATGATGATATGGACCTCGAGAGGGGGCTGAATTAGAACATCCACTCTGATTCTAGCTGAAAATTGTTACAAATGTTTCAGCCTTAGCTGAAGCTTTAGCACTAATGTGCAAATTACTGTCAATACATGGAACACAACGCATCTGATTCCTTTAGATTTAGATTTAGGTTTTATTGTCACGTATACTCAAGTACAGGAGACAAGAGTACAGTGAAAAGAGTACTCATGGTGCCATCGTACAAAATCTTAGTTACAGAAGTAGAAAAATAAGGAAATGAAGTAAAAAAGTCAAACATTACAGTCCTTTCTTTAGCCATGGGACTGAAGATGCTCCAAGCTGGGCTTCCCCAAGAGGGCTCACTTTCCCCTAAGCTGGGCATGCTTTCACCCAAGCTGGGCTAAGAGCTGCCCATGTTCACTTGCCACATTTGCCGTCAGCCACCGGCGCTGACCTCTATCGACATGCCAGGCTTTGCCACCATTCACAAGTCTTCAGCCTTGATCGCTGTTTCGTCACTGCCGCCATTCTTCATGACCGACCACAACCGCCGCTGCCATCATTCACTGCCGCCTCACCGCTGCTGTTTTCCAGGCTCGCTCTGGGCCCGAGCCGCTGCCACACTCCGTTGCAGCGTTAGCTGTTGCGCCGCTGTGTCCCACCCTGGTACCATTCCAGGCACCGATAAAGCTGCGATTCCACTGACCAACAGAGGTCCGCCTGGGCACACCAGGTGCCTCGTGACCAACTGCCAAAGTCCAGCAGCCGCTGCCATCGCTGCCACCACTGCACCCACGATTGAGCTCTCTCCAAAAGGTAAGTAGAGAAAGAAAAAGCTTAAAGACCTAAAAGAAAGAAAGACAAAAGTGAGAAAAGAAGAAGAAAGGAAAGCAGATAGAGCAAATGAGCTCTGATCAGAAGCCCTACTTTGCTGCCATCTCAGCTCTTTCACTCCATTCTTATTGTTTCAGTCTTAACCAGAGAATCATTTTTTCCTGTTTCTGCAGCATTACTTCTGATGTGACCCTGGGATCTATTCCAGGTCCCCATTTCAATTTCCTGTTTCTCCAAAATTATATTATCAAAAAACAGGTCAGTTTCTACAATTACACTGACAACGCCGAGCCCTATATCAACAGAACCCCTTTCATCCTTCATTGTCTTGAAATTCAGACTTGCTTTCCTACATCCAGCACTGAATAAGCATAAATGCCCTCAAATTCGACATTGGCATGATCAAAATCATTGGGCTGACTCTCATTTTTTTCAGCTAAGTGCAAGTTATGTCAAGTTGTTTGCCCAAGAGGCCTCACTAGATTTCTTGCTATATCTGACCAAATAGCCCTCGTTAACGGCATATCCTACCCCTACAGTGTCTCATACATCCAATTCTATCCGCACCTTAATACATTATACACCAAGAACAATTCACCATTCACCATGTATCAGCCAAAAGACCTGCATCCCTTGATTCCAGGCAGACTTTGAGAGGCCATTTTATGCTGGACAAGCAATGGCAATCTACAGTTGGCCCTCATTGACAGTGTAATGGTACGGCAGCCACAAAGCCACACTGCCCATGGCACACACTGACCCTTGTTTGCAGAAAGTACCCCATGGTCACTTCACCTGACCTTATCTAAACACCCACTCCAAGTCACCACGACTCTTTCCCCCATGCTCAGTGGTCACCCAGGTCTTGTTTATTATCCAGTAGGGGAACATCACACACAGGCAAACATTCAGACAAATTCAAACATGAGTTTGACAGACTGATAGCAAAAGTGATCTAAAAGGAATACAGGGTGCAGTTCATACCTAAAATGCAAACCAATTCTTGACCTCAATAGCCCATGATGTTCTGCACCAAACTGGCATTTACTGGAATGGTTTGTCAATCAGGTCCTGTATGCCTTCCAGTGTCAGATACAACTGAGTTCTGTCATCGATAAGGAGAGCTTCATCCAGTTCGACATCCTGATGTTTCTCCTTGGACAATTGCTCCTGTTATCCCAGCTCGATAGTAACTATCATATCAACTCCCTGCTAGCTCCAACTGGTACGAACATAGCACACCTGGGTAATGCAGTACTTTCTATCCAGGTTGTACTGGAGGATCACCCACGACCGCTCTAAGCTGTCGAATCGAACGTTCAGCAGCTCTCTCCTCTCCTCTACCATGGCCCTGGTCAGAACATGTACAGCAACATCGTGAAGGTGGAATGGCAACTGACTGAACAATATACTTCATCAAAAAAGTTCATACTTTCCATGCTCCAACTGCCTTCCCATCCCAATCATTCCATATCTCATTCCATTCATCAGACTATTGTCATTCTTAATGACATGTGATCTAACAAGGTTCCCCTCATCTCACATCACCCATAGAAGTTCCACAAGTAATGTGGAGTGTTTGCCCAGCATTCATCTCCTTTTAAGTTATTGTTGCCCAACTCCATCAGTGAGATGGCAGTGTTAGTTTGGATAGCACTCATGGCATGGTGCAATATGCCTTTGACCAACATTTGATGTATCAGTTTGTGCACTCTGCATGCATTGCCTATGTGCAAAGGATTGTTTACAAATGAAATATAGCTGCAGCTTGCAAACAATGTTTCATGTATTTCTCTCTTCAATGTCTTAATGCCCAGCAGACATGGATCTTGCCATTTTGCCCATCAAAGAGACAGTGACTCTGCCCACCCTGGGTGTTGTACAAGCCTTTTTACAATTGCATTGCACGTCTAGAGAAACCTAAGCGATTGCAGGGACTGCAGTTTGTGGTGGATACAATCAGCACTAGGCCACTGCTTGGAGACAGGTACCCCATCAGAATCTCCATGGTCCTTTCACCTCACAATACTCTCCAACAGCCTAATTCCTCCCATCTCCCCCACTATGAAGATCCACTGCAATGAACTTTGCTACCCTGCTCGCTTAATTCTGACATTACACCACAATGATGCCCTTTACACTCCTCTTTTGGAGTTCACTGTCAATATTATGCCTTCTGCTGTCCACCATGTCTTCTAATGCTATTCTATGTATTGCTCCCATGCACCTTGAGTTTCCCTGTCACTGTCCTTATTCCCACATCCACAAATGCTTTTGCTATATTCACCACAAACCTCTGACCAGCTTCAATGAGCAGTCTCTGATGACTAGACCCCTGATCTCAGTTTTTGCAGCTACCAAACTGATGATATCCAATTCTGTTGACTGTTGGTCTTGGTCCTATAGTCATAGTCACAGAGTCATACAGCACGAAAACATACCCTTTGATCCGACTGGTCCATGCTGAACATGGTCTGAAACTAATCTAGTCCCACCTGCCTGCTCCTAGCCCATGTCCCTCCAAACCCTTCTGATTCATGTACTTATCCAAATGTCTTTTAAATGTTGTAACTGTGCCCACATCCATTACTTCTTTGGGAAGTTCATTCCACATGCGAGCCACCCTCTGTGTAAAGCATTTTCCCCTCATGTCTTTTTAAAGTCTTCCTCCTCTCACCTTAAATATGCGTCCCCTAGTCTTGAAATCCCCCATCCTAGGGAAAAGATAGCTATCATTAACCCAGTCTATACTCCTCATGATTTTGTAAACTTCTGTAAGGTCAACTCTCAACTTCCTATGCTCCAGTGAAAAAAGTCCCAGCCTAACCAATCTTTCTTTGCAAGTCAAATTTTCCATACCTGGCAACATCCTGATAAATCTCTTCAGAACCCTGTCCAGCTTAACAATATCCTTTCCATAACTGGGCGACCAGAACTGGATAGAGTACTCCAGAAGAGGCCTCACCATGCTCTGTACAACCTCAACATGACTTCCCAACTCCTATACTCACATGACTGAGCAATGAAGGCAAGTGTGCCAAATGCCTTTTTAACCACCCTATCTATACACGATGCAAACTTCAAAGAATTATGTACCTGAACCCCTAGGTCTCTCTGTTCTACTAAACTGAAGGCCCTAACATTAATTGTATATGCCCTACCCTTGTTTGTTGTACCAAAATGCGTGTTGTTTATCCAGAATGAAATTCATTTACCATTTTCAACCCATCAACCCATTTGATCAAGATCCCTTTGTAATCTTGGAAAACCTTCTTCACTGTCTACTATACCACCAGTTTTGTTGTCATCCGCAAACTTACTAACCATCCTTTCTATATTCTCATCCAAATCATTTACATAAAAGATGACTGTTGACAGATACGCTGACAGTAAGTATCCCAAGCTGATGACTGATCATGACTAAGTCCCTGGAGTGTGCGCAGACGGTGCTCCTGACTGATGGTACCTGGACCTCTTGAACAACAGTGAGTCCCTCACTTTACTGGACTGAGGACTGGCCCCCCGCAGTTTCTGACAAGACTATTTGGTTGAGTAAACATGCAGTGTGTTTGCCAGGTGGGCAGCTGGCACGTGCTGATCAGTGTGCCCTACATCAAGTCTGGCAGCATCTGGGAAGGGAAAAACAGAGTTAACGTTTCAGGTCAGGTGACCCTTCCTCAGAACTGGTTCTGAGGAAGGGTCACCGGACCCGAAACATTAACTCTGTTTTTTCCTTCACAGATGCTGCCAGACCTGCTGAGCTTTTCCAGCAACTTTGTTTGTGTTCCTGATTTATAGCATCCGCAGTTCTTTCAGTTTTTATTGCTCTACATCAAGATATGTCTTGACATGAACAGATTCTTTCTGTCAAGTAGACTGTCTGTGTGACAGCACAGAAGAGCACATTGAGATGGCAGTACTGATAGCCATTGGCTCTGGTTAAAGTGCAGAAGTACTTATTGCCATGGTATGGTAAGGCACAGCAAGGCAGGATGCTGTGAGCAAGCATATAGGCTCCAAGGGAGCATGTGCTAAGAGAGCGAGCAAGCAGCCCTGAGGTGCAGCCTGATCCAATCTGTCAGCTGGGTGCCCACCCTTGTGCACAAAGTGTTTTGTTGCAGCATTTCGATGATGAATTAATGAGGTGTGCCCGGGCACAAGGACACAATGTCTACTTCTGCCTCTGTGACATTATTCAAATGCGCTGATGCCTCAGCTCATCTACTTTGGAGCACTCACCTATGTCTCTGTTACCTTCAGACCTTACTATTGGAATAAACACCTGGTTGCCTTCCCAAAGTTTGCTTACCAACTTTCACCCTCGGTAAGCCTGAGGTTATTCAAAACCTTATTACCCACATCCCACTCCACACCAAATTACATTCTGTGCTCCATTAGTCACAGTTAACAAATACTTTTAAAATCCTCATACATATTTAAGATTCTTGACAGTGTAATTTCGCCGATTCCATGTTGCGGAGCATACCAAGATTTTACTGGCTGTATCATGGTGGTGGTCGCTTCAGCAACTGAGTTCTGAGAACTGGAATTCCTTTCTTAAATTTCTTTGCCTCCTTACCACTCTTTCCTCTTTTAAATTGTGCTTTAAATCATTTATTTTTTATAAAGTTTCTGGCTGTTTATCAGTTGCATACCTTCAATGTAGCTTAATGTTACATTTTGGTTCCAGTGAGGAATCTTGAGAAATAGTAAGACTGGCATAAAATAGCGCTTATCACAAAAAATTGTCTATCTCACAGTGCTTTATAGTCAATAAAATACTTCCTAAATAATAGGAATGAATTTTGCCATTTTTTGGGAAAAATGACATTTCCATGAAGCTTCATGGAGGGTTTCATTCCATAATGCCCAGTGTGTTTTCTTGCATTTTACCCCAAAATTGCCTCTAAAATACCTTGATACCCTTTTCATCCCACAATAGCCTGATTCTCTCACTTGCCACTACTTGGATATCACAGGTTGTTTGGAAAATTAGATCAAAAGCTATGGCTATGGATACATGATCACCAATAATTAAATAAATAATTCATATTTCACATTCAATATATTCTATCTTAAAGGAAAATTATCTCCACTGGAGAAACCATGCCACCATAGCAAACAAGAGACATTAGTAACAGTAGATTAAAATAAGAAACTTACAATATTGCTAAAAATAATAACAAGCCTGGGGATTGAGAGGGCTCTAAAAATCAGCAAAGGATGATCAAGAAATTGATAAAGACAGAAATCACAGAATATTGAAGTGGAAACAGATTGTCAAACTTTTACAAGTATGTAAAAAGGAAGAGATTAGCATGGATCCCTTCAAGGCATAAAAAGGCAGAATTTATAATGGGAAACAAGGAAATGGCAGAGACATTAAACAAATATTTTTTTGTCTTCACAGTAGAAAAAGGAACATAACCACATTATGGGTCACATGGGGTCTAGCAAGAATGGGAGACTTCAACTCATTTACAGTAGTAAAGAAAAACTCCTGAAGAAATTAATGGGCCCAAAAACTGACAAATTGCCTCTAGCTGATACTCTACACTCCAGGATTTTAAAAGCAGTTGATAGAGAAATAATAATGCAGTGGCTTTGATCTTCTGCGATTCCACGTGGTCTAGAATACTTCTTCTGGATTACAAATTAGTATTTGTTGAAAAAAGTGGCTCATTTCGTAGCACACCTGCTACACATCATAAAGTTCTGGGGGCTGGAATTTTCCATTCTTATGTTGAGTGTTATTTTTGGGAAGTTTCCCAGTGGGTGTCCCACTGTGGATCATAGCAACCTTTCTCGTGCTATCTTCTGCTCCCCATGTTATTATTTATGTTACTGGCCTCTTTCACATTCTTCATGCAAGTATTCAGCAAGAGAAGCAAAACTGCCTAAGTGACCTTCTAGCATATAAGCTACTGGTACCATCTTAAAAATACACCTGCACATCACTTTAGGAACTATCCAACACACAAAACTCTTAGGTAACCAAAATGTTTCAGGAATGGAAGGGGGCATCACACTTTCCAGATAGGGACCTGGAGTCCTGATGAAAGTGTGGTCCAGAAGAGGGTCATGGTCTACAGAGAGAACAACCAGGAGTCCATCACACCAAATATAACCGACCTGGACACAGTGAGCCGCCCAGGTCACTGTTATCTCCAGTGTCGGATGGAATGCACAACAGTGCAAAAAATTGTCAGTATTTTATGCATTATACAAGGATAACAGCTGCCTTCTTCTCTCTGCTCACCAGAACTCCTCCACTGAGCACAAATCGCGCCAATGATCATGGAGTACAAGCATCACTCCTGGATGTGGCATCACTACTCATTGGCTCTCACCTCTGCAACTACTAACCCACCTACACACTGGCCAAAAAGCTATGTGATCCACAGAGATTGGCAGCTACCAACTAACTGCAAAGAGCATTAAGAAATGAAGCTAAGAGCCATAAGATACATCCTGTGCAAATCCATGAGATGACCCTAAGCAATCTGGCTGGAGCAGGCAAGTCAAAGGTGTCCTTGCGCTCCAAATTAAACTCTGAAAGGCCAAATTGGATTTGACTTGGTCCAAGATCAACCATGATAGTGTGATGAGGATGATAGTTTGCTGATGCCAACTTTGCCAGATGTAGGATTTTTTTTTCTTTATTCATTCATGGGATGAGGGCATCATTGACAAGGCAGCATTTATTGCCCATCCTTAATTGCCCAGAGGGCAGTTCAGAGTCAACCACATTGCTGTGGGTCTGGAGTCACATGTAGGCCAGACCAGGTTTGCTTCCCTAAAGGACATTAGTGAACCAGATGGGTTTTTCCAATAATTGACAATGGGTTCATAGTCATCATTAGACTCCTGATTCCAGATTTTTTTTTTTGATGAATTCAAATTCCACCGTCTGCCGTGGCAGGATTTGAAACCAGGTCCCCAGAACATTACCTGGGTCTCTGGATTAACAGTCCACCGATAATGCCACTAGGCCATCGCCTCCCCCTGAGGATGGAGGAGAATGTTGTTCATGGAGAATTCCAGGAAGTGTTGGTGAAAGGACATTAAAATGGAGGTCTAGAAAAGTGAACGGCAAATTACGACTGCCAGAAAACTGTTTTGACATCAAGTCAGGGACTGGACACAAATGCTTAGGAATAAGGTGGTCATTACTTATCAGTGAGATTCTGAACTAACAGTTGAAACTTTAAAGGGAAAATTAAACTTTTTTTGACATCAAGAATTAATTTTTTTTCATTTTTCACGCTAATTTCCCACATTTCTTGTCGTTGCCTCGGTCACTCAAAGCGTAGGAGAATTCTGCTCTTGGCTCAAACTCCACTCCAGGACTTGAAAACAAGAATTGAGGGAGATGCATTGGCAGGGAAGGAGTGCTGTGCTCACAGAGCTGCAGTTTTTCAGATGTAATGTTAAACTGAGATCCTATCACCCTGCTGGAGTGGGCGTGAAAAGTTCTGTGGTACTATTTCGAAGAACAAGGGAGCTTTCCTGTTGTCCCAGGCAATATTTAGCCCTCAATTTTGTACAAACAAATTACAGTCTATCACAATTCTATCCTGGGAGTTTGCTGAATGCAAATTGACTATTGTGTTACCTACATTTCAAAAGTACTTAATTGGCTATAAGGCACTTTTAACGTCCAGTGGTCGTGAAATACAATATTTAAACACGAGCCTTTTTATAATCCACAGACCGGTATCTTGACATTTTTTGTAATAAAAATGCCAGAATCTATTTTTAAAGGCATAGTAACAGGGTACTTGGAATTTCACAACTTTATTAGGTAGTATCAATATAATTTGATGAAAATTTGTGATTGCCAAATTTATTGGAGTCTTTGTGAACTGAGGAGAGAGGATGACCAGAAGCAGATGAATACAGGATATTTGGGCATTCAGAAGATTTTTTTTGGAGTTGGTAATCAAAGATTAGGGCTTGTGGGATCGACTTCAGCGTGTTAGTGTGGATTGAAGATTGGCTAATGGTCAGAAAATAAAGACTAAAAATTTTTGGGAAGGCAGGATATGGAATGTTGTGTGGATGAATGTATGAGCTTCAAATACTTATAACCTATAAAAATGACTTGGATGAGGGGACTTAGTCCAGATGTCCAGATTTGCTGATGACACAAAGTGAAGCATGAAGGTGACTCGTAAAGAGACTGCAAACAGTTCATAAACAAATGCAGACCAGTTCAGAGATAGTGCAAAAAAAGTGAGAGCTGGAATATAATATGGAAATTATGAAATAATCCAATTTCATAGGAAAACTGGAAAAGCATGTGTTTTATTTTGAGAAAAAGGGTAGCAAGTAAATGCTGGTAGTCAGAAGAATGGGAGTCTTTGTAATGAATCACAGAAACTTATCATGTGGATACAGCAAGCAATTAAGAAGGCAAATGGTAAAGTAGCCCTAACACACAATGGAATTTTAAGTACAATATAGGACTCTTTAGAAGAAGGATACAATTGTCTTAGAGGATGCAGGTTGCCTCTGGTAATGTGAGCCAGTTACAATGTTAAGTATCCCTGTGGATGGGGCAGCTACTGAATAATAGACACACTCGTAGCATGTGTTAATCATAAATAACCATGTGCAACACCACTCTGACATCTTACTTAAAATAGAATGAATGGACATGATGTAATTGCTATTATTATTCCCATCTGCAGTTTTGATGTTCACCAAATTTTCCACAGTGACTTTTATTACCAAGAGATGATGTAGGGATAGTGTGAATACAATCCGCACTACAATGAAGATAAATTTTCTCACCATGAGAGAGCAAACGTATTGAGTAAATTTTGCAAGCGTTGAGTTTCACAATGACAAATGGATTTATAATAAGCCAGTAATTTAAATTTACAAGGTAATGTTAGAGAAGAAAATCAAAAAAAAAACTCTGCTACCTTTCACATTGGCTTTCAAACAACATGTGATGTGAATGCTTTGACTGAAACTGAAGCAAATGCATGATAAAACAAAATTAACAAAATATGTTCATTAAGTAAATCTTAAGTCTTAATGTGTTGCCAGTTAAAGTCACATGTAAGAACTATTACATTGTACTTATTGCTGTTAAATGACATTAAAAAAAGCAATGTCCTAAATGTAAATACCTTAGTAATGCGGAAATACCTCCTTTTTTCAGTAACAAACAAATAATACCTTCTCTTACCACATCCTGTTACCTTTTTTGCTGATAAATCAATAATTGAAATAAAATAGATTTCCTCTCTTGCATCAGAAGAATATGTCTGATTCATTTTAGCTTATTAACATTTTTGCAGTTTAAGAGAACTCTGAAGCATGCCAGCTTTCAATTTGACTTTGTAGAACCCTTTTTGTTCAGTTTCTAAAGCAGCAGCAGCATTTATTCTTTGCAGATGTTGCCTGCATGCCAGATTGTCTGGTAAGGTTTTTCATTAGTTAGGTGGGCTGGTAACTGCTGTTTGTATTAGCAGTGTCTCCAAAGATGTTAGACAGTGATCTCATCTTTTCGTTGGTTCAAGGTCTACTTTCTATTAAGCTTGAAGAATATAAAAGAGCTTTTATATAGAGCATTTCTACAAATTACAAGGAAATTTCTCAAAGCCCTGCTTTGTGATTATCTTCCACTTATATGCCTCTAAAGAGTTCTTTCAATAAAGTTTCAAATGTAGTAACAATGCTGGTAACAGCTATTTTATTCATGTATGTTCTCTTCCATGATTCATTAAGTAGTTATTGTGTTTATTTTGTGGTTTTTCATTTCCAGAATACCAAATTTCAATAATTAAAAATGCAACTTCTCTTTTATGCAGAATGATTTAAATTAGTTGCCTTTTGCTTTCTAGTCAGTATTTACTGAATATTTGCTCTATTCAGGCCTCGAGCATTAAGGCAGAAAAGTCTTTGTTTAAAAAATGTGCATTTAGGCACTGAATGGAGTAAAGCATTCATTGATTAAATGATTCAAGGAAGCAACACAGAGATAATTTACATTTTCAATTTGCATTATCTTGTGAGCACAGCTGTAAACACCAAATGGAGATCTGGCTCCTCTGAATGGTCCAATATTTTGTTAAGTCAGATAAACACAGCAATGAGCAGACAACAAGCTTCTGGCCCTTTTCACTATTTATCTTCAAAGCAATGGGCAGTATTTTTGTGCGATCCACTGGACTGAAAATAAGCTCGCTTTGCATTACTGTCACTGGGGTATGTAAGAAGCGATCCTATTCTTTATCTTCTGAACTTAAATATTGTTACCTGGGTAAGAATCCCCAATTTGTTACCTTGATGGCTGTGAGAAAATTTATTTAGGAAGGATCCCTTCCCTGACAAATGCCTTTTTCCCCCTTCCTTCCATGAACTCATGTTTTCAAAGGTGCCAATTTAACCAGGCTTTATTGAATTAAGAATGAGAAAGTTTATTAATTAGAAAACACGAGGAGAATTATTAATGCAATACACACACACAGATTAGAAATTATGAGTAAATTGAAAAAGATAAAAGTTAAAAAGAGATCAATCTCCAAATTATATGCAGACAGCAGATTATTGAATGTTGTGGATGTTGCAGGCTACCAGTTGAGTTAATATTGGTAGGTGAGCTGTCAGCTTCACAGTCCTTGGTTTTGCAAATAGGTTCAGATTACATAATTCTGATGCCTCCTGAACTTCGTTGAAATCTAGCTTTCAGGGTGAGGAAGAGTCCTTTATTGTCCTTTTACTTTTTTAACTTCTTTACCACTGAAATAACTCCATGAAGGCCGGTATCCCATCAACAAGTAACCCTTTATTTACACGTGCATAGTACATGACACTGACCCAGCTAGTCAAGAGGGCCAGCTCCTAGAGTGAGCAGAAATCCTGACATTCCTGTTTATATCTGTCAGCCAGGGCTCCCCGATT
This sequence comes from Rhincodon typus, assembly GCF_021869965.1. NCBI lineage: Eukaryota > Metazoa > Chordata > Chondrichthyes > Orectolobiformes > Rhincodontidae > Rhincodon > Rhincodon typus. Next base: position 20,996,701 of record NC_063334.1, on the reverse strand, counting down.
GGAGCAGGTTAACAGGCCCAATCAGGGAACTCATATTCTATGACTACAACCTAACTGGCATGATTCCAATCAAATCATCTTTCCCCCTCTCAGTCCTGGGAAGTAGGCCTGTTCTTTTTCCTGTAGCTTCTCCTGTAGTGTTTTTACACCAGGTCCAGTTCCTCCAGCTCTGCCTTGGATACTGGTGACGTGTTACAGACTGTAGCTCACTTCTTGCGCCCGGAGCATCTCGGCAGAAATTCATCTTCTTCAGGTGGTAACAGCATCGAGGCTGTGACATCTGCTGTGTCCATCTCATCCTCAGAGGTTTTCTCCATACTAGGCAAAGAGGGAGAACCCATGGATTCTGACAGCCCTGCCAGAGGGGGCCGGGTATGTTTTGCCCCTGCACCGCTTGTAAGGTTGCAGCTTTCTTGTGGTCCATGTGCTTGTTCAGAACCACCTCTCCTACCTGAACTTTGAACACCACAGGACCTGGCCTTGTGTCGACCATGCCTTTTACCCATGCAGGACAATTGCTCTGGTTTTGACAGCAAGCTTCATCCCATGATGTGAACTCTCTCTCTCACTTAGAGGAGTCTCGTGTTCAGCACTAGCATTCCTGATGCTGTTTCATCCTTCCCTCCTCCAAGTCCAGAAAGATCGGCTTTAGTCTGGTGTGAGTCTTCTCCCCAACAGCAACTCTGCTGGAGTTGTCCCTGAAGTTGCATTAAGGGATGGTTCAATAATCAAACGGGAACTGGAAGAGTCTGGTATCAAGTGAAACTGTAAGCTATTTCTTTGAATCTGCCTTCAAAGTTTGGACTGTTCTTTCTGCTAGACTATTGAAGAATGCTTGGTATGGAATTGTCCTTGCATGCCGAATGCCATTTGACATTACGGAATACTCGAATCCCCTGCTAATAAATGATGGCCCATTGTCTGTTACCGACACCTCCGGGAGTCCATGTATTGCAAAAGATGCCCGTAACTTTTCAATCGTCATCTCCACATTTGACGAATGGACTCCATACACATCCAGCCACATTGAATGTGCATCCACAACGACTAATAATATTGAACCCATGAAAGGACTCGAATAGTCAACGTGTAACCAAGTCTAGGGTTTTTGCGCAGCCATTCCCATGGATGTGGGGAAGCTGCGGGTGGCAATTTCGGTCCTTGTTGGCACTCTGAGTATTACCCCACCATCACGCATCTAATCTTAGTCACCAGACATAACTTCTCACTAACATCTTCATTTTGGAAACCGCTGGAATATCCTAGTGGAGTTCAGCCAGTATCTGAAGGCAACCATTGCTCAGAGCAATCACATTACACACCATAATAATATGCCGTCCTCTACTGTGATCTGGTCTCACCAGGTCCTGAAAGGTTTCACCTCTGGTTGTGATAGCCCTTTTGTTTCCATCATCACTACCAGCTGTTTTAGTTTTGCCAGGACCGAATCTTTTTTGTGTGCGCGGTATGATATTGTCAGCAGAGACCCAAAATGCGTTCAGAAAGTTTAAAGCCAGCACAGACTCTTCTAGTAGAGGCACCTTTGGTGGTGTGTCTGCCAGGGAGAGGCAGCTGAAGATATCCGCATTTGCCACTTGGCTTCCCAGACAGTGTTCCAACTGGATTGTATGCAGTCAGTATAAGAGCCCACCACTGAATTCAACGTGAAGCTATGGACGGCATGGCCGTGTCCTCTTTAAGTAGCCCTAGCAGGGGTTTTGGTCCATTACTATGACAAATTTAAGTCCGCAAAGGTATTGGTGGAACTTCTTCAGCGTCTGGCAAAGTCCGGGAAGAATACGCTACCGGGCATTCTTTTCCACTGGGCCGCCGGATACTGTGCAGGGAGGCATTGCATGTCAGCACCATATTTTGCTTAGAATCGTAGTGTTTTAACACCTTAGATGGTGATACCTGCTTCTTTAATTCTCTAACAGCAACATCTTACCTACGAGAGCATTTCCGAGGATGACCCTTTTCTAATAGCAAATGTAGAGGTGTCAGGATGGAGGCTGGGTTACACATGAATTTTCCATAATAATTCATTAACCTAAGAGCTAAGCTCTGGTTATAAAGATGGGAGCAGGGGCACCTTTGATCACCCTTACTTTATCTTCCAACAGGTGTAACCTTGTCTTGTCGACACTGTAGCCATAGTAGGTCACTTTGGGTGCCTGGAACACACACTTTTCCATCCTAAGATGTACCCTCACCTTGGAGAAACTTTTAAGAACTATGTTCTCTAAATGCTATTCATTGGTCTTCCCAGTTATTAGCACTTCATCCAGATAAATGGCAACCTGAGGTAGACCTTATAAAATGTTCTCCATCATCCGTGAGAAAATGGCACAGGCTGATGATACCCCAAAAGGCAGTCTTGTTTATTGGTACAAATCCTTATGGGTATTAATTGTAGCATGTTTGAAATCTCCAAAAGGGCGAACCGACATATTGGGCTTCACAATCGGTATGATCAGTGCTGCTCATTCCGCAAACTGGGCTGGTTTGATGATTCCTCCGTTTTCCAGCTTCCTGATTTCCGCCTCTACTTTTGCACGTAAGGTAAATGGCACCAGGCGGGCCTTGCAGAATTGTGGGATTGCTCCTTGGTCAACATGTCAGGTGGCCTTGGCCCTTTTGATAATCCCTAGACCTCCCTGAAAATCCAAATATTTGATTAGGACTTCACTCAGACAGCCATTTTCTATTCAAAAAATGTTGAGCCAATCAAGTTGAATCTTTCTCAACCAATTTCACTCCATTACGTTTGAGCCCGAGCCTTTTACTGCAATCAGTGGTAACTGAACCAGCTGCTTCTCATAAGAGACCAGAATCAAAGTTGTAGTTATAATCTGTAGGGGTTCTCTGGTTCAGGTTCTCAGCCTCGCCAAGGTCTTATACAAACTTAAGGGTTGGAGTCCACAGAGAATTTTGGTAATGACTGGTTCCCCAGTCACTGATACAGCTGAGCCGATGTGGACCTCCATTAGAACCAGGTGACCATTTAACCAAACATTTATTTTGACTAGTTCTGATTTGGATGTTGTTAATTGATTTAACTGTTCCAAACTAGCTGTTAGTGGACTTTCCAGGGTGTGCACTCTCCTGGATACTGGCCCATGACTTCTCTTACTCCCATCTCTTACTTTTTTGCTGTCTCCAGTTCACATACCAACAAAAACTACAATGTCTTGCTGGCCCAGATCCTCAAGAAAATTTTAATTGTTTGGCTGAGGATTGGCCTTGTTTTAGGTTTTTGCTGTGGGCTCACTTAGGGTCCTTCTGTTCAGGATATATCCTGAATGAGGCTATGCAATTACCTTCACTCATGTGGTGTTCCCCATGCTCGGTCAGACTGGTGAGGGTGTCCACTTCCATCGATATAACCTGTAACTCATATGCTCCACTTGCTGCATTTTCTAATGACAAAGCCAGATGTGGTGGCAGTTTGACGTCCAGTTAGGCTTCAGCTATTAGGTGCTTTTTCATGGTTACATCATTAATCCCACATACTAAATGGTCTCTCGGCATCTCACTTAAGGTTAAACCAAAATCACATGCCTCTGCCAGTCGACTTAACATTGTCAAAATCTCAATATGTATTCCCCTGGTTCCCGAATTGTCGAGTAAAACTGATAGTGTCTCAGAATCAGAGGAGGCTGGGGTCATAATATTCTTTAGCTAAATCTATCAACTCTTGAAAGCTTGGAGTATCTAGCGCCTCAAGAATGTTATCCTCCTAAAAACCAAAAAAGCTGCTGGTCCGCATGCTGTCAGGAGAGTTTCTCACTGCTTTTTCACTTACCCCAATGTCATTTGCCTTGAAAATATAACGCATTCTTTCTACATACTGCGCCCAGTTTTCAATGGCAGGATTGAATGAGTCAAGCTTCCCAAATTGTGGCATGATGTCAGCAATGCTTACCCCAATTCAAAGAGGATTGTTGCAAGCAAATCTCTGTAGCGGAGTTTTATCTATCATCACCATTGAAATAACTCCACAAAGGCCGGTATCCCGTCATCAAGTCATCCTATATTTACACATGCACAGTCGATGACACTGACCCAGCTAACTCAGAGCCAGCTCCTAGAATGAGCAAAACCCCTGACATTCCTGTTTATGTCAGCCTGAACTCCCTGATTGGACCAGGTTAACAGCCCCACTCAGGGAACTCATATTCTATGAGGTCCACTTGGCTGACCTCGTTACAATCACTAAAGCCATACCCTGGGTTAGAAAGCATGTTCACCTCTGACACATTGGTAAACAGAGATCATTCTTCAACTGTGATCTTCACAGCACATTAATGTTCACACCCAACCTGGTACACACAAGAGGACCCACAAATGCATTCTAGTAGAGTTGAAGCTGGCTTTGTAACATCCTTTTTTGGATCTTCCTCGAGGGTAAGGCAAACACATCTGCCATAGGTGGCTTTTTTGATGAGATGGGAGAGATATCAACTCCCTCATTATCTCTAATTTTAAGACTTTCCCTTCTTGAAATTTCCTTGATAATTTACAAGTGTGACTTCCATTTGCTTCACACAGAACTTTACAAGGCTGTCACTGAATTTAAACCTGCAGGTTTTTCTTCTCTCTGTAGCAGTCCTCATTTTAAAAACAACACCTTTAGAAATTAAAAGTAAAAATAAAGTCTATAAATACTTTGGGGTTCTGATGCATCATCATAATAATACACAGGTTCCAAAATATTTGTCCATATTTTATCATATTTTTATGCTGTGAACACAATCACACATTGACCAGCATTTACAAAGATGAAATTTGGGACCCATCAAATTAAGTGACAGAGATTCGCAGACAGACAAAAAAAACTTAGCAACATGTTGTAAAAACTGACTACCCAGCAGCTGAATGGATAAAATCACTGGGCACAAGTTTTCATATCACTGTCTGCCTTTTTCACTCAGTTCTTTTTGTTAATTCTCCATGGGCCCCAGAGACTCCATCTACCTACAACCTTGGGAACAAGAGGAAAGAATGTAACAACAACTGAGGCCAGAAGACCAGCATCAGGCAACACCCACCATCCTGGGAAACACTGGAGAAGAATCACAGAATCACAAAAGTGTTATCGCACAGAAGGAAGCCATTTGGCCCATCATCCCTGCACCAGCTTGTTAAATGAGCTTCATTACCTAGTGCCAATCTGCTGCATTTTCCCCCTACCTTTCCTTGTACATTGTTTTTATTCAAATAATTATCCAATGCCCTCTTGAATACCTCAATTGAACCTGCCTCCATCACACTTCCAGGCAGTATATTCTGTAGCTGAGTGAACAAATTTTTCCTTACTTCACCCTTTCTCCTTTTCAGATCATGTTAAATCAACGCCCTCTTTTTCTTTTTCCTTTAATGAGCAGGAACAGTTTCTCCTTACTCTATCCAGCTTATCAGATGTTGAAAACCTCTATCAGATCTCCTGTTAGTCTTCACTCCAAGGAAAACATTTCCAGCTTCTTCAGCCTAAGCTCATCACTGGCTCCTAAATGTTCCAAACCAATATTTGATCCTTATTTCCAAGAACTTGGTCTTCCAATACATCCTTTCTAGTTGGATCTCCATCCATACCTTCTACGTACTTTCTGCCTTGCCCTCAATGGAATAGCCCAATTCAATATGTTCACAGACTTCTATGCAGCAAATAAGTAGACTTAAGATACTTTGAGACAGCAAGAGGTTTCAGCCGTCTCTGAGCAGAGTAATGAGATGGTGGCAAGAATTAGAGATTGTATTTGTTAGAAAAAGCAGCAAGTTCTGAACTTCAGAACCAGTCTGTTCCTTTAAAGATTTTAAAGTCCTGGTTTTAAAAATAAAATAAATCGCAGAAAGAAAAGGGACAACAGAGTAGATAGGCTATTTTGTGAATTAGGCAGATGTAACTACCATTGTATTGCATAATCTTGTCCTGTGGCTTGCCTCCTTCTCATGTATATTTCAATGTCTTGGACATGGGAAATTCTGCAACAAAAATATTAAAATTTGCTGTTCATGCCGAGTTAGGTAGCACAGGGAACAACGTAACTGAAAAACTTGGAGATAGAGAAGTGGCTTCTTTTTTAGGAATTTCGGTATCATAGAAATAATAAAGAAGAGAACAGAAATATAGGCCAATGAGAACAAATTAGAACAACAAAGAGTTTAAGAAGTACAGATTATGTACAATAATCTTTAGATGATCACAGAGAGCAACCATAAAACTGAATGTATGTATATGGAGGAGCTTAAATACAAAAGGAAACAGTTGATGCTGAAACTGTTCAAAGCATTTATTGTGGCACAGAGGAAATGTGGGCAATTAATGGTTTTCCTAATATATTAAAGACATTAAAACTGAGGAAAAGGTGCAACACAGGTTCTCAGGATTATATAAGATCAGAGGACATATGATTGGTGACAAGGATCGTATTAAATGGATAAGAAGAGATTAAAAGAGTTCAAAGAGAAATACTGTCAGAAGCGATCCTCTGGCTTATATCAACCTGTTTTATGATTGCTAAAAATACAGAAATTTTGCTTGTTCTCTATTTTTATCCCTTTGCTCCCACCAACAGAACATTCCAATGGCAGGTTTTGTTTGTTCAGAAAGGTTTGTATAGTTTATTAACATGTCCTACTTCAGTGCTCTGTGTTTCTGTGGGGAAGGTATCTGCTAAAAGGACAGCCTCCACAGGATGGATAAAATTTGGGTTTAATTTCTCACCTGTGTTTTTTATCTGCCTTTGGCCTGCCTGAACCTTGCTTCTCAGGGTTCTGATTTCCCATTCACCCGATCCCCTTAAACTGATCACTTTAACATGCTTCCTCAGCTGAGTTCCGAGATTGAATTCTGTTTGCACCTGCAGGGATAGACAGGTCAGAAAATTAAAACAGAAAATATTGCAGACTTTTCCAAAAAATGTAGGCACAAGAAATGATTGCAGTTCGTGTAGAATTCAGGAGAAGTGGGACAGACAGAGCTGAAGGTGGGGAGAGGGAAGGGTTTGAAGAGCAGACTGATGTGAAAGAGTGGGAACAGACAGAATCAAGGAAGAGGCAAAAGCATTGACTGAGGGAGATACGGATTGGAAAATGAAAAAGAAAAGAAACACATGTAAAGAAAGTGGAAAGTAAAATAGGATGTGGTGTTGCATTATCAATTAAGGAGTCACTTATTGCAAAAGGAGATACATTATCATGGAAGGTCTTCAAATGAGGCTTAGTGGCAAAAGCTTCAGAATAAAAAGAAGTCAGTCAAAATGCTGGGGACGTAGTGTTGGCCACCAAACAGTCAGCAGTTAATAGAGGAGCAGATATGGAGACAATTCACTGAAGGGTGTGATAACAATAATAAGGTAATTATATTAGGAGATATCAAGTTCCCAAATATTAATTGGGATAGTCATGGTGTAAAGGATTTAGAAGGAGTGGATTTCTTGAAATATATTCAGAAGAAGTATTATGTCAATGTGTAAAAGATCCAACAAGGAATGATGCAGTGCAGGAAATAATTCCGGGAATGAATCCAGGCAGGAGGTCAAGGTGGCAATTTAATGATACAGAACGTAATACATTACAATCTGAATTTGTTATGGAAAAGGAAAGAGGTGATCTGCAAAAAAAAATGCTTGGTATTTGGGGGATGTAGTGATTGTGACAAAGTCAGCCAGCCTGACCTCATAGAATATAATTTCCCTGATTGGAGCTGTTACTCTGATCACTGGATATCACGGAATATTTAGCACTGGATAACAAGGAAAAGAGACGCTTTTAGAAGGTGCAGTGGCAACAAATCAGCAGAGGCCTTGTGAAGGAGAGAAAGCCCAGAGAGGGGTTGGAATATTAAGAAGGCAATTAAGAAAGTAAAGAAAGGTTATTAAAAAGAAAATTACAGGGTAAAATTAATAAGAATCTCAGGATATTCTTTAAGTACATTCAGAGAAGAGGTTAACCATGGAAAGGATAGGCGCATACGAACCAAGAGGGCAATCTATGTGAGGAACTGGACAATATTAGTATTGTGTTGAATGAGTACTTCACATCTTCACTGGGGAGGAGGAGAATGTACATTCAGAATTTGGCAGAATAACTGTGACATTCCTGAACAGATTGACATGGGGAGTAATGGGGTGTTGGAGGTTTTGGCAGCTTTAAAGTGGACAAATCCCCAAATTCGAAAGCTATGGGAGGCAGAGGAAGAAATCACAGAGGCTCTGACCCACTTTCTGCTTATTCCTCTCTGGCCACAAAGAAGGTGCCAGAGGACTGGAAGACAGCTCATGTTGTTCCTCTTTTCAAAAAGTGTGGTAGAGATAAATCAGGGAATTATAGTAAATTCTAAAGTGCCAGAAGAACTTTAAAACAATTTGAAACAGAGCTCTAGAAAGTGTAACAAAACAAAGAACCACCTTGGTCACAAAGCTGACAGATTGGGGAAGTTACATTCACACAGGAGAAAAATGGTTATCTGTGCATTTGCCTGGATCCCAAAGATACGTAATGAAGAAGAACCACTACCCTGTTCCAACATTGGAAGAGACCATGTCAGCACTGTTGGGGACAAATGTTTCCAACATTCTATATGCTAGAAATTAGGACTGAAACATAAAGCTTGATTGGGGATCTTCACTGTTGACGATATCAGTGCATCCTTTGGATGGTACAAATTCCTGTATCCATCTTTTAGCCTTAAAGTGAGCAAGAATGTACTTGCATAGAAAGTGTTAGGATATCATTTTAGGAGTGATTTCCCTTTAAGAGCTCAACAGACAAATGAACAAACTACCTGTATGTTATCACATGGTCACAGATTTTCCATTCTATATCACTCCAGACACAGGCTATGCCTGGTGATTACATTGTACTAAGCATATTAATTTAGTTATAAATAAACTCCACCAGAAGTCTTTGAGTAAATAGAACCCATATACCTCGGTTGTGCTCCATTTCAATAGTAAAATTAAGTGCTCACAAAAAATAGAGAAGATATACATAGGACGTAGACCATAGCTAATAACATCCAGATCTATAGTGTACATGAAAAATATCATGAAGCCATGGAGTGAAACATAAAAACAACAGTCCTTAGCCACAGCTTCTACATCTGACTGGGGTGGATGGTAAATTTTCTTTTTCCTCTTCTTGACAGTTTCTTGGGCTTTCTTTGTATTTCAGCGTGACTCTTCCATGTTCTGGGATTCCTTTTATGTTCTTACTAACTCCTTTAATGATGCATGCTAACACAGCCTTCTGTATTTGAGTCGAGATATTTGGCTATTTGGGCCCACACAAAAGTAGATTTGGAATAATTCATCAAAATTTTCAATATTCATCAACTCTTCATTAAGCTTACAGGTGCAACTCAAAAGGAAAGCATTAATTTGGTAGACAACACAGGAATTGAATTATAACAAGACAACAGGTACATTTTAGCAACAAAAGTTTTCTGTTTAAGTAATTGATACATACTTGTACATGCAAAAAGCAACTTCCGCAGACTGGAGATGTTACAGCTAATGCATTTTCATCATACATGCAGAAAGCTGAAAGATATTAACAAGGCAGTTACTACCCTTTATACTGCATCTCAGATTTCAATGTCAGATTTGATTTTAAATAGATTTAAATTTAACGTTTGAACCAGTGCTGAAATTTTTCTGGCATTGATATCGATCTGGCATCAATTGCCATTTGCAGAAAAGAGATGCGAGTGTAGTATCTATCACTGTTTATGTATGGAAGAGTTACACTCGTGAAAGATCTGGTTCTAATTCTTCACATACGTTTCCTAATCGTGGGCATTCAATAAATGAGGCCTGGTGGGGGGAGATGGAAGAAAAGAGGGCCAAGGGTCTGACAGAGTGACAAGCGTGCCCGTTGGAGAGGACAAGGCCAGGGTGCGAGGTCAGGTTGTAGCAAGTGGGGAGACAAGACCAAGTGGACTCTAGGCCAGGTAGTGAAGAGGTTGAGAAGCAAGCTGAGGCCAAGTCAAGGCTGGTCAGAATAAGCTGGGAGATGGTACCAGGAAGTGACCTATCAGGAAGCAAGACTGACATGAGACAAAGCAGAGCTGTGCAAGCCTGGAAGCAAGGCCAAGAGCAGGGTAAAATCCCTCGCCAGGGGACAGTGTCTGTAATGGAGTCACTACACAAATGCATGCTGATTTCTGATGGGGATAGACACAGACAAAACATGTAAATGATGGTAAATGAAAATGGCAATGCAAATCGAGAAAACAAGCCTCAAAAAAATTAAAGGTTAAAATGTAATGATGTTAAATGGAGCAATTTTAAAGAGAACTGCACATACATGCAACAGTTTAAGATGTAATAAACATAAGTGCAAATCTTTCCTATGAAATAAAACTGTTCAGTCTTAAATTATCTAATTAACAATTCCTATACAATGTCATCCACTACGTTTTCCCTGCCGTAGCTCCTGAACTCGTTCAGCCTTGAGCTAGGAACTCTGTTTACAACTAAATCATTACCGTGGTGATTTCTATATTTTCCTGACTCCACAGGCAACTGAATATTTTTTAACAGTTTTAAAATTGTTCTCTCTCTTTCGCTGCTTCTCTCCCTTTCATATCTACTCTCCCTCCAGCTAACTCTCAGCCCTCAGCTGCCTTTCTCCCAGCACTTTTTCTGCCCCAGCTGTCTCTTAAACCAGACCAACTCTCTCCCCTGGCAGTCATAGAGTCATACAGCACAGAAACAGATCCTTTGGCCCAATCAGTCCATACCAGACATAATCCTAAACTAAAATAGTACCACCTGCCCGTTCCTGGCCCATATCCCTCCCAACCTTTCTTATTCATGTACTTATCTAAATGTCTTTTAAATGTTGTAATCATACCTGCATCCACCAGTTCCTCAAGTTCATTCCACACACAAACCATCCTAAAACATTTGTCTCTAATATCTTTAGGAGATCTCTCTCCTCTCACCTTAAAAATGCATTCCCTCGTCTTGAAATCCTCCACCCTCGGGAAAAGACAACGACCATTAACTCTATTTATATTTCCATCATTTTATAAACTTCTATCTTAATCTCCTTTGCTTCCGTGAAAATAAGTCCCAGCCTACACAGCCTTTCTTTATAACTCAAACCTTCCATACCTAACAACATCCTGGTAAATCTCTTCTGAATCCTCTCTAGCTTAATAACATCCTTCCAGTAACTGTGCGACCAGAACTGGACACAGTGTTCAAGAAGAGACCTCACCCAATGTCCTGTACAACCTCTATATGACTTCCTAACTCCTGTATTCAAAGGACTGAGCAATGAAGGCAAGTGTGCCAAATACCTTTTAAACCAACCTGTCTATATGCGATGCAAACTTCAAAGAATTATTGCCTGCATCCCTAGGTCCCTCTGTTCTACAACACTACCCAAGGTCTTATCATTAATTGTATAAGCCCCTACCCTTGTTTGTTGTACCAAAATGCAATGCCTCACATTTATCCAGATTGAACTTCATCTGCCATTTTTCAGTCCATTGACCCATTTGATCAAGATCCCTTTGTAATCTTAGAAAACTATCTTCAATGTCTACTATGCCATCCATTTTTGTGTCATCTGCAAACTTACTAACCATGCCTTTTCTTTCTCATCCAAATCAATTATATAAATGACAATAAAGAGAAGACCCAGAACTGATCCCTGTGGAACACCGCTGGTCACAGGCCTCCAGTCCAAAAAGCAACCCTCCACCATTCCTCTCTGTCTCCTGCTGATAAGTCAATTATATATCCGATTAGTTGGCTCACCCTGAATCCCATGTGACCTAACTTTATCAATTAGTCTACCATGTGGAACCTTGTCAAATACTTTACTAAAATCCAAATAAACAACACCTACTGCTCTGCCATCATCAATCAGTTTAGTAACTTCCTCAAAAGGTCAATCAAGTTTGTGAGACAGGATTTTCCTCACAGAAAAACTATGCTGACTATCCCTAATCAATATTTTACCCCTCTAAATGTCTATAAATTATTTATTTTATACTCACTCAATAATTTACCCACAACTGAAGTCAGACTCACAGGTCTATAGTTCCCCAGTTTCTCCTTACAATCTTTCTTAAACAAAGGTACAAAATTAGCCACTCTCCTATCATCAGTCACCTCAGCCATAGTTGTAGATGATGCAAATATTTCTGCAAGGGGTCTCGGAATTTCCCCCCTTACTTCTCACAACATTCTGGGATACATTAGATCAGGTCCCAGAGATTTATCCACCTTTATATTTCTGAGACCAAAAGTCCTCTTCTGTAATGTGAACTGTTTTTAAAACATCAATGTTTATTTCACTGCATTCTCCACAGTCCATTCTTTTCTCCACAGTAAAAACTGATGTGAAATATTCATTTAGCGTCTCTGTCATCTCCTGGGTTTCAACACAAAGACGACCTCCTTGATCTTTAGGAGGCATTACCTTCTCTCTAGTTACCCTCTTACTTTTTATATATTTGTAGAATCTCTTTGGATTATCTTTAAACTTATCTGCCAACGCTATCTCATATCCCATCTTTGCCTTCCTGATTTCTCTCTTCAGAATGCACCTACACTCTTTATATTGATTAAGAGATTCAATTGAACCAAGTTGTCTATATCTAAAGTAAGATTCTCTTTTATTTTTGACTAGAACCTCAATATCTCTTTTCATCCATTGTTCCTTAATTTTACCAGCCTTACCCTTCACTCTAACAGGAACATAATGCCTCTAAACTCTTGTCATCACACTCTTCAGTGTCTCCCACTTGTCATCACACTCTTCAGTGTCTCCCACTTGTCAGATGTTCTTTTACCTGCAAAGTCTCCCTGCCCTGACAGCCTGTCTGCTCTGGCAGTCTCTCCTCGCCCAACATCCTCTGTCATTTCAGCAGCCTCTCCTAGTAAGCATATCAGCAACTAGAATGCAACAGAAGCTGTCTGTGATTGGAAGGGCAACTCTTCACTGAATTTTGCTATTTCCTTAGAGAGTGACTTTGCTCTCACTGGTCCCCACAGTATTTGAATGTTCGAGAGCTGTCCAGGGACATTCGAGGGTGAATTCATCCACTGTGTGTTCTGAAAAAGTCACAGCTACCTAAGTTAACAAGTTTCGTTGGATTAATCCCGCACACATCTGTCACAACATGCAGTAAACCTTTAAGAGCTGATAAGAGATGCTGAATACCAGTGGTCAATAAACTTTAAGAAATAACAAGCAGGAAGACAAATCTGCCAAACTATACTGAAGAACCCTGTTACTTTGCAAGTGGATGTTTCTGCAAAAGGACTGGAGGCAGCCCAGCACAGGAGGGAATACCCATACCATCCTCATCCAAAGCTTTAACGCCAGATGAGACCAGATATGCCAACGTCGAATATCAGCTTTCAGCACTGGTATGTTTACGTAAGAAATTCCACCCAAACATCAATGGGAGAATGTCTGTAGTAGAGAGTAATCATCGACCTATCAACAGGTCCCCAAAAAAAACATGTGGAGCACTGACAAAGCCAAAACTATTACTAGCGAGGCCTTAGAGTTAAGCTTTCACTGTGAAATAAACGCCAGAAAGCAAAATGTTGCTAGCAGATCCCCTGACTCATCTGTCACTGCAGGAGCAATATAGGCTAAAAGATCCAAGTGGAAAGATCCTTCACATGGTGAACATGACATTACAGCACAGCAAGAAATACATTTGATAACAGTTCCAGTAATTACATCTAAAATTATGGTCATATGGAATGTCTGGGAACCAAAATCCATAATAAAATGTGACATACCTGTCAGGCATTCAGATTATAATAAACAGGAGTTTACTCCAGTTAAACAATCATCAAACATATCTCTAACCAATGAACTATCCCTCTCCTTGGTCATGAAGACCAAAAGCAGACTGTTCACATTCTCGGTGTCATTTTTCACCAATAAATAAACTTCTGATCACACATCCACTCCATCACCAAGACATTCTCCTTTTACATCCATTGCACTGCTTGACTCTGGCCTCATGTCAGCTCATCTGTTACTGAAACCGTGATGGGTACAATTGTTACATCCACACCTGACTATTCCAATACTCTCTCAGCTCGCCTCTGAACTTTGTCACATCCATATATTTGAACTCATCCAAATCTCTGCTGGCCATGTCTTAATTTTAACCATCACATTCATCCATCACTCCTTTGCTCTACATTGTCTCCTACTTCAACAACGTCTCAATTTTAACTTTTAAGTGAATGCTTTTGAACCCTTAAATGCTCTTGCATTTTCTGAACTCTGAAAGTTTGCCCAGTCCTACCATCGTTTGAGATCACTGTATTTTTCTAACAGTGGCTACTTTTGCATCCTTCAGTTTTCATGGCCCCTCTACCATTCATGGCCATCCATTCGACTGTCTTTGACTTGAACTCTGTAATTCTCAGTCTAAAACTCTCTGCCTCTCATTTCTCTTAATCAGCTGTATACATCAGTGACAATTTCTTTCTCACAATGTTCCTGCGAAGACATTGTGACTTTGTATGATGTTAAATGTACTATATAAATGCAAATTCTTGTTGCTGTGAATTCATGTATTGTTACTCCACTCTACACGACCTTGGACTTGCAGTGTTTTGTCCTGCTGAGCTGTTCCAACTTAAATGTTTCCCCTGTGTTCACGCTGATGAAACACAATTGTGAGCTTTCCGATTAAATGTTTCTGTCAGGCTAGTATCATTTCCTCAGTGAATCAGTGCTGAGTTTTAGTAGGGATTATGGGGATGAGGAAGAGCAAAGAGATTATTCTGACTGAGCATCCAGTTCCGATTTGTTTCTTCAGCCAGGCTTCCTTTGCACTACCCTGTGCCAACAATGACCAGGTTTCCAGCATAAATACAAGCACATTAGTGTGAGCAATGCAAAATGTGCTACAGTTGTCAGTACTGCTACAGATAGCTTCCTACTGAGAAGAACATCAGTGCTCTTTGATCACAGTCAGGTTTTGCTGTATGCTTTTATTGGAGTTTCTATTGAAGCACAATAACAGTTACTGTAAGTGATTGCTTTCATTGCTACAAGTTACAAAACATAAACTGAAGAGATACCAAGCAAAAGTGTGTGCAATGGCTGTGTGACCCAGTCAAAATACAAGTGAAGACTAAAGGATGAATTTTTCCACTGAGGCAGGAAACTGGGGTCAGAGCCTGAGTCAAGTTGGAAACTGATTAAAGTCACAACATTCATGTCGATGAGCTGTTAAATGATATGGAGACAGGTTTCCTGTCCAACTGGAACCCATAGGGGCAGGAACGGATGCAGATCAGATTAAGTGGGGGACTGATTCAGACTCTCCACAGCAACAATCGTTTTAGGCTGCTGTTTGTCCGAAGGGACAAAACTGCTGATTGCATCACAGCTTTCCACTACAGCAGACGGAAGTGAGGTGTCTCAGGAGAACTGGGAGCCTGCTGAACTGCCCCTCCCATTGTCAATGCAGACCTGGATGTAACATTGGAGGCTGTGAGCGAGAGGAGTAAAGTCCTCTACAAGGGGCTAACAGGTGGAGGTGACCAACTGAAACTAAAGAGACCTGTGTTCAGATTGCTTACGCCACCAGCAGCAGAAATGAGATAAGAAGAACCTGGGTCCAGTGTTTAAAAAAAGGTTAATAGCATAACCAATTGCAGTTTAGGTGGGCAGTACTCCCAACTCTCAGGATAAGATTTGTTTTTCCAATAGTTACAATACCTAATGTAGTAAGTGAGATACAAGACCTTGACCTGGGCTCAAACCAGTGCAGGAGCATCAGGACAAACAATATGCTTTTCGATTAGGGATTTCAACAGAAATTTACAATATTTTAAAAGCATATTCTTAATGTTGTACATTGTTTCAATAAGATAATATTATTGCACTCATGTGTATTGTAATGGAGAGTTTGGGTGCAGCTTATATGCATGATTTCCCAAGAGAGCAGAAATGGATGGAAGAAGGTTAATAACCCATATTATGTTAATGGCTCAACTAACTGCAACATGACTGTATGTCATATTATCTGAGCTAGCCTAAGCGCATTAGCATGCCAGACTGAAAATGGAAGAGGCAGTGTAAAGTATAAAAAGATAACAGTCAAATAATTAATACAAGTATGCTTACACTAGGTTATTTGATGTGCAGAATTTCTTGCACAGAGTTTCAAGTACAGAGAATAGCCCAGTGCTTTGTCATTTCCATTACTTTGATTTTAAAATGTAACCAAATGGCGCACCTTCACCACATGAATCTTGTCAGGCATGAAATCAGACAATTCATACCACAAATTCTTTATTTGGAGCCACCAAAAGTGAACACAATCTAAAGAAACAGGGGCTGCTGGTTGTCCTCACAATGCAAGCCAAATGTTGGTATCATGACCAATGACCATTTCACATTCTACAATGGTATGCTGTACCCAGCTCTCATCTACTGAAACTGGGTATCAATCAAGTTCTGTTTGGCTCCTGGCACCCAATGCAGCTCAGCTTCGTCATAGATAAGGAGATTTTCCTGCTCCCCAATGTCCTTCTCTCAGTTCCTCAGCATCCAGCACATTGTATTGTCACTTGCTGCAATTGTGTGTGGCACAGCACGCCAGGATGAGGCTGCACACTCTGTCCAGATTATCCTGGAGGGGTCCCAGAAACTGGTCCATGTAGTGAAATTATAAATTCAGCAGGCCAATCACCTTCTCCACCACACACTGGTCAAGAGATGGGCAGCACTACATCTACACTATGCATCAGTCAGGGGTTTTGCAATGATTACATGAGCCACAGTTGCAGTGGGTAGCCCTTCCCATCCCAGACCAGTATCTATTACTCAACTTTTCAGTGCAAACATTAGAGACCATCCTTAAACTTACATGTTCGCCGATGAAGGAATGGTCTCCATCTCACACAGCATCTATTGAAACTACTAAAATAATGGATTTTCATTGGCTGCTAACTTCAGTATCATTGAGATGCCAATGTCCAATGGTACAAATCACCATTGACCAGCTTTTGAATCCTGAGCATGTTCACTCTGCATGCATTGCAGATGGAGGATGAATTGATTGCAAATTAAATTTAGCTAGTGTTTACAAATGTTTGTTTTGTGTATTTATCCCTTCAATGTCCAGGCGTCCAGCAGACATGAATCCCATGCTTTTGCCCTTCAAATTGTTTGTGTCTCTGCTCACCCAGGGTGTTATCACTGCATTTTCCAGTTGCATTTTGCAACAACAAGTCAAGGCAGTGAATGTAGCTCACAGAGAACACCATCAGCACTGGCCTCTGCCTGGTGGCCAGGTAACTAAAGAGTCTCCAACCCCACAGAATCTCCATATCCTTTTTACTTCACAATATCTCAACAGCCCAATTCCATGCATCCCCCCATGTGAAGACCCATAACATTGAACTTCGCCTCCACCTGTTCTCCCTATTCCCGGAGCCCCAACATTACACCTTAAAGTTACCCACTCCATGTGATGACCAGGGAGTGACAGTTGAACCAAATCGGCCTTGCCAACTCTGTATTCACAACGCAGTCAAAATGAAACCTTCAAAGACACTCAAAATTGACCCAATGGCTCCCAACCAGAATTTCGAATAACCAATCCAAGGCTTTTTAAGCATCAATTTTGACACCAACTTAAACAAAAATCTTAGCAAAGCATTAACAACACAATAACTTTAGTAGAGCAAAATTAAACAACAAAGTAATCTAAGTGCTCTACACAATAAACACAAAGATCTTTGTTTTTAGGCGCATTCGCACAAAAGATGGCCAGACAAACAAACACAAGTAAGGGATATATACAAGAAAATAATAAAACTAACCAAATTACATAATTAATCTGCATGCTGCATTGCTCCACAGGCATAGATTATAGTTTCTTGGTTGATTTTCTGAAGACGTTAATCAGGGTCATCTTTATAATTCACTCAGATAAAGGCAGTAATATTTATCACTTAGCTTTCTATTCTCTAGACTTCCAAGAGCTACTCATGGGAGGTTAAATGAAGAGCTTTCAAATCTTCATGCTGTAGCATCCACAGCCAGATTCCTTCTCACAGAATACATAGTCTAAAATCCAAATCTAAACTCGGGTGATCCCTGACAGAATGGCTTTCTCTCCATGAGGTCCCAATTACCATTCAGCATCTGCTATTTGCTTGGGCATAAGGTCATTTCCAGACTTGCTGGATTAATTCCCAGGTACTGGCCTTGTTACTAACCAAAATCTACTATCTGTTTAAACAAATCTCTTCCTTGGTTATGAAGCATCTGTAGAACATTTTGATCAGGAACCAACCTGCAATTAACTTCCAGGCCTAGCCTCATGAATAAATAAATGCTTGTTCGGTCTGATTTCCTTTTAATACAAGCTGGAACACACAGTCCAAAGTGATCCTCAGCACACAGTTCCCAGTTCACGGCGCCAAATAAAAATTGATAAAAGAATAAAACAAAGATAATGAAAAATATTAGCAAGCACACGAACATTGGGTCTTCTATGCTCCCTCTATGAAGGTCATAGTAGTGGTCACTGCCAGCAAAACCCCTCTTCCTATAGTCCACCATGTCCTCTGATATTGCTCCACCTACCTCCCACACATCTTGAGATGTAACCCCACTTCCTTCCTTATTTCTCCCTGTATACATGCTTCTGCTTTCCCCTAACATCCTCGACTCTTCCACCACCTCACACTTTTCACAATGCCCCCCACTAACTTGCAGCCTCTAAAGGCCCTCTTCCACACTCCTAAATAATCAATGGTCACAACTGCAGAACTGTATTTACCGCAGACCTCAGACCAATTTGACAAACAGTTCCTAGACATGTCTGATCGGACACCCGACCACTGCCTTTGTAGGTCCCCGACAAAGGGATGATTTCCCCTGTCTGAGCTTGTAGATATGCTCGCCAAGCCGGTGAGTTTGGTTGCAAACGTTTCGACACCCTGCTAGGTAACATCGTCAGTGGCATTTGTTTCCCATCTGTGGGCCAGTTTGAGGGTGTGACAATGTTACCCAGCAGGGTGACGAAAAATTTGCAATCAAACCCTCTGGCTCGGTGAGCATGTCTACAACATCATCCACAACTCGAGCTACAGGTCTTCTCGAAAACTTTAGATTCCCCTTGCTGCTGGCGCTGCCCCTATATACGACTGACTGTTGTCAACTCTCCAGACTATAGTCAGATGGAAACACTGTGCATGAGCAGTCTGAGCAGATAACTGTGCGTGACCATGTGCCGACTGTTCCAGTAACAGACAGTGACAGGACATTTGGCTGGACTGATGACTAGGCCCCACTCACCCGTTGAAAATATGTGCAAGGTTTTTGCTGTACAGGAAGATGGCACGTGTTATAGATAATGGATTGACATCTCGGTGTATTGTACAGCAAGGCGTGCCCCCCTCAGTCACGTCCTTACTGAGGAGCATGGCAATCAGCCTGTCTGTATACTTGTGCAAAAGAGAACGTCAAAATGGCAGCAATGATGGCCACTGACTCTGGCTGAGGTGAGAATGTTCTAACTGGAATGAAACAACGTGACAAGGCATCAATACTATGAAGAATGCAAGTAAGTGAAGGATCACTGAGAGATCAAGTGAGCAGCCGTGAGATACAGCCTGATTCAATCTGTGAGCTGGGTGTCTGTCAGTATGCAAACTGCCCTTGCAGCAGCCTTGCAATGCTAGTTACTGGTGCAAGCTGAATTGCAATTTTGTGCTTCTTAAGTGACACGCAAGTCGATTGGAGAGGTGCCATGAAGGTCGCCAGGGTTGGCAAATATTGGATGCCAATGTCCCTGCACAAGAGGGGAATGTTGATGATGCCCATGGATCACGTCCTTCACCAGGTTCTGGCTTTGACTTCCACGATGAAAATTTTCAACAATTAGCTTGGTCAGCACGTTTGGTAAAATAGAATACTGAATATCGATGAGGTGAGTTGTGGCATCAATAAGGTATTTTGCAAGCTATAATCTCCTTAGTTGCCAACTTGTCTCACTTCTTGGCACATGCATAAAAGGTGCAATGAGTTTTTCCAGACATGGAGAAAACTGTCGCCAGACTTTCCGTGTGATTTTGCCACAAATCCAGCTAAAGTGCGCGTCACTCAGACCCCAATAAGATTCTGCCTAGAGTGTATGATGCAGTTAAACATCCCAAGTCACTTCACATGGGAATAATCAGATGAAAATGGACTGAGCCCAAAGAATGAAACATCAGGACAAATTACCAAACATTTTGTCAAAAAGGAAGACTTTAAGCAGTATCTTCAAAAAATAAGACAGGGGTGGAGATGCAATAGTACAGAGACTTGGGAAGAGATTTCCAGAGCTGAGGCACAAATAGTAAAATCTAAGGCCACAAATAGTGGGTTAAAGAAAGTAAGGATACACATGCAGTATGCAGAGCAGAAAGGCCTATTTTCTGTGCTAACAAGCTTATCTGGTCTCAGCCAGGGCAATATGCCAGGTGTTACAACTGGTTTTGTCAGAGTGGGAAGCAGGAAAAAGGATGAAAATCTTTGAGAAAATAAATAGGTTGAGGTCATGGTGAGATTATTCACAGTTGTAAAATTCACTGACAGCCATTGTCTAAAACTACACAAAAAAAATGTATGGAATGTACAGAAAATATTCTAACAGCCACGGAACAAAATCCCAGATAAAAAAACGTACCTTCAAAAGGGGAGAAAGGAAAAGCACATTGCTAATCAGTTGGCTGTCACCCAAACTGTGTTAACAACAAGCAATAGCACTCCAGATCTTTGCTTCATGTTACATAGCATCTTTACAGAAGTCAAATTTTGATATTTTCCTTAAATCCATTGTTTAGATTGGCAGATACAGTTCACTGCAAAGCTCTTCCACACCTCTATACTTCATACAGGTTAAACATTTTCCACAACACAAGCAGCTCATTATATTGTATTCAACCCTAAAAGTTGACAGCGCATTGCTAAAAGCATCAGAGTTAGTGCAGCAGGGCCAAAGTGAATCATACTGGTAAATAAAGCAAATTATAGATATATTTTCAAAATTACGGAAGCCAGGAAGATAATGGCATCGACTCAGTTATATAGTAAAACTGATGTAGCATGCATTATTTCAAGGTCATGTCTCTCACTTACTATATAGGGTGCATAAGATTCTTTGGTGCATTACATTGAACTAACAGATTTATGATTGAAAGTCAATGTGGAATCATCAAATTTACTTTAAGCAATAAAGAAACATCACTGTTGCCGTGAAATGTTGTGGTTTCCTACCAAAAAGTGCACGACAAGTAGATTTCTTATTTCAAACAGGATATTCAAGACAGATGATAACAAATTACTGTGGGTTCGAGTTTATTCAAGAGACCTGAGCACATAATCTAAGGTGATACAACGAGATTGAATGAATGAATGATTTTATTGTCACACGTATTTTACAGTGAGATAAACAGTAAAATACAGTGAAAAGCTGTTCCACTGTCACCGCGGTTCAGTGCCATTTTGAACAGTTTTAAGAATAAGAGTGAAAAAAGAAAGATATAGTTTAAAGAGAATATATCAGTCACTATTTACCCTCTCAGTTGGATATAAAAGGAGTCACAGCACTTATCAAAGAAAATCTGAAGAGTTCTCTTGGCTGATGATTATATTTCAGCCAATATCACTAAAAAAGGTTTAATTGATGTTTGTGCAAAATGACTGTCACATTTCCTACATTACAATGATTACGTTCCAAAAATATTTTGTTGCTTGTAAAGCTCTTTGGAACATCTTATATCATGAAAGTTGTAACATGAGTAGCCATTTTTTTAACAGCTCAAATGAGGTGCAGGAGAAAAGACAGTGACAAGACCTGAAAATAGATCAGCCTCTTGAATATGAATTTGTGCATGGCAGGGAAATACCTAAGAATATTGGGACAGGAGTGATTCTACTTCTTTGCAGTAATAGCAGTAAATATTTTGTAAGTTGGGAGAGGGCTTTGCGCTTGCTCATGGTTGTATACCAACCTTGACTTACTTCTTGATGTCAAGTGGCTTCCATGAGACGAGTAGGTGTTGGGTTTATTTAGGGTCCCACACAATTTTCTGCTTCACTGAGGAATGAGGAAAGGGGAAGCAGCCTTGTAACTGCCTCATGAAAGTTGTTGCAAAGTTCAAATTTTGATGCTTGCTATTTTGACTAAGGCTATCAATTGCTTTTCAGTCAATAATGCTTCAATACATTCAAAAGCAATGCAAGAGGGCATTGACATGCTTAACAGTTAGCATTGTTAGGATGTAAATGATGGGAAATATGTCACATAACATTGTTATTTGGGTCCTATTACAATATACTCATCCATTTTCCGGTGGATTAATTAAACACATAATATCACTTCATGCAGTAACTATCGATGTGTCATTGGGTAGATGGTCAGGTATTTCCAGTCCATTACTCTTCCCTTGCTCTCACAATTTATTGACTTAACATTGTAAGATAATGGGGATCACAATCTAGAGTAGATTTATGCCAATGTAGGTGCCAGTAGAGGTATCAGTTCCCAGAACACATGTTTTGTACAAATTGTAGCTGTCACTGTATAAACCTGCCACTTTCATGAAGGCTTTAACACATACTAATAACTTCATCTTCAGGTTGTGAGGCATGTGAAAGACCATATCAGAAGCAGATAGACCTAGATCTTTCAATCTCCAGATAGTTAGACATACAAGCACAGGCATGCATCAGGATTCCTCAGATGTTCTGACAGACTGACTCCATGAGGTTTGCTTGGGAAATTTGAGCTTCCAACAAGGATCTCCCCTTCTCCCCATGATCTAACGAAAATGTTTCTGACTTTGAGCTAGAGCTGCAGACTTCAGACAGTTCAGATATACTCACAAGAATAGTTCCAGAAGTCATATTCAATGAGAATATCCTAGGCTAACTCTAGGCTAATTTGTTACATTCATAATGAAAATAGAAAACCAAAGTACAACTTTCATCACTTGAATTTAATATCTGTTTGAAAATGTTTTAAAAAGTAATCACCTGGCAAGCCCAGGCAACCAGAGTGGAAATATTTAAAACTGGCTGCATTAGATTTATCATTTAATCAAGGGCAGTGAAACTTAATGAGGCATCAAGAAATTCACATTTCTTGTTTTACACTCACTTTCATGATAAATTCGCATGTTTGGAGGTGGGAGGTTACCTGTGGAGTGTGCAGCTTGAAAAATATAATGGAACTAGACTTTGAATCTAAAAATAAATCACATTTCAGCAGCTGTCTCTGAGCGCAAAGGGAGAGCAAGCAACATGGACTGATACCAGCAAGGATACTGAAAGTGCTTCTCTCCCTCTCACTTGCAATCTCAGAAACCGATGCTGCCAAAAGCAACTTGCAAAAGACACCATTCAGTGAGTAGTCAATCCCACCTGTATGCTTCACTCCAGAAGAAACAGGATATCACCTAAATCACTGGGACACAAATTTCACTCTTGTAACCCAAGTACTCTAAATATATTAAACTCCAACTGGCTGCAGTTTCTTATCTGTATAGACACTGCCCTCCACTCTACTTTTTTCCTTAAGCTTAATTTCTATGCTGCGCAAATGGAATATGTCATGTTTTTATCTTTTCCTTATACTTAATAGCTCATAAATCTCTACTATTTTTTACTCAAGATATCCTTGAAATTGGCCCTCCTTCAATTTTGGTCTGATTAACTCAGTTTAAGTGAGGCTGATAGCTACATGCTATAAAAAAGAAATAAATTTATTTGTTGTGACCAACCAAGAGGAGTTACAAAAGCAGGAATCTGAATCTCAGCTGTTATAATGAAGTACAGAATTTAACACCCCAAATACTCACACTGACCTTCTGATTACCCTCCCGTCCACGTCTACGATCAGTCAGTTACCCCAATCCCCTCCCTCTTCCCAATCCTTACCTCTGACTCAGCCCTGGTTCAAAAATCTTCAGCTAAACCCCTTCTCATTCACTGACTCCTTCCTGACCAGTGTATCTGCTTACTTCACGCACCTTACCTACTTACCTACCTACACATTCCCCTGTCCTAAAATTAAATGGGAGGTATACAGTCCAACAGGTTTATTTGAAATCACAAGCTTTCGGTGCACTGATGAAGGGGCAGTGCTCCAAAAGCTTGTGATTTCAAATAGACCAGTTGGACTACAACCTGGTGTCATGTGACTTCTGACCTTGTTCACCCCAGTCCAACACTGGGACCTCCATGTCAAGGAAGGTATATGGGCATCGTAAGCTAGGCCAACTTAATTGCAAGTTAAAAAAAAACCCAAAAAATCTTTATGTTGGAAATCAGAAATGAAATGAAAAATTGCTGGCAAAGCTCAGCAGGTTTGGCAGCATCTGTGGAAAGAAACCAGAAATAGCGTTTCGGGTCCTGTAACCCTCCTTCAGAACATTTCTTCTCTCCACAGACATTGCTCGACCTGCTGAGTTTGTTCCAGCAATTTCTGATTAATTGTCCAAAGTGATTTTAAGAATCAATCGTGTTCCTGTCGGTCCAGTCACATGTAGATCAGATCAGGTAAGGATGGCAGATTTTCCTTCTTTAAAGTGAACAAGACTTTTTTTGAAAATAATCAACAGTGATTACATGGTCACCATTAGACCATCTTTTCTTTCCAGATTCTTATTGAATTCTGGGGTTCACTCCTACTCTCATTCAATGGCTACCTCTGATTCAGTACCAGTGAAAAGCTGTTTAAATATTCCAAAGCTTTCCAGAATATTAATGAATGAACATTTACCTGGATACAACAGCTAGTGACATAAAAAGAAAGGGTGGATTTGATTTCAGATATGCTTTATGTAAGGAAAAAGTAGGAGAGGAGCAACACCCTATTCGATACTAAAGCAGACAAGTCTATAATTGAGTACTTTTATATCCAACATGCAAGGACATGTAGGAACTATTGTTCGTAAAATGGCAATAGATCCACCTTTCCAAGCTCTACCAATGTTACTTTGTAACTTAACATCTTATTTTCTTCTCCATCTTGTTGTTTCATGGTATAATAATTTAATTTCAGTCTAAAATAAAAGCTGCATCAAATATTTTAATTATACTTCCATGCCTCACTTCAAAGTCCAGGTGATGTTGCACTTAACAGATTTATACTCCAGGATGTTAATTACTTTGTTTTGTTGACAACGTACTTGTTGGCCTTTAGTTTCTGAGCAGTTTTGTTTAGTCATAGCAGCTTCGTTTTTTTCCCTCTACATAAAGCAAGGATTCAAATGGAAGAATGCTATCATGTCACTCATTTGATCACAGGTTATAGTACATGTCGAAACACAAATGTCACATACCCTTTACCGGCTTCAAGCATATTTATTCTGCGCTAATGTGTCATATAAATAGTGTATCTGATTACAAACATCAGGAAAAATAGAAGATATTCACCTCACTTATTGATACTTATTGATGGTAACTTCCGAACATTGTCTGCTCCATTATTCTGTGGTGACCCACCCATTGCAATCTGACAATTCATTGATGTTGAACCGATCAATTCAGTGTCACAAACATGTACCAATGATGCAATCTCATCTTTATGTTGCTTACTGATATAACTTCAAAAAATTTCAGGGAGCTTGTTTTGTAACCTCTGCTGTTTACAAAGATTATGAATACTTGAAATGAAGTAAAACAACAGTGGTTCATATTTGGCTACTACCGACTGATGAACCATGAACAATGTTGTTGTTAGGGGGTGAGCAAACCAGGCATGTTACAATGGAGTTTGAAGAGATACAACACATACATATGATCTGATATAAAGACCCAACTTAGACTGGCACAATGGAGAGAATTTTAATCTAACAAATAATTAGAGTTAGATCAGATAAGGAATAATCCTCATCCAAGTTCACATGCAACAGATCTTTTGTCTTTTTATGAAGGCAGAGCAGGGAGATAGGTTGACAATTCAGATGTTATAATGAGTGTATGCTGTGTGCTGAATCAGGAAGAAGGTGCCTTCCCAGTTAGCTGCTGGTTCTGATGTGACTCCTTACCCAGCAACCAACCTGCAACCAGACATGCCAACCTTGATCTTTCCAATTTTCACACTGATCACTCCTCCACTTCTCCACTTTGCTCCCATCACAACCATGGCTTCAATTCAGCTCATCCCCTGCCCAGGCCAATGACCTCTCTGCCAAGCACTTAAATGCAATCCCTCCCCTCCCAATGACCCTGGAATCAGATGTTCCCTGAGATCAGATCCTGCTCCATCCATTCTCAATTCTAGCATAGGCCTACCTGGTTCCGATTTGATTCTGCTCCCCACCCAACAGAAAGCCATGCGTGTCAATAAGCATGGCTTCTGGAAACTTTTTGGGTGGCATCACACACTGCTACAGAGTTAGAGCATGATGACGAATGCTGACTTACAGAGTTCCTGTGTTCTGTCAGTTTTGGTTGGTCATTTTATCAATGCATCAGTGACATTAAAACAAAGATTCCATTTGAATTGATTCAAAGACTGGAATCTTACAAAGGGGAATTAGTTTTACAGCTTATATCAAGGGGCAAGCCCATCATTACATGGCAAGCCCAAAGAGCTTGGTTCTGGGTGAAAGTGCTGCACCCATCTATGAGGCATTTCCACATCTAAAGGTGGCCGACCATTAAATGGTTGGCAGCTCTGTGATCCTTGCAGCTCTCCCCAAGGAGCTCCACTGTGGTCTGGGTACAAAGATAATCATGTCGCTGGAAATACAGCTGTTTGGTCAGGTCCAAACTCGGATGCCTGGCATCAAGGAGGAGGACAAGGCATTGGATTATCTTTGGGGGTGGGTGCGCCATGTCAAACACAGGGTTGCCACACAACATGAACCCTGCCCTCAGCCTGCAAGGAGGCACATAGTGTTGACTTTCAGAAATCCCGCCGCACCCAGCTTTTGTGGGCACTCGGGCATGGAGCAACAAAGATGTGCTGACTGAATTAGAGTATAGCAGTCGCCACAATTCCCAGGGTACACCCACCCACAATGATGAGAGTTTGTTGATGGCTGTGTGCCCTCAATGTCAGGTTAGTGGGATTTGGGGTCACTGAGGGGTAGTCAGACAAGTCCTATTGGGATTGGGGGTTTGGTTGTGAAGCAGACAGTGCCATTGCTACCAAGGTAGCCGTTGCTGCCAGAGGATGGCGGGTGGGTACGCAGTTCTGAGGGTTAAAGTGAGCCCAAAAAGAGACCCCTCCCACCTCCACTGCCCCACCCTGGAGCCCCTCAGGAAGCTGATAAGTTTCTATAGTTTGCCTGGTCCCTCAAGTTTTGGTCAAATGCCAGCTGAGGCAGGAAGAGCAACCCTAAGTTAACAGCAAAGGTGTGCAATTGGGCTGTATGTGACATGTTGTCCATTACCATCCGACTGCTGGCATAATGACTTGTGGTGGGAAAATACCACGAATGCCGCTAGTCTGTTCCCACCGGACTTCCCAGTTCTCAGTCTGTCCCAAACTGTTAACATTCAGCCCCTTGTCTTTGTTAGAAATCAATGGTGACAGACGTTGTGCAGAATTTACACTACTATGGTAAATGAAGAAAAGATTTCAAGGCTGTCTGTTCTCAGTGTGATATCTCTATCTAATTATAAACAATAGTCTGTGTGTTTAACAAGAACGTTTAGCCTTGGATATAGCATTCCTGTCTTTTAAATTCCCCTGACATGTGGTTAATTAATGTAGTTAAATGCGATGATAAAATGGTACACAGAGTTACTGCAATAGTATTTTTCCTAATCTCTAAATTTGAGTACAAATTGAGTAAGATATGTCTCTCTTCGAATAAAAGCAATTTACTGCAGATGCTGGAAATCTGAAATAAAGCCTGAAACACGGGAAAAACGCAGCAGATTTAGCAGCATCCCTAGAGAGTGTAATAGAGTCAACATCACTGATGGCGGTGTCTGATGGGATAAAAGCCTCTGCTGGGTTAGAGACCTCTGGTGGGACAAAGATTTCTCATGTGCTGGAAGAGGATATATTGGCTGGAAATCGCTTGGATAGGAAACTCTGATATACTTTTTATTCATTCATGGAGTGTAGATGTCCCTGGCTGGGCCAATATTTATTGCCCATTCCTCATAACCTTTAAAAGGTGACTATGGGCTACCATCTTGAAACTGTTACAGTCATTTTGGCATAGGTACACCCACGATGTCATTAGGAAGGCAGTTCCAGGATTTTGACGCAGTGAACCAATGACCCAGATCTCTGTTAACATAGAAACATAGCAATTAGGAGCAGGAGTAGGCCATTCTGCCCTTCAAACCTGCTCCACTATTCAATATGATCATGCTTGATCCTTTATTTTTACCAAATGTTCCCATTTTCTCTCCTAACCCCTCGATGCCATTTATACATAAAATTAACCTATTTCTTTAATATACTCAGTGCCCTGGCCTCCACAGCTCTCTGTGGTAGCAAATTCCATAGGTTGATCATCCTCTGAGTGAAGGAATATTTTCTCATCTCAGTTCTAAGCATCCTAGCCTGCATTCTGAAATTGTGACCCCTGTTTCCAAACTCTCCAATCAGTGGGAAACATCCTACTTGCATCTAGTCTGTCTATTATTGTTAGAATTTTATACACTACAAACAGGTCTTCTCTCATTCTTTTAAACATTAGTGAATGCAAGCCCAGTCAAACCAATCGCTTTCCATATGACAGTCCTGACATTTCTGGTATCTGCTTAGTGGACATCCACTGTACCACTTCAATGGCAAGTATATCCTCTCTTAGTTAGAAAGTTCCTAAACTGCACAAAATGCTCTAGGCGCTGTCACAACAGAGCCTCAAATAACTGTAGCAAGAAATCCCTATGTCTGAAACAAAAATAGAAATTGCTGGAGAAGCTCAACAGGTGTGGCAGCATCTGTTGAGAGAAAGCAGAGTTAAATATTTCAGGTCCAATGACCCTTCTTCAGAACTAATACCTATTTCTAAACTCTGTTGTGTGACAAATTCCTCTTTTTTTAAAGTGTATCTATTTGTACTGTATAAGCCAGCAATGTCAGAATATTGTAACATTGAAGGAATTTGGTGTTCCATTAATTTCATTTGAGTTCCACTGTTGGGCGTTAGATTTGCTTCTGCCAAGGAATATTGATGTGGGTTTTTGTGTGGTTTTCAATCTGTCATTCAGATCAATTCAAGGCTCAAAGCCAGTGTAAGTCATTGATGGGTCACTTTGTTGGAAGGCAAGACAATGTGTGGAGCAGGCTACAGATAGGAGGAGCACTGGTTACTGTGCTGCTGTGAATACTTCTAAACGCTTCTGGTTCTGTGTAATTGGGGCATGCAAACATATAAACATGGAGCAGGAGTGGCCATTCATTCCATCAGGCCTGATCTGCCCAATTTAATAAGATCATGACTGATCTGATTGTAATCTCAAATCCAATTCCTACCTAACCCTTCAACATCTTGGTTATTAAAAATCAATCTATATCTGCCTTAAAACTATATTTAAGGACTCTGCTTCTACTACCTTTTTAGGAAGAGAGTTCCAAAAACTCACAACTCTCAGAGAAAATAAGTGATCCCCGGTTCCAAAATATCCCCGAATAGGAAACACTTTTCTACATCCACCTGGTAAGACCTTTCCATATCTTGTATGCTTCAATAAAGTCAATCCTTACATTTCTAAACTCCAGCTGATAACAAACCAGCCTGTACAACCCATTCATTCCAGGTGTTAGTCAGGTAAACTTTCTCTTCAAGCCCCCAGTTGATACATGCTCAGAAATGTCTTAAGAATGAGAGATTCAGATTTCCACAACCATCAGGAGAAATGCTTCTTGATACCATGCTAAATGGCTCAGTTGTAATTTTAAGGCAATGTTCCTTTTGCTTCTGATCAGAGTAATTGGTTCTTCTATAACTACCATATCCAATTCTTTGACCATCTTACATAGTACAATTAGATCATCACTAAAACCCTTCTTCTGTACCTAAAAAAACTTTAAGTGCAGATTTTGTAACCTGTCTCTCTATTTTGCCACTATAAGCTTGGACCAAATCTGGTGGTCTGTGCTGCACCCAGTCGAAGGCTCTGATGAAGAGTCATCTAGACTCAAAATGTTAGCTTTCTCTCTTTCCATGGATGCTTCTGACCTGGGATTTGTTCTTTCCAAGGCTATTCAATCCTTCTGGCTGTTTGGTGCCCATAACTAAATTTAATATTTTAGATTGATTTGAACAAGAACTTTATAGATTGTGAGGAATATGCAGACTGCTTTTTTACTTTGTATTGACACCATGAAATAATTGTTAATATTCCATTAGACTTTTTGATTATTTTCTGTATCTGTCCCTAGTTTTTAAAGATTTCTGTGCATGTCCCCTAAATCTCTTTATTCTTCAACAGTTCATAGCTTCACAACATTTGAAAAAAACTCCAATCTATTTTTATTAGGCTGAAACTAAATAAGCTTACACTTCTTCAAAGTAAATTCTATCTGCTACAAATTTGTGTTTTACTGTGTTCATGGTTGTGTCAAAAATGGTGGCCAGATCAACAGTGACACGTTTTCAGGTGAATGAGGATGTAAAGGATACTGTAGCACCTATTCTTCAATCAAAACCGCTAAGTAAAGCTCTTACTTTCCCACACATACTTTATTTTTATTCTTTCATCACTGATGGACATCTCTGTCAAGACCAGCATTTATTACCCATATGAAGATCACAATGAACTTCTGCTGTCCATTTGGTGTTGTTACAGATCACCAGGATTTTGATCCAGTGACAGTGAAACAACAACAATATAGTTCGAAGTCAGGATGGTGCATGACTTGGAGAGGAACTCTCAGCTTAATGGCGTTACCATTCATCTGTTACTCCTGTTCTTCTAGCTACTTTGTCTCACAGGTATGGAAGCTGCTGTCAAAGGAGCCTGGGTGAGTTGCTGCAGCGCATCTTGAATATGTTACACTCTGCTGTTAGTGTATTCAATGGTTGAGGGATCATATTTTGATGTTTACGGATGGCTGCCTCTTCCTGGATGGTGTCCTTGTGTATTGTTGGAGCTATCTTTATCCAGACAAGTGGAAAGTACTCCATCAGCTTGCGCTGTATACAGGGAGTGAATCATTTCTCACATTATTTCCAGCTTCCAACCTGCTCTTGTAATCACAATAATTCTGGGTGGAACTTTATCAGGGTCTGAGTGACATGGGCTTTGGCAAGATTTGTCACAGAATCGGATGAGAAGCCGAGTGAGACTAATTTCAACATCAAGAGCATTTAAATTCATCTTTTATGGAGATGCTAAGCAGCAAGATGAGTTTCTCACTAGGCAGCGGCAAGTTGCCAATTCAACGAGTTTATTGCTTGTGAAACGTCATGCTGACAGCTCAAATCAACTCATGAATATTAATCTTAAAATCATACCAAATGAGCTAAGCAAGCTACATGTTGAGCAAACTTGGCATGGAAATCGGAGTGATTCAAATTCTGCTCTCCGCTTTCTCTAAACAACACCCATGTTTGACACAAGGCACCAATATCTCAGGGCAAACTTCACTGGGACTGGCCACATGCACCCAATATCCACAGATATTGGCATCTACTATGTGCCAGCTTTGAAGAATTGTTAGGGCTCGTCTTCAATCCGCTTACAGGATGCTTCTGCACTTCAATGCTGCACCTTGGGTGACACCAGCAACTTTCACTGTAATGCTGTAATAAAGACGCTGTGTGCTCAGACTCATGGACCCTGCTCATGGACTGGACGAGGTTGTATCTTCAGTCTTTTTGCTTGCTTTCATAGCGCACTCTCACTCTGAGCCTACCTTGATGCTTACAGCATCCGTGCCTTAAATTGCCTTGCCTTGGCTTTGTGCAGTTTGCCCTGAGCCAGAAATACCAGGCTCATGTTACATCTGTCTTGCATTGCCATTTGACCTAGACACATTGGAAGTAAGCTTGTCATAGTCCTCGGCAGGACTCAGTCAGTCTAACAGGACAGTCTTGACTCAGAGGATCCTGATACAGTAAATCAAGGTCAGCATCCAATACCAGTCAAAGAGGTGGGATTTAATCAGTCAGTCAGTCCTATGGATGGTCAGAGTCATGATACTCTCCAAATATGGAATGAAGAGCCAAATGTCAGCAGTCCACCACCCACCTACACTCTTTCTTCCCTATTATGGAATGGTTTTCTCCTGGAATGAGAGACAGGCAGCTCATAAGGGAATTGAAATTGGATGGCACAGCTGTTACATTTGATACAGGTGGTGAGTTGTCCCAAGTGAGTGAATAGGTAGTGCTGAGGGCATGCGAGGTTAATAGTGTCAGGGTTGTGAGCGAGTAAGAAGGATGCTGCGTGCAATAGTGAAAGCGCAGATGCATAAGCCTTGGTGGAAGGTCAGTATAGTAGCAGATATAGAGTGAATGTG
Source organism: Rhincodon typus (assembly GCF_021869965.1). Classification (NCBI taxonomy): domain Eukaryota; kingdom Metazoa; phylum Chordata; class Chondrichthyes; order Orectolobiformes; family Rhincodontidae; genus Rhincodon; species Rhincodon typus. The sequence goes on along the minus strand of NC_063334.1, from coordinate 20,964,249 downwards.
AGGTATTTGACAGAAGATGGTGGTACTCATGTTGGGTGGAATGGAGAATGACATTGATCTTCTTCTTACAGAGCCAGGCATTCCTCCAGACAGCTGAGGCTGCTTTAATCTGGGTAGCGACCTCAGACTAGACTGGCATAGCCTGTTGTCATGGTATCTGGTGCTGGTCCAGGGCTATAGGACGTACTGGCTCTGCATCACCCTGTCTAACAGAGATAGCAAGAACTGCCGATGCTGGAGTCAGAGATAACACAGTGTGGAGCTGGAGGAACACAGCAGGTAAGGCTGCATCAGAGGAGCAAGAAAGTTGACGTTTCAGGTTGCGACCCTTCTTCAGAAATGTGGAGGGGGAAGGGAGCTCAAAAATAAATAGAGAGAGGAGCGGTGGGGCTGGGGAAGGCAGGTGGGATGGTGATTGTTGAGTGCAGGTAGGGAGTTGTGGGATAGATGGGGCGGATAGGTGGGAGAGAAGATGGACAGGTTGTGTCAGGTCAAGGAGGCAAGGATGAGAGGAAGGGTTGGACATGGGATGAGGCCGGGGGTGGAGAGATTTTAAAACTGCTGAATCCACGTTTAGGCCATTGGGCTATAGGCTCTTGAGGCAGAATATGAGGTGCTGCTCCTCCAGTTTCTGGGTGGCATCATTGTGACACTGGAGGAGGCCCAGGAGGGACATGTTGTCCAGGGAGTGGGAGGGGGAGTTAAAATGGTTGGCGACCAGAAGCTGTTATCATTTGTCGCTTATAGATTGCAGATGCTCTGCAAAATGGTCTCCAAGCCTAAGCTTGGTCTCACTGATGTAGAGGAGGCCACATCAGGAGCAACAGATACAGTAGACCAAATTGACAGATGTGCAGGTGAACCCTGCCTGGTATGGAAGGTTTGTTTGGTGCCTTGTATGGAGGTGAGGGGGGACATGTAGGGGCAGGTGTAGCACTTCCTGTGGTTGCAGGGAAAGGTGCCAGGGGTGGTGAGGCTAGTGGGGAGTGTGGAGCAGACGAGGGAGTCGCGGAGGGAATGGCCCTACGAAAAGCAGATAGGGGCTGAGAGGGAAACATCTCTTTGGTTGTGGGGTCTGATTGTAGGTGGCGGAAGTAGCGGAGAATGATATGGCCTCATCCCATGACCAACCGTCCCTCTCATCCACACCTTGACCTGATACAACCTGGCACATTTCATTTTCTGAAAAAGGGTCTAGGCCCGAAACGTCAGCTTTCCTGCTCCACTGATGCTGCTTGGCCTGCCGTGTTCATTCAGCTCTACACCTTGTTATCTCACAACCTGACACAAACTGACACAACCTGTCCATCTTCTTTCCCACCTATCCGCTCGTCCGACCTCACTGACTAATCCCCACCACTGCCTACCTGCAATCACCTATCACCATCCCACCTTCCTTCCCCAGCCCCACCCCTCCTCTCTCTATTTATTTCTGACCTCCCTTCCCCCTCCCCCATTTCTGAAGAAGAGTCCTGACCCGAAACGTCAGCTTTCCTGCTCCTCTGGTGCTGCCTGGCCTGCTGTGTTCCTCCAGCTCCACACTGTGTTAACACTGTCCAACAGGATATCGAGGTCCCTGTTCACAAAGTGGGTTTCTGGTTCCACCTGTCTGCCATGTCTGAGGGAAAATTGCAGGAACCACGTAGAGGCAGTTCCAACTGACAGTACTTGTCTTGGTTCAAAATGAGCTTTTAAAGATGGCATGGGGGCAAGGGATGCCAATGAATTTCATGATATCTGCTGTTGCTCTGGGAACAGCTCGTAATAAGTATGGGTTGGAATCAGATGTGAGGGGCACCATTAGGCAGCTGGGTAGATAGTGAGGTGAATTTGCTAAGGTATGGTAAGAAAATTCACCAGGCCTCATGGTGGATATCCTACCAAAAAAACTCAACATAACTCTGGTTATCAGTAAAATCGTGCCTTTGTTAGTCAGGAATATAGCAATGGAAATGCTAACAAATCTGAAGGAGAGGTAGTTAGATTGTCTCTTGTTGGAGGCGGTCATTGCCCTGGCACTTGGTTGGTATTACTGTTGCTTGCCACTCATCAGCCCAAGTCTAGATATGCCCCAGGTCTTGCTGAATATGGACACAGACTGTTTCAGTATCTGATGATGTGTGAATGGTGATAAAAATTATACAGCCATTGTAACGAACATCCCCGCTTCTTACCGTATATAGGGGGAAAACAGCTGGAGATGGTGGGGCGTAAGGCACAAGCCTAAAGAGCTCCTACAATAGTACTCTGGAATTAATATCAGGTGAACTGATAGCTGGCTCAGAGGTGAGGCTTGCTACAAAACTTAACACATTGTTGAATGTCAATGCTGAATGGTAATTTAATCCCTCAGGGCAGTTGCATTTGACGTGGGTAGGGAGTAAATGTCCAAGGTTCAGGAAAGCAAGCAGGTAAAGGGAGGTGAGTTAATCTGGATGCAAAACACTGCAGTTTGTGGATGAGAATAAAGGAAAACCCAAAGGTCTAATGCAGGTCCATGAATAGTAAAAGGTTGCTAGAGGAATGGTAGAGATTTTGACAGAAAAATGACATGGATATCAATTGGTGTAAGCAGAAAGCATGTCCAGGGAACTAAATGGATACTTTTCCATGGTGTTTATCAAGGAGAGCTCTGTTTTCAGTAAATTAGATGGTCAGTGGGATATTCAAGAAGTTAAAAGTAGCCAAATACTGAAAATAAACATATGTTGTCCTAACCTGACCACAATCTACACCAACTACGATTGTTCTGCCAAAGATGATGTTTCCACTGACCAGGAGTTCTCCTTTGGACATGATCATCAACCCCCAGCCCGCTTCCTGCCACACTTCCTCCTCAAGCCTACCCCCTCGATAACATGATCTCCTTCACAAAAGATGATCTATTTCCTAGTAGGGAAAATCTTAGTTCCAAATTTCGAATTCAGAACTCTCCCGGCTTCTCCAAAAGTAATGGAACCTGAGAATATTATTGTGTCTCCCAAGGCATTTTACACATAAATTTTCTGTAAAATTGCAAGTGAACGGAGATTGTGTCATGTTAAATTGGATTTTTAAAAAAATATGCTTGTGGACAGACTGGTGGTCACTCCAATGCCACTGAGATCTCTTTAAGTGCCAGTAGTCAGGTATGGAGTGTGTATTAACAGGTTCTCAGATGTAGTCATGATGAAACTTCTGTCCTTTTATAAATAGAGTAGGCCAAGTGAAAACACTGTCATCGTTAACTGAAATAGCACTCTCAACAGTCACACACTGTTACCTTTTATTCCCAGTTGTGGACGTTATGTTTCAAGGATGATGGTGTTTGTCAGCAAGGCACACTATTTGGCTAAACTAACAATCATAGGCACAAAATATTACTTAACCCTCAATGGTGGACAGCTCTGTTAGGGTGGATGATGATTTCCAGATAATCACATTCCATTACATTTTATTCTCAATTAAGACAACCTCCAAGGTTGAGGAATGCATTGAGGCCTACTTTGTGGCTATATTGATAACTGCTTTCACACATCATTTCTAATTATTACATGTCATTGATTTCAGTATTTTCCAGCATGGTTTTGCAGTCCAAACTTGTACATAATGGTCGGAAATACTATAAAAACAAAGATGTGCAAAATGGTGTCCTCACAGTTATGATTGTTTGGGATATTATAAGGTTAAAACAAAATGATAACAATGAATAAAAACATCTGCTTTTAGTGTCTGTTCATTAATTTCCTGTAGAAATTGCACATAAAAGACAGCGTTTGACTTGCATTGGCAGGATTACAGAGACAAACCTGGAAACTGGTAGCAAAGGCCATCCTGCTTTGACCTCTGTTCCTGAAAAAGCTTGGCAGGAGGTCACAGATGAAAACAACAGCCATGGGATTGTCTGGAGAACATGGATCTAGAGCTTTCCACTTGCCAACAACGTTTCCACTGGAGTGAGTGATAAATCTCAGATCCCTTTAGTGGGTGGGGGTATGGGGTAATACTAGATGAATACATTCTGATGCTGTGGATGCGGGAGAGGAGAAGCTTACCATACCAGTGTCAAAGGGTGGAGGCTGTAGCAGCTCCTTGGCAACAAATGGCTGCAGTTCTGTGAAAACGTTTTCGCTTAGCATTGTCAGATCAAGCAGGTTGCTTCTAAGTCCCAATGCTACATGCAAGCCACTGGAGACAGATATTGTAACAATCATGCAAAATCTTTAGGTACTGTATTTTTGCTCTGCTACAACCATTAATATCACTGCTATGTGCCTCCACAGAAGAAACAGATCCAGAATCTTAGGGAACTGGCATGGATTGTTTGCAGCATTTATTCCTTGCAATCCCCATCTTAATGAAGGAAGAGGAGGTAGAGCTGATGGGACAACAGGGCGGTGGCCGCTCCAATGCGGTTGGTGATGCCTGTGTTCAAACAGTAGGAATGTGCTCATGATTGAATTCAATGTCATAACAGTTACAATCGGATAATAGGTGAGATTCCCCAAATTCTTACCCTTCCAGACAGGATACCCCAAACTGTTTAGACTCCCAGGTGAGGATGAATTATACATCCATCCCTTCAGTTGCTTGCAACAAGGTTCATTTAGAAAGAATTCCTTCTCTTGTAGACACCTTTTTCTCAGACTAAATTAATTTGAGTTGTAAGAGGAGCCAATTTAACCTCACTTTCTTGAGTTAACAAAGTGAGTTTATTAATTACTGAACATGAGAAGAATGAATAGTGCAATGCACATTCACACTGATTAGAAATAAGGAGTCAGGCCAAGCTAATGCTCAAATCCAGCTGGCATATGTGAGAGTGTTTAGTCATCAATTCAAGAGTACTGAATCTGGATTTTTACGCCTGTCTTAGTATATTTTCAAAGGAAAAAAAATGAGTCTGCAGTTTTCAACATAATTCATGGAGAGGGTGCCATTTGGGACATAATTCACAGCATGGGGTTGCGGGGGGGGGGGGGGTGCTGGCTTTCTGTTGAACAGGGGGTCATCATCCCTTTGTTATCTTTGTAGTCACAAGAGCTCACAGTCCAGTCTGTTTGGAGGGGCTATCTGGGTTGACTTTGGAGGTTGCACATCACAAAAACATCAGGTGCTAATGGATGAGAGTATCAGGAGTCCTGATGAAGGGTGGAAACCCGAAATGTCAAATTTCCTGTTCCTCTGATGCTGCCTGATATGCTGTGTTCTTCTAGCTTCACACTGTAATGGCTCTGAATCTAGTTGTTGTATATAGCTTTTATGAGAGTTAATCTTTTGAGATTAAATGCGCTGTGTGTATTTAATGATGCAATTCTGTCTGACAAGTCGTCTGTTGGGAGTCTATAAGTCGTGCATGCAGAAATCAGTTTGTTTCTTGCAATGTCGACTTCATAAATCATAAGCTAACACAAAGAGTGAATCAATCCTTGGCAAACAATTGATCATTTGGCTATTCTCATTAATAAGTATGTAACTATCCATTGTCTGTATATCCTTGTCACTGGGACCCTTGTCCATGTGTTTGATCCCCTCTGAAGCCTTCTGCAGGGTCTCCGTCACAAGGCTATCTCTGCAGCTGGCCAAAGGTAATTGCTGCCCAGATCCATTTGCCCGCTCCTTTGTATTTCACAGGCTCTCGTACTTGCTCCTCCAGAATGCACCAGCTCCATGCCACCTGGGACATGCTAATTCGGGGGGTGACCACTTCCTGTATCGTTACAGAAATACCAGCCAGTCTCGTCCTCCCGCTTCAGCTCTCTTCAATGATCACACTGCTAGCAGAACTAATAGCTCAAAGGGGTTTCAAACAAAATAGTTGCCCTTGCCCTTTCTTGAAAATGTTAAGATCTCAGCAAGTGCCTGCCAAGTGCAGAAAACCCAAAAGGCTATCATCCTATTACCACCCTGTGAATGCTACCAAGGCACCGGCCCTATCTTTGCTCAAAATTCTGAGGAGATCATAAAGCAATGATGTCAGTTAGATTCTAATTGCTTGTTCAGAGATTGTGAAGCAGGGACCACATTTATTTCTCCATCCATCCTGAGTGAAATCATGTTCCAGCATGATCATGTCCTAGTTTCCCATATCATTTTCATATTTTATTTTGCTTTTATTTTATGCAGAGCTGATATCTTATATTGTTGATCATGAATAAATAACAGAATGGAGGCGGCAGAGGGGATAAATGAAATAAGGGAAAAGAATAGATGAATACAAAAAGAAAGGTTCAGGAGGGCTGAAACTTTACTTGACCAGTCACATAAATACTGTGATAACACGAGTAAATTAGAGGCTGGGAATTCCATGGCAAGGAACTTAGTATCTGACTCCCTAACCTCTGTCCACCTACTACACGTCAGGAATAGTTGGCACTTTTCTGGATGGAGTTTCAACAGCACTCAAGAAGCTCAAGATAACCCAGGGCAAAGCAGCCTCTTGGCCAGTGCTTGGTCACTTCCTCAACCGTTGGCCCACAGCGGCAGCCTTCCAGTCTGTAGGACATCCAGGAGAGGGTGAGCACTATGACAGCAAGCAACAGCAAGCATTCAACCTGGTCCACTCCATGAAGATGTTCCAATGCACAGTGCCCTTGCAGCAGTCTTACAATGATAGTTGGCAGTGTGCCCTGAGATGCAGCATTTAAATGCAGAGGTGTACTGTAGGTGGATCAGAAATGTGCCACAAGGGCACTTAGAAGCTGGCCCATGTTGCGTGCCAATGTGCATATTTGTGGGGTGCATGTGGCCAGTATCCATGGAGGGTGGCCTAAGATATTGATGCAGTCCAACATTCCAGCCAAACTCACATCCACTACCATCCTGAAGGAACATCGCCAACTACAAGTTCCTCTCAAAGCCACCCACCATCCTGACTTAGAAATATATTGCCATGCCTTCACTGTCATTGGGTCAAAATCTCGGAATGTCCTACCAAATGGTATTGTGGGCCTACCTACACCAAATGGACAACAGTGGTTCAAGAAAGCAGCTCATGACCAACTTCTTGAGAGCAAATAAGGATGGACAGTAAATGCTGGCACAGCCATATCCCCTGAGTAAAGAAGAAAAACACGGTGATCTTTTGGAGCAAACGGCAAGGTGAAGTCACCGGGTTCCATCTCGGACTTCCATATCAAGAATTGTCGGCATCTAATTTGCTCAAGGTGCTTGGAGGTTTAATATAAATGAGGCGAGATGTGCAGCTAATAGAGTGGTTAATGAGAAATAGTCCATCTTATTGGGCAACCCTCTGCTGCCCAGCGAGAACCACACCTTGATATTCAGACAGATGCAGTGAGTTGCCCCCCAGCCTGGCGTCACTGAACTTCTTGCGTGATTCTACCACAAATCTCACCACAGTACAGAATCCTATAAAATTACTCCTTATACAACTCTCTTGCATTGATTTATTTAACCTTAAATGTAGCAAAGTAAATTGTCATGGAAATATTGCAATATTTCTTCACTATGCAACAATGACATGACTTTTACACACACAATTTCCCCAGCTTAAAATTACATGAAGTGTACATATTTGATAATAATGTTTCGAGTAATGCATTCAATCGCATCTCTTAAAATATTGTTAATCTGTCGCATATGAAATATTTTAAATTCTAAATTGAACATAAAATAAACGGTATTTGTGCTGCTCAGCAAATCAGTGGAACATATTTAACCAAGTTAAAATGTATGGTGTTTCCATATCATCATCGCTGTTTCATCACTACAGTTGTTGAAAAGTTAGTTGACGCAATCTAGTTCTGTTAAACATTACAACATTGAGGTAATATGAGATGTTGATACAAATCAGTGAGCAATGCTGATCTGAAGCCATTGCTGCTACTTTCTAACAACATTTCAAACAACTCATTCAGTTGACCACCTTCCATGTAACAAAAGATTCAAATTGTGCAATTTGAAGGGAACGTAAGTTATTAAAATTTTATAGCTGTGCTACTTAATCTTTCTGCTGGCACAATTGTACACATTTTGGAGGCTTTGTGTACTCAGTAGAGAGTGAAATAATCTACAGGGAGTTGTCTAGGTGGCTTCTCAGTACTTTATTATCATGTGGAGTTTTCTGCTGTGAAGAGTTGCTGCCAGACATGGATGGCCTGGCAGAATTTAGTCTGGGAATTGAACATGGTTGATAACTTTAATAGAGACCTCATGACTCAGAACCTTCTGCAAAAGGAGAAAGCCACTCAGGAGGTGATGATATCCTCTGGGAGTTTCCAAGCTACAATTCTCTTCACTGAACTTCAGTGAGGATCATTGCTTGGGAAGACTTTGATTCACAAAAGATGTCTCATAAGTAAAGACAGTAATTTTTTATTTTCCAATATTTTTGACTGTGGACTAAAAGGGGGAGAAAGCTGCATTATAAACCAAGGATTGTTAAAGGACGCTGCTTTTATTAAAAGCAAGTAACAGGAGGCCAATATATGTGCTGTTGTATACACAGCTTGCATGGCTACAGATGAGCTGGTTTCAGGGGCTGTGTACAAACGGCGTGTTGGCTGACAATGCATAGCTGCTTGGCAGAGGACTAGAGATCAGTCATTGATGACACAGGCCTTCTGTCTACCAACAATGATATGATTGGCTCCCAGGTAGCTGAAAAGCTTGGGGTGTGAATGCTTGGGAGGGACCATCAGATCTCTGCAAAGGTAGGAACCATCTCTTTTCTATGTAGTAAAAATCACCTCAAACCTGAAAAAGGTCAATTTATTTTCCCCTTAGCAGTTGCTTTAAGCTGCTAAAAGGACCATAAGACCAGAAGGTGTGGGAACAGAAGTTGGCCAATCAGTCCATCGAGTCTGCTCCAATATTCAATGAAATCATGTGAGAACTGATAATTCTCAAGTCTACTTTCCTACCGTTGCTTTAACTCTTATTTCCCTTTCTGATTAAAAATCTGCCTATCTCAGCCTTGAATATACATATTAACCCTATCTCAACAGATTCTGTGGTAAAGAATTCCACAGGTTCACTACCCTCTGAGAGCAGAAACTCCTCCTCTGCATTGTCTTCAATGTGCAAACCCTTCCTGAGATTGGGCCCTCTGCTGCTAGACTCTCCCACAACGGGAAATGTTCTTTCCACATCTGCCCTTATAAGTCCCCCAAGAATCATTATATATTTCAATAAGGTCACTTCTCATTCTTCTAAATTTCAAATGCATACAGGCTCAATTAACTCAACTTCACCATACAAGACTGTCTCTCCATAACTGGTATTAGGCCAGTGAATCTTCTCTGGATTGCCTCCAATGCCAGCGTATATTTCTTTAGTTAAGGGGCCCAAACCTTCACAATATTCCAGCTGTAGTCTGACTAGTGCCTTGCATAGATTTAGCAAAATCTCACTTCTTGTATACTCCATCCCCTTGGAAATAAAGGCCAATATTCTATTTGCCTTCTTCACTACCTGCTAAATTTGGATGTTTTTTTTGTAATTCATGGATAAGGACTCCCAAATTCCTCTCTTCGGTAGCTTTCTGCAGTCTTTCTCCATTTTAAAAATATTCACCTCCCTATTCTTCCTGCCAAAGAGAATAACCTCGCGTTTTCCCATATTATATTCCATCTGCACATCTTTACCCAATCGTTTAATCCTGCCTATATGCCTCTGCTGACTCTTTCTGTCATCCTCTGCCACCCTCCACCTATTTTTGTGTCTCTTAACCAGTCAGCCAGAGAGTTTACATGGGAATATAAAAATGAACTGTATTTCAGGCAACAACTATTGGGTGGAGACAGTAACAGAAAATAAATTTGCAGCAACAGAACAGGAGGAGGAGGAGGAAATGCGAGCGGAAGCGAAGGGTAAGTAAAGTGAAGAGAGATGACAATGCCTATCTGCAACTTCTCAATGTGGTCAAACTATTTATGAGGAATGACCATAATTTCAGTGGCAATTATATCTTCCTATTCATCTACAGCCTTCATTTTCCATACTCCATACCTTTCCTCAATGACTAACCAAATGATTTCTTTCTGACAACACTAAAATGAAAATCAGCTGGAAATGCAAACTTAAATTAAAATGTGTAATTTCAACCACAAAATAATGCAAACAGAATTAATTAGGCTCATGCATTCTTTTAGTACCTGTTTTCCTTGGTCTTTTGCTTGTCATTTTTCATCTATAAAGTCCTCCCCAGTGAAGTGTGGGTGGGTGAAAGGTTGCTGACCCACAACAAGGTGAAAATAACATCCATAGAGGATGACCTCAAGCTCTTGGCGGAGAGACTCTGGATTCAAACTGCGCAATTTTGGCCAGTACAGCAGGGGCTATTGTACTTGCAATATCAGACACTGCGAGTGCATGAGGCAAGTGAACAGTACAGAGTGCTGACTGTAAGCTACAATTAACCACTAACTTAATACACACCCTTAGATGCAATAAATAAGCATAAATTAACTGAGTACCGTGATTGCCACATCCATAGGCTTATTGGCTTTTACCTGATTTCCTACATCCTAACAGTGAAGACACTTCAAAAGTACTTAATTGGCTGTAAAATACTTTGAAATATCCAGCAGCCATGAAAAGTGCCACATAAATTAAAGGGTTTCTTTCATTTTCTTTTAAACCATTCTGATTTCTGATTTCTTTTTTTATTCTGCTCAGAATCTTGGACAGGCAAGTTCCTGTGATTAAGCAAACCGTGGTATATAATGCTCAACCTTGTCTGTGATGCCTTCATTTTCAAATGAAGATCAGACTCGAAAGTAGAAGTTGACTGGTTCTGAGCTCCCTGCAGGGAATCACATTTAATGAAAATCAGCAGTAAGACTGAAATTCTACAACACAGATTCTTTGATTCATGTTCCCTTGAAGTTTAGCTTCAGTTTAGCAGCAGGCAATGAGTGAATTTACTCAAATCTACCACTCCGCTCTCCCCATGTTTGGACAAAATGTGAATATTATCCTAATTCATGAGTTTCTGCAGTTACCTTAAGAAGACAATAATTTGAGCTGGACAAAGTAATAGTTGGACACCTCCTGTTTGTGGACACCATAATGTTATGTCAACTACTTCACATAAAATCTTAGCATTCTTGGTGCACTGCACGTGAACCAACGAATCATAAGGCTGAATTTCAACATAACATTGCAAAACGGAGGTGCGGATGCTAGAAATCTGTAAGAAACTGTAAGCAGAAATTGCTGGAGAAATTCGGCAGTTCTGGCAGCATCTATAGAGAGAAAACAGGGTTAATATTTCAAGTCACATGACCTTTCTTCAGAACTAGAACAAAGAGGAAAAGGTGGTAGTTATGCTGATGACGGAGTGGGGGCCAGGAGGACTGAGTTGATTGGTGGAGATGAAGCCAACAGTGAGAAAGAAAAAGGGGTGGGCAGACAAAGGAAATATTGACAGTTCTTTTTTAATTCATTAACAGGACAAGGGCATCGCTGGCTAGGCAGTGTTTATTGCCTATCCCTAATTGCCCAGAAGGCAGTTCAGAGTCAACCATATTGCTGTGGGTCTGGAGTCACCTGTAGGCCAGATCAAGTAAGGATGGCAGTTTCCTTCCCTAAAGAGCATTAGTGAGCCAGATAAGTTTTTCCAACAATTGACAATGGATTCATGGTCATCATTAGACTCTTAATTCCAGATATTTATTGAATTAAAATTCCACCATCTGCCATGACGGGATTCAAACCTGTGTCCCCTGAACATTATCTGGGTCTCTGGATTAACAGTGCAGCGATAATACCACTGGGCCATTGCCTCCCCAGTAAGTCAGGGAAGAAGAGACTAGATGGATGATAATGGAAGGCTGATGTTTCGGGCCTAGACCTTAGGGTCTAGGCCCAAAATGTCAGCCTTCCCGCTCCTCTGATGCTGCTTGGCCTGCTGTGTTCATCCAGCTCTACACCTTGTTATCTCAGATTCTCCAGCATCTGCAGTTCCTACTATCTCTGAGATGGTAATGGAGGTTGAGTAGTTGAAAATGTGTTGGCTGTGCAGAAAGCAACCCACTTGATGACAGGACCTAGGGTTGTGGCAGTAGGTAATGGACAAGGTTAGTGCTCTGACTCTTCACTTTTCTTTCCCAATATGTCTGTTTCCATTTCTGAGGATAGACTAGCTATTAGTATCCATTAATTGAATTGAACTGAATTGAATTGAATTAGCCTTATTGTCACATATTCTCAAATGAGCACAGTAAAAAGTTGGCAGTCGTCTCATTATAGCACCATCTTAGGTACAAAGGTACCTAGGTACAGATACTCAAGGCCAAGTTGTTCAGAAAGAAAACAAATTATAAAATTAAAGAAATAAATAGTCCAGCATTATAGGGCGTACAAATAAATTAGAAAAATAAAAAAGTAGAAAGCTTGGAATATCTGCCTTCCTGACCGAGTCCATGCTGGTACCTAGCCTCAAGGGAGACCCCCAGCACCTCGCTGCCACCTGCTCCAGACCCATCAATGTAGGAGTCACCCCACTTTAGGCACCACCTCTTTACCACTGGGCCCACTTAGCTGACTCCGATGAACCCACACTCGCCCTGCAACCAAGAGCTACTGGCACCGCTGCCAGGCCAGGCCACCACTGGGTGACTAGTCCTGCTACGGCTGCAGATACTGCCTCGCCAGCACCGCCAGCTTGAAGAACCCGCTGCCACCATTGTCCCCAACCACTGGAGGAGCGATGTTGCTGCTGCCACTAGCCCCAAATGGCAGGAGAACAAACATGTCTGCCGCCGGCCTCCTATCGCCGGGAGACTATCCTCGCTGCCCCTGCTACTGTCGCCACCTCCTCTTGCCAAGACAAACTACATCCACCATTCCACATGCAGCCCGCTCTCGCTGCCATGATGGTAATATTACAAATTCCCATAGCTACCTTGACCATATTTCTTCCCTTTCTCATCTGAAATTGGAAAATGTTATCAATTTTGCAATTTCCATCCTTTCCTCCCTCACTCTTGCCTCAGTCTGGACCCTATTTACTCACTTCCCCAACCTCCACCCCACCACATCCACTCATCAGCAAAAATACTATCTTTTCCTCTCTGCTTCTAGTTCTGTAGTAGGGTCACTGGACTTGAAACGTCAACTCTGTTTCTCTCCACAGTTATTGCCAGACCTGCTGTGTTTCTTCAGAAATTTCTGTTTTTGTTTGTTTTGAATCTCACCATATTTTGACAAAGTGTCATTGTCATCAATTTTCAGGAAGGTTTTCCGTCTGTGAGGCCTATTGAGTTTCCACACACTGTCGTCCCAAACTCGTCTCAGTAACTAATTACCCCAATGGTGCCCCTTTTATCCAATGCTAGCCCAAATCTCCCAGCTACCACAGACAAAAATGTTCACCACTGCTGAGATTTCCCAAGATCCTTGGCATTGATACCATCTTTAAAAGGCCACTGTGCACCCAGTCAAGCATTGACAGACCAGAGCTGCCTTGCACGGTTGATGACATTTTCGCCAGACATGGTAGCTAAGAGGAAATCAGTGCCTGCTTTGCAGGCAGAGTTACAGAGGCACTGGTGGATGAGGTGGTGTAGAGCAGGGACATCTTCCTCCCACAGGACTGGCAAAGGAGGCCATGATTCTGCCAGACAAGTCCGAGGTTACAACCCAAGTAGGTCTTTGCCAAGTGAAAGAACGCCCAGCATTGTAGGAAGAAGGTAAATGACCTTCACTGTACCTCCAAGGCAAGGGCCACACTCTTCTCCCTGTTAAATACATTTGCTCTCTCTATCCCTACTACTAAATACCCCACTTAACAAAGCTCATGCTCCACTACTTTGATTATTGCTGGCAATGCCTACTCTCATTCCCTCAGTCTTACCCAATACACAACCTCAACACCATTAACACAACATGGCCTCTGTTCTGCCTAATCACTCACTCAGAACACTTTGCCTTCTTTCCCTCCTTGCACCAGTATTAAAAGCTGTGTCATCCATTTTCATCTCATTCAATGCCCCCTTTCACCTCATTTCAAGTGAAAACAACCCAAGACAGGGCAGAAAGGGCTGAGACGGAGTGGTTGGGTGGGAGTGAGTGGGATGCTTGGCATTTACCTCCTCAACCCCCAACGAGGATGGGATCCTGAAACTGACTGTCCCCAGTGACCGAATGACCATGACTAAGTCCCTAGACTGATATTAGAGGCTGCCCTTAACTTATCATGCTGAAACTACCTAACTGAAGGCTCTGCCCCTTGACATGTTTGAGGAATACTCCTCTTAGATGGCCTTGATACATGGCCATTTGAGTGAAGCACATGCAGTGCCTTTGTCATGAATGCTGCTGGCACATGGTTCAAGTGCGGCATTGACATGGTATGACACTATCTAACAAAATCTGCACCCCATGATAGATGACTTGATTGCTGTGCTCCACTGGGACTGGAAATCGAGTCCTGCTATTTCCAGTGCCATCACAAAAGCTAAAGATTTTGTAATGTACACAGAATTCCCCAATGTACTTGGATTTTAGACCTAGATTGATAGAAAACATGGACCAGATATATGTAGTTAACAAGGATAACTATTTATTACAAACAAATAGACTCGAGTTATAGGTAAATCATTATTAACCTTTGGCGTATCAATCTACAGGTTAAAACCCTTGTTGCCTTATAAACTCCCCCTCTACACACACATACAGGCAGATAACAAACAGGAAAAAAACAACATGGGTATTATGGCCGAGGGAAATACAGGGAAGGCAGTTTGAGATGAGATGATTCTCTTGTTGATGAGAATGCTTCTCAATCTTCCTTTTCTGGATGCATTCACCTGTTTGCAAGTGGTACAAGGTGACTATTTTGAAAGGACTCAAACTTGTTTCTTAAAAGTCACAGCGTACAGCAACTGCCGAAGGAAAAATAAATCTGTTTTCTTCAGGCTTAAAGTGCTTTTTTCAACCGCAGAGGGCAGAAAGAGCTCCTGAGCCTGAGGAGATCAGATGGCTTCTCAGCATGGTCATGAAGACGTTTACTGTAAGTGGATCAGTGATGTGCCAGGATGATGCATGGTAAGGCTAGCATGTGCAAACATCCATGAACATGGGATTTGCAAAGCTGCTGCCTTGGAGCGTGCCATAAGATATTGATATTGGGTGTACAAAATGGAAGTTCGGAGGAGCAAATCGTGAGTTGGAGTCACCAGGTCCCTGCTCAGACTTTCATGTTGAGAATTCTTGGCATCTTGTTTTCTGCTGGATGGCGGATAGAATGGGAACTTGCATATTAATGGGGTGAAAGTCGGTGGGAATGAGAGTGATAATGTGCAATAATCCTTGCAAATAGATCTCTCAACATGCTCTAACAAGAATCTCACTTCAGTGTTAGGAACTCTGTTGGAAAGTGTGATTTTTTTTTCTGCTGATGTTAGGTTAGACCTCACTGGACTTCTCACTTTATTTTCCCATGTATCTCCAAAGATCCTAGGAACAGATAAGGAAGAAAGTTTCTCACCTTCAAAAATTCATCAAGGCTAGTGCATACACATTTTGTCTAATCATGCATTGGGAAATTAGAAAACCATATGAATTTTTTGAAGAATATGCTGATGAGGCAGAATGAAGTAGGAGTGAGAAATGTCTGTGATGCATAAACATTGGCTTGGACCTCTTGGGCCAAAATGGTCTTTTGAATTACAGTGAGATTTGCTTAATTCTACATAATTTTACAACATTGTCTTAAAATAAAACAAACTGTGCTCTTAATCAAAGAAGGAGAATATACAATGTTATGGTAACTGTTCTCAATTTTCCAAATACATAGCGCTTTACATAATTCAGAATAGTCCCCTGATGCTCTGTAAATGACCTGCCCTGTGACTCACAAAATATAGCAATTTTTCAACACGCAATCAATATTTCTTATCTGCACATTATATCTTCACAAACTTGCATAAAGTCACATGACCTAGAATCTCTTCCCCGATAAGTGTGGAGAGCTAATATAAAGCAAATTATGTTACAACCATCTTCAATGTCTGAGGCAATCTGCACTGCTTTCCTTGGCTCATGCCCATTCTTCTTTCAAACATGTGGACAGAGCTTTCCTGTAGAATACTCCCTAAGCTCTAGGTAAAATACCCAAAGTTTAGTTGGTAGTGAATTGTAACTTTAAGAAGCAAAATCCATTAAAATCACCATGAAATAACATACCAAAAAATTAGCAATTATCATTGTGGTTTCAAACCTCAACCAAGGATTGGCACATATAATCAGATTGACACTTCAGATTGGTATTCAGAGAATGTTTCATTGTTGGAAGTGACATCTTTTGTTAAAACCATCTCTGTGCAGCAGGTTGTAAAAGATCTCTTGACATGATTGTTGGAAGAACAGGTGAATTATCTTGTTTTAGCATGTATTTAACTTTCAATTGACAACAAATGGTTAATTTATCTTATTGATAAGATCATCAGTCACACAACACCGGATTATATTCCAACAGGTGCCTGACGAAGGGGCCGCATTCTGGAAGTTTGTGTGATTTCAAAGAAACCTGTTGGACTATAACCTGGTGTCATGTGACTTCTGATCTTGTCCACCTCAGTCCAAAACCGGCACCTTCACGTCATATCTTATTGACGTGTGTGAGAGCTTGCTATGCATAAATTCACTGTCCTGTTGTACATCTCACAACAGTAGTCAGGTTATGAAGGAAAATTATAACACTTTGGATTGCTTAGGGCATATGAAAGGTGCTATATCATTGCAAACTTGTCTTTTTCTTTTACTTGATGAAATTATCAACGCAATAGTATTGGAATCAATAAGAACCCTCCATGCAACATCTGCTGCCGCTTTACACCAGCATGCTTCCTGGAATGTGAAATTACGAAATTGAGAAGAATCTGAAACTGAGGGCTTTTTTCCATTCAATCAATGCAGATGACTGATAAATGCTCAGTTCAGGTTATTTCAGAAGACACGTAGAAGAACAATGACTGTGATCAGGTCACATGTTTGCTTTTCAAAACAGTTTTATGTTTCAATCTAAATACAGTTGATCCTAAATCAAACTGTTCCAGTTGATTCACACTTAAGTGAAATTTTCTACATTTTACCAATATCCTTGGCAATGGTTTTACTCTACAAGATACTCCAGACCTCACAACAGCTTTGATCAAGCCGTAGATACAAGAATAGAATGCAAGAGTAGAGATGAGAGCAGCTGCTCTGGACATTCTGTCAAAATCCAAACAAATATGATATCACAATGCTCTAGCTAAACCAGAATTTATGGGTAGTGTGTAAAAGGATAAATTCCACAGTGACTGGGACCATGCCTGATGCAAAGGAAGATGGTGCAGTTTTCAGGGGCCAGTCATTGTGGCTCAAGACTATCAGCACAGGAGTTTCTTAGGGAGATGCCCTTAGACAAGGAATCTTTAGCTATTTCAATTAGCATCTCACTGTCCTAAGGCTAGGACCATGTCAGGAGTGTAACAGAATAGTCACCACTCAGCTGTGTGTCTTCAGCCGCAGCTACACTCAATAAGCTCAACGTAAACCAGGTCAGAGATGTCAGTGCCTCAAGTAAGTGCAATTTATAGCCTACTTCACAGAACCTTGAGCTAAGGTTCCTCATCGAGATGACAAAACTGAATAAGACAGCAATAATGACCACAGAATTTATTGTTGAAGAGCCCTTAAGGGAATAGAGAAGCATTTTGGCTTTAGTGATTATGTATCTTATCCTTATTCATGGCTCAGAACAGCTGATATTGCACCAGTCAGTAATTGTAATGCTTGCTTTGTCTCGATGTGAGAAATGTAGGTCTAAACACAGGACTTTAGTCGAGACTGTTGAATCTACTTCTAAGTTATGAACTACAAGAAATGGTTTTGTAGTAGCATCTGAACAATGTTGAAAACACCATTATTTGTTACCCCATTGCTGTTACTGAATATTTGTTCAATGCGTACAGAGTAAATGATATGTCACGTGCAGATATTGAAGCAGTCTTTGGTTGTGTGCAGCAGGATATGGACAATATTTAGTGTGGAATGAGAAGTGGCAAGTAACATTCATGCCCCACTTGTACCAGGAAATAGCCATGTCGACAAAGGAGACTCAAACCAATTCCCCTTGCCATCCAGTGGCATTACAATCATGGAACTTCCCATGATCAACATCCTGAGTTACTGCAGAGCAGAAAATGAACTGAACCAGTCTTATAAATAATATAGATACAAAAACAGCACAGAGGCTAGGAATACTATAATGAATGACTCATCTCCTGACTCCCCAAAGCCTGTCCACCATCCGTAAAGCACATGTCAGGAGTGTAATAGAATACTCTCCACTTGCCTGACAGCCAACTCTAACAATATTAAGAAGCTCAGCACCATCCAAGAAAAAGCAGTTTGTGTAATCAGCACCCTATTTGCCAGCTTAAACATTCACACCCAACACAACTAGTGTATAGTGGCGGCAGTATGTACCACATTGAGGACATATTCATTAAGGCTCCTTTGACAGCACCTTTTAAGCCTGCGACTTTAATGATCACTACGGCAGTAGAAACATTGAAACACCCCGACCTCCAGGTGTAGTGATTGGGACCAGGTGGATCTCATTGTTTATGAGATCCTTGATTAGGGTTGTTAACCTGGGCCAATCAGGAAGCACTAGCTGACCCATATTAACAGGGGATTTAGAATATCCTCAGTTCAGGTCACCGACTCCGAGTTGGCAGGTCACAGCCAGTGTACTGTGCACAAGTAAATAAAGGGTGACTTGGTGATGGCATACCGGCCTCTGTTCAGTTATTTCAACAGGTTTCACCTACAACAATATCTTATGGCCTCATGCTCCAAGTCAGACATTATCCTGACTGGGAACTTTAGTGCCATTCCTTCACTGTCGCTGGATCAACACCTTAGAACTCGCCCCTAAAGTACTGTGGGTACACACATGCCATATGGACTTCAGAAGATCAAGAAGATAACTCCTTATCACCCTTTCAAAAGCAAGTAGGGAAGGGTTATAAATGCTGACCTAAATAAATGCTCATTCTCCAAGAATAACTTTAAAAACATTTATTATAACTACACTGAATGTAAAAGGCAGCAAGACAAAAACAAGTTGACATTTGCTCTTGCTATACCAGCTATTGTGCTTCAGGGCATCAAATAGAAAGACTAGCAAGACACATGAAGGACTGTCACTGACAGAACTTAGCAAGGAAAGCATGTGCCAGACTTGAATATCTGGTCCATTCCAGTAAGAGGATTAACACAAAAAGGGCTTAAAGGAGAGACAAAAGGTTGTGAAATGCTGGTCAGTACTGTTTTGAACTTTGTTTATTGTTTCATAAGTTTAGCATCATCACTGTTATCACAGATAAATTTATTTGCAGGATATGTGGATAGATAACTGGAGGAGCATTTCCACAATCTTTTGTATGTGGCAAAGAATTTACATGTTCCTCGAAATTCTGGAACACATGTTGAGAATTTGGATGCAGATGTCATCAGAAACTCTCAGGATTTTCCATCCATACACATCGAACTATTGTCCATGACGTGTCTATGTTGAAGAATAACATGAGAACAAGCAGTTATAAGCTAAGCAGCATTATCGCAAATAATGTTGCTGAACTAAGATGACACTAATACCCCATATTGATCTCTGTCACCTCTTTAAATGCTTGAGGTCACATGGTTGTGTTACATCTTTTATTAGTTCAGTTGGCAGTTTTAGTTTCTGTGCCATTTCTCAGCACGCTTCCCAGCCTCATACTTGAATGCAATTTATTGAATGTGTGGAATTCGCTATCCCAGAGCATGGTGGACGCCAAGACACTGAATGAGTTTAAGGAAGAGATGGACAGATATTTAATTGGTAACAACTTAAAGGGTTATAGGGAGCAGGAAAGTGCAGTTGAGGCCAAGGTGAGATCAACGATGATCATATTAAATGGGAGGACCAGGCTAGAGGGGCTGAACAGCCTGCACCTTGTTGTAATGCTCTTATGTTTTTATATTGTTAAACAAGTTTCAGGCTTCTTGCCAAGACCTTCAGCTGGCAAAAATAGCATTAAGGCATCCTAGATTTTCTCCTGAGCTTATTTAAAGCATATGGATCACAATAAGTTGAAGAAGTGTATTTTTCACTGAAGATTATCTATTCTTGCTATTAACTCAATGATTCTCATAAAATATGCCATGTGTCTTCCAACCAACATATCTTTCTTGTAGCGTGACAGGAGTCCTTTTCCTGCCTCTTCAAGTTTTAAAATTGTCATAACTGTAACTAATTATGAGTTATATACTATTTATTAAATGCTGCTGGTACAGCAGACATCCTTAATGTCTCATTGAAGAATAACTGCTTGAAGAACATTAATATGGGACACCTCAAAAGTCATTTTGACAGATTTGTACCCTAGATGGTGGAATGAAGTTTTAACACATGAGTAATTCATTTTTATTTTTGACAAGCAGTGAAATTGTCCAAAGTAAGTTTACAGATATTAGATGTTTAACTCAGTAAATTCACTTCAGTCTATGAAAGTACAATATTGACTACTGACCATTCCAGTGCCAAGCTTATGAAGTTCAAATTATGTAAGTCTTCCAAAGATCAAAGTGGAAACTCTACATCCTGTTGCTTCAGTAAAAATTCTGTCATTCAACTTTGCATCTGAAATAGATTTTAGAGTGCCAATCTGTTCATATTGTGTTTATTTTTGCATCCAAATTACTCTATCATTTTCTTTCTTTTTTCACTACAAAGGAGCCCTGGTCAAGCCTGACAATTCTAAGAATGCTCTTCAAAGACTGACAGAAAGGAAGCTATTGTTACTTTAGACTTCTGAATCTTGAGATTTTCTTTCTGTTGAAAGATAATATTGATTGGGAGTGGGTAATCCAGAGGATGGGATCAAGAATGGAAGTGGCCAATCCAATCTATCTCCACCGCACTGCATTGTATTTTTTTAAAATTCATTCATGGGATATGGGTACTGCCAGCTATGCCAGCATATTAGTCAGCCCTAATTTATGCTTGATCTGAGTAGCTCGCTAGAGTCTTTTCAGAGGGCAGTTAAAAGTCAACTACATTGCTGTGGGTCTCGAGTCATATATAAGCCAGACCAGGTAAGGATGGCAGACTTCCTTCCCTAAAAGGGCATGAGTGGACAAGATATGGTTTTTGACAATAATCAGCAATGGTTACATGATCACCAATAGGCCAGAATTTTTTGTTTAATTCAAATTTCACCATCTGCCATGGTCAGATTCAAGCCCATGTCCCCAGAACAGTAACCTGGGGCTTTGGATTATGAATCCACGCACATTACCCTGTTTCACTGCACTTAGCATAAAATAAGTATTCAGGTCAATTATATGAACATCTAATTTGATGGAACTCACTAAGTGAGCTTTAAAATATAATGCCTACCTTCAAATGTAACTTATTGCAATTCTTGTTACCCTGCTCTGAACAAAACCAGCAAAGAGATCTTTAGACTACTCCACTTATGTTATCTAGAGTACACCATTTGAAAACAGAATTCACTGGAAATGCATGCTCAGCTATAGCTGTGCCAGAGAATCTATCATCAGGATTCAAAACCACAAGCAGTCTAAAGTCATCACTAGTAAGAAGACATTTTTATGATCAATATTTAGACATATTGTTTTATAGAAGCTATGCCTGTTTGAAACAACAGTATTTTAAAGCCCTATATATTTTTTTCCATTAAATTCCCAGTCTCAAAACAGTTCCACAGGCATATGTTACAGGATACAAAACACTCCAGGGATATGACAATGGCTTACATTCCAACATTTTTTTCCCTTTGAAACAATTCCTATCTTTTTATTTATGTTATGTGAAATATACAAGACTTGTTGGAACTTTGTTATTTTTCTTAATGAGGAGCCACATGCAGAATCTGAAAGACAAGCCGTAGGATAAATGAGTACTGGCTAGGACACGTGTCAGCTGAGTGGAAGATTGTTACTGTACTCTGGTGAGGGATGTAAGGGTTATGAGGGAGGGATAGCTCTGCTTTGATGTAGACTGGTGGTATTCTTTGGAGTGACTAATCTTGCCATCATTCAACCATGGCTGTATATTGTTGGTTGCACATGGCAGCAGTCACACTCCAGTGAACTGCTTCAAAGGTAGGATCAACCAGATTACAGTAACTATTGAATCTCCTAACCTGGGTCATTTAGAAACTTGTCCACCCTGGTGTGCAAAAATTGGCTCTGGTGGGCTGGCTCAACGAGACCAGTCTGAGTTCTAACGGTCTCATAGGTTTCTCTTAGGGGTTTTGGATCAACTATGAGTGCAAGCAGAGGCTCACTTAGGATTGCTGAAACTGGTGAAAGCAAGTAAAAAAAACAAGGTGACTGCTTTTGAAAGCACACGTAATATCAAGGGCAGAAAGGAAATGCAGATTGAGGAAATCCCAAGGCAGAAACACATCTAAAACTCAAGCGATGGTGGCATCCTGCTTTAGTCACAGCAGAACCTCTGGCCACAAATTAACCTCAACAGTAACATATATGAATGATGGAGACCTACCAAGCACTCCATTGGGTGAACATGGTCAGTTCACCTCATAGGAATGACCAAGAGATCTGACAATATCCTGAACAAAACTCCATTATGTCATGAATCATAATGAGAACTAGGATATTTTCTGCTCTGCTGAGTACTTTCCTTCAATACAATGGACAAGAATGTGACAGTTGATCTAATGATTTGATAATGCATCTCTTGTAACAAAGATGTAGGATTTTTCTATGTTAAATTTAAGGTGGACAAGGACTGTGAGTCAGAAAGATTAGGCCAACAATATGAGCCAGCCATGAGGATATCACAGCATTGAATTATATCTAAACTTTGAAACTAGAAAATACTTTTTAATTATACTGTCATTTTAACTTTTTATTGGACCGCACAGATTATGCAAGTAATGGGCTCAATCAAATGTTTGTACTAAGTGAGTCAATCACAGATGAGTGCAGTGGAATTCCAGTCAACCTCAATCTCAGCATTTTTGAAGACTGACTGCTATTTGTCGGTCTCCGCTAGAGTGTGAATGTATGCTTGAGTTAGTAGGACATAGAAGGAAGCCCTTCAGCCCATCAAACAGATGCCAACACTCTGTAGAACAATTCAGTCAATTTGCATTCCTCATTCCTCTATCCGCATAACCTCGAAGGTATGTTTCATTAAATTATTTAGCCAGCTTCCTTTTGAAATTAATCATCTCCACTTCCATCCCACCTCAGAAAGATGCTAGACAATCTGATTGGTCAGTTGGTCTATATTCCCAGCAGTATTAGCAGGTCTAGTACCCAATGTTGGGACTGCAAACAGCCCCTACAGTCCAAGTGCTGTATACATAGGACAGAGGTTAGCTTGGGGCTTTGCACTGGGGATAAAGGTTTCAGGGGAAGAAGGTGTGGGAAGTGAGATTTGCAATTTGAAGGGTAATTGGGGACAGAGCACCTGGGGCCCAAGCTTTGTTAGACAAGGAAACACCTCCCCAGTAGCCGAGAACCAAGCAGGCTTACCTGACAAACTGCTAACCCATTGCTTAACCTCTCCATGCCTCAAAATTATAGCCTGGATGGGAAGTGCTCTACAGTGGCCACTAATCCTATCAATTTAGTCACCTAATAAAGGGGCAGCGCAATGAAAGCTTGTAATTTCAAATAAACCTGTTAGGCCAAAACCTGGTGTCGTGTGACTTTTCACCTTGACCACTTTCTTGACTTATGAGCAACGTCAAAGGAGGATAGCACATTCTGTGGCCAAATTTCCAGAAAAGCATTGAGCAAAAGGCAACAGAATAAAGGACTCTTTACATGAAGCTCCTCAGATTTTGAATCAGTATAGTGCGGAGCTGGAGAACACAGCACAGAGTCCTGATGAAGGGTCCCGACCCAAAAAAATTGACTTTCATGCTCCTCTGATGCTGCCTGACCTGCTGTATTCCTCCAGCTCCACACTACTCTGGCTCCAGCATCTGCAGTTCTTGCTATCTCCTCAGATTTTGATATGTCTTTTGATGATAAACTCTGTTATTCCTTTGAACAATACTGATGCTGCTCGTTTTCCATTTTTTCATACACAGCTGCCAACTGGCCAGACTATGAATTGTCAATGACAGAAACAACTCAGCCTTTGCCAGAATAGTGCAAGAGTTCTGATAAATGATTGCTTAATCATGTTTGCAAAAGATTCATAGGCTGCTCCATTCAACTTTCAAATGCAATAAACTATTCAGAATCTGGGTATTTGAGACTGAAATCTGTCACATAAACTAAAATTTGAAACCTTTTTTCCGTCAAGTAAATCACTTACATTTATATATTTCAACAAGTAGCTTAATCAATAAATACTGTCGCATTTATAAAATGGATAGAAATTAATATGGCACATCATACGTAAACATTATTTGCTAAATCACAGTTTGTTAAAAACATCTATTGTTTTTGTGTTGAAGTTGATTGACTTGATGATTAAAAGACATCAACAGCTGGTTTTCTCATGTTTTTAAACAAGAATTCCCATTATTTTCACTGTTTATGTATTTTATTAGAGCTGTCACACTGCAATGCAAAATTCCAATCTAGCCACTGCCTGTAAGCTTAAATAATGAATTGTGTGGAGCTGTGCAGAAACAGCTTTCTGAACTTCTTCATAAATAGCAAATGGAGACAACAGAGTTGATTCCCAAATAGCAAATAACAGAGAGCCATGTTCACCAGGACAGCTGGATGTGTTTCAGTCTTGGAATCCTCCCATTTATCCCAAAAAACGCAATAGGTAATTGAAAGAAGGAGGGTTTGCCTGGAATGAAAACCATTCCCTGAGCCTGACCTACTTACGTATTGTTTTCTAGTTCTTTATTTAGTTACCCTGATTACAATGCTGCATGGTGATCTCTCTGTAAACAAAAGGCTCATAGAAGAGACAGAGGACTTTGTGATGGAATTATTTTTCAGCTGAGCATCACCTAGGAATGTACGTTAGCTGATGACTTTGAGGTAGAAGTGAAATACTTCGAAGTAAATGAGGGATAGCTGCAGAAGAGCGATTTAGGAACCTTGTAAGAGTTGAACAACCTTTCCTACAAAGACCATGTTTGGTTCCCAGGTGCAATCCATGTACAAAACATTGGAACAAGCAGGCAGTTTTCAAGATGTAATCTGTCTCTTGCCAACATTTGCTTCCTATAAATTGACAAAAGAAACAAGAGACACACAGGTCTGCGCAGCTAGAATAGCATGAGCTATTTGCAGCACACAACCAAGACAGCAACAACACACATTTATGCAATACCTTTAAATAGTGGAACACCCATTGGCAATTCATACAGATGTAATCTAAAAATAGACCCTGAAACAAAGAAGCAGCCATTAGGAAGCATGATCCATATCTTGATCAATGGAGTGGGTCTTTTGAGGGAGAAAGGGAAGTTGTGAGATGATGAAATTTAAGAAGGGAGTTGCTTAGTGTGGGACCTAAACAGAAGATGATTGTATACAAAGACCAAAAGACTATCAGTACATTACACAGCATTGCACATTTCGCTCATGCTAACAGAAGCAAATGTTGAAATAATGACAAATTTGATGAATATAATCAGACTTCCAGCTGAAGGTATGATGCTGAACCCTTTGCACCTTGCAGTCAACAGTCTAAGTAGTTATACTGATTTATCTGACATTGAATTGGGACATAATTTCACCCCTACAACATTCCCCCTCCCCAAACTCACTGTTTAAGTATGACATCTTATACTACTGTATTAGATATTTATTCTGCTATCCGGACCCCAATTCTTCCCTTTTTCCTCTTGATAATACCCTTGGTTAAAACACACCAGAGGTTGTGGGACACATTGACACACAACTGGAACAGGGTGGTCTTAGAAGACCTTAACATTGACTCCTGATCCCATGAAGTCTTGCAGCATCATATCAAACTTGGGCAAGCCAATTTCCTGCAAATTACCAGCTACCAGCATCCTTCACCACTTTTAAGAAGAACTGATGTTAGAAAACTCAATATTCTCTAATTGGAGGATTTCAATGTCCAGCACCAAGAATCACTCAGTAGCACCACTACTGATTGAGCTGGCCATTTACTGAAGGATTGTCTACCATTATGGGCTTGTAGCAACTGATGAAATACGAGGGGTAAACTAAATGACCTCACCGTTTACAGGACTGTGCATTTACCACCCCTACCCCTCTGTTATGGACATCTTTGCACTGAGGATACACTTCATCATGTTGTGCAGCACTAGCAAAATACTAACTGAGATAGACACAGGAAAAAGATCAAGCAGCTCAGACTATGTATCCATGAGGCACTGAAGGCTACCAGCAGCAGCAGAACTCTATTCAAACATCTTTTTCACCTCATGGCCTGGTAAATCCCCTACTCTATCATTACACTCAAGCCAGGGGATCAATTCCCGTTCAATGAAACGTGCAGGGAGTCATGCTGGGGAGAGCACCAGGAGTCCCTAACATCAGTGTCAACCTACTGAATTGACAAAACAGGACTAAACAGTGGAAAGAACACATGACAGAAGTGAAAAGTGTTACCACAACCAACGGATTAGATCAAAACTCTGCATTCCTATCATATACAATCAACATGGACAACTAAACAATTAACTAGAGGAGATGGCTCCAAAAATATTCCCTTTCAGAATGATAGGAGACCGCAGCATAGTAGCATAGTGGTGCATGGCAGCACAAATGTGCAAACATCTTCAGACAGAAGTGCTAAGTGCATGATCCATTTTGGCCTCCTCCTTGGATCCCACTACCCCAGTAGGGTAATGCATAAAATTAAGACCCACTATTTCTGGAGTTGACACAAATGTTGCAGGTTTTATAAAAGTACCCAAAATTCCTCAATTTACCTGGCTGTTTAGATCCAGGTTAGCTAAAATAAAACAAGTTTCTGCACTTAATGAAAATTAGTATTTATTCATAATAAATAGATTTAACTACAGGTTAACAACTATGAACTGTGGATCTATAACTCTACTTGTTAAAACTTTAACACCGTTATAAAACTGCCATTATACATGCATACAGACAGTCAAAAAATATTGGTGTTATGAAGGGATGGAAAAACTGGGAAGACAGTAAATGGCCTCTATCCACAGGCTTCACTGAGGTGATCCTTTTGCTTGCTGGGAGCTGCTGTTAATCAGTCTCTCTTCTCCAGTAAATTTTCCACAGAGTAACTGGATCAGAAATTATAAAGTGTCTGACATATTAGTTTGAAGCCAAAGCTTATAGAAACTGGTAGGAGGTGATAGCTGGCCATCTTTAGGCTTTAGGTATTTTATACTTCGGAGACACACCATCTCCTCTTTCAGAGGTGCAAAGGCTTCTGCCCAAATTAGTCACAACTCAGCAAACCAATCAGCTATTTGTTGCTGGCTGAAATTCACTTTATACACATCCATTGGTGCCAGTCCATCTGGAACAAAGATTCTCCACTGGTTGAACAAAGTAGCAATACAAACACCACTTACAATGAGTTTCAGTAATTTCCTTTTAAAAAGTGCATCAATCCCTTCCACAATCCTTGTTTTTTTTTTAAGCAGTCTTTTCCCCATTTCACATTAAAAGATATGGTCTTTTCAAAAGCCATTGAGTTATCTCCATTCCACCTTCCTTTAGCAATCTGGGATGCAAGCCTTTGCTGTCTAAATATAGCCATTCTTTCCAATGCATTGCCTCTATCAATTTTTACAGCATCCATTACTTCCACCATTTCCATTTTGAAATATTTTGTAAGAATTTTCTTCCTTCCTAATCAGTTGTACAAAGTGTTCATTAAGTATTCTTGATGGCATAGATCTTTGTCTTGATTAGCCTGTGGCCCACCTCTTAATATCCACTTTCTATTGACAGACTGATGGAAGATTTTTTGTTCTCTTTATGTTAACTGTCATTTTATTTTAATATTTTCTTTTGGGTCACCTTCTTTCCTCTTCGCATCCCTTTTCAGCCTATTGTATTCAAATTATTTCTCACTTGAAGAATTCACCTGTCGTGTATTATCTTCTTTTTTTTATCATCTTATCTATCTCACGCATTATTAAGGAAGCCTGGGTTTGGCTCTGGTATCTTTTAGCATTGTTGGAATATAAAGAATGGCAAAATGTGACAAAACAGAGCTACAAAAATAGGAAAAATCTACGGAACAATTTTTTATGATTATGTTAGAAGAAAGAAAGTTGTCAAATGCACTGTGGGCCACTTGAAAACTGGTAGCAATGATCTTGCCATTAAAAATAAGTAATGGAAAATATTCTGAATAGATAAGGGGAAACAGAGGTCAGCATGTCAGAAATTGTCAGGAAACTAATATTGAATCTATTGAATATTGAATCAGGGAATGATTCTCACTGACAATAACAATGCAAAATGATACCAGTTAAGAACATTTTGACACTAAATTGCGGCAAATCACCAGAACCAGTTAGTTTCTATTCCAGACTATTGAAGTAGGAAAGAACATTGTAGATTTCTTCATTTCAGTAACTGTTCTAAAGATTGGAAAATTATGCATGTCGTATTGCTGATTAAGAATGATGAGGAAAACCAGGCAGTTAAAGCCCAGTTAGTCTGATAATTGTTGCCAGCAAATTACTACCAGATTTGAACCAAGGATAGGCCAGCTTAACATGTTAACATTTTCAGGTGATCAAAGAAAATTGCCATACATTTGTGAAGAGTAGTACATGCCTGCTGAACCTGATTATATTTTTGTAAAAGGTATCTAAAAGAATGGACAGGAGAATGTCTATTGGTCTTAGTAAACTGAACATTAGGAAACAATACAGTCCCTCATTTGAGATTTTTTGCTAAACTTCAAGCCATTGAAGATAAATTGTTTTTTTTTTGTTTTTATTGAAGACAAATTGTTGACCTAGTTAGGAAATTGACTGAGTGGCATGAGACAGAGTTTGATTATGCGCAGATACTCTAATCAGCAAGGCGTGACTGGAGACATTCACACAAAATCCTGATCTGGGACTGCAACTGTTCATAGTGCTCATTAAAAACTTGAATGATGAGATAGAAAGCCACATATTCAAGTCAGCCAATAATGCAAGGTACACAAAATAGTAAGTAATGTAGATGGAAGAATAAAATTACAAGGAAACACTGATGGATTAATTGAATGGTCAAAACTGCTGGGATATGGATTTCAATGTAAGTAAGTGTGAGGTCATCTACTTTCAACCTAAAAAAGATAGAACACTGTACTATTGATAAGAAATGACATCTTGTCTCTCAGTTTCTTTGTGTCATTGGGAAATTTCATTATTATAATGTTAGATCCCACCAGAATCATCTGGGTTCCCTTGAATAGATTTGCCACTAGTCTACTGATACCATGTGGATAAGGATGCCCACAGGGTTTTCTGGGCAGAAGGTTCAATCTACTTGAATAATAAATAGACATGTTCCATATTACACAATAGCTAGTTAAATTACATCTGGCATACACAGTTATCTCTTGTGGTGCATTAAATTCAACATAAGAGTATGTATGTACTATTACTTGAAGTTTAAGATATTAAGTAATCAAAACTATTTTTCACTGCTTGGCATGTCTATAGGTTACTGTTTAAAAATCAGAGCTAGCCCTTTCAGGACTGAGATTATGAAACATTTCTAGGCACAGTGGTAGAAATTGGAACTCCATTGAAAAAATTCCAATTGATTTTCAATATTCGATAAAGGTAAATATATGGGCTTCATAAGGTAATGCTTCTGAAAGGGTCAGTCTTGGAACACTGCACTGAGATCCACCCAATTTGATGTAGTGTTACTTACGTGGGGAAAAAGCAGACCAGCTCAGCATCTTGTAGAGTGAAAACCCAGATCCTAAGGTTTACCATAGTCTTAGGAAAGATGCCTATCTTACTGGTGTAACATGCGACTCTTATTGTGCAATTACTTACATCTTGTATATGACAAAACCCTCCTTGTTAGTGTTTTCCTCTGCCACTGTAAGCTAAGCAGGCCCTTAGACCTAGTCAAGAAAAGAGAGTAGTGACAGCAAAATATCCCAAACACATAAAGTTGGCATTACAGTACCTACAACACACCTTGTTCTCGTTCTAATCTTTCTGACTTTGACATACAGCAACTTTGAGAAACAAAACTTTTCACTTGGCACTCTACAACATTGTGGACACAAAATTCTGTTCAACTATATTAGATCATAATTTCTGCCTCAATTTTGTTTTTTACTGGTTTGATTTTATCCATGTTCTTATTTTGTTGCTAAGTTTTGCATTCATACAGCCATTCATTGAGGTACTATGCATCTTTTGTTTCTTCACTTTGCCTATTCCCACTCCAAACATCTTTTGCACAAAGAAATCTTTTCTTATTTAATCTGTCCTGCCCTCTGCCCTATCATAGACCTCCATTTTTGTCAGTCTCACCCTTCCACCTTTTACTAGCTCAAAACCATTTATAACTTTTCTCAGTTCCGATAAAAAAATCAAATGCCTGAAAACATAACTTTATTTTTCTCTCCATTGATTATGCAGAAAACAAATTAGTAAAACAAATATAATGTTATAGTTTGTGAGGGAAATTAAATCCAAGAGTAGGGAGGTTATGCTTCAGTTAAAAAGGGTATTGGTGAGACCACATCTGAAATAGTGTTCAGTACTGGTCACTGTACGTATGGAAGGATGTTAATCCATTGGAAGCAATTCAGAGAAGGTTTACTGGGCTAATAACAGGAATGAATGGATTGTTTTCTTGGGGAAAGGCTAAAAGGGCAAGTATCCTCTGGAGGTTAGAGAATCTAAGGTGACTTATTTGAAACATATAAGATCCTGAGGGGACTTGACTGGGTGAATGTTGAAAAGGCTCCAAATCTTGTGGGAGAGTCTAGAACTAGGGGTCATAGTATAAAAATAAGGGGTCACCCATTTAAGACAGAGTTGAGGCATTTTTTCTTCTCTCTCAGGGGGTTGAGAATCTTTAGAATTGCTTCACTCAAATAGCATTGGATGCATAGTCTCTAACGTATTTTTAAGATAGAGGTATACAGATTCTATATTACTGATGGGATGAAAGATTATCAGGGATATGTAGGAATGTATAGGTAAGGTGAAAATCAGATCAGCCAAGATCTTATTGAAAGGCAGAGCAGACTCAAAGAACTAAGTAGCCTACTCTTGTTTCTTGTTCTTATGTTTGTATGTTCATAGCTCCCATACAGCCAGCTCAGCATAGATTTAAAACCAAACTTTGGATTATCTTGGTCTATCAAGTTCAGTTGCTTACTGGACACCTCCAGTGTTGCCATTTTGAAAGCATATTGAGGTGAATCTTATAAATTTGTGCTCCAAATAAGGAGCTTGCTCAATGGAATGGTTATGTTTGGAAAAAAGTAGGTCTATACCACTGACTCACAGCATTCTAAATCTTCCAGTCATTTCAAATGAACAACTAAGTTGAGAATACCATGAATGAAGATTGCTAAGCCATCCATCTGATTGGCTTTCCTGGTGAGAATGGCTTTACGATGATAGAACTGTCCTCTGGATGTCAGGGTGTTTAAAAAATATAAACAGCCACACAAGATTTATAAGGACAGTAACTGCTATAGCTTTTATTTGCATTGGACAAAGCTTTCTCAGAAAATCAGCATCTCTGGAAAGAAGCAATTAGTGTTTCAGTCCTTTCGTTAAAACTGAAATAAGATAGAAAATAAAAGTTTTGAAGCCCGTGAAAGGGATAGATGGATGAAAGAACAAATGGAAGCTCTACGATTGGGTACAGGCCAGGAGAGATTAAATAACAAAGTATTTGATGATGCAACAACCAAAGAGACAGGGATTGGCCATAGTAGAGAAACAACAGATGTGTCCAGCTGGTACCAATAGAA
Organism: Rhincodon typus; assembly: GCF_021869965.1. Classification (NCBI taxonomy): domain Eukaryota; kingdom Metazoa; phylum Chordata; class Chondrichthyes; order Orectolobiformes; family Rhincodontidae; genus Rhincodon; species Rhincodon typus. Next base: position 20,932,343 of record NC_063334.1, on the reverse strand, counting down.
ATATAGCAACAGTCTGAATATCTCATGAAGTTATTGGGTTGAATTTTGTCTCCTGACACTTAGCAAACCCACAAAAAGGAGGTTGAAACAGAATATCCGTTGTGATTCCTGCCATCCACCATTAGATCAAGAATCATACTGTGCACTAACTAAGTGCTCATTTATAGTAATGTGGTGTTCACAGTTTAAATTGCTGCTGAAAATTTCTCTTCCCATGGTATTTTTGTGTAGGCAAAGAGGATTGTTAAGACTGTTGAATCTTGGAGATGTAAGTTGGTACATGATCCTCGGGGAAAGCCTGATGTGGAGTCAAAAACCTTTTTAACAGGTAATTTTAAATGTATTGCTAATACTTCTCAAACTCTCTTGCCCTCTTCATACACCCTCACATCCATTCCATACACTGGACCACTTCCATTTTCCCACTCCCTTTCATATCGCTTCCATTACACTCATAAACCATTTATATCTACTCTTCCAGTACCCGCTACGTAGAGAACCAATAAGTCATTAACAAGTCTAGCAATCCTTCGAAATACTCCAAAAACTGACAAAAAATTCAAAATCTTCATTGAAAAGAAAACCAATCATTTTACAATGTTGTAGAAGTGCCATTCAAATACAACCATTCAAAGTATTTGTAATTCTTGTAATAGCTCTTAATTTTGTCATAATAAACAGGCATTGAAGAACCACATCAAAATAAGAATAATTCCTTACATACTTATATATCTATTGATAAAACCAGTACTATGTTTTGCATCAGTGTAAACATTGACTGAAGAATTGAGTTTACAATCCATTTTTGGAGCTTAGCCAGGCACCTATAACGAAGCCATCTGGCAAAAATTAATATCTATTCAGCCCTTTTCTGTGGATACAGTTAGGTGGTGGTTTGTAAGCAGGGGTCTGATGTGAGGACTGGCAAGCATAACAACAATGAATTGCATTTGGCTGATGTTGTAATAAATGGAGTTGACCCCTCTAACCTGTTTGCCTCACCATTTGCCTGTCTCTATTGACAACTCAAGTCTGCCTTCCAAAGTGGCACCCCTGACCTCAGGCCACATCCACGCCTAGAGGCCAAAGTACGTGGTAAGTAGTCTGAATTTTAGATGTCGGGGCCATGACTTTGGGAAATAGTTGTATTCATGATTCTCAAATTAAGGACAAAAGTCTGGCCTGCTGTCTTATATCTTCACGACAAATCTCTGTACTGCATTACTGTTCCTCTCCTTATTTGATTCCAAGATGAGGTACTGACCACATGTCCCTACCACCAGAAGAGTTACTTATGTCCAACTCTATATTTTCCAATATTGTCCCTACCTCCTCTGTTGTTGAAACCCTTATCTATGTCTTTTTTATAACCTCTAGTGTAAATTATTTCAATGCATTACTGGCCTGCTGCTCAAAGTTTACTCTTACTAGTTAGTAACCCAAAACTGCTGCCTGTATCCTTACAAATATTAAGTCCCACTCATCCATTATCTCAGTATTTGGTGGAAAGTATGGAGGGAGGCCAGGTAATCAATGATGTTGGATGTGGAGCCTGAAAAAAGTGAGTGATCTAAGAAATAGGGGTAAAGAGCTCCTTCGGCAGGCACAAAGCTTAGATTTCATGCAGGAATTACTCGTCTCAGAGAGTACTAGACTAGGGACAATGGAACATTATTTTGCAAAGCATACTCCACGCTTTTTGCCACTCTTTCATTCAGATCATGGAACCTAACACCCTGGCCTAGGGTTAACCAGCAAATCTTATGGCTCTAAACCCTACAACTGTCTCAGTCTGACTGCTCAGCTCAATGTGGAATCATACCTGTGGCTTTCCCTGTTAGAATTGGCATCTGTAACCATCTTGATGCTGCAAATGAGCTACAGTTTGGGAGATCTCATGTATTTTTCCAGAAGATCCAGAGGTAGAAAAATTCAGTGGTGTGGTGACCTTCAAGGGTATAGGCAAAGGGAATCTATCATTTCCATCAGACTTAGTTCCTCTTATATCAAGGCACACAGTGAGTATATCCCTGAGAAGGTGTAATCTTTACTCCACTGCTGTACCAACATTTTCTGGAAGCAGACCCTCTTACTGTCGACTTGTCTCCAGTCTTTCTTCTGCACAATGAGGCTGGTTGCTTGCAAATCTGCACCCTCTTAGGTCACTAGGCAAGGATAAAGATCAATAGTGAAGCTGTAATAGACATTTATAAAAGGATATTTCAAAATACTCAGAATCAGTATATTCTTACAAGAAAACATGTTTCAAGGTAGGGCTTACCATCTGCAGTTAACTAAAAAGGCTTCGTAAGAGCATCATTAGCTCAAGGCCAATCTTTTATCTTTTATTCATTCACAGGATGAGGGCATCACTGGTTAGGTCAGCATTTATTGCTGTGGGTCTGGAGTCACGTGTAGGCCAGGCCAGGTAAGGATGGCAGTTTTCTTCCCTAAAAGACATGAATGAACCCGAGGTGTTTTTCCCTGACAAGCAATTCACTGTCATCACTAGACTCTTAATTCCAGATATTCATTGAATTCAAATTCCACCATCTGCTGTGGCAGGATTTGAACCCTGATCTCCAGAACATTACCTGGGTCTCTGTATTAACAATCCAGCAATAATACCACTAGACCATTGCCTCTGATACAAGTAAATAAAATTATGAGAGACATGATCAGGGTGGATAGTCTTTTTCCCAATATGGAAACGTCAAATACTAGGAGGCTTTGGTTTAAAGTAAGATAGGGAAAGTCAAAGGAGATGTACAAGTTTTTTTTACACAGATGGTAGTAGGCATGTGGAACATACTGCCATGGGAACTGTACACTTAGAAAAACACAAGGTAATGAGAAAAAGTCAACATAATTTAGTAGAAGGCAAATCATATTTGGCCAATTTATTGAAGTTCTTTGAAAGTATAACATGTGCTGTGAATAAGTAGAAGCCAGTTGACATACAATACTTGAATTTCCATAAAGCAATTACTAAGATACCACATAACAGATTATTATTGCAAATAGAAGCACATGGCATACAGGGTAATATATCAGCATGGATGGTCATTGGTTGGCAGAAAACAGAGAATATCCATTTTTTTTCTGATTGGCAGGATGTGATGAGTGGGGTCTCACAGGGTTCTCTGCTGGGTATCAACCTTTTACAATTGATATCAATGCCTTAGAGTAGGGGTGTGAAGGCACGGTAACTAAATCTGCAGGTGACAAAGATAGGGAGGAAAGTACATAATAAAGACAGCATAAATACATATAGATAGGTTAGAGGAAGTGGTCAAAAATTGGCAAATGTAGCATAAAAATGTGAGATTGTGCACAATGGCAGGGAAAACAAAAAGCACAGTATGATCCAAATGGAAAAATGATTGCAGAATTCCTAGATACATAGAGGTCTTGGTGGTTGAGTTGCAAGACATTGATATGCAGGTACAGCAATTAATTAAGAAAGCTAATAGAATGCTATTTTTATTACAAGAGGAATTGAAATTAAAAGTAAGAATTTTAAACTTCTGTTAAACAGGGCATTGGTGAGATCATACAGGGTCATAGAGTCATACAGCATGGAAACAGATCCTTCCGTCCAACCATACCAAACATAATCCCAAACTAATCTAGTCCTACCTGCCTGCTCTGGGCCCATATCTCTTCAAACCTTCCCTATTCATGTACTTATCCAAGTGTCTTTTAAATGTTGCAACTGTGCCCACATCCACTACTTCCTCAGGAAATTCATTCCACACGCGAACTACCCTCTGTGTAAAAAGTTTGCTTATTAGGTCATTTTTAAGGTGAGAGGAAAGAGGCTTAAAAATATGCCCCCAGTCTTGAAATCCCCCATCCTCGGGAAAAGACACCTACCATTAATCCTATCCATATCCCTCATGATGTTATAAACCCCCATAAGGTCACTTTTCAATCTCCTACCCTCCAGTGAAAAAATCTTGAATATTGTATGCAACTTTGGTCTTTTTTAAAGATAGATGTCAATGTATTGGAGGTGGTGCAGAAGAGCAATCCAGACTATAGCAATATGATCCTCATATCCTGAAGTGGATGCTGTGTGTTTCGTTGCCATCTCTCATATGTCCTTCATCAATTCTTTCCAGGATAGATTAAAATGCTCAATGAGCTGAGGCACACAATGTTCAGCTGCTTCATTTTGCAAACAGCAGGTGAAATTTCAGTGAAAGAAGGCAAATACCACTTACTTAGCTCAGTGCCACTTATACTCCTGAAAACATACAAAACAATAATTTGTATTTCTGTATTACATAGAAATACAGAAAAGTTGCCTCACGGAAACAGATCATTCAACCTAATCTGTATGTATCAAAGTCTACTCTTCATACAACTGAACAGTTATCCTCTGTAATGATCCCATAGGAATCCATAAATCAAAATGACCAAGTTTATTGAGCTATGCCCTGATCAATGTAATATACCAAATAAAATTTCATTGTTTGAAACTTTTATCTTAATCTGAATCAGAAGTAATTTAAAGATAAATTAACAGGCCATGATCAGTATGAACTATCAATTATGCATGGAATAGCAGACACCACAAAGTCTATCTCACAAATTTTATTGGCAAGCCAAACACCTATGTGATTCTGGTTTTAACCACACAGTTGTTTCAAGCAGATTTCCTGATCCTTCAAAAATGTAGGAACTTCCACTTTAGGCAGCAGCTTTTGCACAAACAGGATTGTCTTCAAGGTAATCTTTCCTATATAGTGTACTTCTCTCTGGAACCTCCTCAACTCTCAGCTCCTTTCTTTGCTTGGTCTCTCTGTCCTCTTTGCTAGCCACAGGGCCTCATTTAACATCCTTCCTGGTATTCCACATCGTGGAATCATCACATGGATCTGTATTATAAGCCAGAAATTATCTTTATGAGTGATGAAAACTCTTGAAAACCCTGGGCATTTTTTTTTCCAAAACAAATACCCAAATATTAACAAATTCTAACTTTTGTACCTTTTCTGCTGTCTGTTAAAGATATCACTTTGTTGCAGCTGTCCATGACTAAAGTCGACATAAAATGGCCACCCAGACCTTTTTAGCTGACATAAGATGGCTGCAAGGAATTAGCAGCTGCACATAGCAAACTTTCACAATCAGACTTGCCTCCATACAGAGTTACCAAATAAGATAATGAAAGATCCCATGAGAATCATTATAGGATCCAGTGAGAAACGACAGGGGAATTTAATAAGGCAACTCTAAACACATAAGCATTTTTAATAAGGAGAATCTTTGAAAAACCTAGTTAAGAGTCACTTGGACACTAACCACAGTCCTACGTTTGTTATTTAGTAAAAAGTAGAAGGAAATGTCTGATCCCACAGTATTCTGAAGTTTTTAGGAATTGTAAATTAGAAATGCAACCACAAACTAATATGAAAGGATTTAGCTGAATTCCTATGAGCAGTCAACCTTAGATAGTGAAGACAGGCCCACTTCGTTAGCAGGGAAGATGAAGTGGCAAATGGTGTGAACAGATAATCTCTAACAGAGCACCAAGAGGAAGTTAGTAGGGTGGGGAATTATACAGAGGTTGCAAAACATGACCAATGTGACTTCAATTAAATAAATAATTGCAGCCTCACAATTTACAAACATTCTATTACAGAAATAGACAATTTGAGAAAATCCTTGCATCTAAAGATCAAGGGGAGAATGACAGAGACAAATTATAAGGTAAAGGTGCAAGTGAGGTCATGTCCTTTGTACTTTGAGAATCCAAATACGTTTCTTTTAATGACTTGGTAAAGCTGTGAAAGTGATTGAATTTCGCCTTCATCCATGGAATTCGAATAGATGCTGTCTTGTTGAGTAAAGAAAACTGTGAAAAATATTTAGAACAGAGACAGTAAGGCTTATCAAGAATCAGCCTTCTGTTTGAATCCAACTTACAGCATGTAACTGCAATTGCAAGACAAAGAGGCAATTTGTCAGCTTTGTCAAAAAATCATAATATTAGGTGTGACTAAAACTTTATCCTGGAACTGAAATTGCAGATTTTATAACAATCGGTCGAAATTAGCAACCTTTTGTATCTCTTGGGTTAATGGGAATAAGGTTAATTGGGAATATAAATTGCATTATAGAGTTTGAAGAAGTCGTTCGTGATAAGCAAGTATACAGTTACTTAGCAATGAATGTGCTGAAGCTGGCAAATATCTGTGAAGGGGTATAAATGTTAGTAATTGAATGAGATGTATTATAAAATCCCAAAGATAGATGATAAAGATGTCTGATAAACATCATAAAATCATGGGACGACCTAGGGCTGTCAATACAGTTGTCGATCAATGATCATGTGTTTACAGGATTGGATGTGTAGATTAAGGGGATGTGGCTAGCAATGACATCAATGTTGCATGTAATTGTTGTAAGTGGATAAAGTATAAATATAAGTATAAATATGCTGCATTTGGCTGAGAGAAGCAGAGTGTCTGATGTTTCCAAGGACTTCTCCAATGCTACATTGGTAAAGAGCCCCGAATAAAGATCAACATGAGTTGCGAGAGTCTGGACTCAAGACTTCTCTTTGTCATCTCTTCCCCAACAGCTTTATCCCTTATCCTTTCAACTTTCTCATTTTATCCAACTATTCAATCGGAAGTTAAAATGTTAGCACAGTCCTACGCTTACAACATGATTCTTGAGAGTTCCCCAGTTTGAAGAGGACAACAACTCTGATTCCTTCAACAAAAACAAATTGTTGGAAAATCTCAGCAGGTTTGGCAGCATCTGTGGAAAGAAATCAGAGTTAACATTTTGAGTGCTGAAGAAGGGTCACTGGACCCAAAACGTTAACTGATTTCTCTCCACAGATGCTGCCAGACTCATTGAGATTTTCCAGCAATTTCTGTTTTTGTTTAAAATTTTCAGCGTCCACTGTTCTTTCTGTTTTACTTAAACTCTAATTTCTTGCCACCTCTGCCACTTTAGGATTTATGTTTTGAAGAAAGCACCTGCTGCTGTTCTCAAAATGAATGTGAGACACTTCGGTTAATAAGCCTGGGATAAGACATTTCACTGTCATTGTGTTTGTTTAAAGCAGACAACATTTCAAAAACTGGCCCATTTAATTTCAATAGAAATATTCAGTGGCTGCATGCTGTGATTTATCACTTCTTAAATATGTACAAATTCACTTTGTACCAGAAGATAACACTTCAACTTAAACATGTCCCGAGCTTCATTCTGTTAAAAGAAAATTAAAATTCCTGAAATGTGAATCATTAGCAAGCTTTGGAGTAACCTGTCAGCAATGTTAAAATTTGTTCACAGTTGCTTTCAACAGTAATTTCTAGCCTTCCCTTAACTACCCCTATAGTCACTCTCAAATCTTCAATCTGAATATTCAGCTAGATATTCATCCAGTTTTTGTTTAACGGAAGGAATTAGCCAAATTTAACTGATTTTAATAGACGTCTTGGCTGCTTTTCTGATGGTGGTAACTCAGGGATGTCGAGTTGCTGTGGCAACCTGTGCTCTCCACCTCCAGCTGCACCGATCCTGTGTCGCTCTCAGCGCTTTTGTGAAACTCAAGCCTGTTAGTTTCATGATGTTATCGCCCCATCTGACCTTCTCTGACCCTGCAAATTTTCTGAAGTTTCTTTTCCCCAAGAATATCTAATCTGATTTGAGACTCATTAGCCGTACGCCTTTATCCAGAATGTGTCTTTAATAGTTTATTTGCTTAAATGATCTGCGCTTCCTAGCAATTTCAACATCGGGATGATGCCATACTTTTCAATAAAGGAGTTTGGTTCTGAACATCTTTCTCTTTCCCTTTGCTGCATTGGATAATACATCAAAATAAACAGTTGTTGTTTATTACAATACCAGATGAACGGATTTCCTACACACATGTTATCACATAGCAGATGTCATATTTGTAGAATTTTAACTGCAAAGATCGTTCTGTCAACCCTGTCTGGTGAATGTATTATTTACTGGAAGATAGCACGCCTACAATTATGTGCACCATTTCAGATGTGGCCTTCATGACAGACTGACTTTCAGTGAGGTGGGGGGGGAGGGTAGTTGCGATCTGGGAAGCCGTGTGGTTTTATTACCCCAGAGGCTGCCATTGCTCCTCTCCATGGGCCACAGCATACTCACGAAAGTTGGCCTACCCTGCCTGGAGCCTCCAGATGGTGTTTAGCTTTCACCAAGCAATCTCCCAGCACAGGCCTGCCTAATAGGAACAAAATGTCTGCGGAAACAGGGAAAGCCAATAATTGGCCACTTAAAAGACTTTTTTTTGATTCTTTCCCAGGATGAGGGCATCACTGGCTAGGCAGCATTTATTGCCCATCCCTAATTGCCCAGAGGGCAGTTAAGAGTCAACTACATTGCTGTGGGGTCTGGAGTCACATGTAGGGCAGATCAGGTAAGGTTGGCAATTTCCTTCCCTAAAGGACATTAATGAACCAGGTGGGTTTTTCCCAACAATTGACAATGGATTCATGGTCATCATTAGATTCTTAATTCCAGATTTTTTTTTAAATTGAATTCAAATTCCACTATCTAGTGTGGTGGGATTTGAACCCAGGTCCCCAGAACATCTCTGGATTAACAGTCTAGCGATAATACCACTAGACAATTGACTTGAGTCAGGAAGAGCTGGTCGGAGAGCTTACAGTGTAGAAAAAGGCCCTTTGGCCCATCAAGGCTGTGTCAGTCACAAAGAAGCATGTAACTTTTCTAATCTCATTTTCCAGCACTTGCCTCATACCCTTGTATGTCTTGGCATTGTAAATGCACACCTTAATTATTCTTCAATGTTATGAGGATTTCTGCCTATACCATTCTTTCAGGCAGTGAGTTTCAAGTAAACCCCACCCCACAAAATGAAAATAAAAACTTTTCGTAATTCCTATCGAAGCTTCCTGCCCTTTACCATAAATCTATAGGCCCTGGTCATTGATCCTACCACCAAGAGGAAAAAGTCTTTTCCCTATGTTGTCTGCCATCTTTCTCCATGCTGCCAAAATGGCATGGTATGGTCTGCCCCAACACTTTCCCACCTTGTTTTGTAACTCTTCCCACCTCCTAGTTATTCACCCTGAAATTTCTGTTAGAATTCCAGCCAATGATTCATGATATTGTTGTCTGTGCTTTGGGCACTTCGACCAGTTTCTACGTAAACTCATTTTACTAAGGTAGCATACTTGTGTGATGAACAAAAGCATTAGACTTGCAATTGAAGGCAATTTTATTCACAAAATACACTAAAGACATAAAAGGGGGCATGTGGCTGAATATTATCTAAAATCCTGCTCCTTCACGATAAAACTACTAATTGTTACATTAGTCGGTCACAATGCTAAGTCTTTGTCACAATCCTTATTTAAAACTATTGCTAGCTATCAGGCTAGGATCAGGTACTAGCCACATTGTGTAGTCAGCTCTGATGAACTTGGCAAAGGTTGTTCTCTCTCTCTCTCTTGCTCTGTCTTTCTCTCTTTCTCTCTCTCTCTCTCGCTCTCGTTCTCGTTCTCGTTCTCGTTCTCTCTCCCCCTGGAGTGATCAGAGCTCTGCTGCTGGGCCAGATCAAGACTTCACTGAGGAAATGGCCAACAGCTCTCCCATTTTATCCATCCCTGCTGCATTTTTCCAGAATGTTCTCTGGCCCTCGGCCAATCATGCCAAGGCCATGGCATCCAATGGGATCCTCAAAGTGTCAAGACCACTCCCTCTTTCTATACATGGTCATAGTGGGAACCCAGGGCAACAGCGATCTGTTTGCCATATTCCAATAGATAAACCACTCTCATTTTCCAGGAGAAGCCCAGGCTTGTCCGTGCCTGTCTTTGTCTTGTGTGGATGCTTTGTGCTTGACCTGTCCTGAAAGTCCCATTAGGCCTGCTTGCTCAAAAGTCACCCATTCAGGTTTCAGGCCCTAGGCTATCTGGCCATAATATTTTCTAATCAATATGTTCAGAGATGTTATTACACACCTTTGGAGCAGGTAGGACTAGAACCCAGACACCCTGATTTAGAAGTAGGGACACTAACACATGTGTCATAAAAGCACACTTCTGCCACTACATTATCTGTGCTTCAAATTTAAATGAACAAATTATACACACTGCACACTGCGGGTACTATACCTTTTCTAATCAACCAGTTCAGAAATGTTATTAGGCACCTGTATAGTAAGCGAGTTGAACCCAGACCTCCTGGCTCAGAGGCAAGGACTCTAACAAGAGCTATTTAAGCACTCTTCCTGGGTGGTCTTGAACTCTAAATCTTTCAATTAACAGCCAAATGCACTGACCAATTGCACAGCTGAGAGTGAGAAAGCCTACCCCACCATGCATTCTCAGGCAGTCTCGCTTCCAAGTATGAACCAGGACTGAGTCTGTTTAGCTTCCAAGATCACACAAGACCGGGCACTTTTTCAGACCAGTACAACCGTAGTCTATAAAGCTTATCTCCCATAAGAGTTGGTGGTGAGTTTTAACCGTAGGGTCACCTTGACAAAACAGGACCATCAGGGTAAGCTCAGCCAGAGTAGAAATTGACCCCATGTTGTTCAACCAATGATTGGTTAGGGGAAAGCAATAACTTGTTTCACATGAGCTCAAATTCCATTGAGATGCACCTCAGTCTTGGAATTGTTTTGTTGCTAATAACTTCAGACGCGTTAATAGGAAACCAACAAATAGAAGATCAGAATGAAATAAACTTAATGGTCAACATTTTAATTAAAATGGGAAAACTTTAAATGATACTTTTCGGGTTTGGAAAGGGGCATTCTTCCTGTTTGACATTTCCATGGCGATGTGAGAGATCTGTGGAATGTGATAGGTCAATTATTTATTAAACAGCAAGCTGTTCAGATATACCTATTTAAAAAATCAGTACACTTGATTACATTTTGTAGCACATGGTTAGCACTCTATCTTTGAACCAAACCACAACTTGATGTGAACTGAAGATGTGTTCATAAAATGACCAAATGTATTATCTATATCTATCTACAAATAAGCCTTGTGGAGTGGAAAATATTCCTGGTCAACAATGCTTGATGCAGAGTGGCACCCTTCAAACTACTGCCTCTGGACATTGTTTTTTTTGCTCTCTGAAGCAGGTCTGTTGTCTCTCCATGAAGACAGACACAAATGTTTGTGCTCTGTCTGCCTCACTGTATCATTACACATGGCAAAGCCTCTGTGTTTAAGTCTCCATAAGTTGATTGAACACTGTATATCCATGGCTTTGTGCTTCTTTGGTAGTGTGGCCCCTACATCTTTTAAGCACAGTATCAGAATGGAACCTGCGTGAAGACCTTGGGCTGTGTAATGCATCATGTACATGTTATTTAGTAACAGGGTATATTCAACTGTGTACAAAGTTAAGTAAAAAATATCTTATTATGTGATTATGAGACAATTTGAAAAGTCTTTCCTAAAATGGAAAAAAAAAGGTTCCAGACAGATGTCTTGCATGTCCATAAACTATTATCCCATAACGTATTTTCAAGACTATCATTGTTTTCATCAGAACAAAGTGTGGTTGAAGCTGCCAGGTGCTCCAAGATGAAGCCAAAACCTATGGTTTATGTAGAAATCGAGCTGTGTCTGTAATAACTGTTATTTCATATCATAATAAAGGCTGACATAATCCTTGTCTGTAGAAAAAAATGAGAAGCAGATGCTTGCTAATATATATAGAGGCAACGAAAACACTATCACTCAGAGCAAATCCCTTCCATATGTAAAAATATCTGCTTCATATTTACATGTTGTTCTGCACTAGTATGTGCCAATTTAGTGGGAAATTGTGCAACAGTGGAGTCTAACTGATAAGCAAAAACAGTGGAGCCATAAGTAAGGCATATCCAGTACTTTTCTACTCAACAGAAAGGATGCCTTGCACACACTTGTTTCTTTCAAAGAATGAAATTTGTTACCACAGTTTAACATCTGTTGCCTTCTCCCAGGTTTTTACCATGTTTTCTTACAATTACAATTCCTTGGACAGTGGTTTCTCACATGCACTCGCCCAAGTGCCTGTTATTCGAGTGTGAAACTTGGCAGTGAATCTCCGTCAAGTATTGGACCAACATTAAGGAAGTCTTGGGCTCAAGTGCATGTTACCAGCAGTTTTACTAGACCACAATGAAGAATCAGACTATGATTAATCTCCACCCTTCTTATTAGATAGGTGCAGGTGCCAGTTGTGTTGTCAGTACATCTGCAATAACTGAATTTAGCAATAATGGGGATTAAATCTGCATCATTCCTGGTCTGAGTAGATCAGGCACTCACTGGATTAATTTGTAGAGGAGCACATTTTGATAATATTGCATCAGAAATGAGTTCATGGCGGGTGTGGAGCTTTACATTTTAGAATGAGCATTGTGCTAATTGTTTATTACTGGGTAGTAATTTCATGAGAGTCTTAATTGAGTATCTGTTGATTTTTACCCATGCTCCTAAATTTGCTCTTGGGAATAAATATTTCGAACACTTATTGAGGCTCAGACCTATCATTAATATCCATTGACTTTTACATGCTTGTTAAGCAGCAATTAACATATTGAATTTGGTAGGCCATTTGTTAATTTCAGCATTGCAATAATACTTCCTATTTAAAGCTGCATTGAAGCTCTGAGGAGATTGTAGTGTTTCAGTGGTGGTCAGAGCCAGAAGCCATGGCTTAAGGGACTCAAAGTTACAAAGATCAGATTTGTTGGGCTTTCTAAACCTCCATGCTGTATATGTTCCCTTGGTGTAGTACCTGTCTGAACTACAGTGAGAAATAATGTGACCTTCAGTTGAGCTTCTACATCCTGTATGAATAGATGTGTAGATACAGGGTAACCTTGCTTGACACATTCAGTGACTGAAGACTAGTAACGATGTGCAGTACTGAACTGACTTGAACAGTCCAGCAGAAAAATATATTGGGTTCATGGTCATTGCTGGATTCCTTCAGGTTCAGGATATCATTGATTGTCGTCCTCGGGCCATCAATGCTCTAACAAAGCAGTTTGTAGTCTTCATCAATGGGAATGGTTCCACAAGTTCAATGCACAACTGGGCTGTGACCATTGAGAAATAAACCTTCAGACTTGCACGCACTCCTGGGAAGCAGACAAAACGCATACCTACTTCAGCTGTACCAGGTGCCACGGGTTTTACATTTCTTGCGTACCACCAAGGATAAATGCTGGGCAATACACCAACCTAGAAGCTACAAATACTTTTGAGGAAGCTACCAATGGATTTAGCATGAGTGATCATTTAATATCTCATAGATTACCTGGAAATACGATTCAGATACACTGACAGCGTCTGTTGAGCACTGGGCATCCCAGTGCTGCAGAACGAATAGACACTGTGCCAGGAATATCTCTGCACCATTTCTAACAAGAGACAATCTAACCATTGTTCCTTGACATTCAATGTCATTACCATCAATGAATTTCCCTGCTGTCAACATTGACAGTTACCATTTACCAGAAACTGAACTAGTTTAGTCAAGTAAATACTGTGATGACAAGAGTAGGTCAGAGGCTCAGAATCTTGCAGTGGGTGACTCACTCACTGACTCCCTAAAGCCTATCCACCATCTACAAGTCACAAAAATCAAGAGTACAATGGAACAATCCTCACTTGCCTTGATGGGTGCAGCCCTAACAACACTCAAGGAGCTTGAGACCACCCACAATACAACAACCTGCTCCATTGGCATCACATCCACAAGCATTCACTCCCTCCACCACCCATGATCAGTAACCTCAGTGTGTACCATTTAGAAAATGTGCTGCAGAAATTCCCCAAGATTCCTAAGACAGAACATTCCAAATCCATGGTCACTGCCACCTAGAAGGCCAAGAGCAACAGTTACAAGGAATACCACCATCTATAAATTCCCCTCCCAGCTACTCACCATCCTAACTTGGAAATATATTAACGTTCCTTCAGTATTGCTACATCAAAATCATTGATCTAATTCCCTAATGTCGTTGTAGGTCTACCTACACCAATGGACTGCAGTGGCCTAAGGAGGCAGCTCATCACCACATTCTCAAGGGTAATTAGAGACAGACAACAAATGCTGGCTCAGCCAGCAACAATGTCCACTTTCATCCTAAACACAGCTCCAGCGAAGAGGCAGCATATTTGAAGAGGATGTGGAGAAGGAAGAGTGGTTTCATTAGGAACACAGTGCTGAGAGAGGAAGGAGCAAGTTTAAAAAGAGTGCAGAGAACAGGGAGTTGCTTCAATTTGAACACAGCACCAAGACAGGACAAGTTTAAGATCAGTGGGGAATGGCTTAATTATGAATATAGAGCCAAAAGAGAAGGCAGCAAGTTTAAAAGAGTGCAGATAGTGAGGAGTGATTTTATTCCATACTTGGTGCCAAGAGAAGAGGCAGCAAGTTTCAAGGAAGTGTGGAAAGCAGGGAGTGTTTTCATTCTGAATACATCAGTGAGAGAGGCTGAGTGTTTAAAAAAAATTCCAAGAGTAACAGGAAAAGTGTAAGTTTATTGATTCGTGAGAAGCTGCTGTTAGGGAGTGAATCTAAATAGCTTAAAGCAAAAAAGAAAGTGTCATTTATAAAGAAGGAGCAACTATTTGGATTTCAGGAAAGAACACCAGCAAAAGAGAAGTCAAATTTAATCAAGTCAAAGTAAAATAAAATATCAAATTAAAAGCAAAGCAAAACAAAGTTAGCATAACTGAAGTAAAATTAAGTTATTAGTAAGCTTTTGTAGTTAGATTACGTTTATTCTAAGGATAATAAATAGTTTTGAGAGTTATGGGATGGCAAGTCAGCAGGGCCAAGTGGGGCATACATCCTGCAATATATGTCATGCCATGTATCCCGGACAAACATGTTGCAGGAAGTGTCACTGGTTGTGTAGCTTGAGTTTTGGTATTTACAACATAAGCAGTGGCTGGAATCACTGTTGTGCGCAGAGGACTATCTGTAGAGCATCCATAGGGAGATGGTCACATTGCAGATTAGAAGCATAAAGGCAGGGAAGGAATGGGTTACTGCCAGTCAGTCTAAGAAAATCAGGCAACTAATGCAGGAGTCCACTGAGTCTATTATATTTGTTAATCGCTATTTCATCTTAGTAATGAGTGAAAGCCATGGTTCCTCAGGGAAGTGCAGCAAGAGACATGTCCAAGGTCTTTCAACTGTTCAGAAGGGAGAAATAAGAAAGGAAGGGCAACATTGATAGAGTCCATAGTCTTTAGACAGGTAAATCTGTAACATGAAATTTGATTCCAGGATGGTGTGTCTCTTCCTTTGTGTCAGGGTCAAGGCCATCATAGAGCAGTTGGACGACATCATTGCAGGGAAGTGAGGTCAGCCAGAAATACCAATAACACAGGTTGGTACAAGGTTAGGGTCCTGAAGGCAGATTTCAGGCAGTTAGGAAGGAAATTAAGAAGCAGGTCCTCAAGAGCAGTAATCTCAGGATAACTCCCAGTGCCATATGCATGTGAGATAAAAACAGAAGAATCAACTGACCGAACAAATGGCTGGAGAACTGGTATAGGAGGGAGGGCATCAATTTCTGAGGCACTGGGACCTGTTCTGGGGAAGGTAAGACAGGGTCAATTGGAGTAATATCCTCGCAGGCATATTTGCTACTGCTCTTGGGTTGGGTTTAAGCTAGTTCATCAGGGCGATGGGAACATGACAGATAACCCAAATTGTTATGGCATTAAGTTGTTAACAGGAATTAGAAAAGGACTGCAAGGGAGACCCAAGACAGGAGAAATAAAGCCAAACATCAAGTACACCTTGAACATGGAATGATGTGAAAAATAGACAAGGTAAAGGCACACTATCCAAATGAACAGACATTCATAACAAGATAGATGATTTAAAAGTCCCAAATGTAATTAAATAGTTAAGATATAATTGCCATTCCAGAAATATGGCTACATATTGACCAAGACTGGAAACTGAATATTCAAAGATATGTAATATTTACGAAGGACAGACAAGAAAGGAAAGGTGAAGTTGCACTGATAGGAGATGCTTAGGGAACATCTCTCAGATTGGAAGAACAATGTGTGGAATCTGTTTGTATAAAACAGTGAGCAGCAGCTGACATTGGGTGGAGTTATTTATAGGCCACCAAATAGTAGTCATATGTGGGGCATAGTATACATCAGGAGATGAGAACAGCTTGTAGCATATGCAACACAGTAATTATGGGTACTGCAATCTGCATATAGACTGGGTAAGTCAACTGAAGACTAAAGCTGTGGAGGACAGGTATCTAGAATGTTTTAGGAATGGTTTTCTAGAGCCAACTAGAATACAGGCTATTCTGGACCTAGTATTACATAATGACTTGTAAAAGAACCTTTAGGAATGAGTGACCACCATACGATTAAACCTTACATTTTGTTTGAGAATGGGATAGATCAACATGCTAAATCTGTTAAATCAGAGTGTTAACTTTGAGCCAGAGAATTTATGAAAGCATAAGCACAAATTGGCTGAGGTGGATTGGGAACATTAAAAGACACGGCTGCACATGGGAAATGGACAAACTTGTACAGGAATTGAACATGTGCTATTGGCATCACTCTGCTTTGCAAACTAGCTGTGCAGCCAACCAAGCTATCTGACCTTCAAACTCATGGGCTTCTCATCGCATCATTCCAATAATGCATATTGTGGATACATGAGCATGATCTCTCTTGTGTGACAGATTCACTCTTGTGCCTCCATCATTTACCCATTCACTGTCTGGGGTTGGCACTCCTGTTTACCATCAGCAATTTAACAGTCACTTTTCTGTCCAAACTCCAAAGTCTCCTTGTCCTTGGGGGTCACAATCTTTCAGAATGGTACATCTAGGTCCATTTTTGAGGTTATGTACTGAATTCTCCTGAAAAGGAAAGATTAATTTTACTTCACTTTGTTCTGGTAATGTGCGTGTCACTGCCTAATCCAACATTTATTGTCCATCCCTAATTATCCAGAGGGCAGCTAAGAGTTAACCACAATATTTAAGACAGATCAGGTGTGAATGGCAGATTTCCTTTCCCAAAGGACATTAATGAATCAGATATTCATACCCATATCCCCAGAATGGTAGCCGGGTAATCTAGTTTTCTGCTCCAGTGACATTATAAATATACCATAGCCTCCCGCGAGATTGTTAACTTCCCCATAGAAACAAGTACATTGCCAGCACTAGTGACAGCCTGAGGTCACATGAAGCCCTCGATGCACCAATCTTGAGGGACCTTGTGAGGGTCAATAGTGACAGACCTGGTGCCTCTCACAGAGGTGCAACATTTAGCTGCTGCCTGATCCCAGTGCTGGTGATCCTGTTACGTGGGGGTGACTCCATGGTTACTGACATCCTGTGTGATCTCTGTCCAGTCTTGCTTGTTCAGGCAAATACCTTGTCCCTCCTGTCCCTGAGGAAGACAACCTCTCACCTTGCCTTCATACCCAGAGCAGAATCTATAGGGAGGCATCGCTGAACCATGAAGCAGCCTGCAGTTCTCCTTCATGCATTCTTGCTGAAGGTTTCCCTTAAAATTCTCAGCTTCCCCTGCAGTCACTATTAAATGCCCCAATACTGACAGTCTTTTCAAAGTGGTACCACCAATTATTAAGGAATTACCTCTGTAATCTCCCAACATGCCCTCAGCCCCATATCTCCCCACTGCTGAGTGGCCACCTACCAGAAAATCATATGCGACCAGCTATTTCCTACAACATAATGGCTAGCGCTGCTGCCAGACACTTGGGTTCAATTCCAACCTTGGGTGATTGTCTGTGTGGAATTTGTGTGTTCTTTCTGTGTCTGCACGGCTTTCTGCCAGGTTTCCAGTTTCCTCCCACAGTCCAAAGACGTGCAGGTTAGATGGATTGACAATAGTGAATTGCCCATAGTGTCCAAGGATGTTCAGGCTAGCTGGGTTAGCCATGGTAAATGTGAGGTTATGGGACTAGGGTGGGGGTGCTGGGTCTGGGTGGGATGCACTTCAGAGGATCAGTGAGAACTTAATGGGCTGAATGGCATCTTTCCATACTGTTTGGGATTCTATGATTCTATGGCCTGCAGAGCAACAAAATTTATCTTACAAACATCATTCTTTTGAATTTCCTGACCAAACAAGTGAAGACTTGCAATAATACACCGTTATAAAAGTGAAATAAAATGAGCACACCTCATCGTCCCAGGTGATGGTATGCAGTGAATATCAGCATGAGTTGACAGAATGATTTTAGTAGGTGGCATGTTGCCAAAATATTGTCATCGGTAGAGGCATCTGTATGTTCATTAAAAAGAGCTGCAGCAAAGCAGGTTCCAAGAAAATGATGAGAGGGAATTTGAACTCCCTGCAGCACACCAGATGATGCGCTAAACAACACACAAATATGACAGGTACTGATCGACAGTTTTTCCTTTTCTGAAATCAGAAGGATGGAATGCAAAATTCTGTATTTGCACTTTAGAGGGAATTGGCTGCATTTGTTTTTGGCACAACCTTTTTGGGGGTTTACTATTATCAGTTTCCCACAAGCAGCAGCTGACTTGGAGCTCATGACAACATGCAAGCCACCTGCCTGCTTCTATGTTTCTGGTACAGATATCAGTGTGAGATGCCAAGTACTAATTGCAAGCAATGAGCTGATACCATACATTACCATGTGATCTCTGAACATTGGTTTCAGTGTTGTCTACAGCTTTACCTCCAGCATTAGGCATATCCGCGATGACTTTATCACAAAGAGAAGAACATTCCTTCAGCTCCTTCTGCTGCATCCCTTCTTGCCCTTGTTCACCCGTCAAAACCAAGCTATTCCTACACTGGCTGTGAATTCATACTTCACTTCAGTTTTTTTTCATGTCTCTCCATCTCCTGACTATTTTCACTCTAAACTGCTGACATTCAATCTCTTTTCCTGGTTCCATGCTTGTTGACATTACAAATGAATCTCTCTCTGCAAGTAGCTTCGAAAACACCGATTGGACCCATTTTCCGAAAGGTCCACCCTCAACACGTTATCCGTGCAATCTAACCCAAATCTCTAAGCTCCTCCTCAGTTCCATTGTTCTTGAGCATTCTAACAACTGTGCTAATCTTTCTTCATTTATCCAGCTCAGTGAGGCAGCACTTCCCTGGATCCATATTTACATAAGCAATCATAGCTAGAGCTTAAAAACACAACATTATAAGAAGCAGCAGACTATTTGATCCTTTAAACCTGTCCCATCTTTGCTGAAACTCTACTTCAAACCTACCTTCCCAGAATATCCAATGTACACTTAATTCCTTTCGGAGACCAAACTCTGTCAACCTGTACCTTGAATAAACTCAACAGCTCAACATCTTCAGCTTTCTGGGAGAAAAAACCACAAAACTTCAGAGATATTTCAGGATAGAAACTTATCCACATCTCAGTTTCAAAACTATGTGTTAAATTTTACCAGACATCAATGAAGTGCCAATTTTGGTATGTCTCATGAGGGATTTCTCGTCGTGAGTCCCCAGTTTTTTCATGCTTTTTTCTTAAGGTTGCATCATTAGTTATGCACCACAACTGTACGGTGTCCTATGTGCACTCTATTCCATTCAGTAATGGTGGAAGTATTTGCCACTGTCTCAACCTCTCGGGATTCCTCATGTCAGCTCCATTTTCAAAAGTCCTGTTGTGCACCAGGTCAAGTGCTGCTAACAAGGTGTTGTCCTTCTAAGTTTGCTTAGTGGGAAGGGAATCAAAAAAAGAAATGCTTCTGTGTGTCCTCTTCACTGCTTACTTTACTATTCAATTGTAACACCAGTAAACTTGGGTATTGCATACTTGGTACTCTCACCTAGATATTTTCCAATTAGCCTGGTCAAAGATGTCATTACATACCTCTGTAGCAGGTAAGACTTGAACCCAGGCATTCTGATCCAGAAGTAGGCACTTAGATTGTAAACAGCTAAGAGCCTAGTACTGATCTTGTATCCCTGGTAATTACAGATTTACAAAAATGTCCTGTTTATTAACAGTCTCCTGTTCCTGACTATTAACCAATCTTCAATTTGTGCAAATATACCACCCTCAATTCTATAATTCCAAATTTTGTACCATAACCTCTTCTGTGGCACCTTATTGATTGCTTTTGAAAATACAAATTGGCCACAGCACCTATCCATCTTAGTCTTTTTTTTAAATAAAAACAAACAGACTTGTCAAATATGAGTTTCCTTTCATAAATCTACGCTGTTGTAGCAAAACCAAATTATGATTTGCTAAGTGTCCTATTAACGTACTCCTCATGATAAACTCTACTATTGTGCCCCCTTGAAACAGGCTAACTGACCAATAATTAAGCAGTTTCTCTTTTCCTTCTTTCTTTAATAACAGGATTATGTTTTCAACTTTTCCAGAAACAATTGAGGAAAGGTAAAACCAATGCAGCAACTTTCTCTGCAATTATTCTTTTTAAAATTTTGTATACAGGGGTCCTAGATCCAGGGGAATTGTTGCCACTTTGTCAAATTACTTAAGTTCAGTACTATTTCTTGACTTAGATTGTTTTTTTTGTTTATGTTCCTCATTTTATAATGCTTGGTTCACCATTATTTCCAGAATTTGTTTTAATGTCTTCTACTGTGAAGAAAGGTACAAAGTATTTGTTTAATGTCTATGTGGTTTACTTATTCCATATTTATCAATTTACACATCTCTACCTTTAATGGACCCATATTAACTTTCAGCTTACATTATCTTTCCATTTACATAACTATCAAACAATTATAAATTATTTTCACGACTCTTGCAAATCTACCTTTTATTGTTCTTTTCTTTATCAATTTCACCCACAGTGATGGCAAATTTTTCACTTCCACATTATAATCTTTGAAGACTCCTAAGTCACAAACAAAACGCAATTGCAATGTCTATAATTTTGCAATTGATCCCATCTCCTTCTCCTGCCTAGACTGGACAAGATTCTGCACAGCTTTGATACCTTATTTAAAGCTGAGCTCAAATTCCAAACCCACTCCTTCTCCGTCACAAAAACAAACGTTACTTCCATCTCTGTGCCACCATCCACCTCTTTCCCCACAATATCCTAGCTGTGGCTGATACCATCAATGTCTTCATCACCTACATATTGCAGTAACTGTTCCCTGTCTGATGTCCCTCCCAGAAAGTCTATTCTTCTGACTCTTGACTTTCGTGTATCTCCTGCTCCTATCACTTTACGCTTCAAGGATGCTTTATATTTAGTATTGCTTGGAGGACTTTTGGCGGGGAACAAACACCAAAGTCGGAGAAATGAGTTCCAGCAGCTGTCCAGACCTGACATCAATATGCTGCCTGGCCTGCTGTGTTCATCCAGCTCTACACCTTGTTATCCCTGGCGTCAATAAGTTGTTTTATTTTGGTTCCCTTCCTTCTTTCTGACTCTTTGCTAATGACGCAATGCTGTGGATACACCAATGGCAGTCTTTTATCGAGAATTTACCTTTTCAGTGCCTCTAGAGATGTTCTTTTTCCCCCTTTGACGTTCAAGACGGGATTTGCAGAGAGAGCAGCTTACAGAAGAAAGATGAGGGAGAGTATTTTATCTTCTACTTCTCCACACGCAGAAGGGAGAGGAAGAGATAAATGACAGTCACCCAAGGCTGGAGTCGAAGACAGGTCACTGATGCTGTGAGGCAACAATGCTAACCACTGCCTCACCCTTCTCTTTGCAGCCCAGATGTTTCTTCTCTATTACCCTGATGCAAGTCTGTAACTATCTGTCCAGAAATCAATCTAGAGGTTGTTATTTCGATGAACTCTCCCGATCCTACAATAACTGGTGCCAATGGAAAAGCAAATCAAAAGACTGTTTCTAGGCAGAATTGCCCTGAACACAACCAGACAGTGCTGATTTAACAAGGTGTAGAGCTGGATGAACACCGCAGGCCAAGCAGCATTATAGGAGCAGGAAGGCTGACGTTTTGGGCCTAGACCCTTTATTTTCTGATGAAGGATCTAGGCCCGAAACGTCAGCCTTCCTGCTCCTATGATGCTGCTTGGCCTGCTGTCTTCATCCAGCTCTACACCTTGTTATCTCAGATTTTCCAGCATCTGCAGTTCCTACTATCTCAGAGCTGATTTATTTGGGATTTTCCATCACTGCTTGAATAAGGAAATATCATATGTGCAACTCACAATGTACTCCAGTAACTTGTTTTTAAATCTGTAACGTATGCTTAAACAACTTCCTTGGTTTAAAACAATATCTGTGTTTTCCATACCAGTACAAGAAAAAAAGTGATCTTTATAATAGAATCCAGCGCGGCCAGCTTCAACAGTCAAGGGAATTGTGTATTGTCAGTCAGGAGCTGCAAAGTTGCAGCGAGGGTCTCGTCTGTTATATACGTGGGGTTGATCAGAGGTCTGGGGTGGATATGATCCCAGGTGTCCATACATTGATCAGTAAGGAGGGTGCAAGGGTGATTGTAACAGCAGCAGGGAATCACCGGAACAAAGGGATAGGGATGTCGAGACTGCAAGCAGAATTAAAGACATTTGTGGAGGTGGGAACAAAGACAGTGACAAGGGAGATTTCAAGGTGAATGTGGGGAATGTGAAACAGCATCAGAGGGAATGCTAGGCCACAGCAGAGGGCGTCGTTGCAAGGAACTAATAAGAGTGTAGAGGAACAGGGTCCTCTTAAGGATAATGTGCGGATTCAGTTGGCAGTTAGGAAGCCAAGTTGAAAGTTAGCATTCATTTTGAGAGGGCTAGAGTACAACAGCAAAGATGTAATGCTGACACTATATAAGTCTCTGGTCAGACCAGATTTGGAATATTGTCAGCAGTTTGGGCCTGTCAAAGGAAGGATTTGCTGGCCTTGGAGATGGTCCAGAGGAGGTTTGCAAGACTGATCCCAGGGATGAAGGGCTTGTCATATGAGGACATGAGCTGGAAAAAGCTCTCCTTGTGCTTGACAAGGCTCAGCTGCATCAGACACTACAAGGCAGATAGGACATGACTCAAATCCAGTTCTAGTTGATGCCAGTTTGGTGCAGGAGACGATCATGGACTGTCAAGGTGAAGATGCCAGAACTGTTTGCACAGGAGACAAACTGTATCCTGTATTCATTCCCTTTGGTTTCCTTTTTGCTGGTTGCCAATAAAAGCCCAGGTTTGGATTCATTTGAATGCTTCTTGTATGTGATGTTCTCCTACTGGACAATGACAAGATTTAGCTGACCACTAGGTGCCAGGGAAAGAGGATCAGGGACTCAGGGAGAGTGTTTCAATGGTTTGTATCTAACAACAGGTAAATTGTATGGACTGGTGGGTAAACTGAAATTAAGGTGAGCGAATTGGTTATATATGCAATAGAAGGTTTGCAATATCAGTTAGGTTTGTGGGCAGCATGGCTTTCTGGCTACAGTTCCATTACATGGCTAATAAATGGCATCATCAGATTGCCAATGTTCGTCCAGGTGCACAGTGGACTTCCAAAGATGGTGTGATCACGAGGGATGCCAATCATTCAGTGGGTATCCACTAAGTGGCAAATTGTTCTGGGGACAGCATGTGGTAAGATGGGGCTAAATTGGATGAGAGAAGCCATAGGATTGTGGCAAATAATTGATGAGATGCATTTGGCAAGATACAATGAGAAGTCTCAATACATCTAACAGTGAGATTCCCTCCAAACGACTGGATGCAGTTTGTACTTAGCTAAATAATTTAAAGTTCACTGTTATTCCAGTCATGTTGTTACATTCCATCATCCAAGATCTTGAACACTGATGCCTCAACTTCACCAGATTTTATCCAGTTATTTTTGAAGCTGCTAGTAGCTTTTCCAATTTTATTTTGAATTTGTTTCCCAGTACCCATATCAATAGTCACTTTGCTGCCAAAGTGCATGAATGTATCAGCCTTTTCAACAGTTATTCGTCAAACTTGAAGCACAGGCTCTCAAGGCCAATGTTAATACCCCAAATTTTGTTTCTATCTGTGATCAATTCAAAACTGCTGCACTTTCTTTTTAGAGGTCCCTGTGGAAGCAAGAAAGGAATTGTGGATAGTTACATCTCTCTGATATGTGAAAATGGAAATTGTTGTGCCTTGGGCCTCATTTTGCTGTGTGACATTGGAAAATGTAACTCAGGGACAGCTCATGTTCAGTTGCGCCTACAATTGGGCAACTGCTAAATTTGTCAGTAAGACATTTTAAGTTATTCCGAGCACTCATCTAAAACAGGCATTGGGCACTCCGTACAGGTTATTGAGGAACTCACCATCTGATGGAGATGATCTCACAGAAATCTGTGAGAGTTCAGTGGATGTATAAAGAGTGATTTAAGTCTGAAAAACCTGATAAAATTCTCCATCAGATCATAGAAAGGTTACAATAAATGGTAGCCATTCAGGCAGCATGTCCTTGTTTGCTTCCTACATCTTGCCCCATGCCCATTTCTTGAGCAGGGAGTCCTGAAAATTAATCTCTTCAGGTAATTATCCAATTCCCATTGAGACAAATGATTGAATTTGCTTTAATGGATCATAAAGGATATAGGTTGAAGGCAAGTCAACATAAGTCACAGGATAGACAAGATTCAATTTAATGGTGGAGCAGTCTGAAGGTGATAAATGGTTTCTGTTGTTCTTCTGTCGTTGCTGCACTCATCATTCTTCAGTAGCTGTTTACTTTATTTTATTTTAAGTTGGAAAGCTTTTCTGTAGAATAGGAGAGGTAGGAGTCCTTCCATGGTTCCTTTGCAATTAGTCCCCACTATTCTCCATTTCAAGTTCCCTTCAAGGACATTTCCCCCAGGCAATTGTCAGCAACACAAGTAACCTGACGTTCATTCATCCTTTAAATATTCAAGCCGCTTCTGGTGGCACAACTGCAGGTGGTAAATCACACAAGAACTTTAATAAGGCTTAAGACCAACTTACAGTAACCTCAGATCTCTCAGTTGTCAGCACATCATTGTAGAAACTTAGAAACTAGGAGCAGGAGTAGGCCATTTGGCCTTTCAAAACTGCTCTGCAATTCATTGTAATCATGAGTGACTGTTTATCTCAAAGCCATACTTATGCTTTCTCCTTCTGCCCCATGATGCCTGTAATATCAAAAATTTATCAATCGCTTTATGGACCCCATTTCTTACCTCTTTCTCAAAATTTATAGATCGGCGTTCCATCTAACTAATATTTTTGTCAATTCTTTATTGTCAAATGAAATTGTTAAAGGGATGTATTCAGTCCCGCTCTGTTGTTATTGATGTTTTTCATCTGCTTTCCAGAAAAGGAACTATCATTTCATGTAAATGTGAAGAAAGTCATTGAGTCAGGCCTATTTTCCTTTCATTGAACCATTATACTTTTCCCTGTAAACAGGTCAGGCACTTCGTCTTGCCATAGGTGCCAGCATTCAAATGTGATGGGAGTAAAGGAATTAACTTCACCATGACTGTGCTTAATCACACCCACAATTGGTGACTCTATAACCACACGGAGTGCTGATGCCACAATTAATTACAATATGTATTAAAACTATGAACGAGGAAAGAGAATGAACTTGCGCCAAGTTTGTGGATGACACAAAATAGGTGAGAAGGCAAATGGTGAGGATGAGACAAAGAATCTAACGATGGATTTCGACAGGTTAAGTGAATGGGCAAAAACTTAAACAGATGGAATAGAATTTGGAGAAACGTGATGTTCTGCATTTTGACAGGAAGAATGGATAAGTCAAACATTTTTTAAATGGAAAAAAACTGCAGGAAACTGCAGCACAGAAGGAGTTGAGAGTCGTTGTGCATAAATCATTAATAGCTAGTATACAACTTCAGCGAGTAATAGGGAATTAGAATGTTGGCCTTTAATTCAATGGGAAGGGATATGAAAGTAGGGAGGTTTTGCTAAAACTTTGCAAAGTAATAGTCAGATTACAGCTGGTATACTGACAACAGTTTTCCTTATCTAAGAAAAGATACATTGGCATTGGAGAAAGTCTAGAGAAGGTTCACTAAGTTGATCGTGGGTGTCGGCAGTCTAGAGAAGGTTCACTAAGTTGATCGTGGGTGTCTTATGAGGTGAGGTTGGGTCTGTATTCATTGTAATTTAGAAGAATAAGAGGTGACCTTATGAAATACACAAGATTCTAAGGTAACGTGACAGGATAGATGCAGTATTGCAGCTTCTAGTTGTCCAGTTGTCTCTAATTTAGGACCAGAGGATTTTTGATAAGAAAATGGAGGTTGTAGATGGGATAGTAATTTGCAAGGATGGTGACAGTGAATTTTTTTTGGATCTTAACAGGGATGGAGATTTAAAGGAGAAATGGACAATACCTGAAGAAAGATAACCATTTAAATTATTAGCTAACATGGAGATGAGGAAAGGATATTGGGAGGTCAGCAGTTTAATGGGAATAGGATCAAGGGAACAAGAGGTGGGTTTCATTAACAAGATGTGGTCAGAGAAAACATGAGGGGGTAAGGAAAAAGCTAAGGAAGTATGTGGACAAGGCAGACCATTAGAGGACATTTGGCCAGACAGGGTAGTGGAAGGCAGGGACATGGCAGAGACAGCTGATTGGATGGTCTAAATTTTAGTGACAAAGTTCTTGATGTTCTTTGAATTGTTGTTGGAGGTGAAGGTGGAGTGGACAGGAGAGATCTATTTAAGATGCATGAGTTATCTTTACATTCTAAGATGATACTGGAATATTGCACAATATTAGCAGATGAGAGTAGGGCTAGTCAAATCAAGTATTGGATGGTTTAACCATTTGTTTGTCATATTCTTTCAAGTTTGTGTTCCTTAGACCTAAGTGGATGGTGAAGAGGGCTACATGGTGGGGAATGGTGAGGGAAGAGTTTTATAAGATTTGGGATATCAAGAGTGGCAGTGAGTGCATGGCTGATCAAACTGGTAGATGCAGAAATGTTTTGGCTATTGGAAGCTAAAGACTAAATTAATAATTGGACAGGGACATTGCCAAGTTTAGCCTCTCAAACGTACTAAGGTCAAAGGGAAAATGAAATCGGACAACTGGGCTTGCTGCTCATTTTAAGTCAGTGCTGAGTGTCAGCAGGATGCCAAAAATAAGCACAGAAGGAAGCTGTAGACATCTAATAAGGATTTAAGCCTAGGATAGCAGGAAGATAACTGTAAGGGTTAGGCTAGGGAATTGAGAAGGCTGAGTACCTGAGAGAGAAAAAGTGATAGAAGGCTCAATAACAGAAGAGAACATCGGGATAAAAAGAAAAATTAGAAGAAAGAGCAACAAATAGAAATAGATTAATGGGTTTGAATTCTCTGAGTACAGCTATGTTCTGGAATCTACACAATATCACATTAAAGTGTAAAGGTCGAATTAGGTTTATGATTGTTTAACTGCTTTTCAACCCTATCGTTTTGGAAATGAAACCTAGAGCTTTGTTTTTCAGTTTATGGTCTTGCTAATCTGTGTCACAACTTTTCATGCCTGGTGTATATATTTATGAGATCCTTTAGTTCCATTACCCCACCTTGACCTCCACCTTCCAGATGATAACTGACCTCTCTCTTCCTTTTACCAAAATAGACTGTCTCACTTTTAGTTGTATTGAATGGCATTTACCAATTTTTTGCTTTATCTGCAAGGTTAATAATGTCCTTCTATAACTTGTTGCAATCACTCTTTGGAAACTGCAAAGGTTGATAGCCCTGACAATATTCTGGCAACAGTACAGAGGATATATACTCCAAAACTAATTAAACCACTTAATTTAGCTCTTCATGTACATTTTCATAATTGACATCTACCCAGAAATGTGGAAATCTACCCATCCACAAAAAAGCAGGACAAATCAAATTTGCCTAACCACCATCAGTCTATTCTGGATCATCAAAAAACTGATGGAAGGGATCTTTGACAGTGCTAACAAGTGGCACTTACTTAGCAATAGACTATGCACAGCTACTCTGTCTAGTTTCCAGGGCCACTCAGCCTCTGACCTCATCAAAGTCTTCTTTCAAGCGCGGACAAAATTGCTGAACTCAAGAGGTGAGCTGAGAGTGAATTCCTTTGACATCAATGCATCATTTGGCTGAGTGTGACGTCATAAAATCCTCACAAAATTGAAGCCAATGGATATCATGGGAAATTTCCTCACTGGGCAGACTCAAACCGAGCTCAAAGCTTGTGGTTTTAAAGGTTACTCATCCTAGTAGCAGGACTTCACTGCAGGAACTCCTTAGAGTAGCATCCAAGATTCAGCCATCTTCAGTTACTTCATCAATGACTTTCCTCCATCTTAAGGTGCAAAATCAGAATGACCACAGATGATTGCACAATGTTCTGCACAGTTTGTAACTGCTCAGGTGCATAAGTAATCTTTATTTTTATACAGGACAACATTCAGGTTTGGTCTGAGAAGTGGCAAGTAACATTCATGCCACAAATTGCTAGGTAATAACACTCCCAACAAGAGAGAGGTTAACTCTCTTTGACATTCAATGTCATTACCATTGCTGAATCATCCATATTCAGTATCCTTGAATTTACAATTGATAAGCAGCCTAACTAGACCGGCAATATACCTACCATGGCCATAAAATTAGGTTAGAGACTGGGAATCCTACAGTGAGTAACTCACCTTGACTCACAAAATCCTGTCTCATTCTACAAGACACAATTCAGGCATGTGATGAGTACAGCCCCAACAACACCCGAAAAGCTCAACACCATTCAAGACAAAATAGTCTCCTTAGTTGGCAAATTATCCACCATCTTCAACAATCACTTCCTTCAATACTGATGTACATTCACATATGTTGTATCATCTCAAGCTGCACTGCTGTAATTTTCCAAGACTCGTTTGACAACACATACCAAACCCATGACCCACATCATCTAGAAAGCCATGCACAGCAGATACATGGGAGCACCAGTAACTGCAATTTCTCCTCCAAGTCACACACCATCCTGACTTGAAATTAGGTTATCACTCCTTCACTTTTGTTAAGCTAAATTCCTGGAACTTCCTTATAAACAACACTGTCTTTGTACCTACACCACATGGACTGCAGTAGTTCAAGAAGGTGGCTCACCACCGCTTTCTCTAAGATGACTAGGAATGGGCAATTACTGCCAACTCAGCCAGCAATACCTACATCATATGAATAATTATAGTCAAAAGAAGCCTGAGCTTTTTCCTCTTGAATTCCAATAAAAATCTATGCTGTCACTTGTTCCTTGACTTAACATGTTCTGAACCTATTCGTTAGTCTAGTAGAGGCCACCTTATCAAGGGCATTTTGAAAGATAAAATTAAAACTTTAAAATCCTCCTTAAAATAAAGATTTTAATCACCTGTGCTAATATGTCCTTGTGTAGCTTGGTGTTAATGTTTTTGCTCCTGGAGGCACCTTTGGAAGTTTTACTATCTTAAATATAAGTTATTCTTGTAAAATAGCACAAGTCAGAATTTAATAGAATTTAAGCATGTTGAAAAAATACACAACTTCCATTTACAAAACAATGAAACATCCTGAAATGTTCACATAGCATTATGAAAAGGAAAATTACCTCCTAGAAATTTTAACAAAGAAAAGATCAAACTCTTTAATATAGTGAAATGTATACAGGACAATTTGAGAATCAATTTAATTTTCAGATTACCCCCCAACTCAAATTACAAGATACGTCTTTTGGCCAGAAGCCTTTTTGATCCTTCATCAAATTACAAAGGCTAATTTTCCTGTCATTTTGCCCAGAAACTACTTATTTTTCCAGGTGCAACATGAACGGCCAGATTTTCCTACAGGGGGCAGGAAAGAAATGTTCTGACCTTTTCCCTGTCCTGATCTCACTCCCAGGGGATTGGTGTTGAGCTGGCAGACGCCACACCTGTTTTTTATAGGGGTAGTTGTTAAATAGTTGGACGACAAATTGTTCATCCAGTTATGGCTGTGAGGCTGAGAATAGGGCAGTACGGTGGCTCAGTAGTTTGCACTGCTGCCTCACAGTGCCAGGGACCTGGGTTCAATTCCACCCTTGGGAAACAGTCTGTGTGGAGATTGCATATTCTCCCTATGTCTGCATGGGTTTCCTCCAGGTGCTCTGGTTTCCTCTTACCATCTAAAGATGTGCACGTCAGGTGGATTGGCCATGCTAGGTTACCTACAGTGTCTGGGGTGTGCAGGCTAGGTGGATTAGGATTACAGAGATAGGGTAGGGGATGTGGGTCTGGGTGGGATGCTCTTCGGAGGGTTGTTGTGGACTTGATGGGCCAAATGGCCTGCTTCCACACTGTAAGGATTCTATGATTGGAGGTGGAAATGAAAGTATACCTGTCCAAATTAAATTGGCCACAACAGCCATTTATTTTGTTGTTATTTTACTCAATGAATTATAGGAGTAATTATGGAACAGAGAAATTGAGAAACCTTGACAGGTTTCTCCTCACTTTACAGACACAGAACAGAATGCCTTCCTTGTGGCAGTGAGAGAGAGAGAGGAGGGTTTGAAAAAAATAGCCAACCTCCTCAACCAAGTAGACGTGAATGACAATGAGTCAGAGGCTGTGCAGAGGGAATAAGTTCAGGAGGATCTGGCTGTAGTAGCAGAAAAGTTTCAATAACTATGTGCTGGAAAAGCACAGTAGGTTAGACAGCATCTGAGGAACAGGAAAGTCAATATTTTGGGCCGAACACCTTCGTCAGGCCTGGGAAGGGGGAGGGGAGCGCAGTAGTAAATGCAGGGGATTGGGGCTGGGGGAAAGGTAGGTAGGATGGTGATAGGTGGATGCAGGTAGGGGGTTATTGTGATTGGCCTGCCTGTTTGTAGGATTTGTGGAACAGTCCCTCTACTACAACTACATCAACACCATCCCTCACCTCTTTCTCCATTATATTGATGACTACATTGTTGCTGTAGTAGGGAGAGATGTATGGCAGCTTCCATAACCAAATTCAAAACTCCAAACCAGCTACTGAAAGCTAAACTAAAACCTTGGTTTTGTGGGAGTCTGACTCAACCCATTTATGCTGCATCTATTGTTCTAACTTTTAAAAAAAGAACCCAGGAATCTCACAAGCTGTTTACTTTATTGGCTTGGGACAGACAACTCGGTGCCTTTGTCTCAACCTCCGTTCATAGAAAAGAACAGGACAAAATACATCTCTTAAAGCATCACACAGCTGGTAGAAAAGTGACCCTGTTCTTGGAAGAATCTCTTTTTGTGGTCCCACATCAATTGAATATTGAGGGATTGATGATGAATCCAACAAGCTGATTGAATATGAGCAATCAATAATGTCCTGAATCTGGAGAAATACAGAATTTAATGCAAAACAAACCATCCACCTGCAAGGTCCCATCTGTCTGAAATTATAGGTGCTACCCAACTCTTTCTTTTACATTCATTCACAGGTTGAGGGTGCCGCTGACCAGGCAGAATTTATTGCCCATCCCTGATTGCCCAGAAGGCAGTTAAGAGTCAACCACATTGCTGTGGGCCTGGAGTCACATGTAGGCCAGACCAGGTAAGAATGGCAGTTTGCTTCCCTCAAGGACATTAATGAACCAGATGGGTTGTGCCAACAATTGACAATGGATTTATGGTCATCATTAGGCTCTTAATTCCAGATATTTATTGAATTCAAATTTGAACCCGGGACACCAGAATTTTATCTGAGTCTCTAGATTAACAGTCCAGCGATAATACCACTAGGCCATCGCCTCCCCATATGAAGTGAGCATCAGTAAGTTGCAGGCTACAGTGGTATGAAGCCTCTGTGAGACACCACCAAATTCCACAGCTGATCCTTGAATGGACCAAAGGCAAAAGCATTCAATTCATCATAGTCTTACCAGACCATTGAGGTGCTCTCCCATTAAAGAGAGAGACAGCTCATGGTGATTTAACTTGAGCGCCACCATACTCAGGCAAGAGGAGAGGTTGAGAAGGAGAGTCCTTCATATTAATCTCATCCAGTGTGGAAATTGAACCTACACTATTAGCATCACAGTGCTTTCCAAACCAACCATCCAACTGAGCTAAACTGACCTGCCACAAAGACATTAGAATATAGAACATAGAACAGCACAAGAACAGGGCCATCGACCCCCTCCCTTTGTCTGTGCCTACCATGATGCCATTCTAAACTAATCCCCCTGTATACAGTCTATATCCCTCTATGCCCTGCCTGCTAATGTGTCTCACTAAATGCCTGTTAAACATTGCCATTGTATCTGCTTCAATAACCTCCCCTGGTAACAAGTTTCAGGCATCTGCCACCTTCTGTACCTTAAACCCATGCCCCCTAATATTTGACATTTCCACCTTAAGAAAAAAGACTCTGACTATCTACCCTACCCATGCCTCTCATAATTTTAAATACTTTGACAGCTTCTGAGGATCTAGAGAAAATATCCAACAAACCTGGTTCAATCAAGGCAACATCCTGGTCAACCTTGTTTGCGGCCTCTCCAACGCCCTCACATCCTGCCTATTGTGTGGCAACCAGAACTGCACACAATACTCCAAATATGGCCTGACTGCAAAACGGCTTGCCAACTTTTGCAGTCAATGCCCAACTGATGAAAACAGTTATGTCATATTCCTTCTTTACCACCTTTACTACTCATGTAGGCGTTTCAGAGAGCAATGGACTTGCATCTCAAGATTCTTCTGTTTATCAATATGCCTAAGGATGTCTTACTATTTACTATTAATTTCCTGTTATGTTTGACCTCACAAAATTCATAGCCTCACAATTGCCTGGTTAAACTCCATCAGCCATTTCTCTGCGCAACTTTCCAACTGATCTCTATCCTAACGAATCCTTTAGCAATCTTTCTCACTATCCACAACTGCACAAAATTTCATGTTGTCTGCAAGCCAATAATCAGACTGCCTACATTTTCATCCAAACCATTTTTAAATATTGCAAACAACAGAGGACCCAGCATTGATCTCCAGTCAGAATACAAAACCATCCACAACTACCCTCTCTCTTTTATGACCAAGCCAGTTTTCTACCCAACTGACCAAGCCAATTTTGTATCAATTGAAGGCCACAGTTACTTCAATAATGACTGCTAGGGCAAGACAAGCAATGCTATGAGATCTGCTATGACTTCAGTGACCATCTAAATTAAAGATAGAAAAATTCTGCAGGTCATGCAGCATATAGTCAAGAAACACAATTACTATTTCAACAACCCTTTATCAGAATTTTACAGACACCTCACATATCCTAGCTCTGTGGCCTGATCAAATTTCCACCGAGGATTTCAAATCTTTATCTTTTTACCAGTTCAAATAGATCTCACCCCAGGATGCTGAACTCCAGAATGTCCCTTTTCAATAACTGAGATGTCTACAAGAGTGCTTTCAGTTTTAATGTGCTATACAAATATGAGGCCAATAGTCTCCCTAATCCTTGTTAATATCCAACAGCCAGAAACTCCAGTACTCCTGGCACTTGACACAGATTACCTACTTCAGGTATGCTGGCGCTGTCTTGAACCAGCGTGAGGAATGAGCAGGAAAGCTGACCAAGCTGTTAAACTGAATTACTGCTGTCCTTATGTTTCTGGCGAGTCTTTTTTTGTGCAAGAATGTGAGGGCTCCGGGCAATTTCAGCACTTTTTGTTCATTCCTAATTGCTCTTGAGAAGGAAATAGTGAGCCACCACAGAGAAATTCTAGCCTATACTTGCAAAGCATTCCCCGCAGGTAACAATTTCAATAAAGTCACCTTCCTTTGGTAATATAGCAATGATTCTGCCCTGCCAAATTTTGTATTATCTTTGTGCCATAATTCTATTCAGCCGTATTGTTAACCTTTGTATCGCTAATCATCCTGCAGTCAAATACTTCTGATATTATACCACCTACTCACAGCAATTGTCTATTCATCAGCTGCTTTCCTGCCTTGCTGATCCGATGCTCAATGACATAAGAGCACTCAAGAGCTAGAAAAAGCTGCTCAGCCAAGTTGAAGCTTATCCCTGTCAGTCTTGTATCAAACTGCCTTGTGGCTTAATTTGCTTTTAGTGCACTAATTGTACATTAAATGACAGTTAATTGTTTCTTTTTCTTCGTGCAATTTGCAGCTTCACTCAGAAAAAGTTCTTGGAGGCTGGGTGTTTCAAAATTAATTGTCAACTGAGCAGCTGCAGTAATTCTGTTGAGCTATTGTTAAGCTGATAACCAGGTATTTACTGAACTCAGATCTACAAAAGCTGGTTAATTCTCTTGAACAATGTGCATGCCTATAATTTTTATTTGTTGTAATATTCAGTATGGATAAAGGTACAAGAATGCGTATCCAGGATATTAGTTCATGGCCACAGGAACAAGCATGTTTGCTTTTACTTATTAGAAGATGTGAGCCAAGATTGAAATAATTATTTGCAAGATTTCCAGGATTGTCAGTTAAAATTGCTGAGTTTTACCGACATTTTCTCTTTTAATGAAAATGAAATTCAGTCATGCCTGTCACATTGACCTACATATTCATGATATGGATAAAATGCTTTCTATTTTGCAATATAAGTCAGAGAACGTGACAAATAATGTAATACTCTGGAATAGGTATTATGCATTATTCAGTTCCTGTGCACCATTCAGAAAGAATCATTTTCAAAAGTATCAACCATTCATCCAAAAGTTGCCGTTTCTTGGCCTCTCCTGCACAAAATCCTGATAATTTGGCATTGTCTACCTTTGCTGCCTGACATTCATATCTGGTTCTGCAATATGTTTGAATAAAATTCCTATCCCTATGTTTAAATCTCTTCACCTCCTGAATTATCAGGAACCTCCAACAATCCTAACTGCTAGAACTCTCCATTGCTCGAACTCTGGAATTTATGTGTTGTGTTTGGTCTCACAGTCAGTATGTCAGTTCACCATCTGGACACATGCTCAAGATATCATTACTGTATGATAGTTTGTGACCAGAGGATATGAAAGTCTCAGACTCCATTTTAACACAGATCACTTGAAGCATGACATGGTGACGGAAGGACATAACTGAATAGCTAACTGAGGTGCCTGTGAATGTGATATTTGCATTGTTAATGACTGACAAGAAACATCTCTTGTTCCTTTCAGTATCACGTCACATGAGTTTGCAATCTCCCTTTCCCTTCACCCGATCATTGGCAGATGTGTTTTCAGATTCAAAGGGCAAACTCTTGGATGGGTTTACAGTAAGTTAAAATTCTACATCTGGGCTCTACTTTATACAATTTTGTCCCTAAATTCACTTACCTTTCCACTTCAACTTCTCCTTTCAGATCTGACTAAAAAACCCACTTCCAAAGTTAGGTGAATCCTTCTTAATTGCTCTTTCTTTGGATTAGCACTCACTTTACTGGACTATATGTTTGTTCCCAATTTTGGAATGTTTTCTCCAGTGAAAGCAGCGTATAAGAGTAAGTTGTTGTTGTGAATTCATTTGCCATCTGTCCTCCTTTTTAAGTTTTCAATTTGAATACTAGTCTGGAAAGTCACATATAAACATGTCATGATAATACTAGGTTAAATATCAGCATTTGCAGTAAATGTCAGTTGTATTAGAAGTGACATGCTGAGCCTGAACACAAACTCACTCACCGAAAATTAATTTCAGCTTTTCCATTTTCCAGCCCGTTCTTGGTTCTCTTGTCAATTAAAATCTTGCCCAGCTCAGTGTTGAATATTCTAGGCATGCCCACCTTGAAGAAGTTCTGCTCCTCTCTCCGATGGGATTTCCGTTCCAATTTCTCTTCTTGCCCCGCGACTTTAATTTCACTGTCACTCCTGGTGTTTGACCAAGTATTTGCGAAAACTCGTTTCCACAGCCATATCACATTCCTCAGTGACTGCCTCCGGCTCAGACTCACCCCACGTGGATTCCAACTGAAGTTTCATCCCTCATGTTTTGAATCCTTCCAGGATTACAGGTATCTCCGTGATGTTCAATGTTCCATGGACAGCTGCTCTCGCCGCATCCTGAGATCCACACTCAGTGCCATGCGGCGTCACATGCACACTCTCAACATTTCTCTCCAACAGCATCACTTCACACTGGCTCAGGGTTGCACCACTCCACAGTTCCATTTCATCCTCCAGATCATTTGTCGTGCTAACAAGAAAACTTTTCTTTTACTTTCAGGCATCAAGGCCCACAAGGTGCAACAATTCAAATATACCCATGGCGGTCTGAAACCTTCCTTTCCTCCCCTTTCCGCTGACTCATCCTCTCCCCCAACCCCCCCCCCTCCTGTCGGGTATTCACCATCCCTCCTAACCTTCCACTCTCGGATGCTGAACGTTCTATACTCAGCAAAGGCCTCAGCTTTATTCCTCTGTGTCCTCACCTTAACGAATTTTGGGCACGACATGACATCGAACTCTTCTTCTGCCATCTTCGCCTCCAGGCCCATTCTTTGGACAAGAGTCCTCTCCCCATCCCACAGACCCCTTTGCCCAACTCCAACACGCTCCCTCCACCTGGACCCCTCCCTCCAGCCTTTTACCTGCACTCAATCTGTTCATTGAAAACTGTCGACGTGACATTAGTCACCTCAATTTTGCTGCCCCTCTCACCAAATCCCACCTATTTCCCTCCAAACTGACTGCATTGCGTGCACTCAGATCTAACCCTGACTTTGTCATTAAGCCTGCCGATAAGGGTGGTACTGTTGTAGTCTGGCATACTGACCTCTACCTTGCAGAGGCTGAGCGCCAACTCTCAGATATCTCCTCCTACCTTCCCCTGGACCATGACCCCACCATGGCACATCAGGCCATTGTATTCACGATGGTAACTGATCTCATTTCATCCGGCGATCTCCCCCCTTCCACTTCCAAGCTAATAGTCCCCCAACCCTGCACAGCACGTTTCTACCTCCTGCCAAAAATCCACAAACAGGACTGGCCGGGCAGACCCACTGTTTCAGCCTGCTCGTGCCCCACAGAACTCATGTCTTCCTACCTTGACTCAGTCTTCTCCCCCCAGTCCAATCCCTACCCACGTACATCCATGATTCCTCTGACGCCTTACGCCGGTTTCAAAACTTCCAGTTTACCAGTTCCAGCCACCTCCTCTTTACCATGGACATGCAATCCCTTTACGTGTCCATTCCCAACAGGAGGGTCTTAGGGCTCTCCGCTTCTTCCTGGAGCAAAGGGCTGAACCATCCCCACCAACCACCACCCTCCTCCGCTTGGCTGAGCTTGTCCTCACCCTCAACAACTTCTCTTTCAACTCCTCTCATTTTCTTCAGGTAAGAGGGGTTGCCATGGGTATCCGCATGGGCCCTAGTTATGCTTGTCTCTTCATGGGCCACATGGAACATTCCTTGTTCCAGTCCTATTCCGGCCCCCACCCATAACTCTTTCTCTGATACATCGATGATATCATCGGTGCTGCATCCTCTCTCGTCTGGAATTGGAAAACTTCATTAATTTTGCCTCCAATTTCCAGCCTGCCCTCACTTTCACCTGGTCTATCTCTGACTCCTCCCTTCCCTTCCTCGACATTTCTGTTTCCATTTCTGGGGATAGACTGGCCACTAATATCCATTACAAACCCACTGTCTCCCACATCTACCTGGACTATACATCCTCACACCCCACTTCCTGTAAAGACTCCATCCCATTCTCTCAGTTCCTCCGTCTCCGTCACATATGTTCAACTTCAACAAGGGAGCCTCTAAAATGTCTACCTTCTTCCTCAACCGAGGATTCCCCACCTCCGTTGTCGACAGGGCCCTCAACCAGGTCCGACGCATTTCCCGCACTTCCGCCCTCATCCCTTCTCTTCCCTCCCACAGCAGCGATAGGGTGCCCCTTATCCTCACCTACCATCCCATCAGCATCCACATCCAGAACACCTTCAGACACCATTTCTGCCACCTCCAGCGAGATGCCACCACCAGACACAAATTCCCCTCTCCTCCCTTGTCTGCCTTCCGCAGGGACCGTTCCCTCTGGGACACACTGGTCCACACTTCCATCACCCTCAACACCTCCCCACAGCCCTATGGCACCTTCCCCTGCAACCGGCGAAGGTGCAACACCTGCCCATTCACCTCCTCCCTCCCCAGTATCCAAGGGCCCAAACATACCTTCCAGGTGAAGCAACACTTCACCTGCACTTCCCAGAATCTAGTCTACTGCATTCGCTGCTCACAATGTGGTCTCCTCTACATTGGGGAAACAAAGCGTAGACTTGGCAACCGCTTTTCAGAACATCTTCATTCTGCTCACAAAAAAGACCCTGAACTACCTGTTGCCTGCCACTTTAACGCACCACCCGGTTCCCTGGCCAACATCTCTGTCTCTGGCCTGCTGCAGTGTTCCAGTGAAGCCCAACGCAAGCTGGAGGAACAACACCTCATTTTCCACTTGGGGACCCTACAGCCCTCTGGACCCAATATTGAGTTCAATAATTTTAGGGCCTAAACTCTCCCATATCCCAGCCCCCCACCCCACACACCAGGCCTTGTTACCACATAACCTGCCACTACACACCCCCTGTTCTTAGTCACTAACAGTCCCCATTAACAACTATTCACCCTCCCAGCCTGATCGTGAGTAACTCCTTTGTCTGTCCATCTGTCTTTCTCTCTCTTTGGGCTCTATCCTATCGTTTACTCCCTACCCCACCCAACTCCCTATTTTCTGCATATAAACTGACATTTTCCCAGCCACCATCAGTTCTGAGGAAGCGTCACCGGACCCGAAACGTTAACTCTGTTTTTTCCTTCACAGAAGCTGCCAGACCTGCTGAGCTTTTCCAGCAAATTTGTTTTTGCTCCTGATTTACAGCATCTGTAGTTCTTTCAGTTTTTACTAAATATTT
The DNA here is from genome assembly GCF_021869965.1 of Rhincodon typus. Lineage (NCBI taxonomy): Eukaryota > Metazoa > Chordata > Chondrichthyes > Orectolobiformes > Rhincodontidae > Rhincodon > Rhincodon typus. Next base: position 20,893,485 of record NC_063334.1, on the reverse strand, counting down.
ACAATGTCACTACAACCACTGCTCACTGGCAAGAAAACTCTAAAAGATAAATAGTACCTGCCACATACATGGCCACTTCCATTTAGAAGGATAAGGGCAGCCGATACATGGGAACATCAGCACCTGCAACTTCCCCTGCAAGCCACTCACCATCTTGACTTGCAAACATATTGCTGTTCCTTCACTATCGCCAGGTCAAAGTCCTGAAATTCCCACCCTTATGGCATTGTGGATCTAGCAATAACACATGGACTGCAGTGGCTCAACAAATCAGTTCACCATCACCTTCTCAAGGGCAACTAGGGATGGGCAATAAATGCTGCCCAGCCAAGTGATGCCCACATCCAACATCCCACAAAAGAATTAAAAATAACGCTGTGAGCAAAGCAATTCTTTCTCATCTCCATCTTAAATTTCCACCCTTCCTTTATAAACTTTGCCAAAGAGTTCTAAATTTATCCAAGACAGAAAACATTCCCTGAGCATTAATCCTGCGCATGTTTCAATCAGAACTGCTCTCATTCTTCTAGACTCCACTGAGTACAGGCCCAACTTGCTCAATATTTCCTCATTAGTCAACCTCATCATCTCAGGAATCAGCTTTTTCCATTGCAAGCATATAATTCCTTAAGTGAGAAAATAAAATGAACACAGTACTCGTAGAGCTATCTTAACAAAGTCCTCATCAACTGTAATAAGATTTCCTTATATTTAAACATCTTTGCCTTGCCAATTACATGCTGTAATTGATTCCGTATTTTCTGAGACTTATGCACAAGGACACCCAGATTCCTCTGTACTGTTGCATTCTGCAGTCTCTCTCCAAGTAAACAATGTTATGTTTTTCTCTCCCTTCTGCCAAAGTGATCGACCTCACATTTTCTCCCACATTATACTTTGTCTGCCAAATTTTGTCCACTCCCTTATCCTGTCAATATCTCTTTGCAGACTCTTTGTATCCTTCTCATGACTTGCTTTCCTGCATATCTTTGTATCATTAACAAGTTCAGTTACAGAATAGTCAATATATCATTAAAGCTATCAACATAGATCAGAAAGAGTTGAAGCCCAAGCACACAGATCCCAGTGGTAATGCACTGAAGGGAGTGCAGAGGAAATTCACCAGGATGTTGCCTGCATTGGAGCATTTTATCTATGAAAAGAAGCTAGATAGGTTTGGGCTGTTTTCTTTAAAGCACAGAAGCTCAAGGGGACTTGACAGATGCGTATAAGATCATGAGGGGCATGGACAGTGGATAGGGAACAGCTGTTCCCCTTGTTGAATGGTCAATAACCAGGCAGTATAATCTTAAGGTGAAGGGCACGAGATTTAAAGCCCATTTAAGTCAGCATTTTTTCACCTAAACAGTGTTGGGAATTTGGAATGCAGTGCCTGGTAAAGCAGTCAAGGTGGGAAATCTCACACCTTTAAAAAGTACATGGATAAACACTTGAAATGTTGTAAGATTCAAGGCTATGGGCCAAGTGCTGGAAAGTGGACTTAAAGTAGATAGGGCAGAATAGACTTGATAGGCCTATGAGCCCCATTATATAATTTTATTAGCCTATGACTTTAATTCCCAAGCTTACCCCTGAGCCCCAGCCTACCAGCTTAGTCATGTCAACCATTATACTGCACTGATTCCCACTGTTAAAGCCAGGATGATTGAAACTGTTAATGATGCCCTTACTACAGTAACCCATGTCCTCCAATGTACTATTGTCTACCCCTTCCTTATAGGTTGAGTTGCCTCCTTCATCATAATTGTCCCCTCTGTATTTCAGAATTTTGCCTCCAGTTCTCACAATTGACTTTCTTTACTTCCCTAACACTTTAGTGGCCCCTGCTAATCCCTCTTGATGTTCGTTGAGCTGGGCCCAAGGTCTAACTGAGGCCACCCCATGTACTGACTTGAATAGACAGTCCTGACTGGTGGTTGATAGAGCCCCTGGCTATTTCTGTACAGCTCTCCAACTGACTTACTACAAATCCTGCTTGCAGTGGACCTGCAGGACTGTCTGTGGCCAATCCTTTGAACTGTAGTGATACAAACTCCCTGAACATGCACATCCCAAATGGCCAACTGATCAGTTCTAAGCCCCTGGACTGATATCGGATAATGCCCTTGACTTACCTTCCAGAGATTTGCTGAGTGAAAGATATCTTCCTTGATTTGAGTGAGGATTATGCCTGTTCAATTTTGAGACATGACATTTTCGTTGAAGCACTTGTGGTGCGTTTACTGCATTAGCCGCTTTTACATGGTGCATGTGTTACATTAATGTAGCATGGTGCTGTGCCGCAGCACTGCCTCGAGTAATCACCGCTGACAACTATGTTAACTGCCTGGTTTTTCACATCCATGCTAAATGTCAAGACAAGACAGAAGTAAGCCTTTGCATTCTGAATAAGGGTTCAAAAAGCAAGGCAGGCAATACAATGAACTTCCGAGTTGGTACAATCTGAGTGAACGCTAAGAGGCCAAACAAAGAGCCCGGAGGTACATCCCAGTTGAGTGTATGAAAATGAGTGCTTATCCTCATGTGCAAAGTGTCTTGGCAGTAGCATTACCAATGAAGGGCACCGATGTGCTCTAAAATGCAGCATTAAGTTGGAGAACTGTATTTTAAGTGGATTGGAGATGTGTTATATGGATGTGGACAGGCTGGTATGTGTTTGATGCCATCATCTGTGGAAGGGGTGTTGCAGGCAGTCACTCTCATGGCACAAGCCCTCAGATGTTGGAGAATCTAATTCAAATGGAGAAAGCAACATGCTTCAGTCACCAGGCACCCACTCTAACTTTCATGTTTCGAATTCTCACATATAGTTTTACACCAGCTCATAAGGTATTAGGAAATGCATGTCACTAAATCAAGATTAGGTACTAATGACCTGTTAATGCATGAAAATAGAGTCTTGCCACTCACTGGAAAGATTGTAGAGTCATAACATAATGCAGTACGATTTCCAGCTCACTATTCCAAGTTCAGTTGAAATTCTTATCTGGCCATTTAAACTAACCTGGCAGGGGGAGGGGACACACAATATTGATGACACAGAGATACATCATGCCACAGCAAAAGAAGCAAATTATGGTGAGTTCAGCTATGTTCAGTGTCAAAAGAGTAAGGCAAGGCTGGATGGGCTTTAGTTTAATATTAAGAGTGTAATAGGTAAGACTGATGAGTTAATGGTGTGAATTGACACATGGAAGTATAATATTGTTGCCATCATAGAAAAATGGCTGAGGGAAGGACTAGGCTGGGAACTCAACATTCCAGAACACAGAATCTTTAAACGAGACAGAGGAGGATGTTAAAAGGGTTGTGGTATCAATTTATTAATTAAGGATTCAATTACTGCAATAAGGAGAGATGATACCTTGGAAGGGTCCTCAAATGAAGCTTTGTGGGTAGAACTTAAGAATGTTCAGGGGGCAGCCACTTTACTGGGATTGTATTATAGGCCCCCAAAGAGTCAGTGAGAAATAGAGGAACAAATATGTAGACAATTTGCAGAGGTGTGCAAGAGTAATAAGTGGGTAATTATACTCGGGGATTTCCACTTTCCCCAACATAAATTGGGACAGTCATAGAGTTAAGGGTTTATGGGGGGTGGATTTTTTGAAATGTATCCAGAGTTTTTTGTATCAATACATAAAAGGCCCAACAAGGGACAGCACAGTGCTTGATCTGATTCTGGGGAAAGAAGCTGGACAAGTGCTCGATGTGAAAGTGGGGGAACATTTAAGTGATAGCGACCACAGCACGGTATGGTTCAAATTTGTTCTGGACAGGGAGAAAGATGGTCCTATAAAAGACAGCTTCAGCTTTGGGGAAGGCAGAATTTATTAAAGTAAAGCAGGACCTGGCCACAGTAGACTGGGAACAGCTCCTTCCATGTAAGTCTACAGCAGAGCAATGGGATGCATTCAAAAGGAGCTGGGGAGAGTACAGGTCCAACATTACCCTTGAGATGAAAATGTAGGAGCAGTAAATTCAAAGAACTCTGGATGTCCAGGACAATTCTAGATTGGCTAAGGTAGAAGATTGAGTCCAAAGGGAGCAATTCAGTGTGGCCCTAGAGGAATATAGAAAGAGCAGGAGGAAACATAAGAAAGCAATTTGAAGAGCAAAATGTGGAAATGAATAGGGCTTGTGAACAGGATTAGGGAGAATCCTTAAGACGTTTTAAAAATGCATTAAAGGGAAGAGGTTAACCAGGGAAAGAATAGGGACCATTAGGGACCAAGGGGGAAACCTGTGTGTGAAGCCGCAGGATATTGGAAGAGTGTTAAATGAATACTTCTCTTTGGTTTTCACTCTGGAAAAGGAAAATGTAGGTACAGAATTCAGGAAAAGGGACTGTAACATAGGAAATGGGGAGGTATTGGAAGCTTTGTTGGGCTTAAAAACAGCCAAATACCTTGGCCCAGATGAAATGGGGCCCAAGCTGCTGTGGGAAGCGAGGCAGGAAATTGCAGGCGTTCTGACGTAAATTTTTAATTCCTCTCTGCCCACAGGGGAAGTTCGTGAGAACTGGAGGATGGCTAATGTGGTTCCATGTTTTAAGAGGGGTGGTAGAGATGAATTAGGAAATCACAGACCGGTGAGATGTGTGTCAGTGGTTGGGAAATATTGGAGAAAATTCTGAAGGAGTGAATTAATACCTATTTGGAAAACCATGGGTTAATTAGGGATAGTCAGCAATGCTTTGTCAGAAGGAGGTTGTGCCTGACAATTCTTTCAGAATTTTTCAAAATGTGAACAACTGTGTGGATGAGTGAAGTTCAGTTGATGTACTTTATATGGATTTTAGCAAAGTTTTTGACAAGGTCCCACATGGGAGATTGATTGAGAAGGTTAAAGCACATGGAATTGTGGGAAATCTTACAAGATGGATCAGAAACTGGCTTAATAACAAGACACAAAGGATAGCTGCAGAAGGCTGTTTGAGTGTCTGGAGGCCAGTATCCAGCGGTATACTACATGGATCAGCACTGGTACCCTTACTGTTTGTTATATACATAAATTATATCAATGAAAATGTGGGGGGCATGTTAAGCAAACTTGCAGATGACACCAAGATTGGTTAATAATGAAGAAGATGATACAGGAAGATATAAATGGGTTGGTCAGATGGGCAGACCAGCGGCAGATGGTATTTAATCCTGATACGTGTGAGGTGATGCACTTTGGAAGAAGAAACAAGATAAGGGAGTATTTAATGAATGGCAGGACACTGATTTATCGACTGATTATTTTATTGTTACATGTACGGAAGTACAAGTGAAAAGCTTTGTTTACAAGTAGTACAGGCAGATCATAGTAAGCAAGTATGTACAGATCAAAAAGACTTAGATGGAGGCATACAGGTTACATTGCACAGGGCATGGACTAGCCAAGATCAACATTAGCAAGATCAGCATTATTTGAGGCTATAGAGTCCATTCATCAGTCTGATAACAGCCAGGAGAATGTTGTTCCTGAACCTGCTTATGCGTATACTCAGGTTTTTGTATCTTCTGCCTGACAGAAGAGGTTTAGGAGCTCATTACCAGGGTGTGATTAGTCCTTGATGATGTTGGCAACCTACCGACAGCAGTGAGCCATATAAATGCAGTCCATGCATGGAAGATTGGCTTCCGTGATGGTTTGGGCTGTGCACAACATCTTCTGTAGTTTCTGACAGTCCTGGCCAGAGCAGTTGCTATACCAGGCCGTTATGCACTCGGATAGTATGCTTTTGATAGTGCATCTGTAGAAGTTGGTGACAGACCTTATGGACATGCCAAATTTCCTGAGCTGCCTGAGGAAGAAGAGGCATTGTTGTGCCTTCTTGACCATCACATCTACGTGGGAAGCCCAGGACAGGTTGTCCGTTATCGTCACTCTGAGGAAGTTGACGCTCTCCACTCTCTCAACTTCAGCTCTGTTGATGTAGAAGAGTGTGTGTTCTCCTCCTTTCTTTCTGAAGTCAATGATCAGTTCTTTAGTTTTGCCGAAGTTGAGAGAGAGTCACCAAGCCCTCTATCACTCTTCTGCATTTTGACTCATCATTGTTAGATATCCGCCCTACTATGGTGGTGCCATCAGCGAACTTGTAGATGTCATCATTCAGAATTTGGCAGCAGAGTCATGGGGTGGACAGTAGGAGACTGAGGACGCATCCGTCGGGGACTCCAGTGTTGAGTGTTATTGTGGGGGAGGTGCTGTTACCTATCCTCACTGATCGTAGCCTGTGGGTCAGAAAGCTGAGGATCCAGTTGCAGAGGGTGAAGCCAAGACCAAGGTCATGGAGTTTTGGGATCAGTCTGGAGCGGATAATGGTGTTGAACACGGAGCTGTAGTCAATAAGCAGGAGTATGACGTAGGTGTACTTACTGTCTAGATGTTCCAGGGGTGAGTGCAGGGCTAGGGATATGGCATCCGCTGTGGACCTAATACATCAGTAGGCAAATTATAGGGGATCGAGGCAGGCTGGGAGACTGGAGTTGCTGTGGGCCATGACCAGCCTTTCGAAGAACACCATGATTATTGAGATCAGAGCCACTGGGCGGTAGTCATTAAGGAACATTGCACATTGCTTTCTTAAGTACGGGGATGATAGTCACCATCTTGAAGCAGGTGGAGACCGGCTTGTAGGAGGGAGAGGTTGAAGATGTCGGTGAATGCCTCCACCAGTTGGTCTTCACAGGATCTGAGTGTTCAGCCGGGAACACAGTCCAGGCCCGACACTTTCCTTGGGTTGACTCCCAGGAAGAGCGATCAGACGTCTGTGGCGGTGACTGAGGGAACAGGTTTGTCTAGGGCTTTCGGGACAAGCTTCACCATGCCGATGGCATTTTGCTCAAAGCAAGCGTAGAAAGCATTGAGCGCATCAGGGAGGGATGTGTCTTCGTCTGCTATCTTGCTCTGCTTTATTTTGTATCCTGTAATGTTGTTTAGGCTGGGTAAGGAACTTTATAGGAACAGAAGGATCTTGGGATAATTATTCACAGATACCTGAAGTCTCAACAGCACATGAATAAGATAATTAAGAACGTATATGGGGCTCTTGCTTTCATCAATGGTAGCATAGAGTATGAGAGCAAGGAGGTAATGTTGGAATTGTACAGGCCACAACTGGAGTTATGTGTGCAGTTCTAGTCACCTTACTACAGGAAGAATGCAATAACACTAGAGGGAGTACAGAGGAGGTTCACTGGGATGTTGCTTGGATTGGAGAGGCTGGATAGGCTCAGTCTACTTTCTTTAGAACAGAGAAGACTGAGGGAGGATATGATTGAGGTGTATAAGATTATGAGGGGTATGGATAGGGTGAATAGAGAGCAGCTGTTCCTCCCAGTTGAAGGGTCAATCACAAGAGTGCACAATTTTAGGGTAAGGAGCAGAAGATTCAGACAGGATTTCAGAAAAACTTTTTACCCAGCGGATGGTGGGATTCTGGAATGAACTGCCTGAGAAGGTCAGGGAGGCTGGAAACCTTAAAACCTTTAAAAGATGTTTGGATAAGTATTTCAAATGTTATAACATTCAAGGATATTGGACAAGTGCAGGAAATTGTGATTAGCACACCTTTAGTGGTAGCTATGCCGGTTCAGATTCGATGGGCCGAAAGGCCGAATCTGCGCTGTATGAATCTATAAATCCATGAATCTAAAACATAAGTAAATAACAGGAGCTTTCTTTCTCTTGACATTTGGAATTTCATTTTGCTGATTTTGCCAGATTTTCCCAACTACCTCGCAATGCCCATGTTGTTCAGGGACTGGGAAAATTCCAACTGACATTCTGGTGCTCCAAGCCAAGATGATTTCTCCCTCATGTACTGAACGTATCCTTGATTAGCAGAGCTATCTACCTCCCTAAGATTTCTCCCTGTCCTTTCAAAATGACACATTCATTTAAATACTTGCATGCTAGCTACAGTCCTTGAGCTATCTCCATGGAAAGGCTATTGTATCATGCTCATTTACTTCCTTTTGTTCTGTTGAATGTTTAAAGTGCCCTGAGCATTCAAATAAAGAAAATTTAATTCAATCTTTTGATCCTTTTTCCCCATTCTCACTTCATGTGCTTGGGTCTCTTCTATTTATATGCTGTGCTCCTTCCTGTCACGCTCTTTTTATCCTTACATGTACAGTAACACTGTACTATTGCATTGTTTTTAGTTTTTCATCTTAAACACCTTTTATATTTTCCCTCGCAAACTCCCTGATCCCCACTGTTTAGTCTGAAGCTCTGTCTACATGCCTAGTCATTCAATTCACCAGGACACTGGTCTGAATGCAATTTATGTAAAGATCACCTAAATGGTACAGTTTCCTCTTTAATCAGGACTAGTGACAGTGTTCAATAAATCATTACTTCTACAGAAATCTTTGAGCCAAGTATTCAATTCACTGATCTTTTACCCTTTGCCAATTTTAGTATGGCTCAGGCATTAATCCAGAGAAAATTATCTTTTTTAATATTGTTCCAAGCTGCTCATACTCCCTGAGCAGCACCCCTTTCTGAGTGCTACTTAATGCTTTGATCCCCATGTGGACCACAACAACTGGATCCTTCCAAGTCCAAGCTATCTTCAGCCAGATGGAGATACCCTAATTCTGACACTAGGCAGGTGACATGGCTCTTGGGTCTCATTCACAGCTTCAGAGAGCTGTATCTATCCCCTATCTATACTGAAAGGTCCCTTAACCACAATACATTTTGCTCCCCTCAACTGACTGGCCACTTGTACCATGGTACATTGGTGAGTTTCCTTCCTGTTCACCCTTGTCTCAGCCATTCCAGCTGTCAGAATTTGAACCTATTGGAAAATTTACAAGAGTTGAAGCATTGTTACCTATAGGTAAACTCAATACAGTCTCTCTTATGAGGATCACCTTCTTTGCCTTGAACATTGAGTGAATCTGAAGTATCCAGCCTAAGTGATGTGGACTGCCTATAGGAAGAAAATCTCCAGGTAGCTGTCCCAATCCCTGATGCATCATAATATTTGAAACTCCAGCTCATCAACTCAGAGCTGATGCTCATCCAGCTGCAGATATGGCTACTGTAGATCAAACTGGGGTCCACCAGCTCCCACATGCTGTAGGAGCAACACATCACCACCCTGTCATCTTTAATTTGGTTGTATTCAACCACTTAGGTTTCAAGTTTAGACTATTGCATAATGATTATGCATAGTTATATTATGAATTTTAAATAGTTGTATAATAAACCAAGTATGTCAATTGAGGGGAAAATAATTAAAAACCTATATGCTTTATATTCTTTCATGGGGATGTGGTTGTTTTACTGCCCATCCCAAAATGCTTTTGAACTAAGAAGTTTGCTAGGCTCTTTCAGAGGGCAATTAAGAGGAAACCCTAAACTGAAATCACATGTTGACCAGACCATGTAAGGATGGTAGATTTCCTTCTCTCAAAGGTACTAATGAACCAAATTTTCAAAAAAAAAAAAATCATTGTGTGTATGGTCGTAATTCACAGAAAAGCTTTAAATTCCAAATTTTATTAATTGAACTTAAATTTCACTAGCTGTTGTGGCAGGCTTTGAACATTAACCTCAGCCCCTGGATTACTAGTCCATATTACCACCATCACACCTTGATTCACCAAGTACCTACCTGTACATTAGATTAATGCCTCTTCAGCTCTTGGAGATCATTGCCACAGGCCCCATTTCTTGGACTGCTCCTGGGAACTTACAACTATTCTAAATGCTGTTCTGCATCTTCCCTGATTCATTTGCGACCCATTGGAAATGGTGCAAGCAGAACTGCACTGAGAACTCCAAAGTTAATTGAAGCAGTGCATTACAAAGCCTCTACTTGAAAGCTTAAAGTACTTTCTCCAGATGATGTATTTCAGCATTCTATTTCCATTTAAAATTGATTCTTCACTTTCAATCAAGACTGGAAGAGACGTGTTTCCAAATATTCCTTTCAATCTTTCTGTACAACTGCCTTTTACAATGGATATCTATACTGTATATGTTTCCTGCCAAAATGGACCTCATTCCTGATTAAAAGTTCTTTTTACTGGGATTTGAGTTGTTTTGTCAATTTTTGATTTCTCAAATGTTAGTACAACTGTCTCTTGCATTGAAAGGGCCCAACTTTAATTCTGTGCAAATGGGTGAGTTCTGAATGGGTTAAATCAGGTTTGTAAACTAGATTTTATTTCAGGCTATAGGCAGTACCGTACCATTAAGTATAGCATTTTTGCTCAATCATTAAACCAGGGTGCTGTCAGCCCATTCAGATGAACCACAAAGATTGGCTTGACAAACATTACAAAAAAAACATCCATTATGCTAGCCAATATCTCACTTTGATTATGGTCCCTTGCAATGCACCAATTCACTCCCAGGTTACTGCCTTAAGAGCTGTATATACTAACAAGCTAAGGACCAGGATAACACCACAAGACCAGCAGGAACCTGAGCAGCAGCATGTGAGACAGAGAATATGTACATGTATTATTACTCTGTAACTGTAAGTTGTCAGTTTGTCTGTTAAATAATGCAGTTTGAGAATTTAAAATAAATTTAATCTATCTTACTTACCAACCCATTATGAGAGTGTTATGACGACTGTAAAACTACACTGGGTTTAAAAATAAAAGTAACAGTTAACTTGATAAGTAACAAATAATCCATTGGCAGCAGAGCATTGTGACATGTATAAAAATCTGATAAGCAAGTTAGTCTTTTTTTTCCCCACCAACTGAATGTGTTCTCTGAATTATCCTGACATTCCATGTTTTATATTGGCAAACTTTACCTCAGTTAGTACTGTGATTGATGTTTGACTTTCTACTGAAGCACAACCAAGCCAGAAGGATAAAATGGTTTCCATATTTTACATTTACTGTAATTACAATTCAGATTACGGTAAATTTAGTTTTGAGCAATGAGTTTAACGCAAATAAATTTCATTTTATTTCACACATCAGATAATATTGCCAAGAAATTATTTTCTTTTTCTACAGAGGTCACATTGGAAATATTACTCATTTTTAGTTTTGCACCTGAAAATGACTGAAATACATTATTTATTGATTTACTCTTTCAATTTATTAATTTGCATGGGGTCTTAAAAACATCTTGTAGTAAATTTCAAGAAAAACGCTCTTTTAGACTATCAAACTGACAAAGTTACAGAGTTACAAAATTTACCGTAACTAATCTTGTAACTGAAGAAGTTTTATCTAGGTACTTTTGAACCTAAGATGGCACTGTAAGTGGTGACTTACCTGTATCAATTTTTCACTGCACTCATTTGAGTACATGTGACAATGAAGCTAATTCATTCATCCATTCAAAGCTTCATAACTTTATAACATCCTTTGATGTCTCCTGACAATCAAAATTTATTTTTCTTATCTGAAATGTTATTCTGAACCGAGAGAAATGCTTGTTTACTTTCTTCCCAGACATGGATTTTAATCAGGAGCTAAGTGCCAGAATTTGGTTCGTTCTTCAACTTTCTTTCTCTATAAAGCAGAATTTTCACCTAAAACTCACAGAATAAGAGCAGCTTACAGCACAGAGGGAGACCATTTCACTCGATTTGTGGCATGCATTACTTTTTGTACGAGTAGCCATGGTTGGACCAGCCCTTGCTATTCTGCCTGCATGTATTTCATTCTCAGGAGCTTGCCCAACCCCTTTTAAAATTATTTTTGTAATCAACTTTCAGTATCTTTCATGTGGAATGTTTCAGATGCTTACACCTCTGAGTGATAAAAAAATATCGTCATTTCCAATTGAGATTTTTTTTGGGCGATGAGTGTAAATACAAGAACTCTGCTTGTCACCAGTGTGAAAAGTTATTCTCTGTGAAATCTACTGTGAGAAACTTTTAATGAGCCAAGCCTGGAAACTCATTGTCAGTTATGCATCACTTAGTTTTGAGTTTTTCACATTCAACCAAATCTCTCAATTCATTGAACAGGTGAATATTTACAACAGGGGGGCAGTGGTACTTTGAAAGAGCGGTTGCCCATGGTTGCCACAGCTGCAGGGATTGGGCATTGTGCCAGTGTGATGGCATGGCATGAAATAATGACCTCGGAACCCCAGAGCAGCATGGAAATGAGCCATTTTTCTTCTAGTCAGGAGCCGAAGAACAACTCCAGGAGGAGTAGGAGCATTAGGCTTAGGAGTAGTGATTGCACAGGACTGACAAGGAGTTGAAAATCGGAGAAGCCTTGGAGCAGTGATTTGTCATTTTGATTGTTGGGACATGTTTGCCTGTGCAATGAACTGAGAGGTTTGATTGCGTATGGAAAACTCAAAGCTAAGTGAGGCATGACTGTCAATGAGTTTCTAGCCTAGGTTCATTAAACGTTCCTCACAGTAGATTTCATACAGAATAACTCTGCACACTAGTGACAAGCAGAGTTCTTGGATTTACATTCATTGACCAAAAGAAAACCTCAAATTGATATTCAGAACTTTCAATCACTCAGGGGCGTAAGCATTTGGAACATTCCACATGAAAGATGTTTAAAGTTCTAAAGTTCTCTATAACTTTAGCTTGTTTGTCCAAAAAACTGTTTTCCTGAATTTTGCACTTTTTTTAAAAAAATGCTACTATATAATAGTTAAATAAATCACACCAGCAAGTAATATTTCAGTTATTTTCACTCAACTAAAATGGGGGCACCGCTTCCTGTGTGATCCTTGTCGAGATTTCACAACAGTTGGAGCTCAGAGAAGCCCAGAAGCAGTTGTGTGAAGCTGCATGAAGCTTGCAGTTGGAGCAAAGAAAAGCCTAAAAGCAATTTTACACGTGAGAGAGCTAGGATTGTGCTGGTGATTAGATGCTAAGGGATGAAGCCTTATAAACCCATTGTAACCCAGTCTTAGCAGAAGAGCATTTGGGATATGAGCAGTCATGAGGGCAATGTGAGTTAAAGTACAGTTGCTTGACAATCATCTAGGATATACAAGGTGTACAGCTGAATGACACAGCAGGCCAAGCAGCATCAGAGGAGCAGGAAGGCCGACGTTTCGGGCCTAGACCCTTCTTCAGAAAAT
>NC_063334.1:20825135-20880026 GCF_021869965.1 Rhincodon typus | reverse complement strand
CTAGGCCTTAAAACACCCCTGTTCTGTTAAGGATATCCAACCATGAATATTTGAGACTGGGTTGACAATATAATGACTGCCTTTAAACCGGACTAATTTTTTTTTCAGAATCCAGCTAATGGATTTAAGTACGTATTAGGCAAAGTTTCCTTTAACAGATGTGAAATATCATTATCAGTGACTGACAAAGTATCAGCAATGCCCAAAGAATAAATTAAAATGTGAAATTGTATTTAAAGTATTATTGAATAAATAAGTTATTTGTTCTTCATCTGCAGGCACAGTGTTTAATCTTGTCTACATCTCTCAATTTTTGTAATATTTAATTCATTAATATTTTTACTGATGTAAGGAGTTACGTTGGTTTATAGTGGTAAAAATACAGAGAGATCCGAAGCTCAATCTGGTTTGTTTGTGAATACTGAACACAAGATGCACTGCAGAAATTCACCAAAGATCCTGAGACAGCACCTTCCAAACCCATGACCATTATCATTAGAATATATGGGAGCATCATCACTTGCAATGTTGTCTCCAAACCCTGATTTGAAAATACATTGCTGTTTCTTCATTGTTGCTGGGTAAAAACCTGAGAATTCCTTCCTAATGGCATTGTGGGTCGACCCACAGTGCATGGACTGCAGCAGTTCAAAAAGGAAGATAACCACCACTTTCTCAAGGGAAACTAGAGCCAGGCAATAAATGTTGGCCCAGCCAGCAATGCCAACGTCTGACAAATGAATTAAAAAATGGTCTCTTTTCCCATCTGTGATACTATTTTTGGTCTCCTGGTCTCCTGGCATGAGGCTACTGTTACCATGCAACTGATGAAATATGGCACCAAATGTAATTTCAATGATATTTTGAAAGGTCAACATTTTCACACACAGCCATTCATTTTTTTCTTTCTTCAACGTTCTACTACCTATCAAGGTACTATTTATTAATTTAATTATGAAATCATTTGGTTCATACTGATGACAGTGGTCTCTGATGCTGCGTGATTTTATTGTGGATGTATTTTTATATCCTGACCAATCTCTGGACTGTGGAGTGACAATAATGAGTATGAATCTGATCTCTAACTTGCAGCTACCTAGAGTTGGGCTCAGATGAGCCATGATTTCACTGAATAGCTGAATATGCTAAAGGGACAAAATGGTCCACTCCCGTTCTGATGTTACTGTTTCACAAGAACAATATTTTGCTGTTCTCAGTTTGACACGCAATTCATGTAGATATATTTGATGGGTAGATAATGTCTTTGATACATTACTGGCTAATGAGAGGAAGAAATGTGCCAAGTGGCGTGAAATGGTACTGTATATCCTTGCAAGTCCTAAGTTCAATGCCTAGTCTGCTGAGTCTGTTGTTCTCAACAGATCACAGTGCCTTGGTTTAGGAAGGGGCAATAGTCAATTAGTAATCCTTCTCCAAATCACTAGTAATGAAACGCTACTACAAAATGCTTCCATGTAGATGTCAGTAAGTGGAAGATCAGATTTGAATGTTCATCAGGGTTAAAGAGTTTTCCAACACTAATAGTTCAATTATAACACTAGTTGAGATTTAGTTTTCCATGCATTAAGTGAGGGGGTTGATATCTTCAGGAGTGACTGACTCTCCAAACTTGCCAGTAAGAATTTTGGCTGGTTCTTGCTGCAATCATCCATTTATGAGCTTATCAATTCTCTGCGAATCATGAGCCTCAATACTGAAGCCCTGATGTGCCAGAAGCTGCTGGCCAAATCAGAGGCCCAGATTTCAGGTATTTGTATTCTATTAACACCCCAACTCACCTCATTTAGAGACAGCTTGTAATTCTCCCCACCTCTTCTAAGAAACTAGATCATGGCAATTCTGGATTTGAAAGCCAGGATGTAGCTTACTGCTAGCTTTTCCAGGCCTCCATTTCAACGTCTCTTCCTCCAGGAGTCCTTGAATGCTCTGTGGATAATGTACTCTTCTACCTTCTGCTCGCCCAAGTAAACCTGGACAAATCATCAGCTACACCGCATGATTATGGCTAATATCTGACCATCTCACTTCAGCCTTGCAGGAGAACTTTGGAACTCAGGGCCACCTGCACTTTGCATGCTCCTGTTAGGTCACTTTGCACACTGGTGGGGGCCACATGCATCTCGTGCATCTACATGGGTGTGTCTTATGGCTCTGAGCTTCTTTTTGTAGTGTTCACTTAATTGTTCATACTTGATGTCTGCTTACCTCTGTGGATCATGCAGCATGTTAGCCAGAAGGCTGAACGGTTATTAATTATGGAGGATGAGGTGGATAAGAGCCATTGTGTGAAGAAACTGCATGCAGCGGAGAGATTGGTAGTCCATGAGTGTCAAAAACAAAGTTGCTGGAAAAGCTCAGCAGGTCTGGCAGCATCTGTGGAGGAGAAAACAGAGTTAACGTTTCGGGTCCGGTGACGCTTCCTCAGAACTGATGGTGGCTGGGAAAATGTCAGTTTATATGCAGAAAATAGGGAGTTGGGTGGGGTAGGGAGTAAACGATAGGATAGAGCCCAAAGAGAGAGAAAGACAGATGGACAGACAAAGGAGTTACTCACGATCAGGCTGGGAGGGTGAATAGTTGTTAATGGGGACTGTTAGTGACTAAGAACAGGGGGTGTGTAGTGGCAGGTTATGTGGTAACAAGGCCTGGTGTGTGGGGTGGGGGGCTGGGATATGGGAGAGTTTAGGCCCTAAAATTATTGAACTCAATATTGGGTCCAGAGGGCTGTAGGGTCCCCAAGTGGAAAATGAGGTGTTGTTCCTCCAGCTTGCGTTGGGCTTCACTGGAACACTGCAGCAGGCCAGAGACAGAGATGTTGGCCAGGGAACAGGGTGGTGCGTTAAAGTGGCAGGCAACAGGTAGTTCAGGGTCTTTTTTGTGAGCAGAATGAAGATGTTCTGAAAAGCGGTTGCCAAGTCTACGCTTTGTTTCCCCAATGTAGAGGAGATCACATTGTGAGCAGTGAATGCAGCAGACTAGATTCTGGGAAGTGCAGGTGAAGTGTTGCTTCACCTGGAAGTTATGTTTGGGCCCTTGGATACTGGGGAGGGAGGAGGTAAATGGGCAGGTGTTGCACCTTCGCCGGTTACAGGGGAAGGTGCCGTAGGGCTGTGGGGAGGTGTTGGTGGTGAAGGAAGTATGGACCAGGGTGTCCCGGAGGGAACAGTCCCTGCAGAAGGCAGACAAGGGAGGGGAGGGGAATATGTGTCTGGTGGTGGCATCTTGCTGGAGGTCCATAAGTGTGATTTGCAGTAGAAGTGTTAGAATAAGTGTGAGTGAACTGGAAGAAGATGGTGACAATTATTCTTGCACACTACAAAAGACTTTTGACTTTTTCTGTGCATTCTGTCTGATCCTGGAGACAGCACTGACTCAGGCTGCTCTCTGTGTCTAGCTTGAATATATTTGGTGCTTTAGCCTCCTCTAGTGGTCCTCCTGGTTGAGGGTGGGCCTCATCTTCATCGCCTGTACCTCAGGACCTCCAAATCCTTCTCTGGAAAGTAGGGTCCCAGCATCCCTTTTTGAGACCTATTGGTTTTCTAAGGGGTCAGTGTAGAGGTAGCTCCCAGCTTGCAGCAGATGAAGTGGTGTGGAGCTGTGCTTTCAATGTTGTGCTTGACATCAGACAGGCCAGTTGCATAAATAATGAAGTAAGGAACAGAATGTGGCATGTGAGCAATGACAGGATGCTGCTGTGAAACTTCCTGCAAATAACACTTAGATCAAAAAGTGTGAAAATCCAGCCTTGTGGAAAAAGTATGAAATGTGAATCTTCTGTGTCTCTCACAGGTCAAACCAAATAATAAATCCAGTTTATAAGGAAACCTAATTTACTTGGATGATGAACAGCTTTGATAAAATTTTACAAGGATGTTGCCAGGCTTGGAGGGTTTGAGCTATGGGGAGTGGCTGAATAGGCTGGGGCTATTTTCCCTGGAACATCGAAGGTTGAGAGGGTGACCTTATAGGTGTTTATAAAATCATGAGGATCATAGATAGAGTGAATAGTCAAGGTCTTTTTCCCATAGTACGGGAGTCCAAAACTAGACGGCATAGGTTTAAGGTGAGAGGGGAAGGATATAAAAGGGACTTAAGGGGCAACTTTTTCATATAGACAGAGGAATGTGCACAGAATGTGCTGCCAGATGAGGTGTTGGAGGCTGGTATAATTACAAAATCTAAAAGGCATCTGGATAGATGCATGAATAGGAAGAGTTTTGAGAGACATGGGCCAAATGCTGCCAAATGGGACTAGAGTTATCTAGGATATCTGGTCGGCATGGACGAGTTGAGCTGAAGGATCTATTTCTGTGCTATACAATTCTATTACTCTAATTTTCCAAACATCATCTGTTTGTCAAATAAGTGAGATACAACACAAAAAATAACAAAAAAAAAATGCAATAACATCTTTGTTGGAGACACAATTGCAAAGGCAATAAAGAAGTTCCCTTATGCTTAGCAGATCAATGATCATCTGTGAAATGGAAGTCTATATTCATGTTTTGAACCTCCTTATTGCACAGTATGGGGGTATATCCATTCATCAGTCTTGTCTTGCTTATGGAAATCCATTGAGTTGATAACTGTGTAGGGGTTTTCTTCTTGCTGAAGGCAAGAGAAATAAAACAAAAGGGACAGTGGAGCAAGGTAAATATCATGATACACATAAAGAAACAAAAGATGGGCTCAAAGGAAATTATAAATAGGAAACAGCTAAATTATTACCAACTATTGCAAAATGGGGGTTGTGGTCATGATCTAAGATTGTTGAACTCATTGTTAAGTCTGGAAGGTTGCAAAGTGTATTTTTAAAAGATTATATGTTATTTCTTGACTTTACATTGAATATCATTGCAAGCCATTTTTAAATTTTCTGCTTATTTTTATTTAGTATATTTATTTTATGTTGATATTAAGTAAGCTTTTTGAATTTTACTCCCATTTCAAAAATCCAGAGTACTTTCTCAAGATATCCAACTCTCATCATTTAAAGGAAAATCTGTATCTACTGCTTAGACTACCTAGAGAGTTCTTTATCAGTGTGGTATGCTGCATGTTATCAGATTTGTAATCTTTTGATGAGTTAACTGCACTTGTAATGAATAAGTCCTGAAAATCTTGTAAAGATAAGCTATTCCATTGTACAAAGAATAGATATTTGCACAAGTTTTGGAATAATGTATAACTGGATTGCTATCAGCAGGACAAAGTTCACTAACACTTCAGCTATAAATCAGGATGTTGTCTTCATAACTTTAATGGGATCAACTGACTCTATGTTAACTGTCTGTTCATTTTTTGGTATCAATGAACCACTCTGAGTTGATTCTTTTTTTTTCTAATTAACAAATGCATTGCATCTAAAGTGCTTCTTAACAAAATTGATAAGCTATCTGAAAATTCCTTACAAATGGTTGACTGCTTCTATTTGATAAACGTGGTCCCAAACCCCAAAATCTAACAGGCCCTCCAGTCAAAGTTTCAGGAGCTGCCAAAAAAAGTAGTGATCCCTGGATTATTGCCAGTGTATGGGCTATAACTAAAATAAATTGAAGCATAAAGCCGGTTGGAGCAGGGCTGGTAAAATGGTGAAGGAGGGTGGGCTTTAATTCCTGAGGCATTGGAATCAGTTCTGGGGAAAGGCGCATCAATCTGTGGGGAACAATTTAATCTGACAGAGTGATGGACATGAGGACGAAATGTTAAGGAAACAAGGTACACAGAAGATGGGAGAGTCAAATAGAGACAAAGTAAAGAATAGTTCAGGAATAGATGTCAATCAGTCCAAGAACCATATGATTGCACAACATGGTAAATCTGTTTGCACATTTTGACATGGTTGATTTGACTATCCTCCTCCATTGTTTCTTCTTATTTTGGCTGGGACTGCCCTGATTTGGTTCCATTTCTAGAAATTCAGTCATAGCCAAAGTATTTCCTTCAATGACTTCTCTGCTAGCTCATGCGCTGTTATCTTTGGACAACTATCTTTGGCTACCTTCTTATTTGTCATGTATTTGGTGTGCCTCGACTGTATCACTTGAAAGCTCAAATTTGTCCCAACTATTCACACATGCCCTTGCCAATTTATGCTGGGTGTTTCACCATGTGAGAACTCCTGTGAAGTAGTGTTCTGTGCAAGTGCCAATATATGATCTGGTGCCTGACAGGCCATGGAGTGCCTAGGGTACGCAACTGAAGTTGCATCTTCAAAAAGACTGCTCTGCCCTGAGGTGCCTTCCACAGCAGCCTCTTGCTTGTCAAGAAAGATCTAGCAAAGGAAAGTGATTATAGTTAGACTAGCAGATAGAAGCTGGATATTTGCAGATAACAGTCTTGAGAATGAACCTTGAAATGAATTTCGGAGGGGAGGCAACGTCTAGTAGTATTATCACTGGACTGTTAATCCAGAGACCCAAGTAATGTTCTGGGGACACAGGTTCAAATCCTGCCATGGAAGATGGTGGAATTTGAAATAAATAAAAATCTAGAATTACAAGTCTAATGATGACCATGAATCCATTATTGATTGTTGTAAAACCCCATCTGATTCACTAATTTCCTTTAGTGGACGAAATTGACATCCTTACCTAATCTGGACTACATGTGATTCCAGACCCACAGTAATGTAGCTGACCCTTAACTACTCTCTGGGATGGGCAATAAATGCTAGCCTAACCAGCAATGCCTTCACCCCATGAATGAGTAGAAAAAAAACAATTACATGATTGCTGAACAGTTTCTGAAGTGAAGTAAGGATTACAAATAACACACAAGTTTCCCGTTAGGTGTTAGCCTCAACTTTATTCATGCTATGCCCTTTGCCTGGCCATAAAGCTCCAGGAAGTGTGACAGTGCTTGGCCGGGGTGTGCGATAATATCTTGGTCCTTTCTTTGACAGTATGTGCAATATTGACATGTAGACACTTGGCATGCACTCATGTTGAGAATGTAAGTTGAGTTGAGTGGCTTTTAGCATCTAGTAAATATGACCATGGACCATAAAGCATAGGAATAGAAATAAGACTTGTGGTCCATTGAGTCTAGTCCACCACTCAATGAGGTCATTGGTGATCTGATATTACTTACCTCCACTTTCCTGTTTTACCAATAATCTTTGATTCCCTCACTGAGAGAACTGAAGAAGAAACAAATTGCAATGAGGATGGGAGGTGATAAATGTAAAGTCAAGAGTGTGGATTAAACCAAGTGGGTGATGATCGTTAGTCCAAAGAACATTGTGGTATTATATGATGTGAAGAGAGGGGAAGAAGAGCTGGGAGTGAATTAATTGATTGAAAATGAGAAGCGGTTTAGAACAGTTTTGTTGAATTATATAGTGGAGGAGATTTGCTGAGATAATGACAGGATGTGGTACAAGTGGAGAGACAATGTACTGTACACACCTCTATTTCTCTTAAGAATGAATTGAACATTTTGCCTGAATTGAGCACAGATCCTGGTTTAGCTGATGCTGCTGTGGCTTGTTGAAGAAATAAGAGCATAGTAAGTTGGAGCAAGAGTAGGCTATCTCACCCTTCAAACCTAGAACATGTCTAATGTTCTACCACAATACCATTTCCCCACAATATCCCTACATCTGTCGATAATGAAAAATCTATCAATCTATCTTGAATATACCTGTTGACTGAGCCTGTGGTGTAGAGGATTCACACTCTGAACAAATTCTTCTCATCTCAGTGCCACCTCTTATTTTGAGACCATGCCCTGGTTGTAGACCCATCCCAAACAGAAGAAACATTGTTCCTGAATTTACCTGTTGAACTCTGTAAGAATAATGGCCCTTGGGCACTCCTGCCCTACTGGGCTATGGAATCTACAGTTTCCCACTTCTCCAACCCACAATCCCTTATTTCCTCCATTAGAACTTTCAGGCATTTAGTGAAGAACCAGGCATAACCTACTCAGGAAGGCTGCTAAAATATTTGGAAATATTCTTCCAGCAAAAAATTAATGTAGGAAACACAACTTTATGAGATGCATTCCAATTTATATAGATCTCATTATGAACATCAGCGATGATGTTTCACTTGAGCAGGCTACCCTATTCCTGATACATTAGATAGAACTGGAAAACATAATAATTAAAATTGCCCAGGCTGAAGACATCTTGGGTGTTTGCTGCCTGCTGCTTGGTTAGCCATCAAATCTGCAATTAAAAACGGAACTCCAGATTTGGCCCTGCAAGAATTGTCAAAGAAAGTCAAAGTATGTACTGATTTTCATGCAAACTTTTCATTATATTTGTATTTATATAGTATTTTTCATGTCTATGGATATGCATGAAAACAATTAAGCTATAATGAGGAAAGTTAGTTTATATTCAGTAGCTGACATAGAAAATAATCAGAAGCTTCAATAAAGCAAGGTTCAAGTTCAATTCAGCTGTAGTGCTCAGCATGGTTCAAATGGAAAGCTGCTCAACAAATAGATTACATTGCATAGCAGAAGAACTGCTTTGTCCAGTGTTTGTCTCCAATGTTACGCTTGTCATATTTGTACATTTGTGTGATGGTGAAACTCAGTGCTAAGCTTCATCAGCCACTCACACTGCTCTGGACATGCTTAATTGTAAATTGCAGTTTTAGCGAACTAAATTTTAGCAACTTGTGTTCCTATTGTCCATGAGTAATATACATCAGGAGGCTCTAAACATGCTCTGCACAAATTTAATTCTATTAAAATAAAATTTTCACTCTTATCAATATTAATATCTAGTGAAATATATGTATAATTGAGCTAACTGTTCATAATATATACACTTGGGTAACAGCATTGTCCATGCACTCTCTGATATGTGGTTTTCTGTAAGTTAATACACACAAAATATACCACAGAGATGCAGGTATTATTGAGGTCGAATTCTGGAAGTTTATTTGCAACTGACTGTGTACACTAATATGACATCTCAGGCTCATACATACAAAATGGGCTATATGGTTACTTAGATGATTGTGACATTACCTACATAGTTGACTGGCTAACTAACAAAATGCCTCATTTTCTGATTGCTCACTGTACAGTGTAAGATGGAGACCTTTTGGATTATAGCATCACGTTTTGATGTCATCCAGCTATCTTAAAGATATGGCGTCTTTTTGAGACCCGTGCAATAATGCAACAACCAGCATTTTCCCACTGAAGAAGGGTCACCAGACCCAAAACGTTAACTCCATTTTCTCCTTCACAGATGTTGCCAGACCTGCTGGGCTTTTCCAGCAACTTTGTTTTTGTTCCTGATTTACAGCATTCGCAGTTCTTTCGGTTTTTAATAGAAACCTTGTTCTGATAAATATACACAAAGATGAACACCAGTGCGTTATCTTTATACATTGAGATAATGCTTTAGCAAATGTAAAATATGGCCAGATCTACTCCTTATGGAAATATCATGACTCGACAGTGTTGCCTCATGCTATGATGAGTTATCCGACATTGTGAATGTGTGTTGTCAATTATCTGGTATGGTATCTTCAATAACAGAGTCAACATCCTGTATGACAGTTGGTCAGGTACAACGCAGTAATGTCATCTGTTTCATTGTTGGATTTGGCTATTGCTTGTGACAACATCATATAACATGGACTGGACACAACATCCTAGTATCTTTCCATAAATCCATATATTAATTTGAAAATCTCAGTCTCTTGATGCGTTGGCATGGTTTAGGTTGAGATAACTGTTTGTCTGCTCATTGATCTGGTTTTATAACATTTACACCCTTCATTCCAACAATGTATCATCTACGTGTGGTTGAATAGAAAGAGTGTGTTGGAGGAACTGTGTGAATTTGTCTTCCAAAATGAGAACTGAACATGGTGAAGGTAGACCATTTACGTGAGTGGAATATAGATTGAACATGGCTATTTCAAAATCTTGGTAACTAACTTTGCACTTAATTACCATAGCTTTTATCAGACACAAAGTGCATGCTGCTAGGCCTTTAAATTTAACACAGGAGAGGAGACAATGTGTTTGATACCTGTCTTCCTGCAGATATCTTAGAAGGTTTATTGCAAACCAAATGCAGACATCATTAGATGGGGAGCACCAAACATATTAAATATGATGATTAATAAATTGTTGCATGAATGGTATCTTTGATTTGTGCAGGTCATTGGGCCTACTTAAGGATTTAGTTGTGTCTTTGAATATGGAAAATATTGGTCTCAATCTTGCACCACATCTTGAAAGGCATCTCATGTGGATTGAGAGATTCACTCCATTGTTGACATTTCTGGAGGTGACATGTTTCATATGCTTTGATTAGCTGATCAATGTTCTGATTGATGTTCGACCAATAAATAGATTCAGTTGGTAATCTCTTGCCCTCTTTTTTGTACCTGTGAAACCTATGTATAAAGTAGGGGTAAAGTTGCAAAAGTCCCAGAGGACATTAGGACTGCTCTCTCATGGTGAGTTTAACCTGAAGGTCAAAATTCCTAAGGGGAGGGGCAAGGTTGAGAAGGCAGGACCTATATGGTAACCTCTGTTGGTGCAGAAATTGAACCTGTAGTAAACCAGCCAGCTGAGCTAACTGATGCAGTCATATCTTAAAGTACAGCTTGTGAAATAATCATTAGTTTGCGTTTGAAAATTACATTCCTAGAGAGTCTAACTTCATCTCTAAGTGACTCAATAGAATGTTCTTGCTCAAGAACCTGTTGAGAGTGTTTGGGCCTCCTCCTGATGATGATCGTCTTGAGCTCTTGTAGCCAGACATCATCAGATATAACTTACTGCATCTGCTGTGGTTGACTATGATTAAATAAATGAGACTGATGTGGAGACTATCTTCTAAATCTAATTCAACAATATTCAATTGTACATCTGGAGGAATATATTTGTTAGTGTTATTCAGTGTTCAGTAAAAGCATCAGGAATAGTTATCCATGAACCTGGTTTGTAATGTAATTTAAGGTCATACTTTTGGATCTTCACAACTAAACATTGGAGTCAAGAAGGTGATCTTGTGAGAGGTTCTTGGTTGGTCATTTCCAATGCTTTGTAGTCAGAATGACCAATGAAATGTTTGCCTAAGCGTGTGAAATAATTGCACAGAGGCTGGTTTCCTGTGACCAAATCTTCCTTTAGTTACATGTGCACAGTACACTGGCTGTAGCTCGGTATCAGTCCCTAAACTGAGGAGATTCTAAATCCTCTGTTAATATAGGTCAGCGAGGGCTTAGCCCAGGTTAACAACTCTAATCAAGGATCTCACAGTCAACGAGATCCACTGGCTCAAATCACTACAATGTGGAACCTTAGTATCCTGAAAACAAAAGTTAGAGGTTTTTCTCCTATGTTGCAGTAGTTTGCCTGAACTGTCATTCTAACTTTGAAAGCAAATGCAGTAGGCTTGTGATTATGTAATAGACATGCCCCAAAGCCTTTGTGGGTTGCATCAACTTCCAACATAGTAAGGCTGGAGGATTCATAGTATTAAAGATCACAATAATACTGGATGATAAAGCATTACTGAGAGTTTGAAAAAAATATGTTGGTGATCTTCCTACCACATGTAGAGTGTAATTTTATGAAACAAATCTCAAAGAGACATTGTGATCACAAATTTGGAAGGTACCACAATAAAAAACTTTGAAGAAACCCAAATGCCTTTGTATTGTGCTGTAAGCTTTCGCTGCATGTCTTCTATTTTTGTAGCATCAGGTCTGATAGTGGTTGAAGAATAGATTGATCTGAAAAAGTTGACAAGGCTCCTATTGATTTGACATTTGTCTATAGACTAGTAACATTATCAATGACAGAGACCTTTTATCCTGCCAACAAATGTGTGATTTGTTCTCAGGACCTTGGAGCTGGAAACAAGATATAGAGAGAGAGGGGGGTAGAGGGAAGGAGGGGGAAGGTCAGTTCTTGCCTAGCTCAGAAGCAATCTCTCCATTCTCTGTGATTAAAACTAACTGTAAACCAGAAGAAAAATAATTTTTCTTTCCTGCAACAATTGCTGTAGGCTGTGACTGTTAACTGTTAAGTCAGAGACTTTATCAATAAACTGACCATCTTTTGTCTGTCACCAACCAGTGGAAGCAACCAGAGAAAGGCAACTGAAGACAACTGAAGCAAGATGCTGACCAACAACAGAAAAGCCATAAAGATCATCTCAACAACAGTACAAGAACAAAGACTAAACAGGCTTTCCATATTTTCACTGTCTGTGCATGCTTGAAAGGGGGAGTTTATAAGGGAATTAGAGTTGTAATTAGTAATGTCATATGCCAAAGGTTTATAGTTGTTTGCCTGTAGCTACAATCTAATTACTTGTAATAAATAGAAAATTTTGTTCAGTACAGAAACTTGGTCCATGCCTTTCATGAGCTTGAGTTTGAAAGTCAGGTAAATTGGGGACATTTGCAACTTCTATAAAATCTTTTACCTTTGTGACAATTCTGGGAAAAGTGGGCCTCAAGTTTCGGTTTTCTGTTTCAGTGAATCATAACAATACGTATTATTAACTGCTCTCTGAACCAGTCCTACCAACATTGATAATCTCTGCATGTGTACACCCAGATGACTCTGTCCCTACACCTACTTTAGAGTAGTCTCTTTACTTTAAACTGTCTTCGCATGTTCTTTCTACCAAAGTGAATTACCTCTCACTTCTCTGCATTGAACTTCATCTTCATCTATTCACCCATTCCACTAATATGTCAATGTCCTTTTTGAAGTTGTTCAAAGGAATTTAGATTTGAAGAGTAAGAAATGTGCCTTCCTTCTCAAAATCTACTTGTGCTGTGCTGATTGTAGTTGCATTGCTCAAAGACAAACAGTTTAAAACTTAATAAAATTGTTTTCATTTGTGTTGCCACCTTCAAAGTTGGTCTAATCACTTCAGCGTCTTGCCCAAATAGTTTGTTATGAACTAGATGCTCGAAATGCTGTTCTTTCTTCACAATTTTCAAAACCATGGTAAGATGGCATATGTCATCTTCCTTGTTAATCACATTATATCCATGAATTCCCTAAGCAGTCTCTCTTTTTAATTATACTTTGCTGTAATTACTTTCGTACTAAATCAGTTGGAGATTCACCTGGACTTTATTTTAGATTCATTTATTGGATTAGTTAAAACAGTCTTTATAAAATAAAAAATCAAAGCTTTAAATATTTTAGTTTAATTTGTGCAAGGTTCAGAGGCAAATTGACTGTCTCCCCCATCCTCAGGTTTGGAACTGTCACGGCAATAGATTTGAAAATGTAAATCTAGGAGCTCTTCTAATAGGCTAGGTCAGTATAATGTTCATTGTTAAAACAATTTCTAACAAACTTTGATTTAAAATTTGGGTGGAATCTTCAGCTGCCTTGAGCGATGTGGGCAGTGGCTTGAAAGCTATAGGAATATGTCAAAAATGTAAAAAGTAGATTCTCTTTACAAAACACTCAGAATGACACAGAATGGCAATAGATATAGCCCAGAAATGTTGGGAAATATCATTGTGGCATCTTGTCCCCTTCAACTGGAGCCAACAAAGAAAGGGATGGATGCAGAGTAACTAAATCAAATGCAATCCTCCAAGGATGAGGATCAGGACATTGACTGGGAGGGAAATCCAATCAATCATGATAGAGTGATGCACCATCTAGCAGAAGGGGCCAGACAGATGAGTTAGGGTGATGAAAGATTGTGGAGGGAGATGTTTAGTTAGCAGGATGGGCAGATCACAAATGTAGTTTAATGTAAAAAACTGTAAATCAAGATATTTTGATTGTAAGAGAAAGGAAAGGAAACATTCCCTAATAGTAAGATTTTGTATTGGAATTGATAAAAAAAACTGTGTATATGCAGATCCATGATTTCTTTTAAAGGTGGCATTTGATATAGCTAAAAGGACATTTTAAACCTGCGGTTTCATTTATTAAAATGTTGAACACAAGTATAAAGAGGAAGTGTTAAATTAGTATATCATAATCACACACCGAAACATACAATTGTATTTTAAAAATCCTTGAATTAAACATTTTGCCTGGAAGATATGGTTAACATTTATTATTAATATCTAATGATCATATCTTAAATAAAGGTGAGTCAAATGTCTAGGAATCATGTGCCAGTACTCCAAAAAGGAAAGGCAAATGAGCATTTTGGTGTAGATCGCCTTCTGCTCACTATAGATTTATTAAGTACTGTCAGGATAGTTATTTGAGCACATATAGAGAAATGAAACAGTATAAAATTTAATTACTAGATATGGTACTTGGTAGAGATTTTAACCTGTTATTCTGTTATTAGGCAGATTAAACATATGGATTGATCCAATTGTCTTCAACAATTGTACCATTGTGCCAATGAATGTTGGAATCTGGCATTCTTCAAGTAAGTATTACCCACTGCTGACATTAGTATTAATTCTGACATGTTGAATGGTAGATTCACAGATATTGTTAATTAAACATTTGGCTCCTCTCTTATTGAAGGATCCAATCTCCAATTTCAATTCAAAAATGTAACTATTGCTATATTCTTCACAAAACTTAGAATGTACTGAAAAGTTATTTTTTTACCCATATGAGTCTAGGTTCATGTTTTGACACCAGTGAAGCTAGATGCTGTTGTTTTTAAGTTGCAATTACATCACATCAAACCACATATTCAACTCTGTTCATCCCACCAAAATCATTTCACATAATGTTTCCACTAATATTCTACAAAAAATAAATCAAATAACAAGCAAAATATATGGCATGCATCATTTGAAGGCTGATATCACCAAACATATGCATATCTATGTATTGAAAATCTTAGAATGCTGAACCTATGTGGCATTCATTTACAAGTGCCTTTATGTTAACAAGATTCAAGGTATTAATTAAGGATGAGGAAAATAATGTTCCAAAAATTGTCGTGAATTATTATAAGTTGTAAAGATGACTTTGGAGTACGTAAAAAGAATTTATGAAAATCAACAAATCAGGATTTGGAATTAGCACTATTAATATGCAACTTCCATGTGCGTTGTACCCATTTTATCCGCATACAAAAAAAATGGTATTTTAAGAGGGCTTTCATCTATTTCAAATAGAAAATGGTACAATATGTGCCTATGTTAATGACTGATTAATGCTAATGACTTAGTTGGCAAATAGCCACACCTCTGGGGTTTTTGAAAATGTCACACAAACGTTTAGAAAAACTAGAATAATAAATGTCTTTTTCGTGACCTGAATTTTGTTACTGGACCATTGGGGATAAGTTGGAGAAAAGTTGAATAATTTCGTTTTCATCTATTATTCCAGTCTGCTGTTAAAACATAGGGTAGAAAAGAAAGACCTTCAGGTTTTTCAGCAATTTTGAAATTCAGGTAGGAGATAAGAATTGGTAGTTGAAAATAGACCAAGATCCATGTGTCTTCTATCATCCAGATCGTCACATGATATAATGTTAATGGAGTTGTTGATTATGTACGGCAATCAATCTCCGTCAATTTGTCTACAAAGGGCTGACACAAGGTGAGGAAATACCACATGTTAGAAAACTTTGGGAACTATAATCCAAGTCCATGTTACAAAAATGTCCTAGGTCACTTTTATATTTGTATCTCAAAAGTAGCTTCACTGAAGAAAATGTCAAAAGTGATTTAAATTTTAATGGATTGAATCCCACTGTATTGCTAAGGATTCTCATCCATAGATTTACTGCTGGCTCACTATAATAATAGTTTGAATTTCAACATCAAATAAATGGGAGAGTTGGGTTCAACGCTGATGTTAAATCTACTTTGTCCACTTTCAGATTGGATGACAATCCAAGCAGGGGTAGTCAACCCAATCAGACCACTCTTCCGAGATGGTTTGGTCACTTAATTATTTTAATGAAGCTGTACGCCTCTATGTAACCAACTTTTCAGTTTCGACAGGGACTGTTTGAGCGGCCTTCACATTGAGAAGCCCAGCAGCTGAAGGCAGATTTAGTAGTGTTTCCTGCTGGCCACACAAGCTGTCCCCATTACAGATCCACCCTGTGCAAAGACACCCTCCATGGTATCACCTAGATGGGTTGCTCTCCCCTTGCCAGTAAGTGTAAGCATTTTGGTCCAGCCTTTGGTGCACTCTAATGTCCCATTGCCCCACATCTCAAAGCCAAGTTTGCCAATTAGGCAGACTTCCAAGTGCAGAACTCAAGGATGAAAAACATATACGTCCAAAACTACGGCCCAGCCCCTGACATCTCCTCATCTACATTATCTACCTCTGTTAACAACTAGGCCAATATTCTTACTGATTACTGCTAAATTTGTCTTGCTTCAGGTGAAAGCAGTCTCCTCTGATTTTAGTGTTCTCGACAAAATGAAACCGCTGGGTTTGTTTTACACTACATAATCCCCTTATAGTCCTGAGAATAGCAATCATATCACATCACAACTTTCTTTTCGCCAGTGCGAACATGCCCAATTTATACAAATGCTCTTCATAATCCAATTAATTCAATCCTGTCAATTGATCGGTTTGGCCTTTTCAGTACCTTTCAGAAGTTGCAAAGGCTTTTATGCACTGTACTGACCAATACTGTACACAGTATTCTATGTACAGTCACATCGATCATTTATAGTATCAAGGGATAAGATTAATTCACTATTTCATCTTAATATCATCTTTAATTCACTTGCAAAATTTAATTTGTTTTACTCACTGGCAACAAATTGAAGTCACCACAATAATATGCAATCAGGACCCTCTGATCATTTCCATTTTCTATTTGTATTATAGTCGCTTTCTGTACATTTTTGTGTTAGTATGAAGCACTTTGCATTTTTCTACTTTGACTTTCATCTGCCATTTTCCCTTCCCATATATTTGGAAATTCCTCAATAATGCTTCCTGTTCAGCTTTGGAGTCAACCTCATTAGATTTACATCATTGGCAACTTTGGCCGTCATGACCTTTAATTTCAGCTTATTTATGAAATGGCCAGAAGAGATTTCAAAGCAGATCCCTACGGGAATCTACTCATAATATTCTGCTTGGCTGATGGCACAACCTGTATCACCATCATTTGTGTTGTATCTGCCAACCAATTATGTACTATTGTAAAATGTTTCCAACTGTTCACATTTTTTATTTATTTTTAGTGCTGGCCTTTCCAGAGGAATTGAATCAATGATCTTAACCGAAATCTAATTATACGATAGCCATTACTTGACTCTTCCCAAACTCCTTCATCACAAACTTAACTAAATTAAATATTAAATCAATATTTGTTATCTTATATGATTTTATTTCCACCCAGATGCTTAGTAGTCCTGTCTTTAATAATGTTCCCCATAAGTTTTCCCACAAGGGACATTAAACGTCTATGGTTTCCTCACTCACTTCTGTTGCTTTTTTGAGAAAAAAAAAGCATCTGCCTTTTCACAGTTCACAGGCATCTCTCCAGTAATCAGTGAGTTTTGGAAGATTTAAACCAGCACTTCTGTATTTCAATTCCCTCGTTAGTGAACAATCCTCAGATCAAATAAGTTAACTACATTTTAAATGGTAAAAACTGAGAACAAAGCTTTTATTCAACACGTTTATAATCTATGTAACATTAATGGTCAAACCCTCATATAATCCCACTTTCTGCAGACCCATATTTTGTGAGATATATATAACTAAGAACATTTTGTTATTCTTCATTTCTCTTGCTCTACAAAATTAAAATATTGTTTTGCGTTTGATGTTGTGTCTTTAATATTAAATTTGCTTGAATTCTGTACTATTTCCAAGTTTGCCAGACCCATTATGACAAGTATTCTCAGCTGCAGGGTTTTTCTTCCTAACCTGTGATAATTTTGTTTGGGTTCTTATAGTCTCATCAGTCACTGGATTGTCAAGTAGGATCCCATTATGATCACTGCTGCTTAAAGACTCATTCACCTTTGATTTGGAAAATTGATCATCCTCATTGCTCAATCAAATCTCAGATGTTTTCTCCCCTTTCCTAGATCTTTTACAACCTGAATTAGAAAAAAAATACATGGATTAACTCAAGAAAGCCTTTCCTTGTCTTACCTGTCAAGGTATTGATGCAATTTTGACCCAAATTAAAATCAGACCCAATGTATTGTTGTAGTCAGTTATAAACTGCTACACCATGCACTTTTCTCTGAAAAAGTTCTTTTCTAAACAGTTCAGATGCTTTAGAATTTACCCCCTTTGTGTGGAATCATTCTTTTCTATTATACTAATAATGTCTCGTGCATCAATACTTATGAGATGTTCCATTGGACTAGATTTTTGTGTTGAGCTAGAAACTCCACCATTGGGAAGCTAATCCAGGTCCTGAACCTACACAGTTGGAAATAGTCACCTGAAACAATTTTCAAAAGAATGGCCAATTAATCATCAGAGTTCACCATTGGCAGATGGGCTCTGGAAGCTATAGGTCTTGTAGTTGTTGATACAGGTAAGTGGTAGTGATCTCTGAACACTTTAAATAACTTCCAGAAAAGAAATAGCTGCAACTGCCAAGGTGTTGGAGGGTAACTACTATCTGTAAGTGGTCTTAGTAAAGAGCCTGGAGTCTGAGTAGACAGCGGTAGAGGTTTCTTTATTCAAGCTTGTACCAGTACAGTGTAAGAGAGCTCTCTGAGGCAATCTCCAAGGCACTCTGCTGACTGAAGTTCAAGTTAACATATTTGTACGTTTTGCTTCACAATGGCTGCACACAACATTGGTTAAAATGAAACTTCAAGTCAGCTACTTTGTCTGTGTATCTCCTGGATGTCATAATCCATGTGGTTCTTGCAACCCCCATTTCATGCTTTTTGCAGAATCTCTGCTTTTGTGCGCTTCTTACATGGTTATCTGTTTGCATCATCTATGATCTGGACCCTGGACCTCTTCATGCTAGGTGAAACTATGTGAGGAACTACATTTGCTTCTTGGCCTCTGTACTTTTCAAAACTACTGACTTTTCTTCTGCGGTTATGTGGGAAAAGTGTCTAGACTGTACTGACTATTTTCATTTTATGTATACATCTTGCTCATAGCCTTACTCTACTTCTTGCCGGAGCTTATTTTCTATTGTTAGCTTTATTTTGTAGTATTCAGTTTCTCTTCTTGTCATTTATCCCCTTTTTCTTCAAACCCTGCTATTATCTTATTCCAACTTGTCCTGCCTCACACAGGATACCTGCTGGCTGATTGCCTCAATCTTTGTCTTTGGTAAACCTTCTAATTAAGAAGCTACCAACGACATAGACAAAGCCATCAAAGAAGCAGACCTGTTTTTAGGTGACCAATATTTGGCCACTTAATGGACTCCATTAAGGCCATGGTGGGCTAACCAGCCCAGGGCTTGCCCTTCCCCTGTAAAATTATGGGCAGGAGAACAGTGAGCAAGCCACTCTGGGAAACTTACATCCTGCTCCTAACTCACATAAAATTATGCCCCTGTGGATCTTCTCTTTTAAACTTTATTTTGAATGCCCTACTGTTACGATGGGGAAATGGCCGAACCCCAGCTGATAATTAAACTAAAACACAAGCCCCAATCGGTTATGATGGGAGTAGTGGGTTCCCCTCTAATTATTAACCCCAAAACACCCAGAGAAGCTCACCTTTCCCCTCGTAATCTACTAAGTGGTTAAAAAAAGAAAGAAAATCCCTCATCTCCACTTTACAAGTAACAAGAAACAATTTATTTATCTAAGCCAACAATGAACAAATTAACAATTACTAACAAACCGACAATATACCCCTTCAGACTACTAACTACTCCCTAACTGGTCTAAATTCTACTGGAATGCTGTTTAAATAAAGACAAGTCCCACTAATATAAACCTAATTAGTAAGAAGCAATAAATTATAACCTAACCTCTCTAAGTTCACACAGACTGTCTTCTGGAATATCCACTCATCTCCACTCCCTTCACAAACACCTTTCTTTTGTTAATTTCGCTGTCAGGGATGTTTTATCTCTATAATTTCTTCAATGAGGACTTTGAGCTAAAATACCATGGTACCTTCAATTTAATTAGGTGGGCTTTCTCAGAGAGCTGAATGGTGCTAACTCTAGCAGGTGACAGACAGTTCTCCCTTTCAGATAGCAGTTGACTCTCTCCAATTTTCCAAACGTCCTCATCCTATATACCCATAATGACAATCAAATTCTTATAATATGATTGGTTTCAGGTTGTCAACACCATCAGATTTAAATTTAATTGGCTTTCTGTATCTAGGTACTTTGTTTTCATTAATTGGCTAAATTCAAACTTGTTGTCTTGGAAAAAAGATGTTGCTTGGCTATTCTATACAAAATGTTTCCATTTGGGCACACTCTGTGCACCCACATTTATAAACCTCTAAGACAAAGCACAAGCTCTTAAAGGGGCCACGGCACTCTTTTCCCCACAATCATTTTTACCAACAAATTCTAACTTCCTGCCTTCCAATTCAAGAATACTGCGCCCAACTTTAACACTACATTTGACTTCTTTCAACGTTTTGCCAACCTGGGATAGCAAATTATTGATTGCTACAACAGGGAAGCAAATACACAGTTCATTTCCTCTATCCTGTGTGTGCAAAAAGAAACCAAATAAGTGGCTCTCACAATAGTATAATACTCTTTCTTTGACAAAATAAAGAACTGTGGATGCTGAAGATCTCAAACAAAATTAGAAATTGCCAGAGAAATTCTGCGGGCTTGGCAGCATCTTGCAATATGTTCTGAAGAAGGACCACTGATATTTCAACGTTAGCTTGCTTTCTCTCCACAAATGCTAGCAGATGTGCTGAGTTTCTCTGGAAATTTCTGGTTTCGTTTCATGTTCTTTCTCTTTTTATCTCTATTGCACTCTCTCTCTGACAGGCTGCTTGATTTTTCTGAATACATACTCTGTCACAGACACCTATTGAGACATGGAGCCAAAGAGTCATTATGACAAAAAGAGAGGAATTCAGCTTATTAAGTCTATGCTGATTCTCTGTAGAGCAATCCAGTCAGTTCATTCCCCTGCTCCATCAACGTAGCCCTGCAAATTTGTTGCCCTCAAGCATCCATCTAATTTTGATTTGAAATGATTGAATAATGTCTGAGGGACACGGATTTAGTCTACTAATCTGGGTAGTTTTCCTCTATCTACCTTAACTAAACCTGCTATAAACTTGTACACATCTGTCAAATCTCCTTTACACCAAGGAGAACATCCTCAGCTTCTCCAGCCTAAACCTCTCCCTTCATTGCTAGAATAATTTTGGTAAATCCCCTCTGCAACTTTCAAAGACACTGTGTCATTTCATTTAAAGCATGGTGGACATCTTCTGACCTAATTAAAAGCTTTAGAAAGGTGTAGCACATCTTCCCTGCTTTTGTACTTAATTGCTCTATTTATGAAGCCCAAAGGATGTAAGAATATAGGACTTAGGAGCAGGAGTAGGTTATTCAACCTAACTATTCCTATTAGGAATTGGTTGCTTTATTAAATTATATATTTGAGAATAAGTACAGAAATACTCAATAGGAATTGATATGCACAACATAAGTCCCCCTTATCAGAGAAATTGTTTTCTTTGTCTGTCTCAAAGTACGCAAAATCAGTCTGTGGAAAGACCAAGGTTTAGGCATTCATGTAGACATTGTGAGCCCCTCTGCCTATGCGAGTGTTTAGAAATGACCAGGAGATGACTCTCAGCATGACATCTTCTAAAAAGCTAGCATCAAGCTGGAGAAGAAAGGTGACTATCCTGGCATCTTGGGAGCTGTCCTTTATTCATTGGTTAGGAAAATTCAAACAGCCAATTAATATATACCTTGCAGTCAACCTGTTCATAGATGTTATTATACAACAGCAAGGGGGACTTGAAGCAGGGTTTCTTGGCCCAAAGGCAGGGACACTACCACTGTTCTGCAAGAGCCCTCAGATGATTGTTATATTGTAAACTCCTACACTGCCTCCACAATTAAAGTAGATTAACAACTACAACTACTCATTAGGGAGCAGGGCTCTCCTCAGAAAGCAGGGCTCATCAGGAAACTGTCTTCTTCAGATGGAAGATGAAACAGGAAAGATAAAGAAAGACCAAAAAAGAATCCACAAACACTCAGCTAGACAGCAGGATGCAGCCACATCAAGCTATTGAAATCAATAATCTCTCTGCCAAATGTTTGATCATTCACAGTGGCTTAGTGATTAGCACTCTGCCTCACAGTGCCAGGGACCCAGGTTTGATTCCACCCTCAGGTTACTGTCTGTGTGAAGTTTGCGCATTCTCCCCGTGTTTGCGTGGGTTTCCTCCCAGTGTTCTGGTTTTCTGCCACAGCCCAAAGATGTTCAGGTTGGGAGAATTGGCCATGCTAATTTGCCCATAGTGTCCAGGGATCTGCAGAGCAGGTGGGTTAGCCATGGGAAATGCAGGGTAACAGGGATTGGGTACAGGGGTGGGTCTAGTTGGGATCTTTTTGGAGGGTCAGTGTGGGCTTAATGGGCTTTCCGGCCTACTGTAGGGATTGTACAATTCACTGCCTTAACTGTGCTTCTACTGCTTTTTATGGAAGAGAGTTTCAAGTACTTGTGACCAGTTGAGAGAGAAAAAAGACTTCATCTCATTTAAATGGATGATCCCTTAATTTTTAAACAGCAACACCCTCATCCTAGATTGTCCCAAAAGAGGAAACATCCTTTCCATTTCTGCCCCATCAAGACCCCTCAATATTATATGGTTCAATCAAGTCATCTTTTAATCTTGTAAATTCGAAAAGATATAAGCCTAGTCTGTTCAACCTTCCCCTCCCAGAAAGCCCACCCATCTCTGGTAATTAGTTTGATAAACCTCCTCTGAATGCACTTACACCCTTACATCCTACCACCAGAGGAAGCAAATTATTTGTGTGTGCCTTTTAAAACGCTTTAAACATTTCAAACTCATCAACTACATCGCTCCTTAACCTTCCAAACATCAGGGATTATAAGTTTAAACAAACTTTCTTCATAATTTATCCCTTTAAGCTGTGGTGTCATTTTGAACGCTTTCTTGTCCTTTTCAAAGCCATTTTATCTTTTTCCATTTTGATAGCCAACACTGAGCGCAATAATCTAAAAGGAGGTTTTGCCAAGATTCTTTTACAAGTCATCACTTCGTTCCTTTTGTAATGTCACCCACTTAATAGAAAAAAAACTTGGTTCAATCCAATTTCTTGAATTATTCTTTCTTTGTCTCTTTTTCCTCTAGTTTGTTTTCATTCCTTGATTAATTAAGATATTGCAATCTTCCTGCTTCACCCAATTCCCATTTTGGAAGTGTTCATGTCATTTTTTTAGTTAGTTCTGCAGCAATCTCAACTTGATATGAATTATAAGTTATGAAAAAAGTCTCCTGCAAGAACATTCCCTCTCAGTTCCTTGAGAGCCAGATTGACTCACTGAATAATATTTTTAAAATAGAGAATATGAAGTAAATCACAACTTTAAAGAACACATCTGAATGTAGATTAATTACCTTTCTTTCATGGTATCTATACCCAGTCTTCCCATATTCAACACCTGCATTTTATTTACTATGTGAAATATGTAACCTATACTTGCACACTTTTTTTTCATTTATGACAGGATGGTGCATTAAGTTAATGCATGACACTTTTCCATGAGAATCCGGTTTTGTACATCTGTGCTATAATAACAAAGAGTTATTTAATGAGTGCATGTTATTTAACATTGTAAAATAAATCACTGCCAGTTGCTCAGTATTACTTATCCATCTCCAAGACTGAACTATCAGTTAAGTTATAACAAACACCAAGTAATGATCTGAAAATACTGAACACAGACGTCAGGAAAGAAAGTATTCATCAGCAATTGTTGAGCATTAGATATCAATATTAAGCTAATCATCAAAAATTGTGTGTGATACATGCTATCAATACCGAAATGAAGAAAGTCAGCATTGTGCAAACAACCAAATTTGAAGGAACGCTGTCTCAGAACATTGTTGATATTTTTATTCAACCTGTGTGTAACAACACACCTCTGGAGCAAGTGGGAATTGAACCAAGGTCTCCTGGCCCAGAGGTAGGGACACAACCATTCTACTCAATGTTATTAACTTGTTGGAGGTTTAACAAAGAATAGGGAAGTATAAAGCCATAAAAGGAATTTGAACTCAAGGAGATTAAAAAAAATGACAAATCAAGGCGTTTTCAGGCCAAGAGCAAAATTAGTTGCAGGAGTATAGAGGTGATGGGCGAATGAGATTTTGAGTTTGAACACAGGCAGCAGAATTTTGGATGACTCAAAGATTGTGAAAGGTAGAAGATGGCAAAATGCCCAGGTATGACTTCATGAAATTATCTTCTTCAATCTGATTGCCTTTTTCATTTTACATGTAATATCTATGTTTTATATGTGTGTGTATATATACACATACTTCTATAAATATGTATCTATATATATTTTATATATAATGTTTTATGACGTTTAATTATAGTTTGTGTCATATTTATTTTCTGCATTATACTATTTCAATCATGTCTGTTTATCATTCCTGAACATTATGTCTATCATATTTGGTCACCACAATTTAAACAGATGTTTGCTCAATTTGCTTTTTGTCCTCTCAAAGTAGGTGATTATATGTTGACGTGACTTTCAGAAACACCCCTTTTATGTTACCTCTGTGATTCTCACCTTTGGTCCCAAATGGTTAGCTTCCACTGTGCATTACCTAAAAGCCAACCTTTCCCTTCAAGATCTGAAAGTTAGCTTGTTCCCCTGGTCAATTGCCTTCCCAGACTGATGACCCACCATTTGTTGCTTTCAGTGTTTTCACTGACTGTAGTACTTCCGAGATTTGTGCTGAGAGCTATTACTCCAGGAATATGAGATGCTAACTAGTGATAAATGCAATACAGCATTCAGACTTCATAGACATTTTTTCTCACTGTTACATACAGATGTAACAGCATGCAGTACCAGGATGGTAATCTGTGGGGCAAATCAACTGAGTGCTATAGAATTGTCTGGAATTTCAAAGAAATGAAAATTGACTGAAATTTGACAAAAGGCAGGCATGCCACTTCCCTAGATTCTCACCACACACCTCTCATTCAATTTAAAAGTTTTGAAATAGCCAACCAAAAAACTGTAGTAGATATGGGTTGCAGCATTGGTTTTGAGAGTGAAGCTTCAGGAATGGTATGCCTTGGGGTGAAGAACATGAGAGTCACTCCAAGGGTTTTTCTCACAATATTTGTTCTAAGCCATGGGTGTTGTTAGATTTCAAACCCATTGCCTGCAGCATGGTAAGGAAAAGGAGGAGACATGGCAGAGAGGAGAGAAAATATTTGAACTCCGAGATGCACTGCAACCACAAAAGGGTTCCAATCCCTCAATGCCTAGCGTCTTAAAAAAATCTTTCACATGCTGTGGGCATCACTGGCTAAGTCAAAATGTATTGATAATTTTAATTGCCTGTGAGAAGGCAATGGTAAGCAGTCTTCTTGAACCACTCCAGACCATATGGTATAAGTATACCCATAGCAGTGTTAAGGAGAGAGTTCCAAGATTCTGACACGGTGACAGTGAAGGAACAGTGCTTTATTTCCAAATCAAGATGGTGTATGGCTTGGAGGGGACCTTGCAGCTGAAGATGTTCCCATGTATCAACTGCCCATTTCTTTCTAGGTGATAGAAGTATTGGGTTTGGAAGGTACTATTGAAAGAACTTTAGAGAGTTATTGCATTGAATTTTGCAGATGGTACATGCTGCTGCTGTGTATCGGTGTTGGAGGAATAAATGTTTAAAGTAATGGATGGGGTACCCATCAAATGGACTATTTTGTCCTGATGCGCTCTTCCAGACAAGTGTAGAGTATTCCATCACACTCCTAACTTAAGCCTTGTAGATGATGAAAAGAATATGGGAGGTGGAGGGTTGGTGGTCAGGGGCAACATTGCCTCTGACCTTCATGTGCTGCCACTTCAGTGTTCTATGATCGATGATCAGCACCAGAATACTGAATACAGCACTGAGTTGTGGTTCTGGAAGTTGCTGCTGTGCATGGACCTTGGGATGCCCACGCAACTGGAAAGAAAGCTGGTCAGTAGATGATTTACTCACTGCAGGGTTTCCACTCTCTATGCTATACTTGTGGTCAGAGTTGGTCCAGTTTAATTTCTAGTCAATGGTAACCCTCTGAATATTTACAGTGGGAATTCAGCAACAGTGGCTCCCCTAGCCAAGCTGCTCCAGTACAGTTACAACTCTAGCATCTACCTGACAATGTGGAAAATAGTCCAGGTATGCCCTGTACTCAAAATGCAGGACAAGTTCAACCCGGCCAATTACTGCTCCATCAGTTGATCATCAGTAAAGTGATGGAAGGTATCATCAACAGTGCTATCAGGCAGCACCTGCTCAGCAATAACCTGCTCAGTGATGTCCAGTTTAGGTTCTGCCAGGGCCACTCAGCTCCTGGCATCATTACAGCCTTGGTTCAAACATGGACAGAATGCTGAATTCCAGAGGTGAGGTGAGAGTGACGGCCCTTAATGTCAAGATTGCATTCACCCAAGTGTATCATCAAGGAGCCCTAGCAAAACTGGGTATCAGGCGGAAAATCTCTGCTGGTGGAGTCATTGCTGGCACATAGGAAGATGGCTGTGGTTGTTCGATGTCAGTCATCTCAGCTCCAGGACATCTCTCCAGGAGTTTGTCAAGGTTGTGTCCTAGGCCCAACCATCTTCAGCATCTTCCTCAATGGCCTTCCCTCTACCATAAGGTCAGAAGTGGGGAAGTTCACTGATGATTGCATTATGTTTAGCACCATTCATGACTCATCAGATACTGCAGAAGTCCGTGTTCAAATGCAACAAGATCGGGACAACATCCAGGCTTGGGCTGTCAAGTGGCAAATAATATTTGTGCCACAGAAATGCCAGGTTATGATCATCTCCAAAAAGAGACAATCAAACCACTGCTCCTTGACATTCAGTGGTGTTACCATCACTGAATCCCCACTATCAACATCCTTGGAGTTACCATTGACCAGAAACTCAACTGGACTCACTGTAACGCAAACACAGTGGCTACAAGAGCATGTCAGAGGTGAGGAAAATCGCACAATATTGAAATGGTACTAATAGTCTGGGCTACCTGGTTGACTGACAAGAGCAAGGATAATGGCATAAATTGCAGGGATGAAAGAATCAATATGCTCTTACTGAGAAAGGGTATCAGGATTGTGCTCAGTAGAGCAGTAGTCACTGATCCAGTACAGCCCCTCAGTAATCCTAATATTCCTACTGGAAGATGGATCGCTGAGCTGCCGTGAAACCTGCAGGCCCGTTGGAACGCTGGCACGCACAACAAAGATGACAACCTTGTAGGGTTACAGATGGAGACCTCACTACAACACTCTGATATGATTTGGTGTTTAATCTCAAGCTGGGTTTGTCTCTCTCCCTTGCAGAATGGAAAAGGTCATTCAGCCTCTGGTGACACTGGATCTGGACCTTTCAGATTTCTCCATGCTGCTGACTTCCTCAACCTACACCATCCAGGCTTGCTTGCTCTAGCACGGAGGCCTTCTTTCATCATCCTGCAGCGTGAGAAGATCGTGCTAATGAGTTACAGCCTAGTAGATGGTCATCATCATCTGTGGAATTATCTGACCATTTACCTTCTCCATGGACCCTGTAAGCCACTGCTACAGGAGTGATTCACTTTGGATTGGTGTGCTGTAGCTCTCAATGAGCAGAAGTTTCCTTCATGTATATCCAAGTGACATAGCTGGTATAAGAATCTCCAGAATGACACCAGATTTTCTCTCTACCTTCACACTCTCTTCCTGGATTCTCTACAGTCAGCAATGATGCCCATGAGATTGTCCTCTGCTGTGTCAGAAACCCTTTGAATCAGGCAGCAGAAACTGTTTCCACTTTATGGCCTAGCCTCACCACCACAGGTCATCCCATCCTAGGCCTACTATTTGACACAGATCTTGCTGGTTAAGCGTACATTGGCTGGTCAACCTTAATCACACAAGTAATTGAGAATGTGGGGGAGTAGGCACACGATGTGCCTTACCATCCGCCTCCCTGACTCTATTGTGTTCCATTATATCCAGCTTGTTTATGTGGTTTGTCTCTCCATGGGGTGCTTCAAAACCTGCTGAGTATTTCCACCATTTTCTGTTTTTAATCCTGTGACTATGTATTCCTTGGAGTGATGTCGCACTTGAGTATGGGCTTGTGATTGTGGATCGGAGATAGGGCTACAATATTTCAATTCTTTTATCTTACCATATTTCTTGTTATTTTCAAAAATCCCTTTTATCTCCTTTTCTGAAGTACTCTCACCTCCCATGTTCCTTTCCTTTGTTGGCCATGCCTGCACCTCTCCTTCAGGGACCTGAAATGTTCTTTTGCACAAGATCCACTCTCCATACGTTGTGCCAAAACATAGATATAGATATGAGATTTTTTTTTGCACCTAGTCCATGGTGTTGATGCCCAGTATCAGTCCTCCTAACTGACATCCAGTTCAATGTTGTTTAATTTCCTGCATCAACGATCAATTTCAGTACCAGTTTGTGTGCTTAGCATGCTGACCCCTGAGGTTGTGTTCTGTGATTGGCAGTAATCCAGGGCTAGGGTTCAAAGATCAGTGTTGAAATACACAAATTGTCTGTCACTGAAATTTATCTCCACTACAGCAAATGTAATTAGGTTAGGACAAATGCTGCTCACAACACTTTATAAGTGGATACCTTTGATTCCTGCTATTTGCAATAGAAATTTAATTTCAACACACCTCCCCACCAAGTAATACAAAGTGGTTCTACATCTATCTGTTGCATGGTAGCAGGGTATTTTATAGTTCACAAGACAGCCATTCAGCCCATCCAACACATTCAGAAAGTGGCAACACAGCAATCTAATGATTACAGCAATAGTGGTCTTCCACTCTCACTCATGCATCAGAATTAAGTCATTTCAGATGAGTCATGGCCTGAAAGTGACACGGTAACCCAGGAGTGACCAAAAGTAGTGAATACAAAGCTCACACTCTGGAAGTAAGCTTAAGCCTCTTAGCATTTTTCTAGCATTGTTTCAAACCTAGTGCAAAGCAAGATTTAAAATTGTTTGAAAGGGAAAGAAAGAACATTGCTCCAATGACCTCCAGACATCCCAAGCTGACTCACATCCAATTAAGTACATTTAACATTTATTTGTTGTTATTTGGACATTTTCTGATCTAAATCACTAGTTTAAACAGTGTCAGACTTGGCTCAGTGGTAGCACTTTTTGCTTCTAAATCAGAAGTTTATTGATTTTAAGGCTCACGCTTTGATTTGAGCGCAAAAATCAAGGCTGACTCTCCAAAGCACTACTAAGGGAGTGCTGTATTGATGTATGTGTTATCTTATAGATGAAACTGAGACAGTAGACTGGCGTCTGAGGTGGGATAGTATTCTGAAAAAAACTTACAG
The DNA here is from genome assembly GCF_021869965.1 of Rhincodon typus. Taxonomy (NCBI): domain Eukaryota; kingdom Metazoa; phylum Chordata; class Chondrichthyes; order Orectolobiformes; family Rhincodontidae; genus Rhincodon; species Rhincodon typus. Next base: position 20,850,553 of record NC_063334.1, on the reverse strand, counting down.
GAGTTAACTCTGGTGTCCTGCTCAATATTATTCATCAGCCAACATCAAAACATCAGATTATCTCAGCATTAACACATTGTCGTGGCAACTTGCTCTGAACAAAATGCCTGCCATATTTCCAACATTATAATAGTGACTACATTTCTAATAAACAGAACTTAATTGGCTGTAAAGCACTTTGAGCATTCTGCTGACTGTAAAATCCACTATATAAATGCAAGTTTATTTTAACAGGTTGAAAGTGCATATTCTTCCAGCTGTGCTCTCTTAGCATTAAAGAAAAAGTCTGTTGAGCAGAATTTTGTATGGACTTGAAAACAGTCATCCTTGAATTTTTTTTTTACCAAAACAACATGCGAGAGGTAGTGCTTTGCAGTTGGCAGTATAACTCAAGTGTACGTCATGTTCCATAGACTGGTGTCTGCAACCTAATGATATTCTTAACAAGCACTAGTTCATTGCCTTAAAGGCACCACCTAGGGTTTGTCCAAATCCTAATATTGTGAATTACAGGCTGTGTCAAATCCCAATGTTGTGCAGTATAGATTTCATCAAAGCTTAATTTCAAACATTACAATTTGGACTGAAGCCCAACAATCAACAGTACACTGGGACAAAAAGCTAAAGTTCAGTTCACTAATGATATAGAGAATGGAACTGCAAGGAGCAGAGGTTTGTTGATGACACTAAACTACGATCCATACGACCGCTGTAAGCTAGATTGATCACATTTATAGGATTAATTAAGTGGATGCGCTTGAGAATAAAGCTTAGATTTTGGTGTGGATAAACTTAATACACATTTATACAGTGTGCATAAATGGACTGTAAGAAGTGATTGGTTGTTAGTTAGCAAAGACAGGGAAAGAAAAATGATTTGGTCATGTTGAGATACCATTCCCTAACCCTGTCCAGTCTGTATGAATCTATTTGCAACAATGAAGAGTTTGGCATATTCCAGATCATTGATCTGTATTTGAAAGTGACATTTTTAAATATTGTATAACATGTCATACAGTTCATTTTGAAAATGTATGTGTTGTTTTCAAAACTTCATTTTGAAAACTACATTAGAGTTGATAATTCAGATAATACTGACAAAGGCAATTGCCGGCTTATTATTTATGAAGAGAGGTACAGAGTTGAATTTGTACTCGTTTAAGAGGGTTATCAGCTAGTTTTTTTGATACATAAAATAATGTGGCTCAGAAAGGTTATTTCATTCAAATTGTGAGTGTGCAACTGGAAAATATTAACAGAAACTAAGAGGCTTCAAGTCAGGTTGAAGAAATTGTTTCTCCTACAGAGCATTAGACTGCTTTCAGAATCAGTTGGTACAATGCTGATTAACTATTTTTAAAAAGAGTTGGATGAATACTTGATGAAGGGCAGAACTGAATGCTATATGGATAAGCCTTGGCATGTTTGATCAAATAGCCTAGGCAATTCAAAAATTTCTGTTCTGCTCAACCCATGCAAATCTTATCAGTGGAATAAGACCAGTTAGGGGTGAATAATGTGAATTGCAATATTAGATTGATTTCCTGGAATATCATAGATGAAATTATATGTGGCAGAATCAGAAATTTCATTGCAGTGGTTTAGTTCAGTCATTTAGTTGCTGATAGTTTTGTTCTGCATTATCACCTTTCCCAGGAAATTACAGAAGTTGGATAGAGTCCTTTACAAGGCAAATTACAGATCAGTTGTTGGAAACTGTTATCAAACAATGTAGGTAGGGGCAAAACCTAACGTTAACCTACAACCAATGTAAAAGATATAGTTTTGTCGGTTGACCAAGTATGAACACTGTGCCATACAAATAAACCTGGTCCTGATTTATAAAGTACCACAGATCTAGTCAAAACCAAATACTATGACCACAGGTTAGACTAGAACCTAACACTAAACAGTGACTTAAACTTGAGGCACACTGCCAGCTACAGTACATGGCGCCTCACGATCTGCTTTGCATGTCTATACAAATCCCTGTTCTCCAAACAATTACATTTTAATGCTAGCAGAGCACTAAACTGAATTGAAGCCTAACATTAACCAGTGTAGACTGAGCAAACTAACTCTCAAAAGATTATGTATCATGGCATAAACACCTCTTCAGGGTTGTTATTCCAACAAATGAGATTCTCTCCCATCTTATACTAGGAACTCGTCTCAGTTAATCATTCTGTTTGAAGAAGATGTACATCCCACCAAAAGTACAACTATTATCATATGTGAAATTTTGATTCACAGTAAGTGCCCACAAATTTATCACTATTTAACTGACCAATTATATATGAAGAAAACTGTGATAGCTTTGGTATGTTAAGGCCACAAAGATAAATACAAATACGGAGGGTGTTCATCCATCCAGCTCATCCATCAACTGAAAACTTTAATTCATCCATCACAACATCTAGTCACCCCCACCAACACCCAACTTGAATAAATTCAGAAATCTTGCCTCCACTTGCTTAATCAAAAAGACCCTCCAGATGTTGATCACTCTTTATGTGTTTCCTGGTATTAATTTTACTCACTTTTTTAAAACCAGTTTATACCTAGAATTCACTGATAGCAAGAACTGCAGATGCTAGAGTCAGAGATAGCAAAGTGTGGAGCTGAAGGAACACAGCAGGCCAGGCAGCATTCAGAGGAGCAGGAAAGCTGACGTTTTGGGTCAGGACCCTTCTTCAGAAAATGAAAATTTCTCAAGAAGGGTCTCGACCCAAAACGTCAGCTTTCCTGTTCCTCTGATGCTGCCTGGCCTGCTGTGTTCCTCCAGCTCCACACTTTGTCATACCTAGAATTCCTTGTCCACAATTTCTGGTTTAACTTGAAGTCATAGTCAGAAGTAATCTTTTCTATTCCATTTAGTATTTCTTGTGTGATGACCAATGATTTTGTGAGAAAACTGGTAGTTTATGTTGTGGTGGTAATCCTTTTATGAACTCTATTTCACTAGAAGATAATTCCATTTCACAGGCAACTTGCTTCCACTAACTAACCATGTGTTCAAGCTGCCTGCAAGATGATGAAGAATAGTAAATCAGAAGGTAAGCAGGAAGTTAATTACAAGTGTGTGTAAGTTCACTTGTGTGGTTCTATTTTTCAAGCAGTCTAGTTTTGAACAAGTCTGCAATGGTGGTCATCTATTTTCAATCAAATTCAGTTGAAAATCTGTGTTTTTACCAAAAGGGTTTAAAACTCTAGCTAACCGAAGGACTGTACTAACAGTGATTTGGCCTTGTGGAATAGCCAAGGTGAAAAGAGGGAGAGAGAGAGAGAGATCCTGACTGAAGATTTCAGAGATAGGAATGTTTTGACTTGAAGTGGCCATTCTTAAGATGCTATATTGAACTGGGAGTCTACAACCAGCAGATGATTGGGAAAGATTTGAAGGGACAAACTTGCATTAAGCACCAAAACTTTTTGTCCTAATGCCAAGCTTTAAAACAATACTCAGAGAATGTGCTTAATCTTCCAAATTTGATGAATGTCAGACTTGGGTTTTGGAGGGCACATTAAGTCAAATGGGTGTGGAAGAAAGTTTTTGAGTTAAGATTGGTTTAGCATATAAGTAATTGTGTTCATTGTATAGTGGAAGTCTCTGTTAACTTGTTCAGTATTCTAAAATTTGCTTATATTGCTGGGTTCTCATGCCTGAAAAAAAAGAGAAATCTTTCTTTCTTTCTGTCTTCATTTTTTAGCCGAAACTGGAAGAAATTAGGAGCTTCCTTATTGTTAGGACAATGTCTTTGTATTTTTCTTTTTGTGTTTTTTTTAAAGAACTATGCACGGAAACAAGGAAGAATTATTTTAAAACTAGTGTTTGAAAAGATGGTTACAGGTTTGAAAAGTAGATAGCAGATTCCACAGATAAAGAATGTTGGAACAGGAATGTTTTGACTTGATGTGGCCATTCTTAAGATGCTATATTGAACTGAGAGTCTACAACCAGTAAAACTCAGTGTAAACATGAAGAAAACCAATTTACCTTTCCAGAACAGTTGTTGTAAGCTGTGACTTGTAACTGAAAAATTTGAGACTCTTTCTTATGAGTGAACTGATCATCTGTATCATGCCTTGCATAATGTAAACAAATGTTTGAGCAAGCTGTAATTGAAATTTTAGTTGCAAATGATTTGCAGCTGAGTGCATGCATTGATGCAACTTTTGCTAACAACGAAAAATTGATTGGCCTATGGATGACCAGGTATCAAAGACAAAGACCTTTTTGCCCACCAACCATGGAAGATTGGTTCTCAGGTAACTGAACATCTTAGAGCTGGGAATAGTTATGTGCAAGAGAGAAGTGTTCAGTTCTTCCTCAGCTCAGGCGTGGTCTCTGTTCTCTGCAGCAAAACTCACTGTAAACCTGAAGAAAACCAGTTTACCTTTCCAGAACAGCTTCTGTAAGCTGTGACTTCTAACGAAAAAATTGGAGACCTTTTCTTACGAATGTCTTATGAATGTCTTATGTGTATGTCTTACTAATAAGTGGAAGCATCCGAAGAAAGATAACTAAAAAAAGTGCTACCCAGCAGATGATTCATAATGATCATCTCACCAAAGTACCTGACAATAAAATCTACTGAACTGCATTTCTAGATTTTCCCCTCTGTTTATTACCTATTTTACCTCGTCTGTTTGTTTGTGTTTAGGCCAGAAATCCTGAGTTCAAGTCCTACCTGTTCCAGAGGTCTGTCATGACATGTCTGATGGGTTGATTAAAAATATCTACATAGAGTCATAGAGATGTACAGCACGGAAACAGACCCTTCAGTCCAACCCCTCCACGCCGACAGATATCTTAAATTAATCTCATCCCATTTGCCAAAAGAAAATGGAAGATAATAAGGAGTTTAAAGTTTTAATTAATGCTATTATATACCAACAGTTTATAACTGTTTACTTGTAGCTACAGACCATTTACTTGTAATAGATAGTGATTCTTATTCTGTCCAAAAGTCTGGTCTATCCTTTCTGCCAACCTGGATCTGAAATTCAGGTAAATTGAGGAACTTTGTGTACTTGACAAAATCATTAACTGGGAATAGTGGGACTTGATTTCATACACAGTACCCAACTGAGTTGTAATATCGCTAATGCAGATGTAAACAGATTTTTCCTTTTGGCCCTTGACCTCAGAATAGACTGTCCCTGTACTTGTATTATCTTTAACATAATCCAAAAATGCTAAGATAGAATGTATTTATTTTTATTCATTTTATTCGATGTTTACTAAAATCTTTCTGTTTTAAATTGTGACCACTGGGCTTTAATTCTTTCAGAAATATCTAGAGATTTCAAATTTCCAAAGAAGAATAAACAATAGATGTCTTGCTGGCCTCTACTGAGATTATAGCACTTGTATCACCAAATGTTTCAGTCTTGCATCCGCTTTCAAGGATGGAGCAAATAGATTTGTCTCACCATTTCATGACTCACTCTTTTGGCACAGTATCTACCTTATATTCCTTCTTAGAACTTCTTCATTGCCAAAATGTTCTCTGGTATTTTCCCTGATGACCATTGCTGGTATCTTGTGATATTTTTCACCACGACCAGGATGTGTTATGGGTAAAGGTTGTTTCAAGTAGTTTGTTGCCATCAATCCTCCTTTGCTTTTGTTTTGTCTTGACCCTTTCATGTGATGAGTGGTGGAGAACACACCACTGGCAACTATCGACAGAAGAAGTGTTATTCTTGGATAACAAGAAGATTTTTTGCATGAAAGCAATAATTACAACTACATTTGGTCAGGCACAATTACTGGGACCTTAGAGAACAGTTATGAATATATTTTCTATCTCAAAAAGATGGAATCGATCTCCTTCTCTCCAGCCACATACTGTGTGAATTCAGTTGAACAGGTGCAGTCAGTGTAACGTGAACATTAACCCTTTCAGTATAATTTCCTTATACAACATTCTCCTTGTGACTGAAAAACCAGATGAATTACAATATTCAAGTTCCTGCTGACACAATGAACATTTCAGTTTCAGACACTGAGGTCTTATCACTTTAGTTGATTTTATTTTCATGACTTCAGGACCATTTTGAAATTACAAAATTAATAATTGGAAGTTGTATGTTTTCCAGTGCACTTTGCCAAAGAAATCCAACTAAGGGAGATGGCCTCTTGGCTTTGCAACAAATTAGGAAGGACTGCTGGGATGATGTGGCCATTATTTTGAGAGGAAGGCTTTTTAATTAAAGGAACCATGGTATGCTTCATAAACACTCACCAGCATTTAGATATTATTGTTTGCAGCAACTCTGGGGTGTAAGTGGAAAGATACTGCAACCATTCCTGTCTGCTTAACTCAGACGAATGGCTTATTTAACTTGTAGTAGTCAAGGAACAACTATTCAAGAGTTTTAACTGGAGAAGGCTCTTGTCTTAACAAGATGTAGTTTATTACATGATAGCAACTACGTACAGGTGGCACTGTTATAATGTCCCTACCACTGGGCCAGGAGGCCTGGGTTCAAGTCTCACCTGGTTCAGAAGTGTGTCATAAGATGTCTAAAAATATTTACAAATATTGAACATATTCTTTGGGAGCTCTTGTGGTGCAATGGCAATGTCCCTCCCTTGGGCCTGAAGTCCCAACCTTAGCTCCTATCAGTTCTAGAAGTCTGTTATGACATGTCTTGATGGGTTGATTTAAAAATATCTACATGAACAAGTTGGTCATTGCTACTAAGACATAGATGACAAATCTTTTCTCCTTGAGATCCAAAGCTATTCTCTGAATTTCTCCACCCAAAACCATATAAAATTTTGGATTCTGAGGGGAGCTTAATGCAGTCTTAGCATTAAGCCTTTCAAAACCATTACCTTGCACTACAATAACCATTGGAATGGTGAAGACTCCTGAGAAGACTGCACCCTGGGGAAGCTGAGGGGATACAGTGAGGTGATCTTTCATCAGGTGAGGGAGGATGAAGGAAGTGAATGCACAAGCAGAAATATGCCCCCCTTTAAAATGGAGACCCTGGACCAGAAGAATCTGGGATCTTGGCAAGAGTGTGTTTGGTCTCCCAACATTCTTCTCTAGGAAATGATGAAAAGAAGCTGGAACATCGTGACATCTCTGGGTCCATATCCAACAACATTTCTTTGAATTTTCCAGTCACCGAGATCACCTCCAAAACCCTGGAAAAAAAATCCCTCCATGAACTCTAGAAAGACCTTTGTTCTTTATTCTTCACTAATTGCATGTCTACAAATGATTTGATGTGATAAATCTCATGTCTTTTTTTGCCTCTTATACAGTCATAGTGCCAGAGAGCTGTACAGCATGGAAACAGACCTTCAGTCCAACTCGTTCAGGCCGACCAGATATCCAAAATTAATCTAGTCCCATTTGCAAGCATTTGGCCCTGTCCCTGAATAAACTGACATGCACTTTGTAAGTATAGCCCTCTGGTCTTTAATACACCTCTGAGTTGACTTTCAAGTATAATATTTCTGCCCACCATTACATGCCTTTTGTATAATTGTTTCAACAGCTCCTAATGACTTAAATGCAATATAGGTACAAATCTCAATCAAATTAACATGTGACCAAGGAGCACCCAAAATTTGGTGCTTGATTCAGTTTTATTTTTCACAAATATAAATAAGTAATGTGTTGCAGCAACTAACATTATTACATTATTTGTCCAGAAACTGGCATTCCTGCAGTGCATTTGATGTAAAACTGCAATAAATGGCTCAATTTTGGGTAAAGGTAGAAACAAACAGAATTCGTCCAGACTGTGCATGCTTTAATAATTAGAATTACTCTTGTTAATATTGGTTTGCAAGCACTCAGTTGCTGTAAATTCATTAAGGCCTCAAGATGGACACAAGCATTGCAATGCACAATTAACTCAGACCTATTGTTTCTGATTCATGCAGTGTGTAAACCTCATTTGTCTTGCAAAGCTACAGCCAATTATAAACACACTGTTGAGTGGATGCATGCTTGAGTTGGCCATGTAAGATCAGAAGAAGCTAATACCAGTCTACGCTAGCCACACTACTTAAAGTCAGCCTGCACATGTTAGGGGGTAGTTACATTGAGAATGAAGCAAGTAACTGAAGTCATTCTGAGTGGTTATTTTCTCCTGGGTGAAAGACAAGACTGACACAAGTTACATGAGAGGAGGCTCCAAAGTTTTGTGATAGAATGTTTAGTGCCAGAGATGGACAGAAGGAAAGAGGCCCTCTTGTTAAAGGGGACTAGGAAAGTATGGCATTAGACACTACAAAGACATTGAGAGCAAGCAGCTGCTGCAATACTCATTAAGAAACTATCCAAAATCATCAAACTTACTTAAAGATCCCACTTTTTCTAATTTTTGCTATAAAACAAATCATAAGCAATTCAAATTGATCATGAATTAACTGCAAAGGATGCTTCAAACTGAAAGGCGCATTTCATTTTCCTATTATCTCTTTCATTTTAAGTATTTGCCACAACAATGACACTTCCTACATAACTACAAGCACCCATGTCACTGCCTCACAAATGTGGCACTAAAGTGTTAAACTGTTCCACAATATACTGTTCTCTATTCTCGCAGTGTAAATAAGGTGTCCTATCTGACAACAAGTTTCAACTTTGAATTTCATGGGTATGTTCAACAAGGTGCACTTTTATGAAATCTCTCTTCTGGCAATGACAGTCCTGATTATACAACTTCCAAGAGTTCCTTTTAAACTGACCAAGCAATAAAACCTGGTGTGTGGTTTAACCAGTTCCTGGGAAATCACCCACTGCCGTTTCCGAGCAAACACCACTGATGTGGAAGTTTTAGACCTTTCTAGCCAGCTCACAAAATATCTGCAAATCCTTTTCAGCCAAACAGACAAAATGGATCTCTTCTTGAGAGTGAGTTAGAATCAAAGAATCATAGAATCATAGAATCCCTTCAGCGTGGAAACAGGCCCTTCGGCCCAACAAGTCCACACTGACCCTCAAAGCATCCCACCCAGAACCATCCCCCTATAACCCACCTAATCTAAACATCCCTGAACAGTACAGGCAATTTAGCATAGCCAATCCACCTAGCATGCACATCTTTGGACTGTCCAGAGGAAACTGGAGCACCCGGCGGAAACCCACGCAGACATGGGGAGAATGTGCAAACTCCACACAGACAATCACCTGAGGGTGGATTCGAACTGGGATCCCTGGCGCTGTGATGCAATTCAATGTGTTCATCTTTGTGTCTCCATCTGCTTTCGCTTTCTATTTGCCTTTGTGCATTGATTGCCTTCATATTCAAGCTTTGCTGTTTGGAGATCTCTTTTGTGTCTGCCAGCTACATGTTTCTTTTGGTGTTCATTTAGGAAGATACCTCCAGGATGATTGTATCATCATGTGTGCTGATAAATACAGGCTTGAAATGTCATTCTGTCCCAATGTCAGGGTCCTAAGGCCCATGGGAACATCCAGTCCCAATTACCTGAAACACATCATCTCTGTGTACACCAGTTGTGGCATTTCTAGATTTTATTGAGATGAGAACAAACATAATCCTGAAATGAAAACATTAAACAAAACATATATCGTAGCTAAAAGTAGTTTTTATCAAATTTTATTTCTCCACGTCAATATATGTGTTTTGATCCAAAATGTACACTCTATGACTCCATTCAATGAAACATGATCTCATCATTAGTTTAAGTATTTTGTCTAGTCTAAGTCAATCATGGGTCCTTACCAAACCTAAGGCCTAACTTGGGTGTTATGGTTGACAAACTGCAATGTACTCAGACTAAGTGTGGAACAGACATTTGTGAGTGTTTCATTTCTAACATGTTAGAGAAATTAGAAACAGTATGTTGTGAATTCTATTTGTAGAACTTCCAAATTTCTGAGCCCTTTTGATGTTTGTTATTCTGAATTCAAATATGAATGTCATGTTCAGTCAGTCAAATTCACTGATTGAATATTGTGGTGACTGAATAAAATCACATCTCTAAGCTATTCCCAGCAATAGAATTAATTCCTGTTTGTTTAACAATGTCAGCTCTTTACATTGTTTCTTTCCAAGATCTAACAGTTCAAATTTCAGACCAAAATGGGCTGCTGTAGAACATAACAATTCAAAACCCAATAGTAGAAAACAGTTGCATTCAACAGAAAATATACAAACTAAAATCCTCAAAATTGTATTGAGTTCTGATGGTGTGAGAGGTTCTGACAGGAAAGTGCATTGTGGACAAATGTTTGTTGTTCACTTGAGAACTTTTGGGGCAATAAAGCAATGATTAAATGTTGCTAATCTGTTAGTGAGTTTCTAGAGGCAGTGTTTTAGGTGGTGGCATGTAGACTTGAAAAGTTCCATTAAGTTTAATTTCTTACAAATCTGTAGCACTGAATGGAACTCAGAAGATCCTGTATGATGGTGTTTTAAGTTTTAATGTGGGGAGATGTGTTTAAACGTGCTCTTTTCACATGCATGTCCTCCGCAGGCACAATGGGCCAAATAGCCTTCTTCGGTGCTGTATCGGTCTTTCTTTCTAAGATTTGGGGTTGTTCCCATGCCTTGGCAAATCCCTGCAGGTGATGGGAGTAAAGATATTGGCACAGAATGTTGTACAATGGTGACATTGGCAACAAATGTCGTAATCCTAACAAATGCCATTGTGCTCCCATGTGGTCCTGTGACAGATTTGCTGCAAAAATGCTCAAAGTACTGCAACATATACAATGCATTTCAGTCACAGGGTAGCCCACGACTGATGTGCATTCAAGAAACCTGCTACTGTGATGGAACAGAACAACAAGTTATTAAACATGGATCATCTTAAGAGCAACTGTTCCAATGTCATATTGTGGGTCTGGTGTAATTTAATTAGTTTGTACTGAATTGACATAGATACATAAATCATTGTTTTGAAGGAACATGGATGCATAATATTGTACTCCCAACTACATATGATCCCTGACCATGTTTCCTGATTGGTTGCAACTGATGCTTATCATACAAGATTGATGATAATTATTAAGCAAAAGATATCAGAAGACAATCAGAATGAGCATGGCTGCCAAAACACTTACTATATTACATAGTGGAGGTTTAAAATCTGAATGAATTTCCTAGAATAAGTTAGCAAGAATGTCACCCTCAGGCAAAATGCTGAACAATTGAATACTAATACCGAGCCGTCCAGCACCAATCTGTAATGATTACTGTCTATAGCAGTTACAGTGGCATTGACTTAGCTTGCTCTCACAACTGAATTTTAATGTAGTTCAGGGAGATAAGATGATAAGAAACAGGAATAGGCCATTCAGTCCTTCATGCATGCTTCACCAGTCAACATGATTATGGTTAACCTCCTGCTTCAGTTTCCCAATCACCTCACACTTTTTAGTATCCAAAAAAAAGTATTGCATATATTCAAGAACTGAGCATCCATAGCTCTCCGAGTTAAAGAACTGCAAAAATTCACAAACCATTGAGTGATGAAATTTCTCCTTGGCTCAGTCCAAAATCAACTTTCCTTTATTCTGTTTCAGTGACCTTTAGCTCACTGTCAGGGAAAACATCTATCCCATAAAATCCTTAAAGAATTTTCTTTTGTTTCAATGAGATCATTTCTCATTCTATTGAATTCTAGGGATTATAAGCCTATAGTCAAGATAACCAAACAAGATAAACCAGTCATTGCAGGAATTGGTCCAATGTACTTTTTTGTGCTCCCATTAAAGCAAGTACAACCTCCTTTAGGTAGAGAGATCAAAATGGTATCCCGTAGTCCAGGTGTATAATACTAAGTCCCTGTACAATTGCTGAGACTTCTTCACTCAAGATGCTCAACTATTTTTGAGAAGGGCTTTTGTGGAGCTATATTGAAATTGTTGCTTGATGGCACAGAAATTGAGCATTGCTGAAAAAATAGATGTGCTGTTGAAGATTTTCATTTTGCGCTCATCAAGACAGATACAAGAATAACAAGTTTCAAAGAAAAAAGTTATTCTGCATGAGAGAGACATGCTGATTGGTTGGAATGTGCACAATGATTGATCAAGGCATTGTCATGGAGAATGAACTGGGGAATCCAATTAAAATGATCTTGAATAATTTAATCTGATTAATTTATTGCACATGTTATGTATTTTTGTAACTAATGCCATAATTTCTTGAAAAAGTCTTTACTAGTACAATGATGTAAACTAAGGATTCATCAGCAAATTCAGGCACATTAAGTTTGTATGCAGGCCACCCTCTAATGTAAGGCCATAAGACACGGGAGCAAAAATAGGCCAATAGGCTCTGCTATTCAATGAGCTCATGGCTGATCTGAATCCTCAATTCCAATTTCCTGCCTTTTCCCAATAACCGTTGGTTCCCTTTATGATTAAAGATGTCTACTTCAGCCTTAAATACGTTTAACAACCAAATCGCTACGACCTCTGCAATTGAGAATTCCACAAATTCACTACCATTGAGAGAAGTTCCTCGTCATCTCTAGCCTAACTTGGTGACACCTGACTTGAAGATTATGCCCTCTATCCCTGGAATCTGTCACAAGGCGAAACAGCCTCTATGCATCTGTCAAGTACCCTAAGAATATTTTTATGTTTCAATAAGGTTGCCTTTCATTCTTCTGAAATCCAGAGTACAGGCCCAACCCACTCCATCTCTATTGATAAAACAATCATTCCAAACTTGGGATCAACCGAGTGCATCTGGAGTAGACTATCTCCAATGCCTGTATATCTTCTCTTAGATAAAAAGACTGAAACTGCTCAGTTTTCCAGGTGTGGTTTAACCAGTGGCTTGTATAGTTTAAGTGAGACCTCCTCATTTTTATACTCCATTCCCTTTGAAATAAAGGCCAACATTTATTTTGTCTTACTTATTACCTGCTGAACTTGTAAGCTAGCTTTTGGTGGTCCATGAGCAAGGTCTTCCAAATCCCTCTGTGCTGTAATTTTCCACAATCCTTCTTCAGAGTCTTGAAAATCAACTCTTTTCAGCTTCGATACCACGTCCCACTCCTTTTTCTATGGTTCTTAAAGGACAATCTGCGGGATTGAATCATTCTGAGTACTGTTGGACTTGGTTCGTTCAGTAGGTTTGAATTCAAGTTGTTGCCAGTGAGGACCTATATGCAAACACCAAAACTAATTCCAATATTGTCCTGCTGGACTGTCCTGGATTTTAAATCAGCTGTAGTATCTTGGCTTAGAGTTGCAATCGTCAGAAGCTTTGGAGAAACAGTGCTATTGCTAGGACCAATAGTAAGCGGCCTTGTTCTAATCTTCTGTGCTGCTATTTCTTAGCCTTTGAAACTCATTCAATTTAAGATCTCAGTGAAGTGAAAATCCTGGCTGTCTCACCCACTAATTCAGTTTCAATCGTTTTGTCGTAATTTAATCAACTTCAGATTATATCAACTTGCAAATTTACCCATCTTTCCACCCACAATAATTTCCATTTGAATGGTTTGATATACATTTTGCTTTGAAATTTCTGGTGTAGGGTAATTTAGTTGGAGCAAATCAGCTTCAGAGAATTTACAAAATCATGTTTTCATTTATCAATCCATGGAAATCAGATTGAACTGAATTACAATTTGCTGTCTGTTCATCTAAGCAGCATACGCTCAAAAGAAAACAGCTTGGGTTTACTATATGGAAATACCTCGTGCTACATTCTCCAAGATTAACAATAACAACTTGCATTTTACAGAGTTCCTTTGTGTAATGAAACACCCTGAAGGGCTTTATGGAGGCATCATGAAATAAAAATTGAAACTGAGGTACATTGGCTATATAAGATAGATATCTAAAGAGCTTTGGTTAACAAGGTGAGTTTTGAGTATCATTTTAAGAACAGTAATGTAAGGTATGGAGGAAGAGAAGTTTATACTCAGGAGCTTAAGGTGAAATGATGACATTGTGATAATATATCTGGACTAGTAATGTTACGTCCTGAGGGAATGTCTTAACATCACCTTGCAAATTCATCCATCTTTCCATCCATGATAATTTACATTTGAGTGGTTTGATATACATGGTAACTGGTGACAGTTTTTTATTATTATTGACTCAGGGAATTTGAGCATCGCTGGTTGGTCGACTATTTATTATCTATTCCTAGTTGCCCTTGAAATTTGATAATAAAAAAATGGAATATAAAACTAGTATTAGTAATAACCTTTCATTGAGTATTCAATAACAAAACCATCTTGTTCTTTAATGCACTGTAACTGAAGGAAATCTGCCATCTTTACCAGAGTCAAGGAGCAATTAAATGAATGGGATTTTTAATGCAAGTTATTGCTGTGATGGTGAAAATAGGCAGTCTTAGTGATGGTATGTGGATATGCTTGGAATCCTATCTGGGGATCAAAGTTAGGAACAGAATGATTCAGATTCAGGCAGTTGCCAAGGAAAACGATGCAGTCAGTGGTGAGGTTTTGCAGTGTCAGGGTTCCAAGCAAAGGGGTTTAGTTACCTTTAAAAGTTAAAGGAAATTTCTGCGCTTTCAATGCTGTATATCAGGTATCAGTTTGACATTTAGAGACAGTGATGGATTGTAACACATAGTGGTGCAGTGGAGCGTCACCTTCTCAGTGTACATGTAGAAACTGACATTGTGCCTTCAGATGATATTGGAGATGGGCAGTCTATAGACGAGAGATAGACAAGGAAAAAGTTTGATGCTTGGGAAACATCAGAGATAACTCAGCAGGCACCCAATGAGAAGTCACAAGACATGATCCTCTGGCTACCGTTAAACAAGAAAGAATGGAACCAGGTGAGTGTTGTCCTATTCAGCTGGTGAAGAGGCATTTGACAACCATGTAGAACTGAGATAAAGGTTTTGATATTCTGGGAGGCAGGATAATAAATTTCTGTCACCTTCACAGGGAATGTCATTTTGTGGTTTTACCAAGAATATTCCTGGTACTGTGGTAGGGAAGGAAACCTGAATGGAAGGATTCAAACACGGAGTTCTGGAAAGAGTGAGTATGGATTCAGAAGGTGGCAACACATTTAAAGAACAATAGACGGGAAAGGAAGGCTGGAGACTAGCTCTCAACAGGAAAAGAACACCATCTAGCCAGCCAAAGTATTGTTTTTTTTCAATTAGAGAGATAGCCACAGCAAACTTCACAGACAAGTGGTAATGTAGAGGGAGAACAGTTAAGATTGTTAGTTATCATGCAAACCAAAAAGGAAGATAGGACCTCACGATCTGGGTGGAAATATAGTCAAGAGAGAAGGAGGGTCTGGTGCAGAAGATGAGCTCGGAGAGTTATTTGGTGAGATAGGAGAAATATATGAAATTCAAGACTATGGCATATGGAGAGGTGCTGAAGAAGGTTGACCCAATATTTATAGGAAAGCAGGGAAATGCTTGATGCAGTTGACTGGATGATCATAATCTCAGTGACAAAGAAATCCATGAGCTTATTACACTTATTTTTGGAGGTGAGGGTGGAGGGTGGAGGAGATAGGGAGATTGATATAAGAAGACGATTTATCGTAAAGATCATTATCTGAGGGTTGTCTTTGAAATTTAGTATGTTCCTGAAACAGAGAGCAGATTTTGCAGATGAGAGAGAGACAGAGAGAAATGGATTTGATAGGGACTCAGACATCAAATGTAGAGCCGAACAATAGCTGCAGACATATCATGTTGAACAAAGATATCATTTTTGACAACTGTGATATTGAAATGCAGGTGGAAGCTAATGGGAGAATTTTATTTTGCAAGGTTCATAGAAGGAAGTAGGATTTAGATATGGAAGTGGATATTCAGACAAAGCACACAACGAATCGATCAGAAATAGTCTTACCAGAGATTGATGCTGAAATATCTCCACAGTGGCCAGTATCCTGTCACCAAGTCACACTTTATGAACGTATGGAAAGTCCTTGACACTAATTCAGCTCCTTCAGATCTAGCTCTCAGAGTCTCAGGATGTCTGACACACCTGTTTTATCTATCAGCCAGGGATCCCTGACTGGACCAGATTAACAGCCCCACTCAGGGAACTCATATTCTATGAAGTCCACCTGACTGACCAACTTACAGTCACAATATCTCTTCTCCTCTGAGTGCAAGGACACAGGCCAGATCCTTTTCTAGTAGTGCCTCCTGGAGTGTTTTAGCACTGTGTCAGGTTCCTCAACTCTGCCTCAATTACGGGCAGCACCTAATGCACAATAGCTTGCTTCTTGCACCCAGGGTGTCTCAGAAGAAATTCATTCTCTTCTTCAGGTGACAAAGGCATCGAGGCAGTGACATCTGCCATGTCCATCTGAGATTCTGGGGTCTCTTCAATGCTTGACAGAGAGAGAGACCCCATAGGTTCTGCCACCCTGTCCGACTGTTCCAAGGAGCCCTGCACATTTTGTTCCTGACCCATATGCAGGTTTGCGCTTTCATATGGTCCAAATGCTTGTTCAGGATTGTCACATCTACCCAAACTGTCTAAGTCACTGGATCTGATTTTGCATCGACCATACCTCTTATCCATGCAGGGCCATTCCTGTGGTTCCTCCACCAAACTTAGTACATTGAAGTAAACTGTCTCTCTTGATTAGTGGAGTTGTGTGTCCAGCATTGGTGTTGAAATGGTGCCACTCCTGATGCCATTTCACACTCACTCTCCCAGGTCTGAGAAGATCAGATGTAACCTGGAGCTGAGTCTTTTCCCTATTAGCAACTCTGCTGGATCTACCTCTGTAATTGCATGAGAGGTGGCCCTATAATCCAAAAGGAACTAGGACAGTTTGGTATTTAGTGAAGCTGTAAGCTGTTTCTTTAAGCCTGTTTCAAAGTTTGGATTGCTCTTTTTGCTAGGCCATTGAATGATGGATGATATGGAGCTGTCCTTATATGTTGAATGCCATTTGACTCTAGGAAATACTCACATTCCCTGCTGGTAAACAATGGCCCATTATCTGTGACTAACCCTTCTGAGGTTCTGTACATTGCAAAAGATGCGTGCAGTTTTTCTGTTGTCTTTCCCGTATTTGACAAATGAACTCTGTGCACATCCAATAACTTTGAGTGGATGTCCACAATGACTAAGAATATTGAGCCCATGAAAAGATCTGCATAGTGAACATGTAACCAAATCTATGGTTTACCTGGCCATTCCCTTGAAATTTTGTTCTTGTTGGCACTCTGGGCACTGTCCACCAATGTGGCTCTGTCTGCATCCAATCCTGGCCACCAGACATAACTTTTCACCAACGTCTTCACTTTGGAAACTGTTGGATGACCCTGGTGGAGATCAGCCAGTATCTGGTGGCGACATTTGCTCAAGACAATCACTCTTACTCCCCATAATAGTATGTCTCCCTTGACTGTGATCTGGTCTCTCTAGGTCCAAAAAGGTTTCAGTTCTGGTTGTGACAGCCCTTTGGTTTTCTCCATCACCACCGGCTGTTTCAGTTTTGCCAGGACCAGATCTTTCTGCATCCAAATTCTGATATTGTCAGCTGTGACTGGAAGTATGACCACAAAATTTAAAATCATTATAGACTCTTCTGTGCTGGTACCACTGGTGGTGTATCTGCCAGTGGGAGGTGGCTCAATGCATGTGCACTTACTACTTGGCCTTCCAAGACAGTGTTCCAATTTGAAATTATACATACTTAGCGTTAGAGCTCACCCCTTAATTTGACCTGAAGTTGTGTTTGGCACTGCCTTGTCCTCTTTCAGCAGACCTAGCGGGGGTTTGTGGTCCATTATTATTACAAATTTACGTCAGTAAAGACATTGTTAGAACTCCCTAACTCCAAATATGCCCACCAAATCTTCCTTCTCTATCTGGGAATATTTACACTTCGCATTAGCACTATTGGCTGTTCCTTTCCATTGGGCCACTTATGAGCTAATACTACCACAATGATGTATGGGGAGGCATCACATGTTAATACCAGATCTCGTTTGGAATCGTAGTACGCCAACACCTTTAAAACTGTTTCTTCACTTCCCTGGAAGGTATGGCTTGGCCACGCAACCATTTCTAAAGCTGACCCATTTTATTTGCAGTTCATGCAAAGGTGCCAGGATGGAGGCCAGGTTATGTATGAACTTTCCATAATACTTCACCAGCCCAAGACAAGACATAAGCTTTGTGCAGATGTCGGGGCTGAGGAACATTTGATCACCATCACTTTATCTTCCAAAGTGTATAACCTGGTCTTGTCAATTCTATAGCCCAAGGAGATCATATGGAGTAAAAACCAAAAGAACTGCAGATGCTGTAAATCAGGAACAAAAACAAAGTTGCTGGAAAAGCTCAGCAGGTCTGGCAGCATCTGTGAAGGAGAAAACAGAGTTAACGTTTCCGGTCCAGTGACACTTCCTCAGAACATATGGGGTACCTGGAACATACATTTTACCCTTCTTACGCGTATGCCTGCCTGAGAGAAACATTTCCAAGCTCTCTAAGTACTCCTTATTGGTCTTCCCTGTTATTAGCATGTCATCTAGATAAATGGCGACCTCAGGTAGACATTGTAAAAAGTTCTCTATCATCCACTGAAAAATTGCACAGGCTGATGATATCCCAAATGGCAGTCTCATATATTGGTACAAATCATGATGGGTATTAATTGTAGCGTATTTCTGGGAATCCACATATAACTACAAGTACACACGGCTCATGTCCAGCTTTGTGAAGGACAACTCTCCTTACCAAGTTTGCATATAAATCCTTTATGTGAGGAGCAGCTGCAAAAAGCAGCTTACCATTTGTTTAAAATCCCCATAAAGGCGAACCGACTCATTGGGCTTCACAATTGGTATGACCGATGCTGCCCATTCTGCAAAGTGGGCTGGTTAAATGACTCCTTGGCTTTCCAAAAATTCTGATTTCTGCCTCTAGGCAAATAGCACTGGGCGGGCATTGCAGAATCATGGAATTTCTTCCTGATCAACATGCATTGTCTTCTTTGATAGTGCCTAGAACTTCCTGGAAGACATCAAGATATTTAATTAGAGCTTCACTCAGGCAGCCATTTTCTAATTGAAAAATGTCGAGCCAATATAGGTGAATCTCTCTCAACCAATTTTCAAGCTATCCAACATTGATGTTCTCTTCCTTGTCCTCTTTTCTTCCTTAAAATTGCAAATCCATAACATCCGTTACACATCTATTTCCTCAGAAGGAGTGTCCTTCACAGTCTATCTGCCTTTTGCTCATTCAGTCAACAAATTCCTTTGTTTGTTTTACTTTCTACAGCACTTCATAATTTGTCACCTTTTCTGCCCAGCTGATCCTTTCCATTCACCTCTAAACCCAGAACTCAAAGCTCTATAGCAATTTGGATTCTTCCTTATGCAAAGTCTATGTCTCACATCAATACAAAACATGACCCCAAATCAACGTTCTTTTTTTTTTAGTTGATTGCTTTTAAGTTGCTTATTCAGCTTTGTGAATAGCACCTCTTCTTACTTAAGGTCTTTTCCATTACTGTGCTTGTATTATTTCTTTGTTGCATCTTCCATTTAACAGGTATTACGTTTCCTAAATGTCTGAATTTTTGAGCCAGTTCTACTTTCCTTTCTTCTATGAATATGTGACTTTTTTTCTTGACGATCATGAAATATGCTTCACTTTGGTTTTGGCAATGTTCATGTTCATTCCAAAGCTCCTGCCTGTCTTTCCTAGTCTATTTCTTGTTATCCTTCTTCTGTGCTTTGTATTTTTGCCTGCTCCCATTCTGCTTTATAAATGTTAAATTCTATGTCTTAAAATACTTCTTTGATCATTGCTTTTCCATCAATATTATTGGGGACTGGTGATAAACAACAGCCTGACAAAGTGCTCTTCTAATCACACATAATTCTGACTCACCTTTGGCTACTCAGACTGGTACTGTTCCTCCATGTACAGATTTCTTAAGTCTTCGGCATATGTGCAATATACACCACTGTCCAGAGCACAATCTAGTCAATCTGATCAAAGAGTCTTTTAAAATTTATGAAACAGACAGATGATTCTAGTCTAAATTAACTCATTAATCTTATAATGTGCAAATTGCTTATTTTACCCCTCTTCCTCTGGAATCTAAGCTGGTCACACACAATGCCTTCCTATGCATTTGCTTTCTTATAACTAAATATGACATTCAAAAAAGGGCAATCGCACTAGTTGTATGAAAGCCAGAATGTCAACAGGCGTTTGGTTTTGCTCAGCATATCCATGGTTTTTTGTACTAACCCTAGCTATTCTCCTGCTTAATAAATATCCTGATACAACTTGATAAACATTGAAGTTAAATTTATCTATTCTAATTGTTTTTCCAGTTTTTTGAAAAAAATATTTTATCGTAGCTCTTCTCTTATACTCTTTTGCATTTCTGGTCCAGTAGAATAAATATCAACATTACTCTCCTCTAGCTCAATCATTTCAGTTTTGTTTTCCCTCTTTTCTCGCATAATTTTTCAATATGATTCTTCCCTTTTATTTCTAATTTCATTAGGCTTTGTTATTATTGCACCTTATTTACTCTCTCTATTGTTGACTTTTTTCAGGCCTTTATGCTGCATGCCACTAATCTCCAAGTCGCTTCAATTTTTCAGGTATATTACATTGCTCTTTTAGCCAGTGTTCTTGTCCCTTTTTCAGTTTCTCTTTATAACTCATCATTCAAGTTTCCAGTCTTCTTCATTATTGATATTCTTTCATTTTCTCCTTTCTTCCAACTTTTGCAACATTGCAGTCATAACCCATGCTTTCTATTTCCTCTTGAGCTGTTTGCCCTCCTTCCTTAATAACAGTAACAAGATGGTTTTCGGGCTCCTGGTCCATCTGCTTCTGATCACCAGACCTGCTGCAGCCTTCTTTTTTATTGTTATTATTTTCTGACATCAAAGTTCATCTTACCTTTTTTGGTTGCTTCAGGGGAGGAAGGAGGTTTCGAGAGGCAGCTGTTGCAGACAATGCCGTGTAGATCTGACTGGTCCTTGTGGCCATTGCGGCCGGGTCCTGGTGGCCCTACGACATGGTGGATTGCTTTGGTGACACTTTTTTGGTGATGAGCTGGGTCTGGGTTTGGAATTCCATTGGCCTGGGCAGCTTCCACAGCATCTTTGTTGGCATGGTGGGTACGGCCCAGCCTTGAGGTGGCTTCAGCGTCAGCTTGGCAGTGGCCTGGGATTCCTTTAGAGGCTTTGGAGGCTTCTTGGGCATTGTGGTGGGTCGGGCCCAGGATTCCAACAGTCTGGGATTCCTTACAGTGGCTTCGGCATTGGCTTTTGGTTCTGGCCTGGGATTCCTTTCGTCAGCTTTCGTGTCGGGTTTTCTCAACCTCAGGAGCCCTGGATTGAACTTTGTCTTAATTTTTTACTTGTTTTAATGTAGATAATTTTGTTATTAAAATGGCACTGGAGTATGGCAACTTAAACACTTTTCACTGTTATTTTTTGTAAAAATACAAATGACAATGAATTTGTTTGTTTCTGTTGCTTATTCATGTTGGACGATATCCTTGTCTCATTTGTCTAGTGCTTTGTTTACTTAATTTACAAAGTCTTCATTTACTTTGTCGAGCCTCTTTAGGTTCCACTGTTCTTTACACATTTATCTTCAGCTAGAGCACTGTCTCCATTTTCATTAATTTATGAGCTTGTTAATTGTTAACTATTCATTGCTAACCTTTTTCTGTATATTTGTCTCACCATAGTATGTTCCAGTTGAAATATGCATTTAAAGTGTACATTTTCGATGTATGTCATTTTCCTTTATAATGCATAAACCGTATATTTGTTATCATGTATCCTGTTTTCTGCAAAGAACTAACAGTTTTGGTCCCACTCATTTCTTTTTTCAGGGTTTTTAGTCCTTTATGATCTCTTTCTTCTTCAACAATACTGTTCCAATCTCCCATAAGAAATGCATAGTTCTACCCACACTACTGTTTGCTTAGTTTGTCAGTCGTATCATACAGTTAATCGACTTCCTCATCTGGATTTTCCAATATAGGCATATGTACCTGACTGATGAAAATATCATCCGTTCGTCCTTCAGTTTCACTGGCTTCAGTCTATCTGCATTTCATTTGACTTCACTCACACATTTAACAGTATCCTTGTGAAACATTACTGCTATTTCTAATTCTTTTCCTTCTCCTCCTCAGTATAAATTCTCATTTGATCACACATGAAGTTGCCTTCTCCTGTTCTCTATACTTCATACGACCTCAAGATGTTTAATTTCTCTTTTCCCCATTTCTTTTTTCAGGTTATTGAGCCTTCCTTTCCTGTTCATTGTTCATATTGTCCATGTCCCTACTCTTTTGATACTGACAAGTTTATATGACGATTTCCTCAGATGGTGACTTGGGAGGCTTTGCACCTTGCTTTCCCGAGTGCAACCTTGCATTCCTTTCACCGAGGATCCTGTGTATGGCACTGTTGTTTATGTTGCTCATGTCATTTTGAACTGCCTTTAGGATGGGTCATAAGACCATAAGAATTAGGAACAGAAGTATGCCGTTCAACCAATTAAATCTGTTCAGTCATTCAGTGAGATCATGGCTGATGCGATAATCCTCAACTTCACTTTCCTACCTTTTCCCTATAACCCTTGATTCCCTGAACTGATTAAAAATCTGTCTCTGACCCAGTCTCAACAGCTCTGTGAGGTAAAGAATTCCAAAGATTCATTATGCTTAGAGAAGAAATTCCTCTTCATCTCTGTCTTGAATGTGGTCCGAGATTCTCCCACAAGGGGGAACAACCTTTCCATATCTACCCTTTCAAATAGCCTAAGAATATTGTATGTTTCAAAATGGTTGCCTCTCTGTCTTCTGAATTTCAAAGAGAACAGGCTGAGCTTAGTCAAACTCTCCTCCTAAGACAATCCTTCCATGCCTGCTATCAGTCTGGTGAACCTTCTCTGGACTGTCACCAATGCCAATATAGTTTCCTTAGGTAAAGGCCCCAGAACTGCTCACAGTATTCCAGCTGTAACCTGCCTAGATCCTTGTGTAGTTTTAGCAAAACCTCCTTACTTAAATACTCCATTCCCTTTGAAACAAAGGCCGACTTTCTATTTGCCTTTCTTATTATCTGGTGAACTGATTTTGTGCTTTTTGTGCTTCATGGATGAGGTCTCTCAAATTCCTCTGTTTTGCAGCTTTCTGCAGTCTTTCCCCATTTAAATAATATTCAGCTCCTCTATTATTCCTACCAAAGGGCATAACCTCACATTTTCCCACAATATATTCCATCTACCAAGTTTTCGCCCACTTGTTTAACCTACCTATGTCCCTCTGCCAACTCTTCGTGTCATCATAATTACTTATCTTTCCCTTTTTTTTATGCCATCTGCTAATGTGACTATAGTACATTCACTTTCCATGTCCAAGTCAGTAAAACATATTGTTAACAATTCTGGTCACAACACTGGTCCCTGTGGCACCCCACTAGTTATAGGTTGCCATCCTGAAATGGTCCCTTATCCCAATTCTCTGTTCTCTATTAGCCAATCCTTTATCCATGCTACCTCTAACACCATGAACTCTTACCTTATTGGAGTGGCCCAACATGTGGAACTTTACTAAATGTCTTCTGAAAATCCAAATATATTAGACCCACTGCTTCCCCTTCATCTACCTTCTTTGTTACATCCTCAAAGATTTCTCATACAATTGTCAGGCATGATTTCCCTTTCATGAAACTGTACTGACTCTGCTTGATCTTATTAAGTATTTCTAAATGCTCTGTTCTTACATTCCTTATAATAGACTCTATAATTTTCCCAATAACAGATGTTAGGCGATGGTTACTTTTTTTTTGTTTCTTCACTTTTTTAAATAAAGATGTTACAATGGCTACTTTCTGATCCTCTTGAGCTCTTCCAGAACTTAAGGATTCTTGAAAGATTACTATCATTGTGTTCACTATCTCTGTCGCTACTTCCTGCAATATCCTAGAATACCTCCCATCAGGTCCAGGTGATTTAACTATTGCCTTCCATTATGCACCCAACAACTCAACCATTACAACAGCTCATGTTGCAATATATACTATACAGTACTATCCTCTCCCTATGAAAAACAAAATCCATCAGAAACAAATTATGGTGCTATTTATTGTAACAGCTTAATTTATTCGACTTTCTAGTCTCGTGTAAATGGGTTACATTTCTTGGCATATGTCAAAGATTTGCATCCAAGAAATGTAGCTTGTTGTGTACTTTACGTAAGATTGGGGAAATTGGGGGTAGTATTTCGATAGATTTGTGAAAATTTGACATAAAATGCCAATTGCAACAAAGCAGAATAAAAAATTTGTGAAAATGAGAATTAACATACAAACATATAAGGTGCAGAGCAGGCCGTCGAACCCTTTTGAATCTGGTCCACAATTCAATTTGTTTATGACAATCTGGTTGTGGCTACAAATTAATCAAGAATTTATCTAACTCAGATTTAAAAGCATTCAATAGTTTTTGGGGAAGAGACATTCACAGACTTTCCCTAGTGAACCAGTAATTAGGCTTCGTGCTTTCACTGGTATGGCCTGGGTTCGATTCCCAGTCAGAGAATATGAGTGCATGTATTCTGTACCTAGGTACCTTTGTACCTAAGATGGCACCATAAGTGGCAACTTGTAAAATTTTCACTGTTCTCATGTGAGTACGTGACAATAAACCTAATTCAATTCATGGTACTCCTGAAATACAAACACATCATTTCCATCTTACATGGGCAACCCCTTATTTTCAAAATGTTTCCCCTAGTTTTAGTCTTCCCCACAAGGGAAGTTCCCTCAGGATCTTCTATGTTTCATTTCTATGAGATAACCTCTCATTCTTTTAAACCGTAAATGATGGGCGCCCAGTCTGCACAATTTTTCCCCAGAACATAGCCTGCCCCATCCGTAGTATCACACGTGTAAACCAAATCTGAACTGCTTTCACATCCTTTCCTAAATGAGATTAAACCAGTGGTGGTGGTGGGGTTAGGGGAGTCGGGGGCGTGGTGGTGGAGGAGGGCTTTAAAAATGTGGAATGCTTTTTAATGCGGAGGAGATCATTTTCCAGCAGAGGGCACATTGAGCCCCGTAGATGGACATGAATCCCTACAGGTGAAAAAGAAATGTTGAGGGATAATTTTAGTCTGCGATCTGAGGAGACAGGAAAACTGGCAAAGGCGTGACCTGTATATTTTACCTCACACCCCCCCCCCACCCAACCCCTTTATTGTTACTTACAAGTAATCGTAAAGCCTGCAGGCTTCAATGCAGTGACACACCAGCCCCAGTAATACTCCTCCTCTGTGGAAATCCCCCATTGATCATTAGTTTAGCAAACTGACAAGAGTTATTAGAACAAGGCTAGAGCTGAGGCTAGCAGTAGGGAAATCAAAGACACATGCAGACGAAGATGTGCCTTCTGTTTCTCGCCCAGCCATCGAGGGGAC
>NC_063334.1:20736137-20825035 GCF_021869965.1 Rhincodon typus | reverse complement strand
AAAAGAACACAACACACGAGCTGAAGTGGCGCTTTGTTTCCCGCCCCGACCCCCGGGGGGCCGGCAAATACCCACAAACCCCCCCTCCCCCCCCCCCCCCCCCCCCCCCAAATTCTGCGACACCAATTCACTCAAAACGAAACCGTCTCATTTTTAATCGCCGGACAAAGTTTCAGATCGTCCTATTCATTTTATATTCTTTTCTCTTCTGGTTGTCGTTGAGTGCAGGATAGGATTTCAGAAAGATGCATTCACTGACTTTCCCATTGTATAGGGACACTCCACCACACGGCACCGGATTAGCCGCTGGAATGGAGCTGGCTCCTTAAATGTTCATGTGTGCTTGGACTTTTGCAATTTAAATCATTTTCTTTGTGTGTCTGGAGCATTTTGGATGTCGAACACATTAGCAACCACTAGACAATCTTTTGTTGCAACAGTGATGAATTCTGGCATTCCTACCAAATCTTGGGGAGATTTGAATTCTCTGACAAAGTTGTGAGAACTTTAGTGAAACGGTGTTTTCTTCCTCTCCCTTTCTCCCCCCTCAAAGCCCCCGCCCCAAAAAAAAGAAACAAGCGAGTGGAATTCAGAATTAGATTGTCGTGTGGAGGGATTGCGTTTCCATGGCGACGGGGACTGAACTGTCGACCTGCCATGCATGTTTGCAACCTTCCCGTGATTAATGCAAAAAAATTGCTAATTTCGTCGCCTCTATAGTCCTGCAAAATGTAAGAATAACGATGTGTTCACATTTACCCAAAAAAAGTGACACAATCTGCGTGGCAACTAAAACGGAATCGCCTGTTTTGGTTCAAAACATTTTGTTTCTTTTTAAAACAAAAGTATTTCCCCATCTGTGTGTTTATTAAGGAGAAGAGACTAGGCATAAGGATGCATACAGTCAAGTGGCTACCCGGAAACATTAGCAGAATGATAGATTGTATCGAGTGCTGTATTTGCCAGTACTCGTTCCGAAATGCAACCTGCTCGGCTGATCCACTGCCAGGATTTACACTGTCTCCCTCCTTATTTTTTGAAAGCAGCACCAGAGCAGGGTTTAAATTGGTTTGCCATTTGGCGGAGCTCTGTTTATAAGGAAACATTTTGCTTGTTCTTCGCGTGCTTGTGTATATATATATATATATTCTATATCTATGGGAGTTTGGATCGGGGGAGAGGGGTGAAAACGAGATAAAGCATTGGTTAAGAAAAAAAACGATAACAGAGAGACGAAGGGAAAAAAAAAGAACTGGTAGAGCTTTGTGTAACAAGGACGTTCTCCCTCATCTGTGTGTAGCAGCATAGAGAGGGGTCTATAGAATTGTGTTGAGGCTTGCTGAGTTTCTGAGACAAGAAGATAAATAAGGGTGGGCAATAAAAAAGGAGAAATAATTGGGTACAAAAGAAGAAGAAGCTAAAGAAAAGACTCTGGGCTGCGGCACAGGGTTAACTAAATGAAGAGAGTCAGTGGGAAAAGAAAGTGAGAGACAGACTGCTGGCGGCGGCTGCAAAGTCTTTTCTATCCGCCTAACCTTTCGAAGGGAAAGTGCCTGGGAGTGAGAGGCTGAACTAGGCGGAGCTGCCAGCCGAAGAATGGAGTGAGAGGGATGAGGACACGAAGATGCTGGAGTAAAGCAGCGAGACGCCCAGAGGCTCCATCCATCCCCAATGGCAGCTCCTAAGGACATCATGCTGCACCTTCCACCACTGAAGGAGACTTACTGCAGACAATAAGCCACCGCCTTTCCACAACTTGGACAATTCTTCCAAGGCGAGAAGGAAAAACCGAGAGAGACAGAGAGAGACGGGAAATGAAGGCGAGCTGTTCTTTCGGGTTGATTTGAGGCTGCCCCCGTTCCTCGGTGACTGCATGAATGGGGTCTGGTTTTAGCCTGCGTTTTCTCTGCTTTTGAACCAAGGCAGCTTATCCAGCGGGGCTCGCTTCCTACAAGGAGAACTCAACCTAGTTGTGTGGTAAGGAGAAAGAAATTAGGATTTTGCACACTCTCACGCACTATATATTATGGAGCATCGCCATGCTTCCTACACGCATATGGTTCTTACATTTCGCTTCATCGCCCAGGCTCGTTTGAGGTTTTTATTTAATGCCGTGATAATTTGTTTTTGTAATGTCGGCTGCTTCTTTTCGCTCTGGGGCTTTTTTTAATAAATGCACGTTGAAATTGCTTTCCTAATTTCCACGATATTCCAAATGGAAATTGACCGTGTTCCCTTTCCGACGGATTTCTCCTCGATGGTGTTTGTGTGATCTCCCGTGTAAAAGCTGCAGAAATCACGTCCCTTCACGATGTTAGGAATACTAATGCAAAAACATATGTTCGGGTATGCGAAAGAGTTATTCTGATTCACGATGCATTTTATTTTCGAATCTCTCGCTTATTCTAATGACGAGCGCTACTGTGCAGAAATCGCCAGTCCCGGAATGCTGTTTTGTATTGAAGGAGTGTGACACTCAGTAATAAAGACGAAAGGTTTACTTCACAGCCCTGGGATATTCGAAATTTATTCAGTTGGATTGTGGGACTCGGGGAAGGGATGGTTTCTGATGGAGTCGACCACACACTACGTGTGGGACTGTAGGTTTTGGCGAGTCCCAATTTATTTCTATAACCAGTTATTATCGTGATTGTATTGAATTGACTCCTGTGTCATAGCGGAGTATTCCCAGTACTGCGATCCTGAACATCAAGTACCCGTATTGGTAAAAAACACAAATCTCAATTCCTGTTTTCTTTTAAAACAATGTTGAGACCGGATTACACTCCAGGAGAAATCTAGAATGGACTGATCGCACTCCAGGAGTGTAATCTGTCCTTTCTAGATTTCTCAACTGTTGAATGAGCTCTTCCCCAGTCCGCAAGATGAAATTTATGGTCACTTAAGACATTTTCTTCATGAATGAGGGATGAAACGTATGTGCATGTTAAAATATGGGGGAGACTTGTATAATCAAATTGAGACACTTGCACTTATTACCTTATTTTTTTGACAACATCGTTAGTCCATGACGGAGTAATTGCTTCTTTTAAGTAAGTAACCAGTGGAGGCAGTTTGGATAAGGTGTTTACTTGCTCAGCAGTTTCGAGTGTATGTGTTATTCAGCAGAGGAACAGTATTGTCTTGGTAACTCTGCATTAACTTAAGCCTGTGAGAATAGCGAAGAGCTGGAGTTTTTTTTTGATGTTCTGCTTGGCTGGGTAACCTGAATACTAAAAAGCATTCCATCAGCAGCTGACCCTGTTAGCGGTTTTTCAATGGCACCCTGTTTTCTAAAGCTACTGCAAGGGTCTAAGGAAGAGAAAAAAAAGGATCTTGGTGATTCGATCTGAATAGCTCTCACTGCCAGCGGGTTTTGAGTGGGAGCTGGAAGGTATTCCACCCCAACTTTTTTGTAAAAGGAAACTCTCCACCATTACTGCAGCAGTAGCTGTCATTCCATCGATTGTAACTGGAGGCAAATTCCACTCGTTTACTTGAACTGTGTAAGGAAGGAGCTTATTTTGTTCTTTACGGTGATCAATTGGGTATGAGGAATCGGCCGTCAGTTTATTTTGTCATTGGTAACAAATTATCTACTTGCATAAAAATGAATTATTTTATGGACTGAATTGCACCTGAATTTGGTTACTACAGCACTGTAATTCCATTTATACCTCGGGAAAAGGTACTGGTTCTGAGAAGATGAAATGACTGCTTTGAGGATGTTTAAAATCTGTTTGGGGCAAACTGGGTTGGGCGTACAATTTAGAAAATTAGACTGCACTTAGTTGATGGGACTTACAAATTGCTGTAATTACCATTGAAGTTTAATGGTGAAGTGCTGGGCCACTTGAATTGCATAAAAAATAAACATTTTCTTCTAATATGCAACCACTTTACGTCCTTAGAGTTTGTCAGCCTACACGTCTGCTCAGTCAGGTGCTAACAGTGTGAAGTATTCGTATTGGCAAATGCTTCTGTCCAAAAAATTCTCATCCAAGAAACTGTATTTTTTCTCTGTCTTGCTCCTTTCTCCTTCTAGGAGCAGGATGAGACAATCTAACCCTTATAGCTTTCTTTCTGCATTGTAGGAATGATCTTTGTCATTAACGTAAGGTTGCATTCCAAACTTGGATTTTGATCAGAAACTGTGTACAACAAATCGTTTATCAAGATGCTGAAGCTCAGCACAATTACAATGAAACCCTCCCCTTACAGGGAAAACAATTACCAAAGATAAAAGAAAACTGGGAAAGGGTGGAGGGGTGGGACTCATTGAGTTGTTCTTGCAAAAAACTGGTACGGACTCAGCACGGTGAATGGTCTCCTTCTCTACCATAAGCCTGCGACAATTTTCACATGAGTTTTAATAGTGCCAGCATAATTACAATTTGGTAAATCTTTTTTGTTTTAATTTGGCAAGACCGATGTTTTAAAAGCACGGCCCTATTATTTTTGAATGTGATTAGAGAAAGTAGATACTGGAAATACTTTTTTTTTTCAGAACATAAGTGGACATTATTACAAAAAGACGGAGTGATGTATATCTTTACACAAGCGGGGAACAGAAAGAGTCTGTTGAAGCTGATTGAGCATAGGGCCCTTGTTTTCTTGTACTGCAGACAATGTTTAAT
Organism: Rhincodon typus; assembly: GCF_021869965.1. NCBI lineage: Eukaryota > Metazoa > Chordata > Chondrichthyes > Orectolobiformes > Rhincodontidae > Rhincodon > Rhincodon typus. The sequence continues at coordinate 20,820,398 of NC_063334.1, read as the reverse complement.
GACTTTGGTTGCAACATGGCACTATAATTAAGCTGAGTTGATAATTGTAAACTTTTTGTTTTGAAAATATAGACTTAAGTCTGTATGTCATTGTAGCTTTGGTTGATTGCTTTTATTTATTGTTATGATGCTTAGATGACATTCTAGTGTATTGAGGAATCTGATTTTACATCAAACTTTCTGCTGTTATAAGAACTATATAACATTAAATATTTGGCTGCTCTTGTGGGCTTTGTTTTGTGGTTTTGCTCTGGAAGTAAGTACTAAGAATTTTATTGCCCAAGTTCAGCGTAGAGACAGGCTTAAAATTTGATCGAAATATTGCCACGCACTTTTCAAATCCTAACTCCAATCGTTTATGACACATTTGTGTTTAGATTTGGGGTGCCAATAACCTTTAATGCATTATTTTGTGTCTGCTCCTCTCTCAATTTAGGTACCCACTTCAAAGAATTGGGGAGTTTAGAGATATAGTTTTTCTTTCCCATCCTAATGCATTGATTGATGCAATCTCTCCTAATCTTACCATGATCCAGCAACAAATTTTCAGAAGGGTAGTCTATCAATTAGTTACTGGGTAAGAATATTATCAAATTGAGGGACTGAAATGGAGCTGCAGTGATTTTAAAATGGGATGTGTTCCTATTGGATTTGTTTTTCTGTCACATCTTAAACCTGTTTATTCTATGTAATAAGCTGTAGCCAGAGATAGATGTTCCTATGGATTTACATTTTTTGGGAGAAGATGGAAGTAATAAATTTCACTCTCCAGCTGCAGAGAGGATAGGGTTTTTCCAACTCGAGGGAGCTGGAAGAGAAACTAATCATCAATGTAGTTTCGATATGTGTTTGTCTGTGTTTGTTTTTAATATGTGTTTGTCTGTCTAAATTTAATCCATGTTTTTCTTTCGGCTTTCTTTTGCAGAGCTGCATGGTTCTTAATCTAAATACGAGGTGCCGTATGTTTAATTTGGAATTAATTTACTTGGTTTCAAGTGGTCAGTGAATAAAATCCAAATAGTGACACTTGCCCTCTCTCCTGGTTTTCAGAAGGTGAAAAGTTTGAGTTATGCCTTGCCCCACTTTCACCAAATACCACTGACCACCACCTACCCCCACCAGCACCCCCCCTCCCCCCCACCTCAGCCCAACCCACCCAGCAACCCACAAACAATCACCAATGATCTTCTTTTGAAATATTCTAAGTTTGGTTTGATCCCACTTGCATTATCTTAAAGCAATCATTGAGCAGGAGAACTTTGAAGCCTCACTCCTGACGAGACAATTACTTAGAAGTATTTACTTGTGGGTTTCAAGATTTGTCAGTGATTACGTAATTTATTTCCAGTTTGCTATGTTCATACTTTTTAAAATAAGGATCAGTTGTTGTCTGCTATAGCATTAAATTCAGGTGATGCCGTGAAGCTGCAAATTCTTTGACTAGATCTTCCATATGCTATCAATTTTAACAAAAGGATCACACAAATTAGCTACCCAAAATTCCAAACCCTGTTCTGAAACTGAAGAAGGCAGTAATTATTAGAGTTTTTACCAGATGACTTAAATCAAGTTTAGTTCACGTCATTCTCAAATTGCCTAATAATCTATCTATTCATGGATTTCTCTGGTCTTTGGACAGTATTCTGTAATATTTTGCGCAGGAACATTAAATCATACTTGTGTAATTCTGATGAAAAGAAATGTACTTATTATTAATCTTTTTAAAGAATGTAGACATCATTGTAAGGTGAGTCATTGTGGAAGGAGGAGGGAATTCCTGGACTGTGTTTCTTTACCCAATTGAATACGGGAATATTTGAAATGATGCTACAGTGCAATTCCTTCTGCTTCTGTGTTGAACTAACCTGGACCTGAAGAGAGCTGCTGGCATTGGTTAAATGTTGTACCTTACTATTAGTTGGGCAATGAAGCTATATGTCTTCTCATTGCGACTGTCTAGTAACAGCCCAAGAGGAAACAATATTTCAGTAATGTGGTTAGGTAAATCTACAATTCAAGGTGTTTTGCTCAGGGATAAATTTCAGATATGGAAATGGAGAAATTGTTCTGATATTTGCAAGGGATCAGTTAAAGAATTTGAGCAGGGTTACTGTAAAGAAGCAAGAAATTGGCACTAATTTAAAGTGCTCAGAGATCCTGTGCAGATATGATGGGCTGAATGGCCTGCTTTTGCACCACAACAGCTCTGTGATTCTGATTCTGATTCTGTGAAGTGGACGTTAGTGCTGTTTGGTTGATAAGTTGACTCTGGCCAAGTTTCATTTAGTCATTGACAATGCAGCCAGTCTGTACTTGCAAAATCCAAGGCAGTATATCAGTTGTTAAGTGTGATACTCAACTAGGCTGCACCTGTGGAACAATCCCGATTGCGTTAATAGCCACAAAACCAAATGTCCTATCAAGGTCATAATGTGGCATGTTATGCTTGAAATGAAACACATTCATACAAACAAAAGGGATATATTCAAGTCTCCTTTTTTTTTAATTCCCTAAAGACACAGGGAGCATATAGTTTTCTTGTTTTTTACTGCACGACAACATCTTGGCCAAATACAATAATTTTCTACATTTTCTGAAGAAGGGTCCTGACACGAAACATCAGCTTTCCTGCTCCTCTGATGCTGCCTGGCCTGCTGTGTTCATCCAGCTCTACACCTTGTTATCTCAGACTCCAGCATCAGCAGTTCTTGCTATCTCACAATAATTTGCTAATCAATCGGCACCTGATATAAAGATTGTTGTAATCCTTTCAAATTTGGCAATTTTGAATTTGCCCTGATAGTGCAACACTATGACTCTATAACTTGTTCCTCTTTTAATCAATATGCAACTGTATACCCACCACATTCCTTTATTCTTTTTTCTTTCTTTGAACCTTATGTCAGCCATGGACCAGTTGATAGACCTCTTAACTGAGTTCAATGTTTGTGAGTTTAAGAACCACTCCAGAAGCTTCAGCCCAAATTTTATGCTGGCACACCGGTAAATGCCAAGGGAGTTCCTCGTAGAAGTTTGAGGAAAGACAACTTTTGGGAATCTGATGTGCCATATTTCAGACAAGATATTTAATTGAAGTGCTGTCTGACTTAAGGACAAACAGAAAAGAACCAAAAGTGGGAGAGTTCTTTAGTTTTCGTCCTATCCATCTTTCAATAACAGCCCTTTTCTGAAAAAGAACAGGTTAGTTTATCTTTTTCAGTTGATTACTCAAAGGACCTAGCTGTGCATAAGTTGACTGCTGTCACCATACATTACTACCATGCTACTGTTCAAAAGTAGCTATTAGCTAAAGGTGCTTTGGGATGATTTGAGTTATAATAAGACAGAGAGGCAGCTAGTATTCGCTGGAGAGAATAGTTTGAAGAACTCAACTGAGATGGAGTTTGACTTGATATCTTCCATTCCATTCCTTGATATCCTTTCCAGCTTGGTCTTGGTGCTAATGCATTCAAGAGTGAGTTTAAAAAGCCATTTGACAGTTATACAACAAGCCCTTTGGATTAGATGGAATCTCTGCTGGCATTCTGAAACAAGGCCATGAGACACTTCTGACCTGGCTACGCAACAACATATCCCCCATTCGGGCTCGCACCACTGATGTAGGCACACTGTGCTCATGACTTTATTAATGAGTGAAGCAAGTCCAATTCACAATAACTGCAGCTACAGGGAAGATCGTTGCAAGGATTCTCCTTCTCCACCACCTTCCAGTGGCTGAAGAACTCCTTTCCAGTGTCTGTGTGGTTTTTGCCAACTAAGGGGAACCACAAACATGATCTTTCACTGTGTGAAATCAGTGCTCATGGGTGATTTCAATTTACTTATAGTTTGTGTAAATCTAATAAGCACCAGTACTGTGGAGGAGGAATTCCTGGGAAATGCTTGAGATGGTTTTTTTGGAACAATGTGTTGAGGAACCAATGTGGGCATTGAGATTTAGTATTATGTGATGAGAGCGAGCCAATGAATGGTCATGTTAAAGAAAAACATTTAAGGACGAGTGACCATTGAGTGATAGAATTTTCCATTAAGTTTGACAAAGTTGTTCAATCTGAAACTAAGGCTTAAATGTTCATATTTACCTTCCTTCAGATTTGAAAAAGAAGTTGGCTGTGGTGGATTTAAAAAATACATTAAAAGATTTGATGCTGGATAGGCAGTGGCTAGTATTTGAAGAATTTGTTGCTTGGTTTTCAAAAAAAGTACATACATTCCTGCAGGCAAAAAATCCAACAGAAAACCTAAGTATACAATGTTTCACCTTAGAGTATTGAAAGAGAAAGCTCCAGTGATAGTTGATATACGGTTTGATATTTCAGAATTCCATTAATTCTGCAATAAGGGCTGCAGATTGCAAATGTAAACTCTTTGTTTAAGAAAGGAAGTAAGTGAAAATAGGGATTAATTTTGTTAGCCTGATATCAGCAGTAGGGAAAATATGAGAATCTTTTATGAAGGATATGATTATTGACTGTTTAGAAAATAGCAGTCCTATTGGGCAAGATCAAAACGGATTAATGAAGGGGGAATCATGTATGACAAACTTGGAGTTTTTGAGGATGTTACTAGCAGAGTTGATACATTGGATGTATTTGGATTTTGGAAGTTTTCGGATTAAATCCAACACACAAGTTTGGTCAACAAAGATCAATGCTGGGGGTTCAGGTGTTCACAATATCTGACATGATTTGGATTTGGCAATAGATTGTAATTTTCCAAGTTTACAGATGGTGCAAAATTTGGTGAAATGTTAGTTATAAGAAGAACGCAAAGTGGTTTTGGGAGATTTTGACAGGCTAAGTGTGTGCAAAACCATGGCAGATGGAATATAGTGTGGATAAGTTTGAGTTTATCAATTTTAGTAGGAAGAAAAGAATGTCTCTTGAATGTTGAGAAATTGAGTAATGTTGACATCCAGGGAGACCTAGGTGTCTTTGTTCATAAATCTCTGAAAGCGAGCATGCAGGTGCTTTTCAGAATTTCAGAAGACATTCAGAAGGCAAATGGTATGTTAGCCTTTATTGCAAGAAGATCTGATTAGACCAGGCCTGAAGTATTGTGTGCAGTTCAGGTTTGCTTGTCCAACAAAGGATATGCTTGCAATCAAAGGAGTGCAGTGGAACCTATTGACTGATTCCAGACTGGAACTGCATTTCATGGAATATAAAAGAATGAGAGGTAATCTTGTAGAAACTTACAAAATTCTTAAAAGGCTAACTAGAGTAGATGCATGAAAGATGTTTCCCTTTGCAGTAGGGTCTAGACTCAAGGGACTGACTTTCAGATTAAAAGGAAAACTATATGATCCTATACTGAAACCTGCCTCTAAAAAAGTACTGACAGGCATAGGTATGATCCATGGGACAGATGAAAAGCTGTACAACCTCTGCAGACTTCACTCCAGTCTCAATCATAGAGCTTCAGTATGCAGAGGGTGCTTTGTGTGTTTGTATTCACTCAGAAGTGGTCTCAGGTTCATTATTAACTCCTTCTCCAACATATCTGAGGAGGTGGGACTTCCACAAAACACCTGGAAAATTAAGGTCCTCTTTCAGCTATCTTGACACTTCCTCCCATCAATTCAGGTCAATAGTGAGATGCTGGAAAAAATATGGACCAAATTTTCCAAGACAGCAAAGGCTGACATAGATGATGAAATTTATTATCCTATCAGTGTGCCAGCTCAGTCTTCGTACATTTGTAGAAAAGAATATTTGAGGACCAGAATCTCATTCTCACATTATTTAAAGACTTACATAGCCTGCAACAGGCTCCTCAAATCACTGGCGAAATACCCGCGGTGGTGTATTTGCAAAGTCCTCTGAATCCCATAGCAAGAAAAAAGTTCAGCAGTAGCTTTCTTTCCCAAGACAACTTGCCCACTGTCAAGATGCGAATCACTCAAAGCCGCTAGATAGGGCATCTAGCTTGTATACCCAGAACAGTCTCACTAAGTAATTGCATGCTACTGAATTCTGTCATAGCAGAAGGCCATCAGGAAAACAGTTGAGATGCTTTAGTCATATCTTAAAAGCAGTCCTGAAGACACTCACATCTCTTCTGACTCATGGAAGTTCCTGGCTTAAGACCAAACAAACAGTAAGCATGCAGAAGTGAAGGAAAAGTGTCAGAAGAAGGCACAAATACACCGTTTATCCAACTATCAAGCCTTGCATGTGGCAGAGTCTTGCCAGCCATTTAGAACTCATTGAACTGGAGTTGAAGCAAGTCATCCTCAATCCCAAGGGACTGCCTAAGAAAAGAGGGAGAAGGGTTAAGACTTTTTCACCGATCAAATCTAATCTTTGCCAAGAGATAGTAAGAACTTCAGATGCTGGAATCCTCCAGCTCCACATTGTGCTATCTCTAGTCTTCACCAATGCTTTTTTGCCTCAGTTGTTAACTCACTTCCAGGGTAAACTGTAGACTTAGATCGTTTGATATTTGAAATGAAGGCATAATGGTGATCGATTTATATAATTGTGGCATACATGTTGAACAGAGGTCATGAATATTTGATTCACACACAATATCGGTCTTTTACGAATTGTTGAGGTATTTCTACCACTCAATTCAGTGAAAATTCTGACTTTAATTGAATTTTTTTAGCTTAGAAATTTTTGTAGTTGTTGAATAATTTAATTGAGGCTTGAGTCCCCTTATCTCCTCAATCAAAGAACAGTGTTAATCTTCTCCCAGCTATTTGGAACAAAATACATTATTTTGTCTGTTGCTGTTTGTCACTCATGGAATTAGTGGAAAAAATACTGAAATCCTTTCTGTTGTCAGAATAGCTGGATCTTTAGAATCATTGTCTACAAACCTTTCAATAGGGGAATAATTTTTTTTTATCTGTCCAATGCATATGTAACTTGAAGAGCCAAAATTATAAGGAATTTAAAATTGGTCTATCTACCACATTGCTGTAAGTATCAAATTTGTTATTGTTTCCTTGATGCACATGTTCAGAACAAGTATAACACTTCATGCATGACTGTATTTGCTTTTAAGGGTAAAATTTGAAATGCAATTAAATCTCAACATTGTATGATGAGTAGAAGTGTTTACTTTAGTTTTGTAGGTGAGTTTTTTTTTGTCACCCCAATTCAGCATGTAGGTTGCGTCTTTGCACCTGATAATTTTTTTTTAAAAATGTATTACTTATTCTCAATGGTTTTTGTCAATTTTCTTGATTCTCAAAAGTGCATCTAAGTAGGTCTGAAGTGTGAATCACTGCTTGTTAGTGTCTGGTTTAATAGGTTCAGTTTTGGAGCGTTGTCTACTGTCGATTTGTGCTACTTATGTTTATTTTTTATTGTCTTGTGTACTATTCATTCTGTCTCAGATGAAATCTGGATTCATCTCAGCTAAAACTGCACAATCTCTAACTTGGCGCAAAGTAGCGGAGGAGTTCAGAGAGGCAGTTATATCTGAGATAATGTACCTTCTTTCAAACACCTCCCCGGCCTTCCTTTTTACAGTTTATACTTATGCAGATTAATTTACAGCTGCAAGATCAGCTGCATGAAGAACTGGATATAAGTTTGTAATGGAAATATTGGTACTTTTTGCAGGGGAAGGAGCAGTAGAGTGAATCTAACTTTTTCTTGGAAAAAGAATCAGCATGGACATGATCTCCTATGTTGTAAAATTCTGTGGATAGGCAACTTGATGGAGCTCAGTGAATTGGTAATGGCCATTGCCCTATTTGTATTTAACAGTGCATATTTTCTTGGAAAGCCTTTTGTGGTGCATTTAGCATCACAAATGAAAATACTTGCCACATTTTAGTGTGAAACTTATCAAAGGAAACAGCTGAAGACTAATTTAGCTGCATGTTTTCTCATATTGGGCTGTTGAGTCTGTTAACATTTGGCTTTTCCTAGCTTCAGTAGGCTGCCACCTTTTTATCCTGCTGTGTTTATGTGGTTGGCTTATTTGATTGAAATTTCAGTGAGATACAAAAACTTATTTCTCCAGCTTTCAAATGTATAATTCAATGTGTTAAGCAACCTTTCATTTTTGTGAGATGCGAAGAAAAGGAGACATCCGTTTCAGAATGGTCAAAGTAAAACCTAATCTGTATTGTCTTTGAAACAAAATCAGAAATTGTTGTAAAATCTCAGCGAGTCTGGCAGTATCTGTGGAAGTTTCAGGTCCAGTCTGAAGAAGGGTCATTGGACCCAAAACGTTAGCTCTACTTTCTGTCCACAGAAACTGCCAGAACTGCTGAGTTTTTCCAGCAGTTTCTGATGTTGTTTCTGATTTTCAGCATCCACAACTCTTTGGTTATTTTTTGTTTTTGGTATTATCTTTGGTTCAGTTTTTTTCTTAAAATGTTCTGAAACCTTGATTGGTCATTGGAGTAATTGTGGTGCATTTTGTCTTGGATTGTCAAATAGGTTTTGTCAAAAACAAGTATCTATTTAAGAAATTAAAATCCTTTCAAGCAGACTCTTTGGATGAATGTAGTATTGAACACCTGCTATCATTGAGCATCTGGTAAAGTAAGATGACTATGACTTCACCTGATTCATGATGAAGCCTGTCTGATTACTCAACTGCTGAGTTCAAAACAAATGTTACAGAGCTAGATTATTCACCAAAGTGGATACATGCTTATGTGTGTTCAGTATTTTGAGTTCTAATCTGCAGAGATGGTGGAGAGCAAGTGGATGTAAAGTGTCCAGGAAATTGATCTTGAAACGTGTGATAATGTATGATAAAACTAGCCAACTATTACATACAAGATGCACAGTGGTGCTGTTTAAATTACAGACAATGTGGAGGATTATCGCACCACAAGCGTGAGCTAGTAATGAGCTCCAATGTGTTATTGGGTTTTCAACAATCCATTGAGGCCAAATCTGGCTCATGTACTTCAGTCAACAGCTTTAAGCATTTTCTTTTAAAGTGAAAATGTGCTGAGGCACTTTGTTTAATTGCTGAAGGAAACAAAATCTAAATCAAGAGCTTGCTGCCATAGAGGCTAATGGATTCATACTGCAGTATTAGCTGCTTCGTTGTAGCATATTGAGCTGAACCTAAAAGCAGTACTATTTGAAAAAATAGGCTGATTGAAATTACCAATTCATTGTCTGGCCCCATCAGAGATACATAGCTTTATTAGCAACAGAGGGAGCTGTTATGACAAATTGTGGGGAATCCCATCATTCTCTCAGCAGTTAGAGAAACTATACTATGGCCTGCTGCTGAACCAGTTTTTTGAGGATGTGTTGTGGTCTGTTTGCTAATTTTGGGGTGTATAGTTTTTTTCTTAATTATCCTGACTGAGCTCCATGCAGCAACAGGTCATTGCTTAATTTCACGAGTATGAACAGTTTGCTGAGGTATTTCAAATAGTGCAAGTGAACCACAAGATTTTTATCTGTTAAAATAGCCCATGGAGCTCTCAGTGTTACTATTTCACACTGATTCATATTGGAATTATGAAATTTTGAAATCAGTATTCAATTAGAATAAGATTGAAATGTCTATTAATGTATGAGAGTGCGATTCTGGGAGTCAGACACGTGCAGTTGGTAATCATCAGGTGGAGATGGTGCCACAGTAGTAATGTCACTGGACTAGTAACCCAAAGGCTCAGTCTAATGCCCAGGGGAAAGGCATTCAGATAGGAGCTAGTGAGATTCAAATTCAGGTGAAAAATCTGTAACAAAGTGCTGGTGTTAGAAATAATGACTATGAAAACAATTGTCAAAAAACCCATTGGGTACCCTAATGCCCTGTTTTGAGAAGGAAATTTGCTGTTCTTGTCTAGTCTGGCCTGAGGCAGCGGACCCATGGGAACTCTGCCACCTCCAATTGCTCCGTTCCCTGCCTTGGAACTACATTGTGATTCCTTCAATGTTGTTGGGTCAAAGTCCTGGAATTCCCTTCCTAATATCAGTATGGGAGTACCTCCATTACACAGGCAGCAGCAACTCAAGAGACAGCTCATCACTATCTTCATGGCTTTTGGAGATGGGCCAGAATGCTTGAGGCATCCTGCAATGTCCACACCTCATTAAAAAAAAAGAAAGGCCCATTAAGGTATGTATGCACTCCTCTCACTATCGTGAAGTTTATTCTTTGGAAAAATATATTAAAGTACCCTGTATGTACCTGTGGCTGCATTAGAATTTTCCTAAACAAATGATGAACCACCATGGCCACAAGGATGAGAATCTGTTTTTCCAAGAGTCAGTCCTCTGTTACAGTACATAGAAACTAGGAGCACAAGCAGACCATTGAACCCTTGACCCTACACCACTATTCAATACGATCATAGCTGATCATTGAGCTCAATGCCTTAATCCCGTCCTTTCCATGTATCTCTCAGTCCCTTTAGTCACAAGAGGTCTAGCCACCTCCTTCTTGAGAGCAAAATTTATAAGATTGTGTTTTGGGACTGTCCTTTCTAATTTAAAGTAAAATGAAAAAAAATAATGTGGGTCTGATGTTGCATGACAACATGCCAGGGCTTTGTGGATGAGAGAAGCCCAAGTCAAGAGATTTGCCGAGAACATGCAAGATATTTACACATGTAGGGAATGGCAAGTGCATTAGTGCTGCGTGCAGATTGACTGTCAGTTTGCAAGTCTTGCAGGAAGGTATTAAAGATGCTCACTTTTATAAATGGTTTGACTTGAACCTGTCTAAATATTGCAATAATTGGGATCTCAAAAATAGCTGATAAGCATTTCTACTTGAATACAGCAATCATGTAGTTCATTACCAGAGAGATGGGCTTTAATTATATCAACAAGTTACAGCTTTTCTAAGATATATTTACAACTCTCGGGCAAAGTCAGTCTTCAATGATCTGAGAGACAGGAGCCCTGCACGAGAAACAGAGAAAATACTGACCCTATTCAGCATGCAGAACATGAATGGAAGCTTGTGCTCATATTGAGGAGAGAGAATTTCTGAGAACTTGAAGATGATTGGAACATCAGCTGTCGGGAACGAAAACTCCAGTGTAATCCTTTGCCTCAGAATGGAAGTCAGTTCTGGGGTTAGCGTAACCTGGTTGGTAAAGGCAAAAAAGGAAGTAATTGGGAATGGAGAACAGCTTTGAGCAGGCTCTGTCAAGTGATCTTGAGGACCATTTGCAGTGCATCCTTTTCATAGTATGTGGTGGTAGTTGAATGTTTCAGATGAAGAGAAGGATTATTAATAGAATTTTAGCGAATGTATTAACCATTGTGGCACAACAAGACAAACAATGGATTCTTGCTAGCGATGCATATTGAGAAATATAGAGTCCAATTGGGAAGATTTAAGGTTCAGGATCTAGTTCCAGAGGATCAGCCACGGAGCTAGCTCGAGGAATTGAATGGTCTGCTGGTTTTATATTGTACGCGATAACTGCCAACTTTACACCTGATTTTGCGACAAAAACTTTGTATACTATGGAGGGCTGGGAGAGCCCAACATTTTATAATTGAGTTCCTATATGATCTACTCTGTGACATTGTTATACAGATGAGATAAGTTGACAGAAGAATTACATTATTGTGCGTTGATACTACAGGCATTGAGGTTTTCTGTAATGATAGTAATAACCTTGGCAAGTGTGTTTAACTGGTGCAAGAATTAGACTAACTGCTCACAACAGCCTCCTGCTTAAACTAACCTTAGTGTGTATGAATTAAATATAATGAGTGCTTTTAAGAGAATTCAGTTAAACATTTAGCGTAGGGCAGGTGATTGGGGAGGTAATGGCCTAGTGGTATTATTGCTGGACTGTTAATCCAGAGACCCAGATAACATTCTAGGGACCCAGGTTCAGATTCTGCCACAGCAGGTGGAATTTCAATTCAATAAATATCTGGAATTAAGAGTCTAACAATGACTGTGAATCCATTGTCAATTGTTGGAGAAACCCATCTGGTTCACTGATATCCTTTGGGGAAGAAAACTGGGTCTAGGCCTGAAACATCAGCCTTCCTGCTCCTACGATGCTGCTTGGCCTGCTGTGTTCATCCAGCTCTACACCTGGTTATCTGCTATCCTTACCTGGTCTGGCCTACATGTGACTCCAGACCCATCGCAATGTGGTTGACTCTTAACTGCCCTCTGGGCAATTAGTGCTGCTGAGCCAGTGATGCCCTCATCCCATGAATGAATAAAGGAAAAAAAAAGAGAGCTATGGGCAACTTGATTTCTCTGTGCACTGAAATGCTTTTTTTTGCAGTTTTTAAAATCTCAATCCTTTCAAAATGTTTCTACTAAGAAAAAAGCTGTTCAGTTCCAATTTTTAGTAACAAAAAGGCCCTTATAAACACTCAAACATTCAGACTTAATGAATGAGATAGCTCACTGATTGGGTCTTTTAAAAAAATGTATGATTAAAATGGAAAACCAGCATATCTTGTGGACTCTGTTAATGAAGTTGATTGATAACAGTCTGTCATATGTTGGAATATTAAATGAAGAATTTCTGAACTAATTGAGACACTTTTCAATTTGGCTTTCAGAGCTTGAAGACCAGCCCCAGATTTTATAATTGTCAGACTAAAACAGTTAGGGCTGGCATCATGACTGTTCATGTTTGGAATTTGGGAGTAGGGGTTGAAGCTAATTAGTATTCAGTTTCTGGTCATTGTGTGTGCACACACAAGGGCATCTGGTGTGAAGTGTACATAGTCAAACAGATTACTGACAAGCTATGTCAAAATTAGGACCTACATAATGCCCATTATATCAGACGGTGACCACACCACATGTGAATTTATATCTTCCACCAAGTTGCACGCTTGGGTGATGTGCAGGATGTTGAGAGGAGAACGTTTAAAAAGAAGTAGCAACATACAAAGCATACACACTGGACTGAGGTTGACTGCTGAATAAGTGCATCAGTTCATTTCTAGTTGTTAGTATATTAATGTCATTTAATCATTCCTGTCAACATTTTACAGGGCATTATTCACTTGGTGTAGAAACTTGACTTTTTAATTAAAAGGGTACTGATCTTTGCCTATGGGTTGGATTAGCTCAGCAGCATCCTGCTGTCCAGGATATCGTCAATCAAGTTTGAAAGGATGGACAGGAGCCAATCAGAGTGCTGAGTAGTTAGTGTGTTTTACAGGATTGATGACTACAGCACTTCAATGAGATTGAATTTCCTGATCACTTTCATTCTCTTCCATGCATTGTGCAGCAGCTGCTAATGGCCACTTTATTAATCCTAATCTGAAAACTTGTTTCTGTGCAAATTGAAGTGGGGAAGCTCCAAAGGTTTATTTAATAGACATAATAGACTTAAATGTGCACTTTATTTGCAGTTCAGTGCATTGTGGGATTAGTCTGGGCAAAAGGTAAGTCCCAGAGCCTCAGCTAATTTAGGCACATACCAAGAGCTCATTCAGCTGCTTAAATTAAAGATAGCAACATATACGCAAACTAGTTTCATGATTTCTAGCGTCACTAGACACCTGGTCTGCAAACATAATACTGAATAATGATGTAATTATCCTGCAAAATTAGAGTTTAGAATATAATGAATTCCAAGTTGATTTTGTTGCATACTTGATGCCAGAATTACATGGTTGACTTTATACTATTGGACTAAACAAAAACTAAGTTTGATTCTGACAAACAGAATATTTGTAGAGAGGGTTGAACCTTGCTGCATTTTCTGAAACATCAATAACTATTCAGTTATGAGTGGTGTACCGCAAGGATCAGTTCTGAGTCCTCTTCTATTTGTGATTTTTGTAAATGATTTGGATGTAGGAGTGGAAGAGTGGATTAGTAAGTTCGCGGACAATACAAAGGTGGGTCAAGTTGTGGATAGTGCAGAGGGCTGTTCTAGGTTACAAGGGGACATTGATAGGATGCAGAGCTGGGCTGAGAAGTGGCAGATGGAGTTTAACCCTGAAAAGTGTGAGGTGATTCATTTTGGAAGGACAAATTTGAAAGCAGAGTACAGGGTTAACGGAAAGATTCTTGGCAGTGTGGAGGAGCAGAGGGATCTTGGGGTTCACGTCCACAGTTCCCTGATAGCTGCCACCCAGGTGGATAGAGTTGTTAAGAAGGCGTATGGTGTGTTAGCTTTCATTAATAGAGGGATTGAGTTCAAGAGCCATGAAGTTATGCTCCAGCTATACAAAAGCCTGGTTCGGCCACATCTGGAGTATTATGTCCAGTTCTGGTCGCCTCATTACAAGAAAGATGTGGAAGCGTTGGAAAAGGTGCAAAGGAGATTTACCAGGATGTTGCCTGGAATGGAAGGAAGGTCTTATGAGAAAAGGTTGAGAGAGCTAGGGCTTTTCTCTTTAGAACGACGAAGGATGAGAGGTGACTTGATAGAGGTGTACAAAATGATCAGAGGTAAAGATAGAGTGGATAGCCAGAGACATTTTCCTAGGGTGGAGGTAGCTATTACGAGGGGGCATAGTTTTAAAATGAGTGGAGGTAGATATAGGGGAGACATCAGAGGTAGGTTCTTTACGCAGAGAGTCGTAGGGGCGTGGAATGCATTGCCGGAGAGCCTAGTGGAGTTGGCCTCATTAGGGGCATTTAAGCGGCTATTAGATAGGCATATGGATCATAGTATAAGGTAGGGGTGGAGGTTAGATAGACCTTAGGTTTAGGGTAAAAGTTTGGCACAACATCGTGGGCCGAAGGGCCTGTACTGTGCTGTACTGTTCTATGTTCTGTTCAGTCTTTCACTGCAAACTTCATAATAAGGATAACCTATGTATCCCATGTATGAGATTATTGAGATTCTTTCTAAGGAGGACCAGTGAACTTTAACTGTTCATTCTGCTGAACTTGCAGCTTTTCAGTTATTTTATACAAAACATAATTATTTTTCACTTATTTATTTTCTACAAAAGATCAGAAGTTGCTTTGTAAACTTGCAAGTGACATTGCCGAGGAAATTGTGTGAAATGGTGTTTGCATCTTAATATCCTAATGAAGAACCTGACATGAGTGAGAATGCTGAATTCTTGCTCTCAAATTCGCTTCAGAATTGCCCAGTATCTTGTCAGAGGCTGAGCTAAGAAGTACGAAATTGACACGTGGTTCAAATTCACGGCACCAAATGCTGTAGATTCCTCGAGAGTATTTAACCTTCCTTCTGTTGGGGAAAGGTGCAGAGGTAATTGAGGCACTTGTACAGGAAGTGGGAAAGATTATATTGAGAAACCTGAGCATCTAATTACTGAATGATTTTGGAATTTTTGTCTTCAGATCACTTCCCAGGAGGTCCCTTTGATGTGTTAATCCTTTTTATTGTTGTGAATTTCTGACATCAGTTTTAAATTTGTCTGAAGTGGTTTTCGCTTGTCATACTCTTGCTATTCAAGTTAAAATACAATTCCAGAGCTAATGCTTTAATTCACTTAAATACCTTGCATATCTCTGAACTGTTTTCTCATAGAAGAAAACTATTTTCTCTTTGGAGAAACTTTGAAGTCAGGATCTATTTTCTAAATGCCTGACATTAGTTATCAGTCTCAGGGCTGGGACTGAGATGTAATGGGCAGCATTGGTTCCTGTTCACTGTCCTTGATATTCCCTTATGCCAAAGCAATTGGAATGCACCAGTGTGCTCATGGTATATTTTGCTCAGAATGCTATACAGTGTGATTTCCAAAGAATTGTGTCCTATATTCTTTTAGGTTGATGAACTGGTATTTCATAGGCTTTGATGCACAGCAGGGCGGCAGCATGCTAAACAGTAGAGCAGCAATGAATGAATTGGATTAAAACTATGCAGTGTCGCCATATTCAGTTGTGAATGAATGTGGACAATAATAGAATTAAGTGGAGAAGAATGATCCATAAATATTCCTATTGTGAAGGATGGCAGAGCCCATTATGCCAGTTTAGAAGACAAGATTTGCTGCCATCTTCAACCAGAAGTGCCGAATGAATGATCCACCTTTGCCTTCCCCTGAATCCCTAATATTATAGATGCCAGTCTTTCAGTAATTTGATTCACTTGTGATATCAAGAGTTAGTTGTATGTTCTGGACTATAACTAAGACCATGGAACCCCTAATAACACCCTGGTTGTACTGCTGAACTTGTGTACTTAAGAAGTAGCTGTACCCTTGGCCAAATACTCAATACAGTTACAACACCAACAATATTGCAAATTACTTGGTTGTGCTCTGTTGACAAATACATGACCGATCCAATCTGACCAATTCTATCAGTCTACCTCTAATCATCAGCAAAGAATGGAAGGTATCATCAACAGTGTTATCAAGTGACACTTAATCATGAATACTAAAATAGTTCTGAGGAAGGGTCACTTGACACAAAATGTTAACTCTGATTTCTCTCCACAGAGGCTGCCAAACCTGCTGCGATTTTCCAGCAATTTCTATTTTTGTTTCTGATTTACAGCATTCGCAGTTTGTTGGTTCTTACTTAATCATCAACACACTGCTCAGTTTACATTATACATATGGTTCAACTATAGAGAAAAAAAAAGTGAATTTTGGAGGTGCTGCCAGAGTGGCTGCACTTGACATCCAGACAATATTTTCACTGAGTGTGACATTGAGATGTATAATTATTGTGATCACTGGTAATTGGAGAGTTTGGACACTGTTCTTGCAGGCTTGGACTTTCATTGGGGAGGCTTGCTGAAAGAAAGAAGCTACTCAGCTTTTGTCTCTTGTTTCTGGTGATTCTTGTGTAAACCCTGGAAGTTCTAATGAAGAGTGATTGAAAGACTTCTTGATAAAATATTTCCTGAGTAAGCCGAGTCTACCAAGAATCCAGAGGCCCATATTTCTGGAAACTGCCCAGACATGCAAGAACACTAGATCAACAGCCATCTGTACATTCCACACTAGCTTGTGTTTTTTTCTGCTATCAGGAATGATAAATTATGGGACAAAAATTTTATTTTTTTCTCAAAGTGAATTCTGCAGAAATAAATGATTATCTCCTCTGCCTGATGTGAATGGGAATGTGTTTGTGCATTATGTTTTGCATAATTTAGAGGGGTAAACATTTATATTTTAACTTTGCACACTGTGTGATAACCCAATTCTTTATCTTTGTGGAATCAGTTTTGTTTTGTAATAAATTAATAGTTTGTGTTTCTTTATATTTACTGGTTCAATTGAGCAAAATAAGTGACAGTTAATTCATTTGTCAGGACAATGCCCTGACTAATCAGAGTCAACCTCCCTGGTTTAAAATGCAACAATAACCTAGCAGTTACCTGGCAGATAACTGATGCTCACCAATACATGGTACATTCCCCCTAAGGCAGGAAGGGATGGTAACTGGAAACCCACTGCCTAAGGAAGTAGAGATAATGAATGATATTAAAAAGCATTCGGATAAGTATTTAGGGGAAATAATCTTGCAAGGCTGTTGAGATACAGTGTGGGAATGGGACAGAATGGATGCTGAACACAGAGAGCTGGCATTGAATAAAATACGCTCCTCGAATGCTGTAATGACCCTATGACCATGACACACATACTGTAGCTACAAGAACAGGTCAGAAATTGGAAATTCAGTTGTGAGTAAACTCAACTTCTGACTCTGCAAAGCTTGTACACTATCTACGAGAGGCAAGACAGGAGCCTGATGGAATATTTTCCACTGGCCTGAATGGTACAGCTTCAACAATAATCAAGTTGCAATATTCAGGGAAAAACAGCCACTAGCACTCCAAGGCAGCAATTTGTAACATTTGCAAAATGCACTGCTGAGGGTCTCCAAGGCTCCTTCAATAGTTGCTTCAAAACCAGTGAGCTCTAATGCCTTCAAAATACAAAGGCAGCAACCACCCATCTTCATGACTAAGATATATATCACTCTTCCTTTATTGTGCTTGGTCAGGATCTATGAGCACCCTGCCTAGTGACACATGCATATGGTGTACCTACATCACAAAGACTAAAACATTGTAAGGTAGTGGCTCACCAAGACGTTCTTGAGGGAGATTAAAGATGGCAATAAATGCTGGCCTTTCCACCAACTTTCATCTTATGAATAAAAATAACCTGCACTAAGTAATGATTTTGAGGTTTCTTTCAGAGTTGTCCTTTATGTGTGTAACACTATTCTTGTAGTACATGTGCTGTTTGTTTTTCTTTCCTTATGTGCATTATTTTATACTTGCTTGTGTTAAGTTTGAATGTTTTTTCATCATTCTGCCTGTATTATAATATCTGAGCTACAACTTACATTTCCATTCGTATCCAAGTTGTGTTTGACCTGGTACTTGGGTCTGATGCCATTTCTAAGCTTTGGCGTAATCCACTCAGCACTTTGTGCTCACCCCTCACCTCAACCTAGTGCTTGTAATGAGTTCTAATTGCATAGGAAATAGCTCAAGTGCAGAAAATGGTCTAATGTTTACCATGAATGCCTACAGCTTTTGAGTTTAACTGATGGCCTTTCATGGAGATTGAAATGCCCTTTGAAGCTGAGGGCTTTCCACAGTCCAATTTAAAATATCTCCAAGCTGATGAGGTTGGCTGGACAGAATTTTCACAGTTTTAAAACCTTGTCTGGTATTTATTAGGCTGTAAAGATGAAGGTCAGGTTTACTCCTCAGCAATTCCATTTTACAGGGCCTGAAATAGATATCAGTGTGCCCATGGTTGCGTCTATTTGTTTTGTCCGTTGGCTAATGCAGAGCCTAGCATTTATCCCATTTCTAATGTACTGGTATATCTCTCTAGTAACTCAATTTTAATGCCATTATTCTCAAATCTTCTCTCAAGTCTCCCCCAGCATTCTATGGGGGTGTGTTTGCATTTATTACTTTTGCCTCCCTAGGACATTAAAATCATTGATTTTACTTTGGTTATCTTTGTCTAGGGCATTCTTAGTAGTCAATAAAATTCAATTGCACATTTTTCTCCCACCCCAGAAGGATAAAATATTTTGCCAATAATATCTGTAAGCAGTAGCTGTAGAAAAATCTTCCAGACCCAAATGGGTTTTTCTTAGCATTTTTTTAAAACGTGAAATGCTTTCAATGATTTGAATTAGTTGAACGGAAACTTGAACATAAAACCAATCAGAGACTATCTTTCCCCTCCTCTGTGAAGCTGCAAATATTCTTTACTCTTTTATGGTCTCAGATTGTGGCCAACACTTCCCTTGCTCTGACAACCACACCCTCCCTTGTATGCAGCGAAAAATTAGACAGTGAAAATGTGAATCAGAGGTTTGAAACTCAATACATGTCCCTCGTTGTGAGTTAAGAGAAAACAAAGACTCTTGAAACATACATGGAGAAAAAACAAATGCAAAAGTGTGTGTGTGTATCTGCAAAGAAACAGTGAGTTTGAGGTAGGGAGGAAATGTGACATGCAGGAAACTAGAGGAGTAGAAGAAATGTACGAATTAAACAAGGAAGCAGAAAAAAAGAGCTGAGAGAGAATTTTGCTCTTTATTGTTTATCCATAATGGATGGATGGTCAGTTACAGTATTAAAAATTAAACAGCAGAGAATAAAAGCATTCCTAGTCTGAAACCAAGGTCTTGGATTAATTGTGGTTATTTCCGCGTACATAGATTTGAAAATTTTTTTAAAGATGGAGATGCCGTATCTAAAACATATTTAACCTTCGATTTTGCACTTGCATGATATTCCCGTAATTACTATGAATTCTGAATATCTGACTTGAGCCTAGATACTGCCTTTATATTTCTAAATTATATTGTCTACTCTGCAATGCCTTCCCCCCAACAACCCACCCGCACATACATATACACATGCACACACATATTTTCAGACTTGCATTCCCCTTCCCAGAGAATCTAACTCTGTTCTGTGTTTTGACAGAAGCTTTATGGCAATTAGGCTTTGGGAATGCTGAGTTTATTTTATAAGCAAATGAGAAAATTCATTAGTAGAAAGTGCCCTTGAGTCTGAATTTAGCTTGTTTTGGCATGCTTTCTTCATCAATAATATGCATGGTCTTATACATTTATTGATTAATTGGTAAACAACATACTGTACTTGCACTGTCAGGACTTAACTGCTTTGCTAGTGTGAGATGTCTTTCACCATGAAAAAGCTATCAATTCTGTAAACCTCTGTCAGTTTGAGCAGGGATAACTCTGGATTATTTCTTAGACATTAAGAGAATAAAATGTCCAATCTTGTGTAGTTTTTAGTTCATTTAATTTTATTGTTTATTGCTGAGCCAGCTTTATTTGGAATGATAAAAATCACAAAATGCCAAGTTAAGTCAGCTTTCGTCATCTGAAATTAATGCTTGATTGTTTGGAATTACCTGCTTCAAAAACAAACCTCTTCAAATTTCTAAATTTTGCGTAACTGTTAAAGTATCAATTTTCTCAGGCTGATTCAATTGAATAGTCAATCTGAAAGAATGCGTAGCAGCAGTGAATGGTTGAAGTGGGACAGAATGTTACTTGAGACACCATTTGCCAATATACACCATTACCTTGGTATTGTACCTGCATCAAACAACAGAATGCTGGAGAAACTCAGCAGGTCTGGCTACATCTGTGGAGAAATAAACTGTGACCGTTTTGAGCCTGGTGTGATTTCTTCAGAACTGGATCTCAGCTCAGTTGGCTGGACAGCTGGTGTCCAATGCAGTGTGGATTCGATTCCCATACTAAATGAGGCCACTACGAAATGTCCTGCCTTCTCAACCTTGCTCCTCATCTGAGATGTGGTGACTTGGATGCTAAATGCACCACCTTTTGCTTGCTATAAAAACAAAGCGGCCTATGGCCCTCTGGAACTGTAATAACTTTCACCATCTGCAGGATGCACTATGGCAACATTCCAGAGGTCTTTTGATTGCGACTTCTAGACATGAGACCATTATTATCTTGGTGGGTGGGGGGGTGGGGGGAGGGAGGTGGAAACAGATGTGTGGGAGCAGTGACCTCCAGACCACATGCCATCTTGACTGGAAGCTGGACTTCATCTGATGAAGGGGCAGTGCTGTGAAAGCTTGTGATTTCAAATAAACCTGTTGAACTATAACCTGGTGTCATGTGACTTCAGACTGGGAGCTGTACTGCCATCGTTTCCCCCTCACTGGGTGAAAAACCTGGACCCTGTACCTTGTGGGCCAAATAGGCCTCCTCCTATCCCTTTACATGCTGTCAGTTATGTTGATCAGCACTTACGTAAATCTCTAGCAGTAAGTCCTCAAATTTCAGCAGCTTTGGAGAGGTTCTCTGCTGGAACAAAAATGTTGGAATTTGTTGAGAACTCATTGCCATGAACTGGATCCCTCTTACTTTCATGGGGCAGAATTGAAGGCTGCGTGATGGTTCAAATATGCAGTCTTTTAGTCATTGAATTGACCAGCTGTTTCCACTGGAATGGGAATTTGGAGTTCTTGGAATGTGAAGATTAGTCCAGGTAAGAGCAGGTCTGTTCTCAGTGCATTTCTTCTTAATAGTCAGACTGCCCTTTGATGAACAGAGGGACCCATGTGGCTATGATCCCAACACAGCTTGATGGAGTTTAGCAGAGGTTCTTTGGGTGGGAGTGCTAGAGGGGGAGCATCCTGTATCCTTTGGGGGAGGGCTGCAGGGTCACCCCATATCCTTTGCGTTGGGGGCTGTCAATGATCCTTTCGAGAGGAGAAGGGTCATACGTCCTTTTGCACAGTAAATTGTGGAGAAAATTGTATGTAAATGATGCATAAACCCTCGAACTATCTAACTCTATCAAGACCTGTCAACAAGAGTTGATCTGTAAACAAGTGTCTGGATGTCTCAAAGCATCTGAATGAAACTGAATGAATCACCCAAATAAATATTGTGAATACCAGAGGAATTCAGAGGCTAGTAACTCCTTAAACAAATGCACCATCTACAAAGCACACATCAGGAGTGCAGTGGAATGGCCTCCACTTTCCTGGAAGAGTGCATCTCTAACAACTCTCGAGACACTTGACATTATCCAGGATAAATCAGCCAGCCTGATTGGCACCCATCTGATACCTTCAACATTCATTTTCCTGTGTCACTGATGCATAGTGCTAGTAGAGTGTACTCTGTACAAAATATTACGCAGGAATATACCAAAATTCAAAGTACCTTCTGAACCTGTGACCTCTACTACCTAGAAGGATGAAGATAGCAGATACATGGATAGACCACCGTTATGATGGGTGGTGAGTGTATGCATTAGTTTGCATGAATTGAAATGGGTGGGCTATGGGGCATGTGTCATGGTGAAGGTGTATGAGAGACATGTCTTGGAGGTTTGTTTTATATTTCTCGCCTGGGAGAGGTGAAGCACTGCATTGATCTGATCCTGGGACACATTTGGGAACAGTAATGCACCCTTTGGATTGTGAAAGGGCATGCAACTTATTGGGACTAGCAAAGTTGTCAAGAACTTGTCTGAAAATATTGCACAGTTAATAAAAGACAGTGAAGGTACTTGAGAGTGCTTGGCCATATCAAACTATCATTAGGGTGTGTGCTGCATGCCTGATTTCTCAAACTACCGTTTTTACAATGAAGTGCCTCTTGATGGACAGTTCCACTTGCTTATTGAACCAAAACTATTTATTGACTTTAAGGTTTTTAAGTACTACAGATGTTTATCAATGTAAGCTATTAGACACAACTTAAATGTTCGTTTAGAAAAGTCATTGAAACTAACTGAAGTGTTGTTTTCACAAGGAATTTGTTTTTGTAGTTTCACTGTATTGGTTGTTTATTTTATACCAGTTAGGGTGCTTTACTTTAAATAGTGATATAACCATAGACTGGTAACTTTATTTTCTGCCTTGATGTCTTCTGATTAATATTTGTGCTGGATAATAAGTGAGTTGGCATGGGAGGGAAGGACTAAGAGTAAGTGGAAATTGACTTTGCATAAGGCCTAAAAAGAGCCATGGAGATGCCTGGGGCTTATTGGATATGAGGGCATTGATGGGTGGAGTGTTGGGAATGAGGGAGTGAGAGCAGGAGAGCTATTTTCTATTTAATTTTTTTTTTTGTTTTTGCATTTTGAATACAATGCTGGAGTCCTCTGACAGTCTACCTAGCCTGCCTCAAAGTGGGCAGCTTCTTGAGCTCTTCCCTGGTCACCTCGCTCAACACCCAGTGCAGTGCACCGCTGATGTGAAATCTTGAAGCCTGAGTGGCCCTTGCTAAAGGTCAAGATCCAGGATTTCTCTTGGCTCTGTGCCCTCGATGCAGAGGTGAAATTTTGGGGCCCAGGTCTTTTGCATTTTTGAGCGAGATAGGGTTTGATCCTTTATTTCATAGCAAGATGGCAAGACCCTAGGTTTAAATGATACATAATCACTACCTCTCGACAGAAACACTAATTTACTGAGCCCACTTGTACTGACCCCTTCAGTGGCATTCCCTAGTAATTAAGCCCACTGTCCTTATAATAAGCTTTATAGCCAGAAAAATTCAACCTGACTTTCTCTGTTCTTCTAACATTTTACACGTATTTTTGGGCAACAGAACTCTTCACTATTTAGCAAGTCTAGCAGCATCTATGAGAGAAAGGAGAGTTAACATTTTGGATCCCAGTGACTCTCCAGAATGGGACTCAAAGTTAATTCCATTTTATTCTCCACAGATGCTGGCAGACCTGCTCAGTTTCTCCGATAATTTATGTTGTTGTTTCAGATTTTGAGCATTCCATTGTTCTTTGTTTTATCTTCACCATTTCGTGTGATTTGATAATGATGAACATCTTGAGATCAGATCATTGTTTGCCTAACTCCAGACCTTCCTGAAGAAATGGAAGAATGGGAAAATCTTTATCACTGTTGGTGTGCCTTTTGACGCAATAGTGCATTGAGATCAAAATTGTAGCCTTGTAAGCCATTGTAGTAGATGCATTTGTTGTCCGTCTTCCAGTTTGTTTGCTTGACAGTTAATATCTGGAGGCATTGTTGGCTTACATTGCAAAGATGTAACCATTGAAATAACTCTAGAAATTGCTACAATTGCAAAGGATTGAGACCAAGTTGAATTTCCTACACCTGGCCTTATTACAGGACATTTATGGCTTTGTGAAACTTTGGAGTTTGTCTCTTGAAGACTTACTGTCAGATAAATGCACTGCCCATTTGGGCACAATCTCTCTGCGTGATCTTGATGTAAACTATCTCTCAAATTCTCTGTTGCAGTATCTCATCGAAGTTGCCTGCTATTAGTGAAATAAAACTACTTAAAAAGTTTTAGAAGGTTACGAAAGCTGCCTTGTTTGGTTAGTGTTATCCATCATTTGAAATTTAATGAGATGTTATATAAGGGACACTCCCAGTAAAAGGAAGAATTGAAGTTTTCTCTTGGCTAATTTCACTAGAAAATCATATTATCTAGTCATTATCATTTCAGAAGAAGGGTCCTGACCTGAAACGTCAACTTTCCTGCTCCTCTGATGCTGCCTGGCCTGCTGTGTTCTTCCACCTCCACACTGTGTTGTCATTATCTCATTGCTGCAGCCTTGCTGTAGGCAAATTAGCTGCTGTGTTTTCGATATAACACCAATGACTACACTTTCAAAGCGCAAGTATTTGTTTGGCTATAAACTGCTTTGCGGCATTATGCCATATAGGTGCTGTAAGAATTCATTTTTCGAATTGTCTTCCAGTGTGCAGTGCTTTGTAATTTAAAAATACTTTGCAATATTTGCATCACAGGGGAATTGGTGGTTCTGCAAAGACAAATTATCATTTGCTAATTCTTTGAATAAAAATATCCAGGCGGAATTTATATGCAAACCTGCACATGTTTGACGTTATTTTGGTGTTGAAAATATTTAGTATAATAGTTTAAGTTGTATTGAATTAATGCCAAGTATATCTAATCCATTTCTGTATTGAAAGAAAGAAGGATCTAATCATTTTTCTAATGGTGAATTGCAATCAGTTTCAACTTGTTCGACAAATGTCATTTGACAAAGACAGATGTTACACCACATATATCTCTATATTGTACAAAATGTAAAGTGTTTTTTGATAGGTCTTGCCAAACGTTAAAAGGGCCAATACACAACCTCTGCAAATAGCAAAAGTGTAGCTGAATCTAAGTTGCAGGTAAACTTGGTCAACAAAGAGTGTCATGTTCTTTGATAAAGTGGCATTAAGTATTCAGCTGTCAGTGTTCCTGAAATATTTATTGAAATTAATGATTAAAAGGAAGGAGCTGATCCTAAATCACTTCACACCCAGGAAGTCTTGTGTCAATGTGAAATATAAGAAAAGTCTATAACACATTTTTCTCACTGATTTTCTCATCTCTTAGAGTGGAGAAGGTTAAGAGGAGAATTGATGGCGGCGTTGGAAACCCTGACTGGTTCTTAGAGTAAGAAAGAAACTGTTTCTAGTGTCACAAAGGTTCTTTGAAGGTGGAGTCACAGGTAGACAGGATAGTGAAGAAGGTTTTTGGTATACTGGCCTTTATTGGTCAATGCACTGAATATATGAGTTGGGATGTAATGTTGCAGCTGAGCAGGACATTGGTTAGGCTACTTTTGGAATAGTGCTCTCCCTGCTATAGAAAAGATGTTGTTAAACTTGAAAGGGTGCAGAAAAGATTTACAAGGACGTTGCTGAGGTTGGAGGGTTTGAGCCATAAGGAAAGGCTGAGTAGGCTGTGGCTATTTTCCCTGGAGCATCAGAGGGTGACTTTATAGAGGTCTGTAAAATCATGAAGGGCATGGATAGGATGAATAGCCAAGGTCTTTTTCCCAGGTTAGGGCAGTCCAGAACTAGAGGGCATAGGTTTAAGGTGAGAGTGGAAGGATTTAAAAGGGACCTGAAGAACAACATTGTCACATGGAGTGTGGTGTGTGGATGGAATGAATTGTTAGAGGAAGTGGTGAAGCCTGCTACAATTACAACATTTGAAAGGCATCTGGATGGGTGCATGAATAGGAAGGGTTTAGAGATATGGGCCAAATGCTGGCAAACGGGACTAATTTTGGATATCTGGTCAGCATGGACGAGTTGGACCGAAGAGTCTGTTTCTGTGCTATACAACTCTTTGACTCTATAAACAAAAATTTAAGATGATTGGCAAAAGAATCAGAGGTGATATGAGGAAACCTTTGTTCTAAACACAGAAAGTTGTTGTGATCTGAAAACCCCCTGCCTGAAAGTGTGGTTGACATAAATTGAATAGCAACTTTCAAAGGAAAATTGGTTAAATACCTGCAATAAATTGATATATAGGATGATCAGGAAAGTGCAGAAGAGCCGTATTAATTTGATACTGCTGTCAGACAGCTAGCACATTCAAAGTGCTCAGTGGCCATCTTTTGTGTCATATCAGTCTATAAAATTACTTTGCATTTGGCCTGATAGCCCTGATTCCCCAAACTTGTAGCTATTTTCGTACATTCTTCACTTCTTTCACCTCTGGTGAACATGGTTTCTATTTTGCTTTTAATCTCAGGATGTAAAATGTTGGTCTTTGCTGCATCTCCCTTCTAATGAGAAACTGCAGTTTGAGCAATGACACCTCAGGTCAAAAGCGGTAGCTTTATGAAGCTGACAATCGGGGACCATATGGCAGCATCTGTCTGTTGATTCCCTTGGGTAGATTACTTTACCATTTGGCTGTTATCCCTGACCTGTCACTGTTAGTGCTGCCAATTATTTATCTTTTTTAAAAAAAATCCTTCTTGTACTTTGTCTATCAAAATAAGTGGTCAGCCTATATTTAAATGTATTGCCTTGTTGACTCTGCTACTTTTGCCCATCATAAATGATGTTTCTTTTGAAGCTGACAGCTGTGCTGCTTCGGCTTTAGATGCTACATTTGTGCGTCAACCATTTTGATTATGTTGAAAACCCCAACAGTGTTTTTCTTTTGTAGTGTTAGTTAACGTGCTGAGCACCACTTCTTGAGGAAAGAAACAAATTCTCAGCAGAACTGTTGTTTTTATGACAGTCTGCCACTCAGCTCAGTTGTTGCAGATGTGTTGTACCCCAGGGTGCTATGGGAAGTGGGGCAACAGTGGAAGGGCCTGATATCATTGTAAACATAATCTTATAATCGGCTCTACAATTGGGGGGAGGTGCCAGAGGGTTGTACAGTGCCAAATGCCTGACGTCCTGGTTAAGAAAGGGGTAAAGACACTTTAGTCAGTGTAGTCCGGTCAGTTTAACATCAGTGGTAGGGAAGGCTTTAGGAAAAGTACTGGTGAAAGAATGAGCAGGGACTTGACAAAGTTTGTGTCTATTAAGGAGAACCAGCATGGACCATGTTTGACTAATCTTATTCATTTTCTTAATGAAGTCTGTAATCATTTCATGAAAACGTTTGGGAAAGTATCCTATAAAAGGCTGGTTAACAAAATAGAGGCTCATGGAATAGGATGATTAGTGTCAGCTTGAATAAAATAATTTGCTTAAGGACTGAAAAAATGTAAGGTGTGTAAATGGTTGTTTTTCAAACCAGACGCTGGCAGACAGTCATAGAAAATGGACCTCCAGGCACTTAGGTATCATGGTGACTCAGCGGTTAGCACTGTGTCTTCATAGCACCAGGGATCTCGGTTCGATTCCACCCTCGGGCAACTGTCTGTGTGGAATTTGCACATTCTCCCAGTGTCTGCGTGGGTTTCCTCCGGGTGCTCCAGTTTCCTCCCACAGTCTAAAAATGTACAGTTAGGTGGATTGGCCATGCTAAATTACCCATGGTGTCCAGGGATGTGCAGGCTCGGTGGATTAGCCACGGGGATAAGCAGGGATAGGGTAGGGGAGTGGGTTGGGTGGGATGCTCTTCTGAGGGTCACTCGATGGGCTGAGTGACCTGCTTCTTGCACTGTAGGGATTCTATGATTCTAGATAGAGTAGCGGAATTGGCATGCATGTAGCAGATGGAATTCAACACAGTGAAATGAGAACCACTGCATTTTGACAGAGGATATAGGTTGAGCAGTGTAGAATTAATAGCAGAGCCCGAAAGAAAATATACGGTCAGAGGGACTTGGGATCCTTATTCATCAGTGGGTAGATTTTGACCAGTGTGCAGATGAGGAACTGACAATACTCCATTGTCATTGTAATGAATTGTCCTGTGAACAGGACTGCATCAAATAAGGTCATAGTTTGGATCAAATTCTCCACACTGATCACGCACAAATTGTAAGTATGATGTCCATAGCAAGAGGGTTCACTTATTGACCTGGTGTAGACAGCGATCTAGACAGTGATAGTGACCTAGAATCAATGGTAAGCAAAAAGGAAAAGGAATATATTGTAAGGTTTTGGAAACTGAAGTTAGATGAAGCCCTTGAGGAATATAAAAGAAGCAGGAAAGAATTTAAACAAGGAATTATGAGGGCCAGAAGAGGTCATGAAATGTCCTTGGCAAGTAGAATTAAAGGGAATCCCAAGGCATTTAGTATGTATATTAGGAGCAACAGGATAACTAGGGAAAGGGTAGACCATTCTAGGACAAAGGAGAGAATTTATGTGAGGAGCCAGAGGAAGTGAATGAAGTCCTTTTAATGTACTTTGCATTAATAGTTGCCAAGGAGAAGGACATGGATAATGGTAAGATTAGAAAGGGGCACATCATATTCTGGGGCATGTTGATATTAAGAAGAAGGAGATTTTGGGTGTCTTGAAAAAACATGTAAATAAGTCACCAGGGCCTGATGGAATCTATCCTGAGATACTGAGGGAAGCAAGGGTGGGCCTTGACAGAGACCTTTGTATCCTCTTTAGCTTCAAGCCAGGCCGTGGAAGACGGGAGAGTAGTGGGGGAGGCCTTGTCTCACAAATTTGATTGAATCTTTTGAGGAAGTGACAAAGGTGATTGATCAGGTTCAGACAGTGGATGGACTTCGTGTACTTTATTAAAGCATTTGACATGGTCACTTATGATAGGCTGGTCCAGAAGAGTAAATCACATGCAATCGATGGTGAGTTGCTAAGTTGGATAAGAAGTGTTGGCTTGGTTACAGAAGACAAGAGTCTAGTCGTGGAGGGGCAATTCTCTGACAGGAAATCTGTGACCTGTGTGCTGGGAACCTCTTGTTGTTTTTATAATCATAGAATCCCTACAGTGTGGAAGCAGGCCATTCGGCCCATCAGGTCCACACTGAACTTCTGAAGAGCATCCCACCCAGATCCATACCCCTAGCTAACTCACACATCCCTGGCCACTACTATGGGCAATTTAGCATGACCAACCCACCTAAACTGCACATCTCTGGATTGTGGGACAAAACCCAGACACAAGGAGAATGTGCAAACTCCACACAGACAGTTGCTGAAGGGTGAAATTGAACCCAGGTCTCTGGTGCTGTGAGCAACAGTGCTAACCGCTGAGTCACCATGCCACTCTGTATATAAGGGCTTGGATGAAAACGTCAGTGGTCTGATTAATAAGTTTGCAGATGACACAAAAATTGGAGTTGTGGATTCTGAGGAAGCTGTCAAAGGATACTACAGGATATAGATCAATTAGAAAGTTGGGCAGAGAAATGGCAGACAGAGTTTAATTCAGACAGGTGTGAAGCGATGCATTTTGGAAAAGCAAATGCAAGAAGAAAGTATTCAGTAAATGGCAGGACTCTTAGGAACATTAATGTACAGAGGGATCTTGCGCTGCAAGTCCATAGTTCTTTCAAAGTCACAAGAATGTTGCCTAGATTAGAGTGTATTAGGAGAGGTTGGACAAATTTAGATTGTGTTCACCAGAGCATTAGAAGTTGAGGGGTGACCTGATAACAGTATGTAAAATCGGGAGAGGCATGGATAGGTTGGCTAGTTGGACTCTTTTTCCCAGGGTGAAAATGTCAAATATTCGGGGTGGGGTGGGGGCATAGGTTGAAGGTGAGAAGAGGAGAGTTTAAAGGAGATGTGCGAGGCAAGGTTTTTTTAAGCAGATGGTTGTAGGTGCCTGGAATACGCTGCCAGGGAAGGTGGTAGAAGAAGATATAATAGCAACGTTTAAGAGGCATTAACACAGACACATGACCAAGCAGGGAAGAGAAGGATGTCGACCATCTGCAGGCAGATGGGATTAGTTTAGAATAGCATCATGGTCAGCACAGATATGGTGGGCTGAGGGGCCTGTTCTATGTTCTAACTGTACTATCTCTCAAAACTATCGGAATAAGCTGTCAAACTTTCCTTTGCAGCTGTTGTCATGGTCAAATTGCAGTTCAAGCTGTTTAGCAGACTTTTGTAAAAATGGATGACAAAAAGATTTCGTCTGGTACCGAAGCAAGAGAGTGAGAAAGATTTAAACATGAAAGCTAATCTTGAAAAGATAATTAACTAGCAATATACACTGAAAATGCAGGCTGTTTATTAACATCCTGAAATTCCAGCACCAAAGATGTAAAAGTTGATTGAATGAAAGCAACTACACCAGATGTGCAGAAAAGAGAAACGGGATCTTCTGAGAGTTCTCGAATGAAATCAAACAGTCCAACACTTCAGTCAACACCAAACTTGGAGCAAATTCAGAGTGGCTTAGTAAACCTGCTAAATAAACTAAAAATGTAACTGAATTTTTTTCATCAGAAGATTTAATTTTGCGAAGTGTGGATATTCACAAGGATTTGTTTATTTGTTTTCCATGGTTAAAGTTGCTTCATTAATCATACAGAAAATAGATCCTCAGAAAATGTTTATAAAAGAGAGGGAGTGCAGTGTAATGCATTTATATTTTATAAGCATGTGTAGTGTGCACTGGTGCCACTAAGCATCTTGTCATCTTGGTGCCTGTCCTTCCCTGCAAATCCTTCTCAATACGTAGCAGTAACCTCATGGATATCTGTAGCGCAATCAAAGTCTTGAACTCAAGTTGGAATGTTTTATGGAAATGAGTGATTTAACAATTTGATTGCGACCACTGTTTTTAGTGATGCGGATTTCAGGTCTGAAGTAAGTGAATGGAACCATGTTGAGGCTATGTTTGATGGCTCAGCTTCATCTGTCCTCAGTGAACTGAATTGAAACATTTAATGTAATTTTGGCATTGATTTTGGCCTCTATGTATTGCTTTGATTTTCTGGTTACCTTGCTGGAAGCTAACAGCATGAATCATCCCCAACCCTCAATGTGTTTCTGTGAGAAAATTCATTTTCAGTTCAAGAAGTTAACATCTATCAATTTACACAATGCTTGTTATGGAGTTTGAGATATCTGAGGGAGAAGTTTATCACAGTGAGTTACAATGGACTATGAAACACAGGCTTTCTATATTGGTCACTATTTTTGTTATCTACAGAATTTGATTATCATTAAATGTCACACATTTAACTACTGACTCAGCTGCGGGCAAATGTGTTGTTTCCTGTTGAGGTGCTCAGATGAAAGGGAAGAATGCAGGATGTAAAATGCAGCTGTAAGATATCAGATGTTGAGTGACGAAACACTGAGCAGCATTTGGAAAGCCATAAAGATATTCAGTCTTTCCAAACTGTGTTTCAAATCATTGCAGGGCTGTGTTCAAAAAGCCTTTTCATGCATTGATTATCTTTTAGTTCTGTATTGAGATTTGTTTGAATTTGCACCACTCACAGGGGAGACAATGGACTAGTGGTATTATCGCTGGACTGTTAATCCAGGTTCTGGGGACCTGGGTTCAGAACCTACCATGACAGATGGAGAAATTTGAAATCAATAAAAAAGATCTGGAATTAAGAATCTAATAATCACTGTGAATCCATTGCTGATTGTTGGGAAAAAAATCTGTCTGGTTCACTAATATCCTTTAGAGAGGGAATTTGCTGTCCTTACCTGGTTTGGCCTACAAGTGACTCCAGACCCATAGTAGTGTGGTTGACTCTAAACTGCCCTTTGGGCAATTAGGGATAGGCAATAAATGCTACCTAGCCAATGATGTCCACATCCTGTGAGCAATAGTTAAAAAAAAACAAGGAACACTCTGAGTGCTAAAAAGCAACTCTGAACATACACTGCTGATGAAGAGCAAGAGTTAGAATGCAGTGGATTTGCCAAAACCTAGACTATAAATAATGTGCAACATTAAAAGATTTTTATTGTGGAGATGGAAAGAGCACAAAGTGTAATTTACCTGAGGGCACAACTTACAGGAGTGTTAAATTTATTAATTTCTAATGAAAGGAATCGTTTGACAGGCTATCATGGAGGCCTAACAATGAAAAAAATATACTTTTTAGTCCATATCAAACATTTTCACATATGTTTGAGTTCACTATGTTCTCACTTTTCATGCCAGGAATGACTATCTCCTGCAGAATTTAGTGATATTTTAAATGAGAATATCTGTATTTAACCTGGTAACTGGAAATTTGATAAACGATGATTATACGTAAACACACACTTACTTGACACATACCACAACTGCCATCTCTGTACTATTCTTTAACCATTGCAGCCCAGAAGTCAGTTTGGAGATTGTGGCATGGTGATTGCTGGGAACTATCAAATTATTTCAGAATTGTTTGTGGGGGGTGTGAAAAAAAAACCTTTTGAAAATTGAATTTCTAATAAAGGCTCACAGCATGGGGATTTAATCGGTCTGCTATGGATGAAAAAATCAGCTGTTGAAATCTTGACAAACACTTCTTTAATGGATGTTTCAGCACATACTAGGTGTTTCCCTTTCTGTATTTAACAAAGGTTTTGACTATATTTCCTTCAAAATCACTGACAGAGCAATGTCATCCACATTGAGCATTTGCCTGCTGTCTTTACTGATTTAGCCTGCAGGCTTGTTTTCCTGTGCTGCAAGTAATAAATCTCCATGCATATCATTATGTTGGACCAAAATAGGATGCTGGATACATGGTTTTGATTTTGAGCTTCTGCTTAGACCTGATTGACTGCAAATCATGGTATCCAATCTTGCCTTGTCCTTGTGGCTTGTTTGTTATCTGTTTCACTTTTGTGTAAATGCCTGCTCTAATATGGTTAGACATCTTTTCTAGTTCCTGCATGGCAACAGTGAGATTATGTACACAATTAGGTCAGAGAGTAAGAACCTTGTTGCAAATAACTCTCCTCCTGACTCTCCAAAGCCTATCCACCACCTACAAGACACCAATGAGATGTGTAGTGGATTACTCCCCATTTGCCTGGATGTGAGCAACTCCAGCAACACTCAAGAAAGTTGACACTATCCAGGACAAAGCACCATGTCCATAAGCATTCACTACCTTCATACTGACACTTCGTAGCAGCAGTGTGTACTATTTGCAAGACATACTGCAGAAATTCTCCGAGGTTCCTCAGGCAAAATTTTCCAAACCCATGACCACTACCATCAATAAGGACAAGGACATACATGGAACACCACCACCTGCAAATACATGGGAACACCACCACCTGCAAGTTCCCCTCCAAGCCACTCATCAGCTTTACTTGGAAATATATTGCTGTTCCTTCACTGTCACTGGGTAAAAATCCAGGAAGACTCTCCCAAACGGCATTGTGGGTCTACCAAAACCAAAAGGTCTATATCAGTTTTAAAAAAGCAGCTCATCATTACCTTCTCAAAGGGAACTAGGTATTGGCAATAAATGCTGGCCCAGCCAGCAACACCCACAACCTGTGAATGAATTAAAAAATGCTTAAACAAATTAGGAACAGTATTCAGAATAACATTATATAACTGGTACTGCATTCATCCATAAAAGGACCAATGTGATTGGTGGGCTGTTTTATTTTCAGTGAAATTATTTCTGGCACAGGCATAATTTGATCACTGTGTTGTTGCAAAGTACCTGTGGGTAATAGAGATCAGGAGCTTAAGAGAAAGAAAATGGTGTCATACATTGTACTTTGTCTCATTCACCAGTTCTCAAGGTGTGTCCTGATCATGTAACTGAACACAACCACCTGTTTCAATATTTTATGACCTATTCTAATGAATTCTTTTGCCTTTACCCAAGGCACAATAAGCCATTGTTTCATATGAGAAACTGAACTGATAACTTACAGTATATTTCCATAGAAGACCATGTTATGGCAAGCTAAAAATAGTTTCAGTACCCTCCACTCCTTTTGTTTAATGCCAATGCCAAAATCAAAAAGTGAATGTTTTGAGTTACCGTTTTACAGGAAGATAGAAAAAGGAATAAATCATTTAGCTCCTCAAGCCTGTTCTACCATTCAGTGAGAATATGGCTGATCAATGGCCTAATACCTACCTTTGACCCATGTCCCTTAATACCTTTGTTTAATAAAAAATCATCTACTTCAGATTTAAAATTAATGACTGATCTTTCATCCACTGACATTTGTGGCATAGAGTTCCAAACATCTTTGTGTGTAGAAGTGCTTCCTAGCATCTGTCCTGAATGGACTGACCCTAATTCTAAAGACTATGCCCTTTTTGAAAGTTAGTTTCCAGACTACATTACTAGGCATTTGTTACATTGCATTGGCTTCAGATGGTTAGCTATCTGATGAGAACATTTTATGTCCATTTTGTGAATGAAGATTCTCCACAGAAAACGTTGTGACATTGTCTATGTATAGCTTTCTTTCCTGGTATGACTCAGTGCATTTATCTTCTTGACCTGTAGATATTTTCAATCAACGTTTTCAGACATTTATTGATACAGCTGTGGAGCAGGTAGGATTTGAAGCCAGGCAATTCTGTTCCAGAAGAAGAGAAACACCCACTGTATCATAAGAGCCCTTCTTATTAAGCTGTGCACTTGCTTTGATAAATGGAATCTTCGAAGCGAAAGTAACAGTTTCTTGCACAGCTATTCAAATTCCAGCACATTTACTTCTTTGAAGAAATTTTTTGTACGTGCCCCATTGCCACTGGTGCCATTTCCCACCTCTAGCCACTTGCTTAGGTTGAACAAGCGAGCAGCATCACTTTTTATAAAAACATATTAATTCATTCGATGTCAGTGAAACTGGCTAGGCCAGCATTTCTTGCCCATCTCTAATTGCTCTGGAGAAGATAGCGGTGAGCCACCTTCTTGAACCACTGCAGTTTGTGAGGATGTTGGTATGTTATCTCACAGGGTTGTTAGGAAGGGAGTCCAAAATTTTGAGCCCGCATCAGTGACAGAGTGATCACATGGCCCAAGCCAGGATGGTTATGGCTGTGAGAGGGACTTGCAGGTGCCCCCCTGCATCTGCTGCCCTTGCCCTTCTAGGCGATGGAGGTTGTCACTTTGGAAGGTGCTGTTGAAGGAGTCTTAGTAATTGTAGATAGTACAAGCTACTGCTGTTGTGATCAGTTTTGGAGAGATTGGATGTGGTGAAAATAAGTGCTTGATGGCTTTGAGCTTCTTTAGTGTTGTTGGAGTTAGATCTGTCCAGGTAAGTGGGGAGAGGATTCCATCATGCTCATATCCAAACTCCCTCCCAAAGTACATTGTTGGTCAAACAAAGCACATGGACTACAGTGGTTCAAGAAGGCAGCTCATTACCATCTTTTCACAGACAGCTGGGTACAGGAAATAAGTGCCGGTCAGCGAGCAAAGCTAGGCTTTGGGGAGTCAGATGACTGACTTACTTCCTGCAGGATTTCAAGCTTCTAACCTGCTATTTGTAACCATTGCATTTGAATGGTCAGTCTAGTTGAGTTCCTGGCCAGTGCTAAACCTTAGGATATTGATAATGTGGAATTCAGCGATGGTAATAACGTTGGATGTAAGAAAAGATAATTAGGTTGTCTTTTGTTGGAGATGATGATAGTCTTTCACTTGGGTGGCAAGTAACATTCACACCACACATCTTGAAATCCTCAACCCCAAGTCCATCCTCGCCTCCTTCAGTGCTTCTCCCAATTGGTGTTCAACATGGAGTACTGATTGATCAACAGAAGAGTTGGGTGACAAGGACATTTCCTTGTCCTGTGTTATTTGATGGCATAAGACCTGAGGGGTCCAGAGTCAATGTTGAGGACTCCCAGAGCAACTCCCTCCCAATTGTTACCATTGTGCCACCACCTCTATTGGGTTTTCCAGCCAGGTGATGTCTGGAATGCTGTGTCTGTAAGGTAAGGATGAATGTGACTATATCAGGCTGCTGCTTGACAGGCCTACATGTCAAGTCTCTCACATTTGTGAGGAGATCCCTGTTACTCGTAAGGAGAACCTTGCAGGGTTGACAAGGTTAAGTTTTTCATTTCTGTTCCCTAAGTTGACATTGAATGTTTGGTCACTTTTTGGACTTTAAATAGTTTTATATAATTGTGTGGTTTGCTCAGCCATTTCAGAGGGCAGTTGAGCTTCAACTGCATTGCTGTGGGTCTGGGGACACATTGATCTTCCCAAGTAAGGATGGCAGATTTCCTTCCATAAGGGACATTTGTTAATCAGATGAGTTTTTGCAATAATCAACGTGGGCCTTATTACTGAAACTGGCTTTTTAATTTTCAGAATTATTAGTTGAAATTTAAATCTCTCCAGCTGCTGAGGCAGGATTTGAACCAGGAAACCCCAGTGTTAGCCTGGGCGTCTGAGCTACTTGTCCACTGTTGTGACCATAATGTTAGTGCTTCCCTCCCATTTAATATCATATTTAATCCGAAGCTAATTCTTTTAAGTCTTGTTTTTGGAACATTCTGTTACCTTT
The DNA here is from genome assembly GCF_021869965.1 of Rhincodon typus. Lineage (NCBI taxonomy): Eukaryota > Metazoa > Chordata > Chondrichthyes > Orectolobiformes > Rhincodontidae > Rhincodon > Rhincodon typus. The sequence goes on along the minus strand of NC_063334.1, from coordinate 20,783,901 downwards.
TGAATAAAAATTGAATGGTCTTGGAATATGCATTTCCCTTAGAACAGATGTTGGTTGCTGTTTGATTGAGTGGCTTGGCCATTTTGAGGGCAATAAAGTGTCATTATCTTGCTGTGAGTCTGGAGTCCTGTGTAGACCATGTGAGGATAGGAGACTTCCTTCTGCAAAGAACGAGTGAGCGAGATAGCTTCTTGTGATAAGCTGATTATTTATTTCATGACTGCCAATAATATATTGATTGAACGTTAATTACTCTAGCTTCCTCGGTGGAATTTGAAATCATGTCTCTGGGGCATTATTTTGAACTCCATCTCTCAGGACATTGTGAGTCTACCTACAACACATGGACTGCAGCAGTTTAGGAAGGCAACTCACTGCATCTTCTAAGGGCGACTAGAAACAGGCAATAAATGCTAGCCAATGATGTCCGCATCCCATGAGTGAAGTTAAAGTAAAAAAAAATCTGTATTACATTTCCAGTAACATTTGTGCAGTGATTCACTTCTCCCTTTGCTCTGAAAAGGAAATTGATCCGTGTTTGGTGGTGGTCTGACAATTGTTGTTGTGTAGAAAATTCTATGCTATTAATACAACTACTATGAAGGTGCCAACCTGTGTGTTGATCCGAATGGCATGATACATTGGAGTAGAAACATAAGATATTTCAGCACTGCATTGGCCCATCTGATCCATGTTCGCTCAGCTCCCCCAACCCCACAACCTGTTCCTATGGTTTTAACTTACAAACATTTGATCATTCTCCATTGTAGCAAAGCTGTTATAGATTGTGATTCTATTTATGTCATTCTTAGAGTCCAAAATGCACTGTTTGTTTCAATGTTGAAATTCAAAAGGGAATTGTGTGAACACTTTAATGAATTACCCAGCATCTGGGAAGTTCCACTGTTTTGAAAAATCTACGAATTAAAGGGAAGCTTCAGTGAAGGTTCCTACATGGACAACTCTACTGTACAAGAGATTATACAAATTAAGCCTGTCTTTTCTAGAATTTAGAAGGTTAAGGGATGATCATGATTGATGTCTTCAAGATATTAACAGGAAAAGACAGGGTAGATAAAGAAACTATGTCCACAGTTTGGAGATTCTAGAACTGGGGGTATAGTCTGAGACTTAGGGCCAGACCATTCAGGAGAGGTGTTAGGAAGCATTTCTACACATAACGGGTAGCAGATGTTTGGAACCCTTTTCCACAAATTGCAGTGGATGCTGAATCAGTTATGAATTTTAAATCTGAGATAGATGACTGTTTGCTAAGCAAAGCTATTAAGGTACATGGGCCAAAGACAGGTATATGGAGTTCAGTTACAGATTGACCATGATCTCATTGAATGGTGGAACAGGCTCAAGGGGCTGAATGGCCTACTCCTGTTCCTGTGTTACTTTTAGTGAAAGCGCAGATCCATTTTACTGTCATCTGCACTGCCCTGTCTGTATGTCTTTCTTCGTGCAACTGAGTGGAAATTTATGGCTGTCATTTAATGTTAACTTCTCACTGCCCCAAGAACTCAAAGCTATGCTTCTGACCTGCTTCAGACAAAGCAACTGCAATTGAAAATTCATATGCATTTAGAACCCTGAGTTCCTTGTGGATATCTGCTGTCTTCATTCCTGAAAATATGCCTAGTCCCTTATCTGGGGCATTCTCTTTCTGCGCCCCCCCAAACAAAAGGTCAGTACTTGAACCTAGTTTCCATGATTCAAGCTGCTTGGTCTCATGACATATTCAGATCTTACTCTTAATAGCCATGTTCTACCTGAGTGCTGATGTTTATTAAAAAATTGTGTCTAACTGTGATTGTTGTTATCGTTGACACTTGAGACCTTTACTCTGTTTTTGTGTGCTGTTGTAATGAAAGCTGGTTAAATAATTGCAGTAAGAGACAGAGTGTACTTGAGACTGAGTATTTTAATTAAACCCCTGCTATTCTGCAGCTGTATTCCAGTTCAGTGGCAGTCGCTCTCTCCCTCCTCCCCCATTCCCCCAGTGGAGTAGGACAGATGTGTGCTAATGTGGGACAGATCAAATTATTGGAAGTCTAATAAGACACTTTTGCCATGTAGAATTGAGATGAAAATATATTTAATACTGGTGGTGAGGAATGGATGAGCATTACTTTGGTTTTTATTTTGCCTGAACATTTCTCGGTATTCTGGTTGAATTGTTAACATTTATTTTCACAACTCTAAGTTTAATTGAAAACCAAGCCTGATTACTTGCACTTTTGTTGTGCATTCTCATCCGCTGATGAAGCAGTTTTGCTTTGCACAGTGTTGCACCTGGGTCCCAGTCTGGAAACAGACTCATGAAGTTCCTTAGAGAAATTTAGTTCAAGGTTTCACACTCAATTTACATTTCCAGGTTTAATGCCTGTGCTGTGGAGTTTTGGGAAGTATTAATTGCGACAAATACAAGATCCTATCTGCAAAAATTATTTGCACACTTTTGCGTAACCCTTTAAATTCTGCACTTACTGCAGTTGAGTTTTCTTGCTTTTTCTGAAGGTGCTGACTGTTGTCTCTCAGTGATGACAGTTTTCAGTGCCTCACAAATGGCCACTCGTGTGTCAATTTAATTATGGCCTGTCGTCAGAATATTTCCCTGTTGCTCTTAAAGCTGTAGACTTTTGGGTGGTGGATACTGATGTTTATGAGGAAGTGTTTCCTTGTTTTACAAACTTCCCTGGTTCTCAGAACAGACTCAAGCTGTCCTATGCGCAATGCATGTAATTAATATAGACATGTACACAAGTACCTGAGCTGCATTTGTTCATGCTTTTCATCCTGTGTCACAAGTCAGTTATTGAGTAGCTGGCTTCTGGAAAGTCTGTTCAGAACCCAAGATAAAAGGAACTACTCCCTGCTTGTTGAATCAACAAAAAAAATCAAATGGAAGTCGTCGACCTTTTGTTCACCCTTTCAACCCAATTGAGTTACTGCTGTGCAAACTGTGTGCAGGTGCGATAATCTGAGGTGGTATTCACAAACCAATATCAGAAAACCAATTCCAATTCAGATAGTGTATTAATAATGTAAAGGCAAGTTTATCAACCCTGAAGGGGAATATTGACTGAATATTCCAGAATGAGAAAGCTAGTAGTTATGCCGCTTGCTTTTGTTTCCTTTTGACTTGGTTAATTACAAAGGACAAGTTTTCGATGAATGGACTCATTTATTGAATAACAAGTTGCATCCCAGAATCTGGGCTTCACCTGTTTCTGCTGTCGCCCAAATGCTGAGCAGAAAGAATCTGTCGAGTTACTGGTGCTTTTGTCGCGTCTAGCTTGCTAATTCCACTCGATGCTTTAGAATGATGCGGCCTGGTGGCAGATATTTTGTTTCAATGTCCTTGTACTGTGACATGATCAGATTTCATAATTAGATTTCCACTTGTGCTAATACCAGGCCATTGCAACCAGTTTTAAAATCTCTCCCCGTGATGCCTGAAAACAAACTGCAAATTAAACTCACTGTCACTTCTAGCTCCAGAGCAAGCCCCCATGAGTTTCCCAAACTCAGGTGTCCACCCTTCACTCTCTGGCACACCTATACACTGACTGACAATGCTGTGTTACTGGGCCCCTATCGGAATGCAATTTCATTTTTTGTTGCTACCATTTTTAATGCACAGAGTTGTTCAATCCTCTACACTCTTAAAGGCAAGGTTTTAAAACGTTATTAAAATGCATGTAGATAAAACTAAATCCCAAACTTCTCAGCACCCAATCCTCAAGCTTCCAAATGAAATTGTAAAAATGACTGATCATGTCCTCACCTTATCACACAACATACAACATATAATTCAAACTTAAAGATATGCATTGCTCTTAATAGCAATGCCTTTTCAAAGTTCTGAAAGCCATCCGCAATGAATGAGGAACTTCGAAGTGTACTTGCTATTATAATTCTAATGAACTGCTGTTTGCAATTTAACCTAACCGTCTTAAGCTGCTTCACCAATCATCCTCTCTCCATCATAAGGTCAGAAGTGGGTATGTTTGTCGATGATTGCACAGTGTTCAGCATCTCTCGTGACTCCTCAGATACTGAAACGGTCCACGTTCAAATGCACCAAGAACTGGACATGAATGAATTAAAAGAAAAGAATGTAGGAGCGTTGATCAGTAGGTTTTCGGATGATATGAAAATTGGTGGGGTGGTAAATGGAAGGGTAGCCTTATTATAGATGGATGTAGCTGCACTGATCAGTGGCAAATGGAATTCAATGTGGATAAGCATGAGGTGATGCACTTGGTAAGACAAATAAAGCCAGGGAGTACATAATGAATGGTAAGACCCTGGGAAGCAGCGAGGAATAAAAGACCATGGTGTGTATGTCCACCGATTCCTTAAAATAGCAGACCGGTAGATAAAATGGTTAAGAAGGCATATTGGGTACTTGCTTTTATTAACAGAGGCACAGAGTTTAGAACAGGGAGGTTAGCCTGGAACTGCATAACACATTGGTTAGGCCAAAACTGGAGTACTGTTTGTAGTCTGGAATCCACATCATAGGAGGGATATGATTGCACTGGGCGCAAAGCAGGCTTCCCAGGATGTTGCCTAGGCTGGAGAGCTTTAGTTATGAGGATAGATTGGATAGACTAGGGTTGTTTTCCTTGTAGCAGAGGAGATATGCTTAAGATTATTAAAATTGTGAGGAATGAAGACAGTGTAGACAACAAGAAACTTTTCCTTTTTGTGGAGGGATCAATGACCAAGGGACATAGATTTAAGGTATGGAGCAGAAGGCTTAAAGGGGACAAGAGGAAAAAGATTTACATCCAAAGGGTGGTGGGAATCTGGAACTCAATGCTGTGATGGTGGTAAAGGCAGAAACCCTCATAACATTTAAGGAGTATTTAAATATACACTTGCGATACCGAGGCATACAAGGCTACAGTCCAAGTGCTGGAAATTGGGATTAAGACAGTTAGGTGGTTGTTTATGACTGGTGCAGACTTGATGGGCTGAATGGCCTTTTCCTATATTGTTCATCTGTATGACTCTGTTTTAAACACTGGAGAGTCAGTGGGCAAACATGAAGTGTCTTAGACACCAGTAAATGTACAGTTCTGTAATCCAGTCAAAAGTACTCACTCTGTAGAGTGCTGCACTTCACAAAAGAGCAAATTTACTGTTTTATCCTGATGATTGCTTGCATTTTGTGATTCCTATATAAATCAAGATTTTCCTGAAAGCGCAGTTGGGGTGTGGGCAGTCGAGACGGAAAATCATCAGTATCCATGTGTTTAATGTCCGTGCTCACGAAAGAATTAATTGCAATTGAACAAGGAAATGCTGAACCTGTCGGCAACAAGCTGCGTTTTAAATGTGGAGATATTACAACAATGCTATTATTATTTAACAGGCTGAGGCTTGTTTTGTACTCTGAGATATCTTAAAATTGTGAAACAGAATCTTAACTCTGTGACGGTTACCTTAAAGTTAAATTGTGATCTGTGTCTTAAAGGAACAATGTTTAATAAACACAGCTAAGGTGTACACTCTTACAGTATTGTATTTGTAACCCAAATTCGAGCTGAAACAAAATGCTGAAAATGCTTAGACCAGGCAGTAACTAAAGAGAGAGAGCAGAAAGAAAATTAATGTTTCATGAACCGATAAGAAAAAGGAACAGGAGTAGCTCATGCATTACCTCCAGGCTTCACTGCCATTCAGTATGTTCATGGCTGATTTTCTGCCTAGTTTGTCACCAGCTCTCAATATCCCTCAATGCCCTGAGAGACCGAAATGTGAACTATCTCAGTGCTGAATGCACTCCACAATGGAGCATTCACAACTCTCTAGGGTAGAAAATTCCCAAGATCTATAAACCTTCTCTTCAGTGAGATCATTTTTCATTTCTTTTTCTAAACTGCAGAGGGTAAGCAACGAATTAATTCAAATCTCATCATAGGATAACACTCATATTGTAGAGACCTAGCCAGTGAATCGTTGCTGTACTGCCTGCAAGTCAATCCTTCCCTGGCTATAGAAACCAAAACTTTGCACAATACCCCAGCTGTAGTCACACGAAAACCCTAATAAATTGTAGGAAGGATTCTTTATTTTTGTATTACAGTTCTCTTGCAAGAAGGATTAATATTCGATTTGCCTTCCTCATTGCCTACTGTAACTGCTAACTTTATGTTCCTTTCATTATAATACCTAAATGTCTCCGAATATCATTTCCAAGTTTCACACCCTCTGATTCTTTATTCTTAGCAATGTGAATGACCGTAAAACACCCTTACATAATACTCCATTTACCACATTGCTTCCCACTTATCTAACACGTTAATATCTATTTCCAGCTTCTTTGTGACTGCCTCAGAGCTCACATTTCTTTCTATATTGTCATGCTGACTGATCAAAACCCTAAATTACTTACAGACACATTGAAGTTTTGAACAATACATTTTTTATTAAACGAAAACAGCAAGCCAGTGCTGCATCTCCTAAGCATGGAATTTACAGGCTCCAGAACGATTCCTTGTGTGAACCCCTGGAACGTCATACCTTGTAGAGTGCCAAGGAGGCTTAAAATAGAGATCGACTTAAAAGGGCATAAGTGTAATGCAATCTAATTACATTCTCTCAGCAAGAAAACATTTTCTGTGGATTGTATTCCAGACAAGAGACAAAAGCCAAAAGACATTGTGTTTTACTTTTTTAGGGATATATTGAGCTTTAAAAAACAACTACAACACCTGAACTATGTGAGTTTCTGCCTAATGTCCTGGTGTGAGCAAGTGTGCTGTGAAGCTGACAGCTCGAGGACAACCCTTAAAATTGATGCTTTGTAGTTAAAAAGAAACAGTGCACTTTTGTTCTGAGTTCTACAAGCCAGTCACCGTTGAAAGGAAACAGCACCAAAGAATTTAAGCTGATGTGAAAAGCCACGAATCTCAAAGTTAACTGTTCAATGACCAACAATGCTGTTCCCCAAAATAACCATGGCAAAATTCCACTGTCTACTTCTCTTGAACAATGCAGAGCGTGATTTGTACACCTTCTGAGTTGTGTCTTTTTTGAAGTCGCTTCTCATTTCTATTCTCCGTGTAAATGCATCACATTATTCCTACTTCGCACACTCAGTGACTGATGAAGTTACTTTGTCTTTAACACAAAAAGCCTGGTTAAATTGACTCCTTTTGAAACATAAATTGGCCTGGTAGAAAGGCACCTTAAGGAAAGAGATTGTTTTTGGTGACCATTGTTCAAACCAGCTGAGCAGGTGGGTGAATAAAGAATGGAATGCCAGCTTATACCTCTTCACCTGGGAGCATAACAGTTTGGGAAATTGCACCTGGAACTGCTTGTGTATTGTGTGGCGCCTTTCTTTAAATGCCTTTTGGAATTCCAATTATGCCATTGGTTCCCTTTTATCCACCTTGCTAGTCAAATTCTGAAAAATCTCCAATAAATTTCTCAAACCAAATTTTTTCTTTGTAAAACTTTGTCTTTGACTTTAATTATATCTTGATTTTTCTTGAGTTCATTGATAAGCTTTACTTAATAATGAGTTGTAGCAATTTTCCAGTTACTGATGTCAAGCTAATTGGAGTGTAGTTTTCTGTTTTCTCTTTCCATCCTTTCATGACGAGCAGTGTTACATTTGAGAAAGTTCATATCTGCTGGAAATATTCTTTAGTGCCTTGGAATTTGGAGAAATTATTAAGCATTGCATGTTACAATGCAGGGATAAGCAAGCCCAATAAAATCAATCTCATTATCACTGGATTCACAAAGCAGTGAAATTAAAACATACAATGACACTCAAAATTGCCCGACTTTTTCAAATCAGACTTTACGGATAACAGATTTTGAATAATAAGTTTATAACTCACCACAAAAATTAACAGTTAATAATAATGTAACTTAAGCAGAACAGACATCAAGGTAATCTAATTAATATCTGTGATCTAAAGCCCAATTTCCTTTTAGCATAAGGCCCACTGTCTCAGACAGAAAGACAGACAAACTTAAGAAATAAATCTTTTTTAAATAAAAGAATAGTAATTTGCCAGTTCGATTAATAGTTTCAAACAATATATACTAGACATTCATGAAATCCTTGGTCAATGATTTGTTCACAGGCAAGTAGAATTGTGTTATCTTGCTTGAATTCTGAAGTCACCAGTCAATGCAGACAGCTTCGGCAGACCTTCATCAATATTCATTTATTTCTTGTAGACTGTTTTTGGATTATTAAAGAATATTTTCTCAGAACAATCTGAAAATCTAATAGAAATTTAGAGAGCAAGACACAACAGCAGTCTCCAGAGCTTCCAAAATAAAATCAGACTCCTGGCAAAATCCAATCAGAACCATTGTTTTCTCTTTCCAATCAACATTTTCTATGGTTGACTAGTTAGCACTGTCCCTCTCTTGATTGATCAATTCAACATCCAATCAACTGCCAGCCTGGACCACAGCAAGAGTTTGTTGCTGGTTTATCAACAGTGTCCTTAGAACAGTATTTAAGTTGTGTTATCTGCAAGGCAAGTTTCCAACAGCAAACATTTGTCTTTGTTCTCTTCTCCTTTAAAACAAGTTGCTGTTCAAAATTCAACTCTTAACCTCAACTCAAAGTTCCAAACCAAGACAGGATTAGAAAAATGGTGACAGCCCGTATAATGCATCCTTTAGAATCCAAGGTGGGAATATAAAAAACTCCTTGGTTTCCCCTTATTTCTGGTAGGCTGTTTTTTATTGTGAAGACGGACACAAGAAGTGAAATAGGCATCCAATGGAGGATAGTGCTGTGCCATTCTGTTTTGATTCAATGCAATTACTGTTGTGCAGCTCCTCCTGGATGCTTTTCTTTGCCTGTATGAGGCTCTGTGATAAGCTGGAACAATTCTTTCTCTTATGAGCTTAAAAGTTGATTATCCGTGCTCAGCACACAGCCAGTCCCCTTCTCACCACTCTTGAGCTGGTCTACACTCATCTCTATTGCTTTCTTGAACCACAGCAGTCTATTTTCTGCAGGAAAATCCTAGATCCCCCTTTAGGAGGAAATTCTAGGATTTTGACCAGCGACGGTGACGGAATGGCAATATATACTTGGTTTAAAGTACCAGTTATTTGAAAATTTACCGTTTTTATTGTATTCAAATAACTTATGATAATTGACAGAGAAAGGTTGGACCACATTTCATGTAGAACAACCCCCCAAAAGCAGGTGTGTGAAGGGAGCACTATTATCAGAAATAGTTAAATTGAAGAATCTAAGTTGATGAGTGTTATTATGATGGTGAGTGAAGGAATGAGCTGATAATCAAATCCCACACTGACTCCAGTTTGCATCAGTGATGTACATGTGCTGATTCAGTTACCAAGAAGGTCAATTGCTGTCCTTCAGTACTGTTATCCAAAATAAAAGATATATTCACCAGTCGTCTTCAATTAACTCTTAAATAACCTGTGAATTATGTGAATTATGACCAAAACCTATTTGTAAAACAAGTGGTGAACGCTGGTGAACACTTAGACTATGATCTGGTACTAAAACCATATCCCCTTAATCTCACACACAGCCGCAGGAACACAACCTTTGCAGAGTTTCTTTTGTTTAAAAAAGGCAAAAGGGGGAAAATGTTGTCAATCCTATTGATTCAAGGGTCAGGAGCAGAAGGTTAGTCCGATAATTTCTTATCTTGACTGAATTCCCGTCATTGAAGCTGGAATGCTGACGATTGATAAATGCCCAGCTCTAACTCTAGTCCACTTGGCTTAAATTGCTAGGGATTTGTCACAGTTTGCTCCTTCAAGTTTTGCAAAGTGGACAGAAGTACTGGTTTTTGAAAACTCTTAGGTACCCAGGTACTTAGGAAGCAGGATTTCAGGAGAGAGACTGCAGCTGCTCGGGTGAACCCTTGGTGTGTAAAGCAGAATTTCTTAGTCCAGAAAAAAGAATGATAGATCTAAGGATTGGGAACAGTTTAGCAGTCAGAAGGGGAGATCCAAGGGTTTGATTCAGAAGGAAAAATAGAGCATAAAAGTAAGCCTGTGGGGGGACATAAGAACTGACTGCAAAAGTTTCTCCTGGCCTGTAAAGAGAAAAAGATTGGTGAATACTAATGTAAGTCTCTTCTAGTTGATAATGAAAATTTATAATGGGGAACAAAGAAATGGCTGACAAACCAAATTCATAGCTCGCTTCTGTCTTCACAAAAAAGGACATGAATACCATGCCAGAAATGATGGGAACACAAGGTTTAGTGAGGGGGAGAAACTGAAGCAAAACTGTATGGTGTTGGAGAAATTGATAGGACTGAAGACTGATAAATTCTCAAGTCCTGATAATCTACAACCTGGAGAACTTATGGAAGATTCCTCATGGTAGATTGCTTAGCAAGGTTAGATCACATGGAATACAAGGAAAATTAGCCATTTGGATACAGAACTGGCTTGAAGGTAGAAGACAGAGGGTGGTGGTGGAGGGTTGCTTTTCAGACTGGAGGCCTGTGACAGCGGTGTGCCACAAGATCGGTGCTGGGCCCACTGCCTTTCGTCATTTATATAAATGATTTGGATGTGAACGTCGGAGGTATGGTTAGTAAGTTTGCAGATGACACCAAAATTGGAGGTTAGTGGATAGCGAAGAAGGTTACCTCAGGATACAACGAGATCTTGATCAGATGGGCTAATGGGTTGAGGAGTGGCAAATAGAGTTTAATTTAGATCAATATGAGGTGCTGCATTTTGCAAAGGCAAATCAGGGCAGGACTTATGGTAAAGTTTATGGTAAGGTTCTGGGGAGTTTAGCTGAAAAAAGATACCTTGGAGTGCAGGTAAATTATTCCTTGAAAGTGGAGTCACAGGTAGACAGGATAGTGAAGAAGATGTTTGGTATGCCTGCCTTTACTGGACAGTGCATTGAGTATAGAAGTTGGGAGGTCATGTTGTGGCTGTACAGGACATTGGCTAGGCCACTTTTGGAATACTGTGTGCAATTCTGGTCACCCTGATATACGAAGGATATTGTGAAAGTTGAAATGGTTCAGAAAAGATTTACAAGGATGTTGCCAGGGTTGGAAGCTTTGAGCTGTAGGTAGAGTCTGAATAAGCTGGGCCTATTATCACTGGTTGAGAAGTGACCTCACAGATGTTCATAAAATCATGAACGGCATGGATAGGCTAAATAGACAAGATATTTTCCCCAGGTTGGGAGTGTCAAAAACTAGAGGGCATGGGTTTAAGGTGAGAGGGGAAAGATTTAAAAAGGACCTAAGGGGCAACATTTTCACGCAGACGGGGTGTGTGTGTGGAATGAGCTGCCAGAGGAAGTGGTGGAAGCTGGTACAATTACAACATTTAAAAAGCATCTGGATGGGTATATGAATTGGAAGGGTTTAGAGGGATATGGGCCAAATGCTGGCAAATGGGACTAGATATATCTAGGATATCTGGTCACATTGACATGTTGGACCGAAGGGTCTCTTTCTGTGCTGTGACTCTAAGAGGCCTGAGAAATAGTGGATGCATTGGTGCTCATCTTCCAAGAATCTTTAGATTCTGGTACAGTTGCTGCAGATTGAAGGGTAGATAATGTAACCCCACTACTTCAAAAGAGAAGTAGAGAAAAAAGAGGGAATTATAGACCAGTGAATCTGACATCACTCAGGGGAAAATATTAAAGTCCATTATCAAGGATTTTATGGCAAAGCAGTTAGAAAACAGTTCTAGAATCAGACACAGTCAGCATGGATTTACAAAAGGGAAATCAGGCTTGACAAATCTACTTGAATTCTTTCGGGATGTAACTAGCAGAGTTGATCAGGGGAGCCAGTGGATCTGATTTATTTGGACTCTCAAAAGGCTTTCAACAAAGTCCCACATAAGAGATTAATATGCAAAATGAAAGTACATAGGTTTGGGAATAGTGTATTGAGGTGGGAAAAAAGTTGGTTAGCAGACCGGAAGCAGAGATTAAGAATAAATGTGTCTTTTTCTGAATGGCTGGTTGTGACTTGTGTGGTACCAGAGGGATTGGTACTTGGACTCCAGCTATTCACAATATACATTAATGATGGATGAACTGAATGTGAAATCTCAAAGTTTGCAGATGACACAAAACTGGATGGAAGGCTGAGCTATGAGGAAGGTGCAGTGTGATTTGGACACGCTGAGTGAGAGGAAAAATGTATGGCAGATGCAGTATAATGTGGATAAATGTGAGGCTATGTCATTTTGGTAGCAAAAATAGGAAAACATTATTATTTGAATGGCAGTAAATAAGCCAGTTCAATAAGACCTGAGTGTCTTCATGCACCAGTCACTGAAAGTAAGCATGCAGGTGCAACAGACAGTAAAGAAGGTAAACTGTATGTTGGCCTTCATAGTGAGAGGGTTCAAGTACAGGAGCAAGGATGTCTCTTTGCAATTATACAGGGCATTGGTGAGGTTGCACTTAGAATATTGTGTGCAGTTTTGGTCACCTTATCTAAGGAAGTATGTTCTTGCTATAGAGGACGTGCAGTGAAGGTTTATCAGATTGATTCCTGGGGTGACAGGACTGATGTATGAGGAGAGATTCAGTCATTTAGGATTGTATTCACTGGAGTTTAAGAAGACAGAGGGTCTCTTATAGAAAGCTATAAAATTCTATTAGGACAAGAAAGGCTAAATGGAGGAAGGATGGTCTGAATGGTGAAGGAGTCCAGGGGTCAGAGTTTAAGGATAATTTTAGGATTGAGATGACGAGACGTTTCCTCACCCAGAGAGTGGAATTCACTACCACTGAAAGTGGTTGAGGCCAAAACATTGTGTTTTTAAGGAGGTAGGTATAAGTCTTGTGGCTAAAGGGATCAAAGGATTTTGGGGGAGGGCAGAATGAGGTTATTGAGCTAGGTGATGAGCCATGATCACAAATGAATGGTGGAGCAGGCCTGAGGGGTAGAAGGGCCTACTCTTCAATGTTGCTACCATTGGCATAAACATCCCCTGATCCTCTCAAAGCTAGGTTTTCCCAGTGAAAGGAAGGCAATAAACTTTGTCTTCTATCTCATTGAAAGCTTTGTTTAACGATTTCTGCAAATCATTGATTTCCAATAAAGTGTAGGATGCTTACAACACACGTTAAACTGTTGAGTTCAATTTTCACAAAATCACACGATGAAATCTTCCTTAAACTGTAGAATGTGCAAAATTGTTTATTTCCAAATAATCCTTAAACATCAGTCTGTATTTCCAACAGAATGCTGTGTTTATATTAGCTCCTTCCCATTCGGTAGATTGCACTAAGAATTAGCCTGAATCCATAGTAATGATGCCAAGATAAATATGTGCCCAAGTTCTCGTTCACATTCAGTAGCGTTTGTCCAAATATTAAACACTCCCGTGAATCAAATGTACTAGATTCTTGATTGGAACAAGGTGACTGAGGCCTCTGAGTTCTTGGATGAGAGGGAATGACAGATAAGGAAAAAGAATGCTTTTCTTGCAGGTTCAGGCAAGTGGCTACCATGTAAGTAGGGCTTTCTCTTTATTGATTTCAGCACCAGCAGAGCAGACTTGTTACCTAAACATGCTGCTCTGCTGCTGTGGTCTTCAGCATTTGCAACCAATTGATATTTCTGTAGCAACAAAACAGAAATGTGCCTGCAATTGATGAGACTAATGATAAATGCCAGATTACCTCTGAGGCGGATGCCTAAGCGACTGAGTCTGGGGGTAATGTATGAACTCTGTAGTGTAAAGAGTTAACTGTACCAATTATCTGTCCATTACTGAGAATGGGCTTAGGGCACTGTGTCATTATGTAGGTAGATCATTGAGACTTGATTTGACAAGGCACTAATGAAGATCTGCTCTACAGTGCTTCTGTTAAAAGTTAATGTTAATAATTTGCGCTAGACTTATGTTTAGCCGTTATTTGTGTCAAACTCCTAACAATATTCCAGCAAATCTCTCTTCGAATATCTTCATCATATGGACTGGGATTCATTTGGATGAAGGGTCGGCTCTTGAATGAGTGTGAAAGATTGTTCTGAGGAAGGGTCACCGGACCCAAAATGTTAACTCTGTTTTTCCCTTCACAGATGCTGCCGGACCTGCTGAGCTATTCCAGCAACTTTGTTTTTGTTCATGAAAGATTGCAAATGATCCAGTGTATGGTTGCAACATACTTGACCTTAAAATTCACTGATCTTTCGATTAATTTGCCTTGTTCAAGCTGTTAGGTGGATCTAAATCAGGCAGAAACTTCAAGCCCATATTTTTAAAATGTATGTCATGAGCAGATTAGAAAGATTCTGCCACTCCCTATGTTGCATGTCTCTGCCAGGCTGTTTAGTACCTGTATGAATACTTAGTTTCTAAGCAAACGGGTCAACAGACTGTGAAAACTGTTCTGTTGTTCTGTTGAACATCAAAGTGGTTTAGATTATTTGTAAAACGAAATCATAAACTGAAGTGCAGAGGGGTATATCATGGGCATCAGGGAAATATGATAAATGTCTTGATAGGCAAGACTGGATAACTCATGGATAAAATCTATTGCGTTATATCCACTTTCAAAAGTGCAGATACTCTATCTTGCTGCTGACAATGACTCATTGTGTTACTCATCTTAGAATGCTTTTACAGTGGTTTGATTTCATCTTTGGTGTTTGTTTTAAGGTGAACACATGAGGTTCAGAGTTCTGGCTTAATAGTGTGGCCTAGATGAGTTGCCATTCGATTCTCCAAAGGTTTCATGAAAACTGATTTTTAAAAGCCATTTCAATGGAAGTGGAAACTAACTGAATTATAAAACAATGTTCAGTCTGCTGATGATATCTATTGTCTATGGTCATAAGTTATTGTTCTTTGCAGTAAGAACATTGAATTATATAGTAATTTGAATTAAACAGCACTAACGATAGACATAAGTGGAGAATTTTGAACTATAAAACTAATGAATGATCAGATAATTTGAATCAAGTGTCTACATTTAAAAGGAGTCAGACCGTAATGTGGTCAGGACTAATAGAAATTTATTTATTTGAAACAGGTGAGCATTCAGCAGAATGGTTGGAGGTGTGCAATTTTATAATATAAAAAGGAGCATTACATCATCTAATATTCTGCTACTAAAATGCAATGTTAGGTACCCTGACCTGTAATGTCCTCTCAAATTGCTGGAGGTGGGTCAGTCATAGGGGAATGTAACTGATGTTAATTAAAAGGAGTTTTTCCAAAAGACTGCGTGGTGTAATTTTATGAAAAAGCGTGAAGCAAATTAGTTTGTTGGACAGTATGAGGCACCTTAAAGTGTGAACGAGGCATCGCGAATGACAAACTTTGTAATGTGACAGAACAATGCATTAGCAGCCAACCTTGGCAATATTTCTGTTCAGCAGCCTTGGGAGACCTACTCTTAACCAAATATGTGCACATTTTTATGGCAAAATTATCACTCATCAATGATATTGCTCATGACAAATCAGTTTTCCCGTTGCTCAGTTTTACGATTGCAAAGCAGAGCTGAGTGGTGGGGAGTCACACGTTAGCAAGGATTTTGCTCAATCTCGAGTATAATGAGTACTTAGCTCTGGAAAATAATTACTTCCATATGACCTGCAAGGAGATAGATACCACAGTTAATTAAATTAATCTGCCTGTGTCTTTTAAGATGGGATTTTCTAGCAAAGGTGAACAAATAATAAAACCTTAGAGGAGAAAAGATAATGTCAATTCCAAACAATTTTACTAAACATTTGCAATTTATGTTGCTGAAACATTTAAGTATAAATGTTTGACTGGGATTTTTTCTTTTCACCACCTACTTGTTTGATTGTTTCTGGCTACCCGAACTAATATCTCCTTACATGGTCAATGCTAATTATGTTGGTCAGACTGCTTTGAAGTAATTTGCTGCATGAAAAAATGCTCAGTTGAAGTTTTACTTTTATGATGAGTGCAGCGTCAGTTCAAGAGCTCGGCCCGCCACCACATTATGAAAGACAAGTTAGACTTTGAGATTTTTCCATGCCTAGTGATATGTGAGGCAGAAAAGCTAACGATTATGTCTGTTTGCATGGCCAGTTCTTCCCAGCACAGGTAACAAGCCTGTTACCAGGGTTGATAGCTTCAGGGACATCACTCTGCCTGAAGCATGGCTGACCAGGAGACTTTCCCGCTCTATTGTCTGCCATAGCTGTATTGGAAGGATTTGTAACCAACCTATTGATGACTAAGTTATGAACACATCAGTGGTCATCAAGCCCTGGTGTAGGATTCAAACCTAGAGCTTCTGGCTGAGAGGCAGGAATATTATCCACCATGCCAGGAGATTCCTGACTGGATTTCGATGAGCTTTTGGAATGCCATAGCTTATGAGCCAAGTGCTTGAAAAGGAATGAGGATCGATAGATAGATGCACAGCTCCAGGTACCCAGGTTCGATTTCACCCTCGGGCGACAGTCTGTGTAAAGTTTGCACATTCTCCCTGTGTCTGCGTGGGTTTCTGGTAGGTGTTCTGATTTACTCTCATAGTCCAAAGATGTGCAGGTTAGGTGGATTGACCATGGGAAATGCATGGTTACAGGAATGTGGTAAGGGGGTGGCTCTGGATGTGTCGCCCTTTGGAGGGTCATTGTGGAGTTGATGGACTGAATGGCCTGCTTCCACACTGTGGGGTTGCTATGATTCTATGCTCAATGATCAGCATAGACATGTTGGGTAGAAGAGCTTTTTTTCATCCTGTATAACTGACTCTATGGCAACTATGAGTGTAATCTTGTCAGGAGGCAAGGTTGGATTTGTGCATCACAAGTTTGATCATTGTTCTTTTTGGGATTTTCTTCTGATCACTTGGAGGGACTACCTTGCTTGCCAGAGTTATCTTGTACTTTTTCGATTCAATATCTTTGCAGATGATCGCAGGTCCGTCTTGAGAAAGTGTAGATTGGAGAGACAGTAAGTGTTGGTTTGGGTCTTCCTTTATCTTTTAGCATTTTGTAAGGTTTCTTCACCTGGGTTTGTCTTCTTATAAACCCACATATGCTTGAGTAATGTGGTGATCATTGTTGAGCCTGTACTGTGCAGGCAATTCCTTAGATTCTCAAGAGGTGAATTATCTTCTGGAGGAATTTGTTGTGTATCATTTTGGATATAATTCTTCCAGATCGATTTAGCAGGGCATCATTTTTGAATGAGATGTCAGGGCTGAAAGACCATTACTGCCATATTGTTGGCTGTATTTGCTGTATCTTAGTGCATCATCCATGGATTACTTGCTGAAATAGCATCCGTAACTCTTTTATATTTGTGGTATATTCAGAGGTTGGTGGGATGGTATGTGTTGTATTTGAAGGTTGGAATGACTACAACGCATCATCCTCCGGCATTTCCGCCACCTACATATCCCAGCGCCAAGAATATATTTCTCTCCCCATCCCTGTCCGCTTTCCACAGGGACCGTTCAACCAATGACTTCCTCGTCATCTCCACACTCCCCACCAATCCCTCCACCGTACCCGGTACCTTTCCCTGCAACCACCCCCCACCATACCTCCTCTCCCATCTCCGTTTGAGGCTCAAAACAACCCTTCCAAATCCGACAGAGATTCACCTGCACTTCATCTAATCTCATCTACTGTATGTGTTGCTCCTGATGTAGTCTCCTCTATATCGGAGACTCGGGGTTTGGATCGTGGAGCATCTGCGCTCTGCACGCACCAACCAACCCGACCTTCCCGTTGCCATCCACTTTAACACACCCTCCCACTCCCCTGGTGACTTGTCCATCCTTGGCCTCCTCCATTGTCAGAGTGAGGCCAACCATAAACTGAAGAAACAACGCCTCACATTTTGTCTTGGGAGCTTGCAGCCCAATGGCCTGAGTATTGATTTCACCAGTTTCAAAATCGCTCCACCCCCAACCTGTCCATCTTCTGACTCACCTGTCCATTTCACCCTTCCCACTGACCGACCACAATAACCCCCTACCTGCGTCACCAGCTTCAAAATCTATCCACCCCCAACCTGTCCATCTTCCTATTCATCTATCTGCTCCAATCTTCCCACTGCCCAACCACAATAACCCCCTACCTGCATCTACCTATCACACTCCCATCTACCCTCTCCCCAGCTCCAAGCCCCCATTTATTTATGGGCTCCCCTCCCCCTCCCTAGTCCTGACGAAGGGTTTTGGCCCGAAATGTTGACTTTCCTATTCCTCAGATGCTGTCTGACCAGCAGTGCTTTTCCAGCTCCACATTTAATGATTTACTGTCTGCTTTTTTTTTTGTTTTGCACAACTTTTCTCATTTGGGCTTTCTGCAAGTTCTGCAGTTTGATCCACATGTGGGACATTTCCTCCTGTCTGTGAGCTTACGGTTTTTCACATCTCTTGCTCATCTTTACCTCAGTTTGGTGTGCATTATTTCATCACTGTTTCACTGCATCAACCCTGTGGCCTTACTTGAAGACTTGTCCTTTGCATTGTCAGCGTCGTCATCTGTCTACTCAGCCTCATTTCTTCTGGGAGTGTCAATGGCCTGTGACGTTGTGAACTTATCTTTTCTAATTTTTTTTTTGTGTTCTTCAGGAGTGCAAAGCCCAGATGAGGAGATTTGTGAATATAGTTGATATGTGTGCTGGACTTTTCAAAGATGTGGTCTGTGGTTTGCTACTGCTGTCTTTATTCGGCTCTTAGCTATTAAACAATATAATTTTATTCTCTACTGCCCACAAAAGAATATCGCTATCACTTTGTTTCTGAACTAGAAGATTTTTTTGGAAAGTGACTGAGTGTCAGCCTGCATTTATGTTTCAACTTCTCAAATACCTCTACAAGATCACCAGTCTGACCAGTTAATCATGTTTTGCTTCTTGCCATAATTGCAACTACTTCTTTTGGGCATCTTTCACTCATTTTTTCTCTCTCTGTGGCTCTTAATCAAATTTATTTTTTTTAAAATCTAATTTACCATTAAATTCATTTTAAATGCTTGGGTTTTTAATCATGGACACCCGATGCCAAATAAGTTAGAAATAATCACGGTTTTGACTCAAAATCCCAGATCTTTGAGTGTAGAACTTGCTACTCTCCATGTGGCTAGTGAGCTGAGCCATTGTTATTCAGCATGTGACTGCAGTGCAGCAGTAAAATGTGATACCCTGGGATATGTCTTCAGAAAACAATAGACATCTGGTTGCGCACGAGGACAGAATTGGAGGAGCACAGATCTTGGAAAGCTGTAGTATTGACAGCATAATAATAGAGAGGGTCAAGGTCAAGGAGAGAATCAAGCTGGAAGATGAACATTTTGTGTATGATGGGGAAACCACTGTAGTAGCTGATACTGCATAAGGGTAATAGATGAAAAGGACTTGGTATGAGCCAGAATATGAACAAGGGAGTTTTGGATCATTCATGATTATGGAGATTGAAAGATGGCAAACCAAGTACAGGAATAATTGAATCTAAAGGTAACGAAAGCATGAATAAAATGCAGCAGCCTATGTATCAAGTCAGGGGTAGAGACTGATCTTTATCTTAACTCCAGCTGTTCACTGTGTTTTCAGTTATGTTTTTGGCTGAACAAAAGGCTTTCGATTTTAGTTTTAGAAGCATCAGTTGACCTCACCTCACCATTTTTATTTGGACTGAAATCTAATTTGGAAAAAGAGAGTTTCAGGTTTCCACTAGCTTCTTGTGAGAAGAAGTGCTTTCTGATGGTGCCCTTGAACTGCCTTGGTCTAATATTGAGATTTTATACTCCACCTTATTCTGGACCTCTACATCAGAGGAAACAGATTCTTTTCTCTATCCTATGCAATTCTCTTTAACACTTTAGATGCTTCTATACTTATATGCAACTTATATACAATGGGAGACAAGCAGTTTTTAATGCAACCTAACCTCAGAACTTAACCCATTTAGTTCCTTTATGATTTCATCCAATTTCTTTCCTCATTTCTTTTTCAGTCTCTCTGTTGCTGTTTTGCTTTTTAATAGTGCGCAAATCTTTTTACAATAAAAACGATTTAAAATAATAGGCTCTGAGTTCCTACTTGTTTTGAACTCAGTGTAACTACACTATTGCAGCTTGTTTGCACACGTCTGGGTATTTCAGGAAATAATGATTTGTAGCATTTGGATTTTGTCGGGTTGTTTTCATGCCTGCTTGCAATTTGTTGATTTGCAGATTCCACAGCTGTTTATTATAAATTTGGTTAATGTATAAACATGAAATTTAAGCAAGTGTGATACTGAAGTTTGTATGCAAGCAAGTGTGACCCAATGTTGTAAAGCAAGCATATTCTCTAAGAAATGTTATGATAATGGTAAACATGAAGTAGCTACATAAAATTTCTATTATCTGATTTTTAATCCCCGACACCTTCATGAACAGATGTCAAGAAATTTGCATTTTGTTTAATTCATATTGTGTGATAAGTTTAAATATTGGGAGATGGAAAGATGCCCATGGTGTATTGAGCTCGGAAAGAGACCATAATACTGTACGAGCATGGAGCTAGACTTGGGAATGAACAAATGAATTACATATCAGCAGCATGAGTGGCAGAGTAGAGAGGGAAGAATATGGATTCATAACAATAGAACCTGGAAGGTTTGCTGTTTTTCTCCCTGGTTCTTTCACCCACTGAAGACAGCACCTGGTGAAAATGCAACTTGAGCAAACAAAATTCATGAGAAGTCCAAATCCTGCATATTTCACTATTGCTGAGGAAACAGACAATAAGCTAAACAGTTATGGACTTTGAATCACTTTTGCAAGTCAAAGACTCAAAACTTTAGACTGTGTATATTCTTGTTTGCACTGGACAATTTCCCAAACCCCTGCTTCTTTTAAACTTATTAAATGTGTTTTTGTGTGTGCCGCATTGTATTGCTTTCTCTCAGCAGGAGTTAGTAGTAAAATTCTTCTTTCTTTCACTGAAGAAAACCTTGATAATTGGTTTCTTCATTTTCAAGTGAGCTGTGTTTTAATCAAACTATGACAGCTGCAAACTAAAAAGAAATGCAAAGAAAAAGTTATAGTGCCTATAAAGCCTTATCTTTTCAGTTTTCTGCATTTTGATTTGGACTGAAATGAGAAAAGAACTGTTTTAAGACCAAGGATTGTTGAAAGGATTGCTACACTTTTTAAAATCAAGTTAGCTGGCACTAATTATAAGTTCTATTTGCGCTGCTGTTTGTTCAAACAATGGGTGCCATCTGAAGTTGAAGGATGTGTATGAATATAGATTTCACTGGCAATAAGCATGTATGGAGACTGGTGACCCATTGTCAAAGACAACAACTATATAGTTGGCTCTGAATTATACAGTGTATGAATAGCTTGTGGGTATGAATATTTGGGTAAGAAGGCATTGGACTTTCAGAAGAAGGAACTGTCCTTGTCTCTGCATGTAAAAGAAAACAGATGGGAACCGAATGCTCTGGTTCCCATCTGTTCACAATATATATAAATGAATTGGAAGAGGAGACCGAGTACTTAAGTTTGCTGATGACACTGAATTGAGTGGAAAGGTAAATGGTGCAGAGAGATTTAGATAGGTTAAGTGATTGGGCAAGGGTCTGGCAGATGGAATACAATGTTGGTAAATGTGAGGTCATCCATTTTGAAAGTAAAAATAGTAGATCAGATTATTATTTAAATGGTGAAAGATTGCAGCATGCTGTTGTGCAGAGAGACTTAGGAGTGCTTGTACATAAATCACTAAAAGTTGGTTTACAGGTGCAACAGGAATCTTGACTTTCATTGCTAGAGGGATTGAATTTAAGGGCAGGGAGGTTCAGCTGCAATTGTACAAGGTGCTGGTGAGGCCGCACGTGGAATATTGTATGCAGTTCTGGTCTCCCTACTCAAGGAAGGATATACTGGCTTCGGAGGTGGTGCAGAGGGGTTAACCAGGCTGATTCCTGAGATGAGGGGGTTACCCTATGAGGAGAGGTTGAGCCTCCTGGGACTGTACTCGCTAGAATTTAGAAGAATGAGAAGGGATCTTATAGAAACAGATAAAATTATGAAAGGGATAGATAAAGATAGAGGCAGGCAAGTTGTTTCCACTGGTGGGAGAGACTAGGATGAGGGGACATAGCCTTAAGATTAAGGAGAGTAGATTTCGGACAGAGGTGAGGAGGAACTGCTTTTTCCAGAGAGTGGTGAATCTATGGAATTCTCTGCCCAAAGAAGCAGTAGAGACAGCTTCATTAAATATATTTAAGACACAGTTGGATAGATTTTTGCATGGTAGGGTGATTAAGGGTTATGGGGATAATGCAGATAGGAGGAGCTGAGACCACGATAGATCAGCCATGATCTTATTGAATGGCGGAGCAGGCTTGAGGGATCAATTGGCCTACTCCTGTTTCTATCTCTTATGAACTTTTGAACTTATAAAAACACTTCAAGCCTTTATTTCTCTCATCAGTTGCTGTAAGCTGTGCCTTTTAACCAATAAGTCAGAGTCGTAAGTATGAACCAGTCAGTCACCCTGTGCATCCTGCCAGCAAGTTAAAGTACCTGGAAAAGGAGGATTATGGAGGACCATTGTCTGATGAGTCAAAAGAAAATCTCAGCAAACATCGTGGACTGGGGCCATTGAATTTCCTTCTCAGTATTTTGCACGCGACACCCATTTTTCTGTTTATGTCTGTATGTGTGTTCATAAAATGATAGAATGCCTACAGTGTGGAAACAGGCCAATCGGCCCATCACATCCACACTGATCCTACGAAAAGCCTCCCACCCAGACCCACTCCCCCACACCATGTCCCTGTAACCCTACAGGGCCCATGGCTACCCCACCTAGCCTGCTTATTCCTGGACATTATGGGTGATTTAGCATGGCCAATTCACCTAACTTGCACATTTTTGGACTGCGGGAGGAAACTGGAGCACCCGGAGAAAACCCATGCAGACACAGTGAGAATCTGCAACTTCCATGCAGGCAGTCACCCGATGCTAGAATCGAACCCGGGTCCCTGGCGCTGTGAGGCAGCAGTGCTAACCACTGCTAACTGTGCCGTGTGTATAGAAGATAATTTTTGTTTTCTAAGATGGTTAGAGTTTTAAACTAAAATAGTTGGTTGTATATGGTCAGATTTTAATGACAGGTAAGTAATTATAAACCATTTGTGCAAAACAAATAATAATTTTTATTAAGCACAGAAACCTGGTCAGGGGTTTCTATCAACCTGAGTTTAAACGATACATACTATGGGAAATTTGGCATACTTTTTAACATCTTTACCTTTTGTGATGACTCTGGAAATAGCGAGTATTGATTTCCAGCACACTGGCCCAGTGAGGCATAACAACGATCACCAACTGGGAGCAAGATTTGGAAAAGAGGGAATTGACTTGGCCCTCCTCACCTGGACTTAACATAAGGAAATTAAACAGTGTATACAGAATGAATGTATAGAGCTAAAAGTTATTGCTCATGAATAATTAAAATGTTCTTGGAATGAGCGTCATGACCAGGCCAAAATTTATAGTCAGTCCCTAGTTCTCCTCACACAACTGAGTGCCAAATCATGTGTTTGAAGCTCCTGCGTGAACTATACCAACTTGGCAATTTGCATTGGGTAGCTAGCACTTGAGCTATTTTCCAGCAAGGATTCATTGTCCAGGAAAGGATGGGACACTGGAGACTTGGCTTGATTTTAGTTTGGAAACCTAAATCCATATATTGATGGCTGCATTTTGCAACAGCAGAGCCTTTGTAAAAAAAGGAAGTTATGTAATGTTCAGAGATAGTAGGAACTGCAGATGCTGGAGAATCTGAGATAACAAGGTGTAGAGCTGGATGAACCCCTGCTCCTCTGCTGCTTGGCCTGCTGTGTTCATCCAGCTCTACACCTTGTTATCTCTATGTAATGTTCAGCCTTCTGTCTAGAATAATGTGACGCCAGCAACTGATGTGTAGCAATGCACTTTGTCATTTTTCTCATTTCGGTGAAATTGTCACCTATGGTCACTCATGAAAATAACTTGACTGGCTGAAATACTTGTACATTGTAATCCAACAGCAGTGTAAAATGTACAACCTGAGTTGTGATGTTATGTTCCTGGATTTCCTGCTTAATCTCATTACTCCACATTTTTTAACATTTCAATCTTTACATCACATTACCCCTTTGGTCTTTGAGAATGTCTTCACTGATCTGACCATTCAGGTAAAATGTTCAGTCATATATTTAGGATGAGTCTGTCCATTATTTGAAATTTGCAAGTATTTACTCAATGTTCACAGGGTCTATCTCTAGTCCTCCTTGAGCAATAGAATGTCATGTTAGATATTGTTCTACTTTAATCTATTCATCAAATATATATTTTCAAAACAATATTCTCGCACAGAGAATTTCAAACTTTTTATCCTGTCCAACACCGAATGATATGCTCTGTTACTTCTATATAGCTGTCAATTTGTTGTGAAGGCTCATTAAACATTCTCAACATCCACCCTTTGCTTAGAAACTGCTCCCATGCTCCTAAGTAACTGGTCATGAACTCTGCATATCTGGCAAGCCATGTCTTAAGCTCTTAAACTAGTGGCACCACAAGAAATGGGCAATACCTATGATGATAGCCCATGGCAGTACAGTTGATTAACTTCCATATACAGTGCTACTTTTGAAGAGATACCTAGAAGACTGAAACAGGGCATGATTGTCATAAAACAATTCTGCAAACTCAACAACAATTTGACCTGTTGAGGTTTACATTTGAGTGCACTAAATGGTTTTATAGAAGAAAAGATATATTTTTAAAGTCGTTTTGGAGGAATAAGTGGGCAAGGGATTTTGTTACACACAATTTAACCTGAAATTGTGACTTTTAGGCCATTGAACTGTGCCATCAGCAAATCTGTTGCTGGAAATTGATTTTTCCAAAGTTCAGCTCAATAACTTGATCATTGAGATAATCCTGCGTATAAAGTGGTTGACCTCTGCTTATTTGAATGACAGCTAATTTCATTGATTTTGTTTAAACTGCCATGACTGACTACATTTTTATAGTTTGTGAGAAATTTGTTGTCTCTGGAGGAGCAGTGTGGATTTTGCAGCTGCTTCGGGGATTGCAGGCTTGGTTAAAGATTTATTTTTTTTTTACACAGTTTTACAGTTACTACAGTCATTATAGTTTACTAATATACAAGATTTTTTTTCCATTTTGGTTTATTAAAATTCAAAAACAAACAAGAAAAACAAACAAAAAAAGTTGAGATGCTTTTTCGAACGGACTTTTAAAAAATTTTTTTTAAGGGTCTACAGTGAACGGCTGCATTTTTTCTTCTTAATTCAGAAATTTTAAAATGTCTGTATGTAATTTAGAGGTTTTTTTATTTACATTGCGAAGATTTTTAAACTGAATAGTTTTTTTTTTAAATAAGGAGTTGTGTTTTCATTCCGGAGAGTCCTGCACGTGGTCAGTTCCAGAGGATTTTTTTCTTCAAGGAATTTATTGAAGAGGAGTCATTTTTATTCAGTTAATCAGCTAAGTAGTTGATTTTATTTAATTTTTACATGTTTGATATATATATGTGTGTGTGTGTGTGTGTGTGTATATACAGTCTTTTTTCTGTAGGTAGGGAAAGGTAGTTTAATTGATATGTATGTTGTTGTTGAAACATCCTTTTTTTTAGGCTTAATGTTATTAAGGCCATATATAAGGTACAGAGTGAAATGACTAGTAGATTTAGAAAGGTTATTACCCAGCAGGATCAGTCAGATAGATGGGTGATTGTCAGGAAAGGTAAGTAGATAGTTCAAAAGTGGCTATTCCTCTATCAAGTAGATATCCAGTTTTTGGAACTGTTGAAGGGGATAGTCTTTCTGAGAAAAATGGAAGGGGCAGTCAGTTATTGGACACATGGAATGATTCTTATGTTAGACAGTGTTTGACAAAATTTAATAGAATTATTGTTATAGGGGACTGTCCTGTAAGGGGCAGAGACAGGCAATTCCATGGCAGTGAGCGTAAATTTTGGATGGTTGCTTTCCTAGTGCTAGGATTAAGGGCATTTCTAAATGTTTCAAGCATATTGTTACAGGTGAGATTGAAAAGCCAGAAATTATTATACACATTGGTAGGAATGACATTTTTAGGGAGAAGATTAAAGCAGCCCAGAGTGAATGTAAGAGGTTAGGCAGAAGATTAGAAAATAAAACCTTAAAAGTAGTAATTCTGGTTTACTCCCAATGCCAAACTCAAACGAGGGAAGGAACAAAAAGTTAAAGGAGATAAATCAATGGCTGAAGAGCTGGTGTATTGTTCAGGGATTCAGCTTTTTGGACAACTGGAACATCTTTTGGGATAGAAAAGGCCTGTTCAAAAAGGATAGGTCTAACCTAAACTGGAAATGGACCAATATCTTAGCAGGGATATTTGCTCATTCTATTAACGGAGACTTTATATTAATAGAGATGGCGAGTGGAGGAATTCTGATTTGCAATGTAAATGGAAGGATTGGGGTAGGTTCTGAAAATGAGGAGAGCATGTCTTTTAGACAAAAAAGGACAAGAGAAAGAGTAGAGTATGTAGTAACTCTGAAGAACTAAATTGCATTTATTTCAACGCAAGGGGTCTTTCAGGTAAGGCTGCTAAACATAGAACATAGAACATTACAGCGCAGTACAGGCCCTTCGGCCCTCGATGTTGTGCCGACCTGTGAAACCAATCTGAAGCCCATCTAACCTAAACTATTCCATTATCATCCACATGTTTATCCAATGACCATTTAAATGCCCTTAAAGTGGGCGAGTCTACTATTTTTGCAGGCAGGGCATTCCACGACCTTACTACTCTCTGAGTAAAGAACCTACCTCTGACATCTGTCCTATATCTATCACCCCTCAATTTAAAGCTATGTCCCCTCGTGCTAGCCATCACCATCCGAGGAAAAAGGCTCCCACTGTCCACCCTATCTAATCCTCTGATCATCTTGTATGTCTCTATCAAGTCACCTCTTAACCTTCTTCTCTCTAACGAAAACAGCCTCAAAACCCTCAGCCTTTCCTCATAAGACCTTCCCTCCATACCAGGCAACATCTTGGTAAATCTCCTCTGCACCCTTTCCAATGCTTCCACATCCTTCCGTTAATGCGGTGACCAGAACTGTACGCAATACTCCAAGTGCGGCCGCACCAGAGTTTTGTACAGCTGCAACATGACCTCATGGCTCCGAAACTCAATCCCTCTACCAATAAAACTTAACATACTGTACGCCTTCTTAACAACGCTATCAACCTGGGTGGCAACTTTCAGTGATCTATGCACATGGACACTGAGATCTTTCTGCTCATCCACACTACCAAGAATCTTACCATTAGCCCAGTACTCTGTATTCCTGTTACTCCTTCCAAAGTGAGTCACCTCACACTTTTCCGCATTAAACTCCATTTGCCACCTCTCAGCCCAGCTCTGCAGCTTATCTATGTCCCTCTGTAACCTGCAACATCCTTCCGCACTATCCACAACTCCACCGACTTTGGTGTCATCCGCAAATTTATTAACCAATTTACTAAACTCAGGACATGTTCAAGAGCATGGGATTGGGACGTCATAGCTATTACAGAAACTTAGCTGAGAGGTGGACATGACTGGCAGCTCAATGTTCCTGTTTTTAGATGCTATAGGAAGGATAAAAAAGGAAAGATCACTTTGATGGGATTGTACTATGACTGTATATCTGCAATATATTTTAATCTGGCTATGCAGAATATGAAAATTCTCACCATTCATGAGATTGCATGGATAATTGAATTCACAAGCTATTGGAATATGATTTTAGTGCCATTAGTAATGAGGCTGTGAAAGGTATTGGACCTCAGAAAATTTTATATTAATCTGTTATCACCTCGCTGATTCATCTTGTTATATTATTTTGGCCCGCGCTGATTGTATAACAGCCTCAACTGCCTCCTCTTGATCAACAGCAATATGATGGAAGTTGATACTGACAGTACTACCAAGTGGTACTTAGTCACTATGAGCACATCCAGTGATGCTCAGTTTAGAGTCTGCTAAAATCACTTTATTTCATTGCTCATTACAGGCCTTATTTGAATATGGACAAAAAGACAGACTTCCACAGGGAAAGTGATAGGGATTATTCTTGACGCCAAAGCAACATTTAATAGAGCATGGGATCAAGGAACCTGAATAAAATTTAAGTTAACAGGTTTGTGGTAAAATTCACTGGCATTATACTTAGAGGAAAGGACGATTGTTGTGAGTCAGTCACCTTGTCCTAGAACACTGCATGAGGAGTTACTCAGAACAGACTTTCAGCTGTTTCACAATTACTTTTCCTCCAGCAAAAGGTCAGAAATGGAGTTGTTTGCTGATTATTGCACAATATTCAGTACTTTTCATAACTTCTCAGATACTGAAGCGGTCCATGCCCATATGTAAGAAGAACAGGACAACCCTTCAGGCTTGAGCTGATAATTGACAACTAACATTCATGCCATCCAAATGCCAAGCAATGATTATCTCAAGAATGGATTTTAACCACTTTTCCAATCACATGCATGAACATTGTTGAATCTTTCATCGCCAACATCGTGGAAGTTACTCTAAACCAGAAACTGGAATGCGCTAAACTAGACAAGCCTCAATAATATTCTGTCCATGTGTACACACATATTGCTACAAAATAATACAACAAATTAAATAGTTACAAATCGGGTCAGGGGCTAGAAATTCTGTGGAAAATAACTGACTTCCTGATTAAGATGTTACATTTTGAGACATATACTGTAAGAACAGACTAAAACACTATTGATGAAACACCATCTTTATTGGTAACTACAGAATAGAATACCCCACACCCCTATCTTTAGCATAATCTAAAGAACACATTTTCCAGATATGTATTACATGGTCATCAACTAGATATCCATCTCTGCCAGAATGAGCCCAAAATAACTTCTAGCACTTCTCAATGTTTTAACTCCTTGCAAATTATTTCTTTTCAATCAGAGTGCGATCTCCAGTCCATATGTTCACATGGAGAACTGTAAAGGTTTTCAGCTCCTTACTATGCTCTCCTTTCCCTCCTAACCCTGTGTCTGTCAGATTCAATGACCTTTTGGGAAAACCCATATCCTGTTAGCATAAGGGTGTCCTCTGTACTTAACTCATCTCGAAGACCATCAGCATGGCAGTGTGAATCACATTAATCTTTTAGTGGTAAATGGACCCTTTAAAACACAATATATTTACAACTTGACATTGCTCAGACTTTCCTGAGATTTCAAAGACCATCTGTCCACTGTTAGCCTGCACACTGCTGTCATTATCTTCATGTGTAAAGATGCTGGGTTTAAGGTTCATTCTGGGACTCTCTTGATTTCAGATTATCAAACCACCCAGTCTCATTGTCCCAACAGGTAACGTGACCCTCCTTCATTTATCCCTATATTTAAAGAACATCCCAAAACATCTTTTTAAACCTTGGAAGTTGATTACATGAATTCCCATTGAACTCCAAAGACTCTTCGTCGACAAAGCACAATTCAGGATTTTGAAGGAAAACTTCTCACATGTGTGCAGCCCCAAACACAGTCAGGATCCCAAGATGAAAGCTCATTTACAGATCTGTACCAGCCCTTGGACCACCTATTTCTACTTTCATAACGTTTGCCTGTCTTAGCTCCTGTCTTGGCTCTTCTAAACCCTCATCTATGTCCTTGCTACCTTTTGTTCTTGATTATTTCAGTGAACATTCCCATAAACTTGAGATCAACCAAATTTTCATCCATAATTTCAAATCCTTTCTATGGCCTACCCTCCTCACCCACACACAATTTTCCAACTCAATCTCTCTGTACACATTCCTCAGGCCTTTTATATTTATTCCTATTAAAACCTCTACAGGAACCAAGGGAAAATACTGTGACATGAGAACCATTAGTTTAGTTGCATAAGGGAAGAAAAATGTCTGTCTTGAATCACAGGGTGTATCCAAGTGGTTCTTTTCAGATTCGGTTAAATGTAGTTATGTTAGAGAATTTCTTCTAATACGCAAATAACCAGACTGCAGCTATCAAACTTCGTGATATCACGGAGAGTCAACGCTAACAAAGGTTAGATACCAAAGACTGCAGCAATGCAGAGTTACAGGATATTTATAGAGAGAGACAAATAAGTCAACACAACAGATAACAGTAACCTCATAGTCCAAAGTTTAACGTTCTCCAGAAATGTCATCATCTTCCTGAGCTGCAGGCTTTATTCTTCTGTTAATGTTTAGCTAACATGCACTTATTTTACTGACTAGGGCAAAAATGTGATTAGGTTTTACTAAGATAGCAGTTACTAAGAACTAGGGGAGGTTTGAACACTTTGAGTTGACACTTCCTATTAATGTTCTGTCTGTTACATAGTCTTTTTGCCTTTTCGATACTGACTTTCCTCGATCCTTCTACAACATGCTAATTTCTTCCACAAGTTAAGAGAAGGCTGAACAACAGGAGCACTTCCACAAGGTTCAGTGCACTTGCATAGTGCACTTACCTGGCCTCCAGTTCTCTCTTTTTCCAGTTATAACTGTCACCCATCCTTTTGGGGGTCCTAATTGCGCTAACATATTAGCTATGGAGCCGAATCCAGAGTGTGTCGCATTCCACCCTGGAATACAGAAGGTCTGCAGAGCATCAGATTGCTTTATCCTTCTCTTAAACATTTTCTCTATCCCATTCTCGTCGCCAAAAATGTCTTGGATCACAGGGTGGTATCCAAGTGGTTCTTTCGGATTCAGTTCAATATAGTTAAGAGAAGGCTCGACAACAGTAATTTGCTTAAATGTGAGTGTTTATTAAGTAATAATAATAATGTAGGTGTTCACTAAGTAATAATAATAATGATAATAGGAAGAGTAAAGAAATGGAAAAGAAAGGAAAAAAGAAGCAATAAGTCTCATGCCCTTCTGCCTGTCAGGGACCCCTCGATTGACGGTTGTTCTGGAGGCTTACGTTCGTTCCTGGCACCGTTCACGATCCCAGACCGAGGTGAAGTCCAATTCTTGGAATGAAACTCTCTCTCTCTCTCATACAGTGTAAGAAACAGTTAGTGCAGAAAAAAAGCTGCAGAAAAATAAGCTGCTGGTGCCATCTTCGACCCATAAAGGAATGTTTACAGGTCTCAATCAAGGTCATGCAGCTGGTGAATATCACCATTAACTTTCCCAGCCTATTTTCCCATCCTGAACAACTTGTTTTCCCATCTTATACAATGCCCGTGTGAGATCAACCACAGTGGGTACTATTATGATTTGAACAATTATTTTGTACATGCTAATGCTCATTAATTGAGGTTTACTGCAGGTTGGCACTGTTTTGGACAACTAGTAACAACAGAAAGTACTACGTTTTGAAACTCTGAAGATCGCTCCCCACTGAATCAGTACAACATTTTCTCCACCAAAGTCAGGCAAACTTCCAAGAAACTGGAAATAGGCTCCCAAACTACCCATATAAAGCCACCCATAACTTGCAAAGGAAGAGTGATTAATTCCATCTGACTAGATTGGATTTCTCAGAGCCAAAATGTCCACGGCGTTCGCCCTGCTCCAAATTTCCAGATGATTCTTTTCAGATTTCAAGTATGATCCTACAAAAGGCACATTGGTGAAGTATATTGCTCCTTGACATCTGCATTGATAATAGAGGGAATGAATTTTATTTGAGCATTTTTCTCATTAAATACCAGCAAAATTTAATGTGTAGATTAGTGGCCAAGTGGAAACTTGAGTATTTGTTACTGCACGTAGATTTGAATGTGTTGAAATTCCTTTCTGCTAGTAAGAGTTGAAAGTAGTGGCTTAATTATCAGTCCCCACATACATTTCATAAAAAAAAGTTTTTCTGACTTGCTAAGTGAAAAGGTTATCCTGTATTTGTTAAGAATATTGAATGTTCAAATCAAATTCACTTGCAAGGTTGACATTAGCCATAGACAAAATGAATTTTTAATTTGTTACATGCTGGTTGAGTCCCTTAGGTTCACAGAAGTTCAATTTGCTTTATTCCCTGTGTTTAGAAACTTAAATAAACACATTCATTTTATGGTGCATTTATTTTTACAGAAAAGCCAACCATTTTGTCTTGGGATTCAAAGGAAGTGTGTTTGCAAGTTGAATTAGTCTAAGCTCTTTCCCACTGACTGAGATTAATGTGATTAAGGAGAAGTGTTTGATCTGCTGTCTACACTGTAAAGGAACTGTAGGGGAGATGCTGTGTTGGAATCCTTATTGTGTATATGACACAAGGCTAGAAAGCTTCCTCATGACATTGCATAGAAGCTCCATAATTCCCTCTGATGCATTTCACTTTATTTTTCCAAAGTCCTCCAGTAGAAACAGTTTGAAATCAAGGTCCTGACATTTCTCAGGGGTCCTGCTGCTTTCCTGCCATCAAACCTGCAGAACTCCCCAGTAAACAGCACAGATCTTGTTGCACTGTGTCTCAGCTGTTTCCAGAAGATTCTTATTGATGTTGTAGAGGGAAGAACTTCTCATTGGTTTTCAAGGCAGCACTTTCAGCATTTCTGTTTCAATGCAAACAATGGCAATGTAACAACAGGGAGTACCAGAGTTCCCTGAAGTTCAGTCTTGTTTGTGTGGACAGGGAACTGTCAATTTGAGGTTGTGTATTGGAGTCCTTAAGAATTGATATAGGGCCCCAGTGTGTGGTCTACAGGTTAAGAGACTGGCCTGAACTTCTAAAGAAGAGTTATTTCTGTCAGAGATCATTTAATAAAGGAGGTGAGAATACTGGTGGCTGGTGGTGGTGTACCCTGGTCAGCCCCAATTGCAGAGGTGTACAGTTGTTAGTTTATGGTAGGTCCTGAAGATCCAAGTGAAATGGTGTTGAAGTCCATCTGTATGGAACCTTTGGAGGCTCCACTAGAGTCATGGTCTGAGCACCTTTGATTATGATCCATTGAGCTTACAGTCCTCTGATTTTTCTTCCCCACCTGTACTTAAGAACAGTTTTAATCTGAGGGAGCTTTTTGGGGTGAGAGCAGTTGAGTGGAGATGCTGCATGCACTAGAGAGTTTGGGAGCCCATGAGTGTTGATAAGGTTTGTGTGTGGTGGCAGAGTTAGAGTGATTACGAGGCAGCAGAGAGAAGATGGTTGCACGTACATTTGTAGAGTGCACAAGATCGTGTACATTTTTCCTGCTCTGTTCTGCATTCCATTTGAACCTGGTGATGACATTCACTGTAGTTGCTGGCTGGGTCCAGGTTGGCCATATTTGGTGCTTTGGCCTTCGTTTGATGGTCCTTCAGATAGAGGATGGCACCCTTCTGGATCATGTTTCCACCAGGACCTCCAGGTCCTTAAAATGTCAGTTTTCCTTTCTGAGTTATTTTGGTTTTCCAAGAGGACAGTGTATGTGAAGTGATGTGCAGCTGGGTCTTAAAATCTGGTGCCAGCACGTTATACACCAGAGGTCATGGCAGTGTCTCTCCTGTTGCTTAGTTGCATGAGAAGTACACTGAAAAAACAAATTATATCATTAATGAGGTGAGAAGAGGTGAGCAACGAGAGGACATTCTCCCCCCAGAATAACAATTATCTTAAAAATGGTCAGTTCTAGGCCAATCATAAAGAGACACGAGTTCAAATCCCAAGCTGGAGCCTGGGGAATTAATGCTGAATTAATCAGAATACAAAATGGACTTGTAATACTCAACATCAAGCTATTGGGTTGTCGTTGGTTCACTGATTTCCTTTGGTGAAGGAAATCTGACATCCTTGCCTGTTCCGGTCTGGACAAAACCATACGGTTGATTTCTAGCTGCCTTGTGAACTGGCCTAGCCCTCACTCATTTCTTTCATGGGCATTAGATGTTGATCTTGCTAGCAGTGCTCACATCCCGTAAATGCAATCTCAGAAGAAGCACAGCCAGATATTCTGTGAGGCTTTTATTTAATGCTGGTAGTACACTTGAACATCTGTGTGACTGTTTTACCAACATACACAAGCTAATTCTACACAGAACTCTGGCTGCATAGCTGAGGGACTTATCTCAACCTTTCTACCAGCCAGATTTCCCATCGCCTCCAGATCCCCATTCTGAATCGTTTATTTAAAAAAACATTAATTTACAACAGGAAATAATTAATCCCCTAATTAGTGCTGCACTGCTCTGGTTCAATACACTGCGTAAGATCTATGTAAATCATGTGATCTGGGTTTGATAAACTGATGTGTGGGTAGATTGCTCTTGTTTGTATGTTATGAGTTCAGCATAACCACTTGTCCTGAAAACTCAGTTCCAGTATCAAACCGATATGTTGCAAAAGGCAGCCAACTTAATTTCATGAATAACACAATGTAGCAATATTTACATAACTAAAATGGTTGTGGAGACAGAATCCAAGTGTAGTTTCTTAACAAAAGAGAAACATTGGAATAACCAGTAAATGAGACCAAAATCTATCTCATTCAGCATTAAAAAGTTTTATACTTGCGACACAGCGACCTCTATTCATTAGTCTACCACGGACCAGACATAAAATGAAGCAACCAGTGGCAAGATGTCCAAAATTGCATGCTCTTAAGTATGCTTCATTTGCCATAAATCTGTTTCAGCCAAGCTGCCATTAGAGGTCAGGAGCTTCAAACTTGCAAAAACAAACAGAGGGAGAATTATTCACAAGACACACACCCAGTTGATGTTATTTCTATTTTTCATGCTGTTAGTGAACACCTGAGGACAAGATGAGGAGTACGGAGTAGTTTATAAACTCCTATTTGCTGCTGAATACCTGACCATCACCATTTAGGAGTGAGATTTAACTTAATCAATGCATCTTATCATTAATTCCCATCAGTGTACATAATGAGATGTGTGCTTAAATAAACATAGAGTCACAAAAACCCGGTGTGACATCTTTGAGCTGATTCAAGGATATTCAGAATTTTTTTAATCTAGGAGGATAATATAATGTTTATAGCTTGCTGATTACAAGATGTTGCTGGGGTTGGGGGAGTGGTTCGAGCTATAGGGAATGACTGAATAGGCTGGGGCTATTTTCCCTTGGGTGTTGGTAATATGGACCTCAGGGGCAACTTTTTCACGTGGAGGGTGGTGCTTGTATGGAATGAGCTGCCAGAGAAGGTGCTGGAGTCTAGTATGATGACAACATTTGAAAGGCATCTGGATGGGTACATGAACAGGAAAGGTTTCGAGGAATATGGACCAAATGCTGGCAAATGGGACTAGATTAATTTAGGATATCTGGTCAGCATGGATGAGTTGGAGTGAAGGGCCTGTTTCTGTGCTGTACACCTCCATGACTCTAAACTTTGGATTCTCTGTGCTATTCGATCCTTGATTTTATTGTTTCACTTGCTGTTTTGCCTGCATTTCCTGTTGTTCATTTAAAAACTTTATCCCTTGGAATCTTTCACTGCATCCCTAGGCAATAACTTATTCTAGCAATGCTGCACATGCACACATTTCTCAATCCTGCCTAATGTAATCTGTGGACACATCACTGACATCCAGGCATGCTACAGGCAAACTATTTTTTCCACGGTTCTCTGTTCTCAAGGTCTTCTGATCTCCTCCCTACAGAGAAGAGATTCTTCAGAGCAAGTGGAGGGTGGGAAATATCTTTTCTACTTCCTAGATGCATTCTTTTAATCATCTACCTTCCCTGTATCCTTCATGTTAGTTCAAACACCCTTAGATACAATCATTTTGCAGCAGTCTGGAGCAATGTTGCAAAAGGCTTTTTGGTGATTGTGCCAAGGTGCCACACAAGTTATATAATAGAAGCAATACTTCAATCGCTCTACAAATGTTTATTACAGAAATAAAGGAGGGGAACATATATCTACTGCAGTTCTTTGCTCACTCAGACTCCAGCATCCGTAATGTATAGCAAAACAGAAGACTGAAATTGTGTTTGTCAGGATTGAAAATGTTTGTTTCATGTCATCTGGTCAGTTTTTCTGAAATCTCCCAAATGATCGCATTCAAAAGTTGTGAAGGGTAAATTTTGGGATAAAGTGAATGATTTTTTTTTTGTTCTGTAAGTTTTCAAATACCTGTGGAGTGGTATTATCTTGGGGTAGGAATTAAGTTGATACTTGGATTGATTGACTGCAGGGGCACACACTGTATTCTAGCATTTGTGTTTTACACTGGAGAAATATGGTGAGGAATTTCCAATTTGCTGGGATTTGAGTTTGTGTTCACTAATGGTTTATGTACATCAGGCATATATTGCACCGTGGGATGAAAATTCCTGGTAGTTTTGTCTGAATTGTCATTTGTAGAGATTAGGCTGTTTAAAGCCAAAAAAAAAACATGTACATGCTCCTGCTCTCATTAATATGCTAATATTAAGCTCAACAGTCCATCTCTGTCAGGATCAAATTAATTGCACTGCTCAGTGAAACCTGTTAGGAAGCTGAATGGAACTCTTAACATCAATCAGTTTTGAGTATATACAGTTACAATATAAAACCAGCCTGAATCAAGAATCTTGACTGTCCTGCTTCAGTTCGGAATCAATGCAATTCATAGGATCTGACAAACTATGCAAAACTGAATCTGCTTTACACGAGTATAAAATTTATGGTACACATTCCTTTACAAATTTGACTCATGTTAGTTAGCATATGAACATTCAGTTCAGTCTGAAAGAAATCCTGGCAATGCCAGGTAATTTCATTTGAGCACACATGCATCAGAAGAACTTTATTGATTCAGGTTCTGTCACTCAAACCTGTACTGTCCAGATGCACATCACTGGGAGTAGAGCCATGCTGACGTGTGTGTTCTTGACTCTATGCCGATTTGAGGAAGTGTTTGCAGCTTGCCGACACAGCATTACCTCAGTGATTCAATGGTGAGTAGTAGCAGGACAAAACAAGTTCAATCTCTTTAAACGGTTTAAATTACTTGGGGCCAATTTTTAAATGCTTCGGAGTAAACAACATAAATGTAAATGTAAACAGAATAAGAGTGAATGACTGACAGTGTTGAGCCCAAACATAGCCCATATGTTCTGGCTCTGTGGCTTATGGGTAGGCCAATAAGAAGGGAAAATGCAAGGTCTGTTTTCCATCTACAATTGTGAGACACAAATGAGTTGAATGTACACCCAAAGCTGTGCCAAGTTTTAGGCACCTTAAAGTGACTACAGAGGCTTTTTTTTTGAACTTCAAACATACGAGGACTCTTTTGTTTTGCAGAACTGAGTGGTGTAGGAGTATGCCTGGTCTTACCTGAATACTCCAGTCTGTTGCTGTCCTGTGTGGACCACCATTTGTTTCCATTCTTTTTTTGGACGACTGCTAACTGGCTGCATGGAAAACCATCCCCAATACTGAATAAAACTGGAACTCCAGCTTGAGACTTTCTGAGGTAACAATTCCCCGGCTGACCACTTGTATTTGACCGAAACTTAAAATTGGTCCCTTTTTATGACTGACCGTATTTTTTGACATTTTAGAGAGGAAGCACTATCTAAGTAGAAAGCAACTGCTTTGAAATTGAACGCTGAAAATAACTTAGATTTATTGAAGCGAACCCTCACTTTGGGGGTTATTTAGAAGGTGCAATTTGAACACTGTTGTCACGTTTTAAAAAAACGAGTCTTAATTATGAATTTTAGCTTTATGGGACCGTGGGAAATTGCCAGTTATGGCTACCTGTCAATTACTTTCATTCAATCCAGAAGGATGAAGTTGGCAAGAAATGAAAGCGAAGAGTCAAATGAATAACCGTGGAGGGGAAAGTATTTGCAAGAGGAAAGTACTGCTACTCATGGTTGACTGCCCAAACTTTCCTGGCAGCAATATGAAAGACCAGACTTGCATTTCTATCTCAAGCATCATGACTATGATTCCAAAGTGTGCCACAGTCAATGAAACACTTTTAACTTCATAGTTTCTGTTTTAATGTAGGAAATCCTAGAATTGTGGAATAGTTTCAGGCCAACGTATCTGTGCCAAATCTTTGTAAAAGTAACTCACCTAATCCTACTTGCTTGCCTTTTCCCTGAAGCCCTGTAATGCTTTTTCCTCTTGCACAAATCCACTTGGAAGAAGACAACACCACTTTTTCAAGCAGTGCATTTTAGATGCTAACCAGATGCTGCCTAAAAAAGTTTTTTCCTCATGTTATCTTTGGTTTTTCTTAACAGCGCGTTATTTCAGAGTGTAGTGGCTAGAATTGGACATAATATTCTAGGTGAGACTGAAACAGTATTTTATCAATTCTGTTCCTCTGTTTATAAAGCCCAGAATCTCCTGTCCCTTATGCCAGACAATGTAGGTATGGCAAGCTCTCTGTGTTTTAAAATGTACATGTTTTGGACCTGATTCGCAGGAGGTTTATTAGATTAACACCTGGAATGTGCAGGCTGCCTTAGAATAGGCTGGTCTTGTTTCTACTGGAGTTTAAAGGGTGAGGGGTGACTAGATTGAAATGTATAAGATCCTGAATGTTCTTGACAAGGTGGACATTGATGTCACCCTTTTTGAAACTAGATGAGGAAATATTTTCTCTCTTTGAAGGTGTACAACTTTGCTTATCACTGTTTCAGAAGGAGGAGGGCTCATTGAATTTTTTTTAATGACAGAGGTAGATAGATTCATTTTGGGAAATGGGTCCAAAGTTTATTATGGGGGATTCGATTTTATAATTCGAAACACAAACTGATCAGCCATGGTGTTATTGAATGACAGAGCAGGTTTGAGGGGAAGAAAAGGTCTGCATCTGTTCTTATTTCATATGTTTTTAAACATCAGTGAAATAAATGACTAGATCATGCTGTTTGAGCCATATATATATTTCTGTGCTTCCCTTCAAATAGCAGCTTGGAGTATTTTATGTCCACTTGAGAGGTACCTTTGGCAGTGCAGCATTTCCTCATTACTGCTGTGAAGTGTCGATTTTGCTTGTGCTCCAGCCTTTCTGTGTGGATTACCACTAAACCATGTACAAATGAGACATTATTGTTGCCTCTCAAGGCAGCAGGACACATTCAGTCAAATGGTTTTGCATGTACTCACACCACTTAAGCTGCGATGTAAATAATACTTGTAGCAGCTATTATTTCTGGGGATTGTACAGGTTAACCATATGGTTCCTCATTTGGTCATGAGCACTCACTTTATTGTGTCTTTTTTTAAAATTATTTATACACAGGATGAGGGCATTACTGACTATGTCAACATTTATTACCCATCCTTAATTTAATTCCAGCTAAGAGTCAGACACGTTGTTGAGGGTCTGGAGTCACATAGGCCAGAACAGGTAAGGATGGCAGTTTCCTTCCCTAAAGGACATTAGATTTTTATTGAATTCAGATTCTACCATCTGTCATGGCTGGATTCGATCCGGCCCCCTAGAACATTAACTGGGTCTCCCTCTGGATTAACTATGGATAAGACTATGAGGCTGTTGCCTTCCCCTTATGGTCACATCTTCTCGCCAGAAAGCTTGTTGGAAAATGCATGCTGCCTTTAATCAAAAAGCATCTGGAATGTTGACACTATACCTTCACAAAATGGATTCTGGGGTCAAGTCAAGTGGCTTCTTTTGTGGTTTCTGGACAGACAGAGATGAACACATCCTGGCAATATGTGTAAAACCCAAATAAAATGCAAACCCAAGTGCTGATAGACTATCCTTCACCATTTCGCTGGAGGCAATTTAAAATGATAATGGCTGCTGGAACCGGTCAAACCCATGAAGATGGGATTTCAAATAGAATCATTCAGGAGAATAATCCTAGCAGGAATGTTGATGGGATATCAAACACTTGCCCATTATGTGTCAGTTACACCAGCTTGAACCTATTATGCGGATAATGGATCCAATTCCTGCCAACAGGGGAGGAGGTTGTGGCATGATTCATATAGGAGACAATTGCAAACGCACCAGGGTTATTTGAACTGATGATGTGTTTGAATTCAGCACCGTTTTGGCTATTGCAATGTAGCTGCAATGTAGTGGTCACAAATTGAAGTAGTGGATGTCAACACTGTTAGAAAACAGTTAACATTTTTGCCAGGATCTGAAGTTTTGAAAACATTTTGGTCTTCACACATGGGGGAAATTGTACAGGCATAAACTGTGCGAGTACTTCAGGACAAAAATGCTCTGCTGGAGTGTTTTGATTGATGCAGCATCTGGTGTAGGTTTATTTTTTAAAAATACCATCTGATTTTATGCTAGAATAGAGGTTTTTGATCACGCTTTCATGGGGGTCCTTGTTACACCACTGTGAATGCGCAGCTGAGTTTCAAAAGGTTTAATTCCCCCAACAAGATTTTTAAAGTTCACTGCCTGATTAACAGCTTACAAAACCTGGTAAAGTATTAATTGTCTTTCTGGAGTCTGAACAGAAGTTTTTGTTTCATTTAAGAGACGATCCACTTGAGATTTTAAAAATTGAAAGGTTTTCTGGAATGTGAAATTTTCACAATTAAATGTTATGAGTGAGAGTTGTATTACACTGTTAGAATTCTTCATTCTCTCCATATGACTCCTGGGATCTTCCTGTGGTGGAAACTAGGAGATTAGTAGAAAAGGAGATGAGATGATTGGGATGGGATTGCATGAAGGTGAGCTGGGATATGAGAGGACTTGGGTCTGGGGATGTTTCAATGGGGAATGAGAAGTGGATGGTCTAACAACCTCTAAAACTAGTGAGATTAAGTGCCAGAGAACTGAAGCACGTTGGAACTCATCTATTGCCTTGGCTGTCTAGCATCTGATTCGGGAATGACTGGCCCAAATTGATATCAACTCCCTTGAGTTAAAATTAGATCCAACTTGCTCTTTAAACTGAGGTGGATCTGCCAAGCTGGGGAATTATCTGTCTCGAGCTATATGCTTCAGTGGTGAAACCCTGGCTCTCAGAATCTCATGTGAATTTTTAAATGGTTTCTAATTGGATTCAGTTCCATCACTAAATTAATGCCGCCATTTTATCAGCTTTAGTAACTATATCTGGGATATTCCCAGGCCTCTCTTTAAAGTGCATCTGTGCAGTTTGAGTTTTTCACATGCTCAAGAGGTCTTCACTTAAGAAATAGTCACAAGTTTCTTTAATGAATTATTTCCTGAATGAGATCACTGAAGAAAATATGTGAAAAAAAAAATCTGGATGTGAGAAGGGCGTACTTTTTGGTGATTCACCTGGCTGGAGAAAAGTTATTTTTTAAAAATCATTTTCACTCTCCATTAACTTCTCGGGGGCTGACATTTGTGTCACAATAGAAAATAAGACAACAGCTTGGATAGGGCAGTATCTGCCTGTATTTTCTGCACAATTTCAGACCATTGATGAAATTGATTTAGAAGTGATTTCAGCGAATTCCTTCATAGTTTAGTGCTCATGAGACGAGAGATGTCTCTTCAGAGTATCCTGGTAGTGTGAATCTTCATGCTCTGATACAAATAGTTTTGTCACTCAAAAATCAATAGAAGGAAAGCAAATGTTATCAGCCTGAAAAGATCGGTCACTGCAGTACTTGCTTGCTGCTTATCCCATAAAATGTAATTCATCTTTCTGTGCAGCAATATATGCAGGTGGTGGTTGATTTTACAAGTAACCTCTGGTGTATCCTGGACTGATGGATGTTCATTAACAACTTGCATAACCAACCATCTCACTGCAATGTAACATGCTGTCTAAAATCTGTGACTTACATGGAATCTATAGGAACGGCAGAAGTACTGAGTCCCTCGAGTCTGTTCTGCCGTTTGATCAGATCGTGACTGCTCTACAACCTAACTCTCTGTGGTTGTTGACTTGCTCGCCGAGCTGGCTTGTTTTTGTTATCACGTTTTGTCACCATGCTAGGTGACATCATCAGTGGAGCTTCTGATGAAGCGATGTTATTCTACTCCAATTGGAATTTATACTGTTTGGTCCGTTATGGTGAGTAGTATCATTTCTGGTTTTGATCTGTATGGGTTTATAGATGGGGTCCAATCCTATATGTTTGTTGATTGCATTACGGGTGGAGAACCATGCCTCTAGGAATTCCCGTGCATGTCTGTGTTTGGCTTGACGATGTCACCTTGCATGGTGACGAAACGTCTGAACAAAAACAAGCCAGCTCAGCGAGCAAGTCAACAACCTCACCCACAACCTGAGCTACAGATCTTTGCCTCCCAAGCCAAACACAGACATGCACAGGAATTCCTAGAGGCAGGGTTCTCCACCCGTAATGCAATCAACAAACATATAGAATTGGACCCCATATGTAAACCCATACATGTCAAAACCGGAAATGACACTACTCACCATAATAGACCAAACAGTATAAATTCTAAGCGGAGTAGAATAACATTGCTTCATCGGAGGCTCCACTAATGATGTCACCTAGCATGGTAACGAAGTATCTGAACGAGAACAAGCCAGCTCGGCCAGCAAGTTGACAGCCTCACCCCACAACCTGAGCTACAGATCTTTGCCAAAACTTTAAACTAACTCTTTGCGTCCAGTTTATTGGCATTGCTGCCTTGTGCCACAAATTAAAATAAGGGGTACATTTACATTTCTATTTCAGATGAAGGTAATCTGACGTGAGAAATATTTTTGGAGAAGGAATGGGTTCCACACGGTTTGGGGTTAGGTGAATAAGGCTTGGATGAGGAAACAATTTGTTTGTGTCTGTGTTCACCATCCCCCAGTTAACAGTTTCTTTTGTGAAGAAGCCTTCTGTGTATCCATTTTCTATTGTACTGAAAAGCCAGCAATCTATGACTTATTCACTGGCAACATTCAATTCTGCCCAGCGATAGACAAGGGGCCAATGGCTAGGTTTTCAATAGGTCACTAAGGACATTTCGGGGCCACTGAAGAATCCAAATGGGACAAGCAGTGAGACTGCCAATTAGTTGAAGAAAGAGACAGAGACAAAGGCTCCTTGTTAGTGATGTTGTTAACTGTGCTGCTAAACTGTATGGGTTTCCTGTTGTGCGGACTCTGATGTCCTTCAGCTGTTAAATAGGTCTATTTAGTGAGGGCTTGGGGAACTTGTGGAAGGTCAGAAGAAGACACCTGTCTTTAGTAGTCCAGACTGGGAGGGGGCGGTGGGTTGAAAGGTCTATAAGCTGCATTTGCTGGTTTCAACTGAGCAAGATTAGAGCTCAGAAAATTCCAGGAGTATGATGTCCCTTGGATCTCTCCCTTTGTCCACTTTATAAATAAAACTTAATGATCAAAGCCAGATTATAACATAAATTTGGTGGTCTGGTCCAGGATCATAACACTTTTAAACTTCCCTATAATACAGGCTTCACATTCTCAACTGCTGCCATTCTGTTTGACAACCTCACTGTGTAAAAGCAAACAGCCACCTCAAACAAGAAATAATTGTCTCACATTTAGCAAGTTCATTTGAGTATCACGTAAAGAAATGTTCTGTACAAAATGTGGCTTGACATTGATAATGGAAGGTAGAGCTTCTATTGCACAGTGGTCATGTCCTACAGCTGAGGCAGCAGGCCTGGGTTCAAATCCCACCTCTCCAAAGATGTGTAATAATATCTCTGAACACGTTGATTAGAAAATATCTGGACAAGGGATGGATATGCTGGTCCCTTAAGCTGATGGCTTGTGGGTTAATGATAATGCATGAGTTATTTAAACAGCATGCTATTATTGATTGTACATTTAAAGTAGCATCAGGCAGAGGATGGTGTACAAATACCAATTGTTTCTTGCACTGTTGTATTGAATTAACTACATTTGCATCTGCTTTTATTACTCCTATTTCTGGTGTTCGAATTGAGCCGCAGGGTTTCTAGGTGTTTTCCATCTGATGTAAATTTCAATGAAACATTTTTTTTTAATCCTGGCAGATTTTAATAAAAAAAAAGTGATATATAGCCAGCTAGAATGAAGGCTAACCATGCAGAAAATTACAGAGCCATCTCTGGGCAACAGGGTAAATCTGAAGCTGTGTACAGGAATTCTCCAGAGTACTTTGCTGATGCAATGTTGGCGATTAAATTGTGCTTGAATAAGTATGTGATGAGATGGAAAAAGCTTGATCTAAAACAGAGATTTAACTGAGGATAAAACCGTATGACAGTATATTGCTGATCGGCATCAATTTGTATTGAAGCATTGAAGAACAATGAATTTCTGACAGTAAGCAGACAACCTCCATTCTTTGTTTTTCTCACTGGCTCTGTTAAATATTGTGAAGGTCCAGTCAGCCCTGTGTGCCTAATGTTACTGAAAATTACAAATTTTATTATACCTTTTAAGTTTACTTTTATTGGATTTGGATGTGCATAAAATGATTAAAACATCATCAGGTGCATAAAAGCATTTAGCATCAGAATCCAAGATTGTGGAGTGGGGATAGTATCCACCCTTCTATTTTACCATGAACTAATTTGTTTATTTACATTCCTGTAGTTTCTTCTCTTCAAACTGCAAAAAAGTACCTGAGTACAAAGTGTTTTGCCATCACACCGAGTATTG
This sequence comes from Rhincodon typus, assembly GCF_021869965.1. NCBI lineage: Eukaryota > Metazoa > Chordata > Chondrichthyes > Orectolobiformes > Rhincodontidae > Rhincodon > Rhincodon typus. The sequence continues at coordinate 20,739,419 of NC_063334.1, read as the reverse complement.
ATGCAAGTCCCAGATTTTGCGAAGCACTTGCAAACCAGTATTAAGGACAGTCAGTCGCAATTTCAAACAAATTAATATTAATGCCCAAGCTATTCATGCCAATTCTCACTTTCTTCCCAAGCGCACATTAACTTCGTCTCCTTCAGAAAGACAGGTTAGATTGGTTATATTTCCGCAGATTTAGGCCAGTAGTTCACAAACTGAAGTGTGGGAAACATGCAGTCATCATAGCACATTAGAAGCGTTTGAGTTAACTTGTGTTTTTCAGTGACTGCCCTTTGTTCCTGTGACTGCCTCCTCACTGGCAACTGTAAGTGCACCTTGTGTAGGGACGCTTCAGAGATACATGAACCTGCAGCTAATGACTGATACGACTTTCGTTCAACTGTCACATAATGGCTCATCATTGAATCGATTCAAGGAGTGCTTTCTGCAAATGGAGCCATATTTCCCAATAGCCCTAGGCATTTTCTGTGGACAGCAGTGAGACCAGAATAGAATGAGGTACAGGAGTTGGCTGATCAGATTATGGGAATATATCTGCTTTGTTGTAGGACAGCTAAACACTAACTGTTGAAGAAGTCACACCTCATGCTGAGAGTTTAAACTGATGTTTTGCATACACTGACAGGGGAGAAGGATCTGAAGAAAAACTTAACATTGCAAATACTTCAATTAAAGCCATGAACTGTGCTGAATGCAGTCAAAGAGAGTAAAAACAAAGAGGAAATAGAAAGTTGGAGGAGAATTCAAAATTACAGAGCACTGTCAGGAATGGTTAGAATGTTTTGTGTGCTTCCAACTTTTATCCAATGATACACTGAAACCTTGAGAATGAAAGCAGCCCCACTGTACAAGACATTCACAATGTAAAGACAAATTGGAATATTTTTGAATGCAGCAAAAAACATCGGTACGACAAATAAAGCCTTGATTCCAGCAAAGACCCTGAAGGACCTTCTGATCGGCATTTTGGATTTTTAAAATCAAGAAAGTCCACATTGGACAGGTATGGATTCTCCTGAGCTGCTATTCGAAAAGTGGAAAGTGATGGTGAATGGAGATGCAACACAAAGGTCGAAGGTCATATTACTTTCCAATGATGCATTTAGCTGAAGATTGAAGGAAGTTTCAGGAGATGTAAATGTCAACTGACATAATGAATGAGAGCAAATTGTAGGTGACCTAGATGAAATAACTAATGATGTTAGTGCAATGGAATTATTAGTTATTACTTTATTGCACCTGCCAAAGCAAATGTTAGAAAAGGTTTTCTTTTGTCAAGCATTCCAAAAATTAACGTGTATTCCTGGAAATACTCAAGTACTTTGGGAGAGTTTATGTTGTAGTTTGTGTAGTTGTTCTGCTGCTCAATAACAGTGTTGCTGCAAGAATAACAAGAGGTAAATTGCTGCATTGCTAAACCCTTGTTTCAACAATTACATGTTAAATACAGCTATAAATTTTGTGAAATCAGGAACAGTGAATTTATTACAGTTTGCAAAGTTGCGTTGAAAAATAGATGCAGAAATGAAAAATGTGTTTCACACATTGGATATCTTGCAGTCGAGACCTTGAATGGCTACTAGTTTTTCTTTCTGTATACACGACTGCACGATGTCTGTGATTGCCCTCTTGCTTTACAAACACATAAAATAAGTAGTGCAGAGGAAGAGCAGTCCTCTGTTGTTCCCTAAACTGATAGACTAATGCTTCTGTTGTGACTGTTCGCACACCTTCATTTACCTCCTAGCTAAGAAAATAATGTTTTAATCACGAACCAGTGAAATGCGCTGCCCCTGGAGGTATTGCCCAGAAACTTAAAATTTCTTTCAGCAGAGATGACTCTGCTAGTTTCTTCTCAGCTTCACACCATTTTGTAACAATTACGTCCTTTTCAGAAAAGTACAACTATTGTATCCTTAAAGGGATGCAAAGGGTCATATCATGTTGCACCTCAGCAGCAGAATAATATAAGGTCCATCAAATGGTTTAATTCTCCTATCCTTGTATGTTGAACTGTGCCATGACTGATCAGCTACATGTCTTAAATTTCTGTCACTCTGGTCATCAGAATTTCTGTTAAATCAAATCACCATAAAAAATTTGGACATTTTTCCCCCTGCCAACATGCCGATGCCCTCATCAGGAGAAACTGGCTTGAAGTTAATGAGTGTCGCTCGGTGAAGAGAGCTGAATTAATATTGGTAGAGAGTCATTAACCCAGAATGATTGGGATTCTACTGTGTGTTCATCATCTTCACACGATTAGACTGAGATGTTGCTCTAAATCAGTGCCCCTCACGTCATTTGTGGTCAGCTTTAAACAGAAATAGTCAGGAAAGAACAAAAGGATGTTCAATTTAGTCACAGCTCTTTGGAACGTTTTGGCTTTCTTAAACAAGGTCGCTTTGCTCGAGAAACTGTGTCTAAGTAACAAGAGATGCAGCGTGTATCTTATCAAATTCAGGATTGGCTGGATGATTGTATGCTCTTGCTTTGATTCAGTCACATTTTCCACAAGTCTGTTGTATCTTTAATTCATTGCTACCTATAGCCGAGGGTCAAATCGAGTGATATCAGACAGCCATTTTATCTTCACAGAACAATCTTCAAGCTCCACTACTGTTGATACACTTAAGGTAGTGAGTGTTTAGGATGGGTGTAATCACTTTAGTTTCCTAATTGAATTGAACAGTGTCTGTCCAATTTGGGCTTTGAAAATATAAATATTATTAACTTAACTTTGAGGTTAGCATAGATCGATACATACAGTCACAGGTTCAACACTGTTACACTCTAAGAAATAAATATGAGCTACTCTGTGCTACCTTTATTCTTGTTCAGAATTTAATTGTGTTGACCAGATCAGGAAGATCCAGGACTCAGCTCATTTACATGTGCATATTGTTTAATACTGATTATTATGCTGCAAATCCTTGCAAAAAATGCACCTTTAAATATGTCAGGTGAGAGGTTTTGGTTAGCTGTTCAAAGTTAAAGGACATCATAATCAAATCAAATTTGGTTTTGATGGTTTCTGACTTTGAACAAACTGAAGGAAACTCAATGTCAAGACTTTCACATGAATAATGCTGTATAGAAGTGTCAATCTAGATCTTATGCTCAGGTTCTACAACAAAACTTGACATGTGATATTCGAGGCAACGGAATGAAAGCCGATACAGAGTTAAATATAGGAACAAAAACAAAGTTGCTGGAAAAGCTCAGCAGATCTGGCAGCATCTGTGAAGGAAAAAACAGAGTTAACGTTTTGGTCCG
>NC_063334.1:20686896-20726137 GCF_021869965.1 Rhincodon typus | reverse complement strand
TGATTTCAGAATCCCCTTCCCCTCCCCCATTTCTGAAGAAGGGTCTAGACCCAAAACGTCAGCTTTCCTGCTCCTCTGATGCTGCTTGGCCTGCTGTGTTCATCCAGCTCTGCACCTTGTTATCTCATTGAATCAAGGCAGCCAGTTTTATTTGTTCAATTTTAAAGTGATAGGAAGGAAGTAGTTGAAATGAGTGCAGCCCTTAACTGCCTCATTTTATGATGACCATTTCCTGGTGCTCCTTTCTTGGGAGTACTACATCATGCCACCTACGATATCCACCCAAAAAATATGAGAAAATCCATCTTCTTTGTGTCATGCTATAGGATAAATATTATATTAAAATCCAAACAGTTTTATAGTGATAGCCAGTTTATTTAGGCAACTTCATTTCTAAATTTGGAACTTATTTTGAAGCAAAGTCAGCCTGAATTGGGTTGATGGCTCACTTGAGAACAGGACTCATTTTGCCTACAAAAGTACTTACTTCAAAACTCAAACCATTTGATGGTTGGGCCTCATTTGCCTACTGTTGATGTGTATAATGAATTTTGGTTTCCAGCTCATTAAATTCTCACACCCAATCATACTTGGGTGATTATGACTGGCCTGCAGTGATATTTGTAAGAACCCAACTCTGCATGTTATAAATAAGCTCCTGACTGAAACAAGTGACCATGTATACCACCCATCTATAATTTGCACTGAAAATGTTGGTCGTGGTACTGAGGATGGAATGGCCACTATTTCTATAATTACTCAGTTAATCTGAATGAAATATGTTCAGCATCTAACATTAGATCAGAACATCGACAGTTGAAGAATGGATGATTGCATCAATTGCTAATCCCCCAGAAGCTAATCTTGCTGGCTGAGTGACATTTTGTGCCCTGCTTTGGAGAACACTTTTTTGAGCAGTAGTAGAAAATGGACCTGGTGTAAATTTCTATTTTTCTAAAAACTTGAAAAGACTTGGATTAAGCAATGTATTGGAATAATATCATGGTTAGGTACTGGGAGTTGTAGATCGTCGGTGAATGGACATCACACCAGTGCAGACTAGCAACTGTAAACTTGGACAAAAGTATAGGAGAGGAGGATTTCCCTGGAACCTTTTGTCAACAGATTTCATGCAGTTTTATGTGACCAAACATCATTTGACATGATAGTTCTCTAGCTGTTAACATTATAGTTGTTAATCCCATATACTACATCAATCACTAAAGAAACGTTACCTTGGATACGTTTCAGTGGTCTGAAAGACATAATTTATTTGTAAATACGGTAGCTTTTATTGGTTTTATGTTTTCCAGTCCTCATTTTATCTCTTAGATTTCTTGCAAAATTGTTTCGACATTTCTTTGTTCAGCGTTCATCTCAGTGGGCTGAAATTTATATTTGTTTGGCTAAATGCCAGTTTTGTAGAGTTTATTGGAGGATTTTTTGTCATGAGACCTCATGGGTTATATCACTGCAGCTTACCAAACTTACCTCATTAACTGCGCAACCCACCCCTACAGCATCTCTTTTGTCAGATTCTAGCCCTGTTTTACCACACTCTTGTCCCAGAACAACTCACCACTCAGCAGATATCCACAGAGAGAGAACATCCTTTGCACCTTTAGCACATTTCAAAGGTTACTGTGCACCTGGACAAGTATTGGCAATCAGACATTGCCCATCGCTAATAACATTATGGCACAGCAGCCAAAAAGCCACACTTCATGGCACATAAGTGGCAAGGCTGAACCCCTACACGGTACAACACTATTCTGTCATCCTAGTCACTGCTTAAACACTTGGCCACACAGTTTATCTGTCCTTAGCTGCGTACCCAACTAAACGCCCTCTCACTGCTATTCTGCCCACACTGTCTCCCAGAAACCCATAGCTTGTCTTTACCAAATAGGGAAACATCTGATGTAGGCAAACAATCAGACGTTTGAAAACTTGAACTTTGTTTACAGATAGCAAAAGGTGACACAAACAAAATGAGTAGAGGCTGCAGTTACTCACAACCCCCAACCAATACAAATCAAATGCTGGCACGTGACTAATGATTATGTTATTTTCCATGATGGTCTGCTGCACCTAGCCCTCACGTACTGGAATCAGCTGTCAGTCAGGGTCTCTCTGGCTTTTGATACCTAATTCAACTGTTATAGACAACGAAAGCTTCCTGCTCCCTGCTGCCCTTGTCCTCTGCTGAAGAATAGTTCATCCAGTTTCTCAATATCCATCGCATCGCCTCATTGCCTGCTGCAGTTGTGCAGAGCATAGCACGCGAAGATGATGCAGCACACTCTGATTGGACTATACTGGAACGTAATCTGAAACAGGTCCAATCAGTGGAACCTTATCTGCAACCTTATCGTCTGATCCAGTATGTCCCTGGTTGCAGCATATGCATCAATGTGGACATTGCCTTTACTTTCCTCACTACTTAGATGATAGTGTCAGATTTGCAAGTACCAATGGCATTGTGCAAATCGCTTTTGACTAGTACTTGAAGCCTAAGCACATTCATTCTGCATGCATTGCAAATGGTGAAGAAATGATTGCAAATTAAATGCAGCTGGCGTTTGGAAGCTGTAAGGACTGTGTGTATTGGAATTTTATTTTAAATCAAAGATTGAAATGATACAGAGTTGTTTTAGAAAAGGTGGCTACAGTTTGGAAAACAAGTACGCTGACACCTATTGTAGACAATATGGAAATAACAGAAAAGCTGTAGTTGAAGTTGGAGTTGCAATGATTTGGAGCAGAGGGGATGTACCAGTACAACTTTTGCTGGCAACAAAAAGTTGATTGGTCTTTAGACTGGTAACAGTTATCAATGAAAGAGACCTTTTTTCCTGCCAACACTGTGTGATTGGTTCTCAGGTAACTGAACAGCTTGGAGTTGGGAACAAGTTACAGAGAGAGAGAGGGGTGTTCAGTTCCTTCCCAGTTCAGGAGCAGTCTCTCTGTTCTCCGCAGTCAATACTCACTGTAATAAAGACAAGGAATGCTGGAGAAACTCAGCAAGTCTGGCAGCATCTGTCACAAGAGAATCAGAGTTAACATTTCAAATTTGGTCTTACACTTCCTCATCTTTGTTCTTCTTCATTCGCACCAACCAGCAGAAGCAACCTGATAAAGACAACTGAAGCAATGTGCTGACTAACAGAAAAGTCATAAAGATCATTTCAACAATAGTACCTGAAACAAAGACTACTGAACGGACTCTCTGGTCTTTCCCCTCTTCCCATAACCAGTTTAACCATTGCTGTTTCTCTCTGTCTATATGAAGGATTTTATAAGGGTGTTAGAGGTTTAATTAATGAAAATTATATGTTGACAGTTTATAACTGTTTATCTGTAGATAAAATCTAATTATTTGTAATAAATAGACCAATCAAACTTAGTTTGCATTTTCGATCAATCTGAGTCTAAAAGTCAGGTAAATTGAGGAATTTTGTGTACTTTATGAAGTGTTTAACTTTTGTGATGACCCTGGGAATAGTGGCGCTTGATTTCGAATGCGCTGTCAGTTAGTCATAACAAATCACATGTTTCATGTATTTTCCACTTGAGTATTCTACCATCCATCAGATTTAGCTCTCACACTTCCACTGATCAAACTGATACTGACTCTACCCACCCTTGGCATTTTCCCAGCCATTTTCCAGTTGTGTTTCTCAACTAGCGAATGATGGAAGGGAATGCAGCTTATGAAGGTTACTGTCAACACTGGGCTCCGCTTGGTCACCAGGTACCCCCACCCTCAGAGCCCCCTATGTCCCCTTTTAACTTGACTTGTCATTTGGACAATGTCTTCAAAACCTCAGAGTATCCCAAAACTACATTTGGTTGTAGCAAATGATGTAACTTTGAGGTGTGATCTTGATCATTGATGGTGCATGTGATATGATGCTCCTTTTGAGTGAAGGAAACGTTTACTGTCATAGAAAGTGGTGTCAATATACCTTCCCTCAGATTTGAGTGTTTCGTTTGGTACTGGCAGATTGAATAACAAAGTACATAAAAATGCTCAGTTACACAGGACAGCAAATTCATGGTGTGTTGTCTAAAGGAATTTTTTTACAGTCATTGAATGATGGGATCCAGGTCAATGGGTGATATTTTGTCACTTTAAGGTCACTGGGAACGTGAACATTGCTGCATCAAACTTGCCACTGTTTGAATGGAGCTGTTTCTTTTAAGAATGGGCACTGTAGTTGGTACTGAAGTGCTGATGACTCACTGCTTCTGCAGCTTGACACCCTGTAGAATTGGAGAGCATCTTTTGAAAGGGATGTTATGAAATAGACAGACAGTAGCTTCCTTAATGGGAACAGTGTTTAGCACCCTTCCCTTCAATGAGAATCATGTTGATGTTGAAAATGATATCATTGGACTGATAAATTTATTGCTGTTTGTCAGCATCTGAGGGTTTATGCTTGGCTATTGCTGAGGTCAGCAATTAGATAATAGATGGGATTGACACAAAGTGAATAACAACTCCTTTCAGTTTGACATGTTTAATTTTATCGGATGTTTTAAAAGAAGCAGCTTGAGTAGAAAATGAAATGTGGTGTCACTGTGATAAGCACAGGAAATGCTGCTTCAAGGTAGCAGGCATTCATTACAAGCCTTCAGCCTTGGCAGAGTGGTGCCAGCACAGATATTGACCCCTGTGGCAAACTTAGCCGAGATTAACAAGTGCTGCATATATTCATTTAAGGCAGTTGACATCTTTCTGCATGTGTGCTTTTTGCACGGAAGAAGCACAACATATTGTGATTAGGAAAGATTTCATAATGGAGGGCCTTTTCATCAGATTTTGAACTTGGCAGCTGCAAATATTGTGTTTTGTATGTGTAAATGCAGCAAAGATGATGAAATTCAAGGTCCGGAATAGAGCAATGTGACAGAAGAAGAAGTAATATTTCATCACTGCCTTAATATTTTAATTGTAAAAGGTTAATTATGCTGAATACTGCACTGGTGCATTTTTTTTTTCAGAATTTTTAAAGACTGCCAGAAGCGAGTGAAGGAAGTGTCGTCTCCTGAACTGGAACTCAATTTTGTGAATTTGAGAACTTCAATTTAATTTAATAACCCATTGAAATGATTGAGGGTTTTTGTCAGGTCATTCTTGCATGTAAATACCAATGCATAATGAGTGGAGTTCAAATTCATTCACAATGTTCTTCCCCTTGTTTGAGCATTTAAATTATTATGGCTTTGTGTTGGCTCATGTAATGCTGTATGGTGAAATAAACATTTAGACCTTAACTAATGCACACGTGAAGTTGCATTAAATTTTAGTGATATATTTTGAAGGCTGTGCTTCGCCTTCAAGTTGCTTGAAGGCTTAACAACAAGAGTAGGTTATTCAGCTGCTCAAGGCAGTGGGATCACGGCTGATCTGCATCTCAACTCCCATCTACCCACTCTGCTTCAGAAACCTATCACTTGCAGTTTTCAAATTATTGACAGATGTGGCCTCAACTGTTTTTAGGAACAAAACAAAGTTGCTGGAAAAGCTCAGCAAACTGGCAGCATCTGTGAGGAAAAAACAGAGTTAACGTTTTGGGTCCGGTGACCCTTCCTCAGAACTGCTGTATTTAATTGGAAAAGAATTCCAGACTTCCACGACCTTTTCTATGAAGAATTGTTCCCTATCCTTACCTGTGAATGACTTAGCTCTTATTTAAAGGCTGTGTACCCTTGTTCTGGGCTCTCCCCACCAGAGGAAATAGTTTCTCATTTTCTATCAACCTTGATCATCTAAAGACACCTGAGTTAGTTTGGACCTTAATCATCTTTATTTAAGGCAGTACAAGTTGAGTCTGTGGTATCTACGTCGCAGTTTAATCTAAAAAATGTGAACATGCAAGTTAGGCGATTTCATTCCTTCTGACTGCTGTGTTCTTTGATAGAATGTGGGTGATCTCATTGTAGCCTATACCTTTTGACTACTATTAGTCAATAAGCTATCAACCTTTGCCTTAAAAATATTCAGTGAACCTGCCTTCACTGCTGTCTGGGAAAGAGAATTCAGTAGGCTCCTGATCCCCTCAGGTCTCTCCTCATCTCCCACTTCTTAAGTGACTGTTGAGCCTTGAACCCAGACCTGTCCACAGGTAGGGATACTATGACTGCTCTATGTGAGTCTCCATTTTGTTTCTGTAGTTAGAAAGGAAAGTTAGTTTTGTATCCCCACAATCATCCAAAGACCATACTGCAAAATATTGGTTACCAAGTGAAGGATAAGCTTATGCTCATGTCATTGATTGAATAGATTGCTGACAAGGCCAATGTTCACTTGTGACATACGAGAGGAATGGTACCAACATGACTTAATCAGCTTTGAGGGAGAGCAGAAGGAGCTTGGAGATGGAATAAAAGAGATAAACTGCCTTTAGATAAATGCAGTTAATACTGTAGGAATAGAACTCTTTCAAGTTTAAAGAATATTGTGCCCTGTAACTATGCTTTGTTTTTATCCACTGTGTGCATTCCTATTTGTTATATTATTGGTAATCAGTTTAACCATGATTGTACAACACCTTGTTTAGTTTATCTTACTTATATCATGTCTTTTGTAATGAAGGCCTAACTCTACACTCATGAAAATTGCAATTCTGATGTTGAGGCAAAAGAGCTGGTTTAAAATCAAGTTAAAAATTTCCAAACTAAATAGGTAGCTAACATAAAAGCACTTTTAATGTTAGATCCCTTCTGATTACCCTTATTACCTCTGAGGAATACTCTACATTCTTGCTACGTTTTAGGCCTGCCTGAATACATGAACCTAGCATTGTGGGCGCAGTTCTCTTTATCAACTTCACTTCTTTAGACACCTAACATTGTCAAATATAGCTGCTTTCTGAAATGATATAAAGTAGGTGCCATGATTTACGTGAATGTGACATCTTTTAAATCAAGGTTTTAAAGTTGACGTTTCAGTTGTTTAACCGTAGCCTGTCAGCAATTATTCCAGATTTGGCCCTCATTTTGGGTTAAGTTAGCTGATTGCAGCTGGGAAAACCCAGGGGCTTCCACAGTTCGAGAACAAAGTCAGCTAACAACACGATAGCCATCCAGTGAGCTCTGCTACAAACCAATACATTAGATGTTGAGTGAGAAAAGAATTGTACTGGCCTGAAACAAAAACAGAAGTTGCTGTTAGCTGAGCAGGTCTGTGAAGAAAAACATCAGAGTTAACGTTTTGCATCCGATGACCCTTCCTCAGAACTGATGGTAGCTGGGAAAACGTCGGTTTATATGCAGAAGATAGGGACGGGAACGGGGTAGGGTGTAAACCATAGGACAGAGCCCAAAGAGAAAGAAGAGCAGTTGGATAGACAAGGGAGTTGTAACGATCTGGCTAGGAGGGTGAATAGTTTGTTAATGGGGACTGTTAGTGACGAACAATAGGCACTGTGTAATAGCAGGCTATTTATTTAGTATTGCACTGGTCTGTTTTGGTTTCAGTGATCACTGCTTACTGATATGGTTTAGTCTCACAAGAAGTTTTAGCTCATTTGGCACTGTGAAGCTGTGGCAAAAAGTAATCAAAAAATTACAGCACTCCAAGGACACCAAAGTCAGACATAATATATTTTTGTTGGATGCAACTTCTCGTCTGGTTTGTTGATCTTGCACAAACAAATTAAATTTTAAAGGCATAAGTAGCAAGGTCAAAAGCACAGTGCAGGAATGTAGTTTTCTGTGTCCTAAACAGGGTTCACATGCCTCTCCTTCTGTGTGGTGAAGTGAATAGGATCAATTACCTGTGCCTTTGATCTAATGCCCTTCATGACCAAACAACTTGCCAATTTTCACTGCTCACATTCTTTTAAAAAAAGTGGAGACCTGGGTGGGGTACTGAAGGAAACCCATCACTCATAGCATTGTGGTCACTGTGACATTAGTTTCAAGAATGGAAGTGAGTGAAGTGGAGGGAGAAGTTTAATGCTTAAAGTAGAAGTGTTCTAGCAAAATGTTGTTGAAAACAAGGGTATTTAGTGCATATTCTGAAGCAGCCAATTTCTGATTTAACCAAGGTATTCAAAGAGTCAATTGAACATTGGATAGTCATGACTATTGTGCTGTATTTTAATTGACTCACTGTATAGGTCATGTGAGATACTTCCTTCAGAGGTTGAGTGGAAAGCACTGGGTGGCAAAACTGAATTGAAGTCAGGACATGGGAGAAAATTAATTCAGCAGGCATTTGTTGAATAGAGAAAGAAATTGTAGATCAGCTAAGAGGAAGGAGCACAAAAAAGGGAATTTTGAGCTAATTTAGAACTGTGGAGAAATTTTCAATTGAATACGATGGATGGGAACATCTCCAAAATTTATTAGCTCAAATTTTCTAAATGCAGATTTGAGTGCAAGAGGGTTACTGGTGTGAAAAGAAAGCCCAATTGAATTTCCATATTGTTTTTGCAGATCTTTGTCTTTTTTACAATTCTTTCTGTACTGCTCAGTGCCTTTTAATTTGCCACATTGTAACCTCTGAAGAGGTATTCAGTATGAACCAGATTTGCTGGTGTGTGCCATAGCCATTGTGTTGCACAGTGTTTCCATTTATTTCGTGTATACTTTGAGCTTTGGCCTTGTGGGGAGAGTACATTGATACAAAGCAAAGAAAATCAGGAGAAATGCATAACGGAACTGCTATCGCCAGTTTTACATCATCACCCAAAATTGAACTATCCCATTATATGATATTCCGTAACTCTGTTTGCACAAGTGAGTCCTAGTGAACTTTCATTTCCTTTTCGGATCTCGGTACTATTATTGCTGTATTTAGTATTTCTAATGATCTGACCTGTCTCCTGATGCTGAGGAATCTTAGTTTGTTGCATTGCAGACTGTTCAGCATTGCCTTATCAATAGATGGGTGCATTTTCCAGCTTTTGCTTTTGTTTTAAATTGGTGGCTGTGAAATTTTTGTACCGGGGCAGAATTAAAAAAAGGTATTCCTGCAGTACTGGATTGTGGACGGTGGGGTGAGAGGGTATCGTGAATTATCAGTTATCATTAGAGGCTATCATTTCCAATCTATCCAAACCCGTGAGAATGCAAATAAAATCCACCTTTTTAAACCCACAAATTTTGGTGTTCAGTCTGACACTAGCGCTGAATGTCATTGATGACAAATATAAATGGCTCTCCCAGTATCACTTGAACTGGATCCATTGTTTGAGGTCTGGTCCTTATTGATGACCTGTTAAGTTCAGATGTTGATCATGATTTCAGCAGATCGGAGACGTTTTAAGTCCTGTGTGCTTCCTTGGCTATAATTGCAGTTTCTTGGCATCACCCTCACTAGGCCGCATTAGGCACTACACCGTACATGCTGTTACCCATTAGTTTGCAGAAGTCCAGCGTTTGCTATTTGTGATTTGACTTGGAAATTGCCCCTTGTGCTCTTCGGAGTGTTACAAGTAGAAGAAATAATTCAGAGACTGATGTGAAGAAGTTAACTGTGAATAGACTGTGGCATTTTGTATGAATATTTTGAGATATATCTGTTTTGGTTGGTACATACATCCATTGCATTGAAAGGGCAGAATGTCTGTAGTGTTCAAGCAAATTTTCATCAGACCAAATGGGAGCGAATTCTATAAATTAGGAAATGATTTTGTCTTACGCCTGACAGCATGAAGGAGAAAGGGAATCACTCAAAATAAACCATAGATGCTGCTGTGTGTTTGTTATTCCAAGTGTTTCCAAACACGTTCTGGCTGTGTTTGAATAACATTGTGATGCATTCATTCTCCTGGGATGGAGTTTTATGTTTGTGCCATTTTGTAGCTATTTCTCACTCGTCTTAATAAGGATGAAAATTATGGGCTGGCGAGTACCAAAGCGGGACACCGTAGGTCTAATTTTTGTTTGCATGAAGCTGAGTGTGCTGCTGGCATTTCAGTGTGTTTGGACATAATCTTCCTCCCATGTGATATGAACATTTCTTAAGGACATCTGTTTTCCTTGTTTCAACACTAACTACAGTATATTATGAGATTTTGGATGGAGACAATATCTGTAGAACATCATATTCAAGTGTTTATGCATCATGAATCCTATATCCTGTGTGTTGGATCTTTTAATTGCATCAAGATGTGTGATGATAGAGGATTGTGTGACATATTTGTGAAGATATCTGACTTCTGTGACATAGAAACGTGCTTCTCGGTGTTATTAATTTGTGCAATTTAAAACATAATAAATTAGCTTTTAATCACAACTTGTAGTTTAGTAGGTACAGGTTTGTCTTCAGTAAGATCCAATTAGCTCCTGGCTACCAGTAACCACAAGTGCTTGGCAAAGTGATGCATGATGTTATTTTTATCTGGAACTCTCATATGAGGACTTGGCATTCTGAGAATGATCAGTGAGAATTGTTTGGGCCCCTCACCTAATCACAAAGGACTTTGCTTGGGCTGACCAGTCCAATTGAGTCATGCAGAAATTTAAACCTTTGCAATATAATCCTTTAACGGTTTAAAAAAAAACTAACATTGACGAAGGGGCCCTGATCTACTGTCAAGTCTGCTTTGTTATGAGTGGTTATAGGGAATTGAATTGCTATCCATCTTACCTTCTGAAGGCTTGAGAATATGCAAACATATAAACAAGGAACAAGAGTCGTCCATTTGGCCATTTGAGCCTGCTCCACCATTCAGTAAGATCATGGCTGAGCTGATTTTAACCTCAAATCTACGTTCTTGCAAATCCCCAATAATCTTTCATTCCCTGGATAAGCAAGAATCTAATACCCCTGCCATAAGAATATTTAAATATTTAGCATCCATTGCCTTTTGAGGAAGGAATTCCAAAGACTCTTAACCCTATGGGAGAAAAAAAAGTTTCTTCATTTCTGTCTTAAATGGGCAGCCCCATAATTCTAAACAATGCATCCTAGTTCTGGATTCTCCCACAAGAGGAAGCATCCTTTACACATTCATCTGGTCAAATCCCCTCAGGATCCTTTAAATGTTTCAATAAAGTCACTTCTGACTTCTCTAACCTCCAGAGGATATGGGCCTCGCTTGTCTAGCCTTTTCTCATAAGACAATCCATTCATTCTAGGTATTTGAGTCTAATAAACATTCTCTGAACTGCTTTAACATTGCATTAACATCCTTCTGTGAGTAGGATGATCAGTGCTTATTACAGTACTCTCCAGATGTGGTCTCACCAATGCCGTGTATAGCTGAGGCATAACCTCTTTATCCTTACGTTTAATTTCCCTCATAATAAAAGATAGCAAAACACATTATTTACTTTGATGACGACTTGGTGTCCCTGCATTATAACCTTCTGCGATTCATGTACTAGGATGCCTAGATCTCTTTTTCATCTCAGAACTCTGCAACCTCTCACCACTTAGCATACTTTTGTTATTCTTTGTGCAAAATGGACAGTTTCTCACTTTCCCACATTGTATTTCATTCGCCAGATCTTTGCCTAACCAAATCTATTTCCCTTTGTAGGCTGTATATGTCCTCCTCACAACTCACTTTCCTACCTATCTTTGTCAGTAGCAAATTTAGCTACCATACCATCAATCCTTTCATCCAAATCATTTATATAAATTATAAAGATTAGCTTTGTATTTTGCCATTTACAACAAAATAATTTGTTCCCAAATTTGATTGTCTTTACATCTTCTTTGCTAACTTGAGCACTTTGCCTCAAGGGCTGAATGTAGTGTTGGCACAGGGTGTTCCTGATTTAATCCTATCTAGGTGCTGAATTAGTTGATATAAACCAGGATGCCATTATCGTTGTGCTAGTTTTGCTCGTTGCTCCTATTTTGGAAAATTCTCTCAATTCTTAGTGATTTTTTTGTCTGAGAAACCATTTAAGAACCTCGGCCAAGTCCAATCCTCTTCTCCCCCGTTAATTTGCTTACATTATAAAGTCTGTCAACACTCAGTTTCTGTTTTCTGAACAAGAATGGGAAAAAAAAATTAGAGGATTGCGGGTGTCCAACAAAACCTGACACTTCCAGAAAAAATGAAAGCAACTAACATAGCTTGATACTAACTCAGTATTCCTGGATGGATCTCTCTTACTAACTCCAATCCATTTCCAATTTTCACTGTACCATTTTGGAAATCCATTCAAATATCACCATTGTGAGTCACTTGGATCTTATTTTTCATAACGACGGCTACTCATCAACTTTACAAAATGGCGCATGGAGCCCCGAACTTAAAAGTCCCATGTTAAACTCAGCAACTGTAATTTTCACTGGTGCATGTGGAATTGGGTCAAACTGTACTTTGAACATCTGTGGCTGATCAAGAGTTAAGGTAATGTGTCTGTCAGTCAGATCAAAAAACCATTCATAGAATATCGAAAACACAACTTGTGGGGTTCAGAGCTTTCAAGAAGAGGTCTAAACCTGCTGGTGTTCTTTGGAGAGCTCGACTATCCTTTTGGACAGATGAAGAGGTTTTTTTTTAGATTTGACATGTGGACAACATGGGAGAGGACAGCTGCCCTTTGGATTTGTTGAAACTGAACATGACCATATATAAAGAGTGGATAGATTCATTGGAGCTAGCAAGGGAACTGTCAAGACATTTAAATATGACCTTTTCAAAAAAAATGTGAGCAGTTTTAGAAAAACATTAGTGCTTGCTATTTCACACTTGCTTATCATAAACCTAAGGGCTCCATTAAAGGATTCAGACTGCTTGGCTAATTTTCAACATATCTAAGTTGTGTAAGGATTGCGGGTAGTGACTGGGGGTAATGGTTGGCACCAGGTTGGTTTGGTGATTTAAAGGGCTATGGGGGTAGATGGATGACATGGGAGATGGCATGATTTGGCAAGGTTGGCATGTGCGTAATAAAGGCTGGAGGGCTTTTCATTTTTGTGATAAATTTCCAAAGCACCAAGTTGGACCTTCTTTGAAAGCTTGCCTCTGCAACGAGAAACAGGCTGTCTAGTTTGCGGCACTGGGAATTTTACCAACTCTGAGAGCTCTTGACTTGGGATTTAAAAAATCAAATCTTGGTGTTTGTTTCCTTCTCTATTGGAGAATTGGTAGAAAGTGGAAATTGCCATCCCAGGAAGTGGCTAAGATGAATAGTGTTCAAGAAGAAAGTACAAGTGAGAATGGAGTCGAAAGCTTAAGTTATAAAATAGGTTGGGAGGATGCTTGTGTCAAGTATAAAATCTACCACAGATCATTTGGGCCAAATGTCCTGTTTCTGTGTTGTATAACTATGTACTGTGAAGCTGCTTGGAATTTCATTTTAAAAGTGCTATGCAATTTGTGTGTGATGCAGCAGTGGATTAAAATCATTAGTTGTTGAATTTTCAGTTTTTGCAGACATGCAATTTGTACTTTGTCACTTCTGTAAAACTGTTATTGAATTAAAATGACTGGGTTGGTGTATGCCGAATATAACTCCAGTGTGTGTTCAGTGGAAGTAATGGAGAAAAAAAAAGTCTTGACGAGCAGGCCTATTGAATAAGAAGTCAATATATTGTAACTGGAGATTAAGTTGGACAGAAGTTCTCTTAATTCATGGGGAGGTTGTGGTTTGGAGATAATACTAACAATAATGTTAACAATCCAGAGGCCAGGCAAATGCCCTGGAGACAAGAGTTCAGACCCACCATAATAACGGGTGGAATTTAAATTCAATTAATCTCAGTAATGGCCATGAAACCATTGTTGATTACCATTCACTTATGAAATCTGCTATCTTTGCCTGTGTGGCACTCCTGACTATCAACAATGTGATCAACTCTTAAATGGCTTAGTGATCCACTCTGGTGTGTCAAACCCCTAGAAATAAAGTCTAAAAGAAATACAACTGGATAAACCAATGGAGGGGAAAAATCAAATGGGACATGTCCAGACCTACTGAACCTGTAAATTCCTTGTGCTAAGATTTTGGGGCTTGTGCCACAATTGGAATAGCTGTCCTAGAGATTAGTCAAGCAACAGCCTGACATGAAACAAAAATGCAAAATACTGCATTTGCTGGAAATCTCAAGCAGGCACAGAGAATCTTGGAGAGAATCAGGAGGTCTGGCAGTATCTATGGAGAGACAAGTAAATTTTACGTTCTGAGCCTGGTATGAGTCTTCTTCAGAACTGAAAGAACAGCCTCGCACAGTCATACTTGTAGAATCATACCTTATAGTCAATGTCTTAGACAACACATCACCATACCTGGGTATGTCCTGTCCCATCAACGGTGACCTAGTGGTGTACAGTCTGGAGCGAGCTGTCCTCGGAGCCCTCAACGTTCACTTGGGACCCCAAGAGATCTTGTCGTGACAGGTCAAACACAAGGATGGAATTGCTAATTGCCAACTACTGACTTCTTATGCCACCATACACATCCCCCAACCTCAGCAACTCAAAACTGGGAATCCATAAAGCTCTGGGTGCACATCAGTAGCAATAGAATTGTAGTCAATCAGTATTTATAAACTCGTGGCGTAGACCCTATTCTACTATTGCTGTCTAGCTGGGAGGTCAACCCTGGTTTGATTAAGAGTGCAGGAGGATATGCCAAGTGCAGGAATAGGTATCCCTAAAATGAGATGTCAGCCTGGTAAAACTAAAGCACAGGTCTAACTGCGTGTCAAACATGAATTATGTGAGGGGCTTTGGAAGGGCTCTAATGTGGCATTCAAGTGGATAGGGGTGTGTGGGATCAGGACTTATAAGAGGTTCCAACAGCCCCTAGTTCTCTGGGACTCTGACCGAGAGTTTGAGGTGAAACTTTTAACTATCCTGCTTCAGCGCTCATCCATCTCTGTGGCTGCCTCCAAACTGTGTCTTTGGAGGTCGTAGACAGGACTTCACTCTCCCATCACTTCCTTGGAATGACAATATACTGGTGGATTCTCTTTTAAAGGAAGTGGCCTACTAAATCAGAAATCAGAAATCCGACCCCATGAGTTTAATGCCAAACTTGTCGAATTCAGAACTTGATTTGCGTTTTATATATTTTTTTTAAAAGTGGAAATTAAATGCTGATTTTCATAACAGTGAAGCTAATGAGTAGTTGTAAAGTCCAACTGCTCAACTATTGCTGTTTTTGTAAAGAAATTAGACATCCTCATATGGTCTAGCCTATATGTGACTCCAATCTTTTGTGTCAATGGTAAAGACAGAAAGTGATGTTAGAAATGAGTAATAAACCATGTCACCCCTGTTTTGGAACAGAAATTGTGTGTTTCACTCCTGTTGCTATCCTCCCAATACAAAAATGTGGTAGACCAGCGTTGACGACAGGGCAACATTATTAGCTGTCCTTCTGTATACATTGGAGACATGGACAATGTACAGCAGGCATCGCAAATCCCTATCACCATGCCTTCACAAATTTCTACAAAACCCACAGCAATTCAATTTTAGTGCCCTCTGTCAAGCTGATATTCCACCCCACCCCCATTCCCAAAATCACCAAGGCACTGCTTCCTGCCTGTCATCTGCATTGAGCAGGCTACATTGTCTGTTTGCCTGACACAAGGCTCCAAAGTGAACTGTCTAATTCGAGCTTCATCACAGCAAATGGTTACAACAGAGGGCAGGGAAATGCTTCAAGGTTGTCTTCAAAGCCTCCCATAAAAAGTGTGGAGCACCCACCAAGACAGCCCAATTGGAGAAGAAGCAATCATGACGCTGCCAGACATTTCAAGCATCTCCAATAGGTCCAGGAAGAGACCAAGTACCAACTACTGGAGGTTCATTTCAAAACCTGAGCATCCCACCAAACTTCCTCTTCAAACACAATCTGTTATGGTACAGAGCATAGATAAGTCAATGGACTATTGTGTCACCTTGGGATCCGTAAATCCTGTGTGAAAGGAAATCATCATAAGTCCTAGACGACTGCCTAACAAGAAGATAATGAAAGCTGCAACAACACTGAATTCATTAGTTGGGGGAGAGGCAGGGGGATGTGTGTAGAGGAGAGCATTGATTTATTTATTGCCACATCCTGGCAGTTGAGGGCTCATAGTTTGGACTTGTCCTGCGAGTAGCTTTCAAATGAGATGCCAGGTACCCAGCAGTTTTCAACTGTAGCCAGGCAGGTTACTAAGCAGGAGTGTGACAATGCTGTACTGCTTGACAATTCTTGAGTTTTTCTTTAATCCCATCTCTTAGAGCACTCTAACCAACCATTATAATTGATACACTAATCCATGTACTGCAAGCCTTTGATCCTTATCATTTTGTTGGATGCTTCATGTTCATAACTGGTGCTCCATGCATTTATGACAAACTTTTAAGCTGTTTCATGTAGACCGTCCAAGTTAGCAGCCATGCAGAGGAACGTATTATGTACTATTATATTGTACACCCTGTAGATGTGTGATCTATCTAATATATACATTTAAAAAAAAAACACACGTTTGTATGTGTGGTGTGAACTGAATTGAGCAGAGTGGCTCCATGCTGAAAGCCAGCAACGAAGCAACTTTGCTTAAATCAAGTCTTGTAACATGAAAACGCTGGGATTTTGTGCGAACACAAAGCTGAGTTTTACGCTTGGGAGCCCACTGGCATTCACTGCATTCAAAATGCTACCCTAATTGGGGAAGTCAAACTCACAGGGTTACCTGTGATTTAGATTTCATACCCTCTTTTCACATGGGTCAGCAAAAAAGGTGGTAGCTTTCCTTTCTATGTATACCCACAGTTGCAATTTTTCCCTCTCCCACGTAACTGATAATTCCCATTCAAGGCACCAAAGTCTCATGTAGAACAATCATTGTTATTTACTTTTGTGATAATTTTGGTTATGTTGGGATTTGGAATAAGTAGCTACACGAGCTTGCTTATTATTCTTTCATGACAGTGGATTGAAGGAGAACAAAGCACTCTCTGCAGTTTTTTTGAAACCCAACTGTAGCCTTTTTGCGAGGTAATTTGTTCAACATGACTTTTGAATGATTAAACAAAGGTTGTTTATTTCCCTATAGAACAGTTTCTACACCATCTCTAAACCAACTGATATTTGTTTTTCATGCATGTCTCTCAAGTCTGCCTGTGTGTTTTTTTCATTTAGATCAGCCAATGTAAACAGGGAGCAAATACACGTGCACACTTTGCACCTTTTTTTGACAGGGCGTCATACAGCACTGCAGCTGATTGGTACAGCTCCAAGCAACTTGTTAAGCCTTCCTGTGATTGGAGCACTACACTTGTCTTGTGGCTAAATTTCATCTTGCCAATTATGAGTCTGCTTTTTGGTATAGTGAAGTTGGCTGCAAATGTTTGGTGTAAAGGCAGTAATGCAAATCTCTCCCAAAATGTTAGCGTGAAGGTTACCTTCATTTTTAACATTCAGTTGCGTATAGAAGTTTAAAAGTTAATTGCTTTCTTGGATACCTTCTCTACCTTAAACCAAATGAATGTTGCATGCGCAACTTTCAGTTGCCTGTGAACCATATGATTTTACTCCTCCATCAAATAATAATTTAGATGAATGTATTATGTGTAATTTGATCAATCACGTCTAACTGCTCTGCTGGGACTTGCTGACATTTAGCCAATTCACAAGCACCAGGCAGTTTTTGGAGTTTCCATTAGAGCTTCAAGAAATGTCAATTTAACTTTGTTTTAGCAATATACACTTCGTGGGATAAAGCCGGAATAGAGGATGGGACAAAAGGAAAAGGGTCTATGATGGAGTGGAGAGTAAGAGTGATTAAATAACTAAATGATTTATTGATGTTTCTTGTCCAAGTGTCTTGCACAATCATTGCCATTTAATTACTTGTGCCATCACGTTTCTTACAGATTTCTCACTTTATTCCCTTTTTTAACCTCCCAGAATGGCCTTTCCCCTAGCTCTTTGCTTCCTTCTATGCATTTAAATCTCTAAGCTATGGCTCTGATAGGTTATGGATATGAAGTGTTAATTTGGTTTCACTTCCTAAAGTTACTGTCTGACCTGTTGATTGTTTCACCCATTTTCTGTTTTGATTTTTTAACTCCTGTACTTTCAAAAAATCTAATTATCATTTCTCAAATTACTGTAATATTTTGTCTTCCTCTATTAAAAAAGACAGGATGTTATGTTAAGAATAACAATAGAATGAGGACTGAAATATTGTTGAAAACCCTGATCCAATTAAACCCTCCCTTTTATCCTTCTCTTGCCTCTCACTGCATTTGGCATGAGTGGCTGATATGATTATAAAAACCCTTCCTGATGATCTACATTCATTGTCTACAATCATTACTGTTAAAAGTTTTAATTATATATCTCTGCCCACATTTACCACTGTAAGTTACTCAACTAATATTTCCCAGTTATATTTGCCATGCCAACTGTCATGTAGCTCAAAACCAGGGCTACCCAAACTATTCTCTAACATGCCCCAGTTTTAACACTTAATTTGCACAAACTAGATGTGACCAGCTACAAAATAGCAAAAAAGCTGCATAGTAGCATAGTATGTAATTATGAAGTTTATGTATTTTCAATATTAACATAATTTGAAGAGAAAAACATATTTTGAAAGTACATTGTTCAAGTGTTGCTTTTTTATGTGCTCACTAATGTGTCATTGAACAGACTTCAAAGGCATTGGAACTTTAAGAAAGCTGGATGATATCATGACATGTGACACTTCTGTATAAAAGGTCCCCCCTTAGACTTTGAACAGTCAGTCAGTCAGGCTAACAGTATAGAAGTCAGTGAGCTAGTCAGTCAACAATGTATAAAATGTAATGATGTAAGTAGTCATAAGTGCAGCCTATATGTAAGTTTATGTCACGTTAGTGTACATAGTTGGTTGTTAATAAATGTCCAGACATCTGACATCATGAAGAACTCGAATGTTACCTGGGTTAATGTAGAAAACCACATCACATTGCTCGCCAGTCCATTACATCAACTGAGGTACAGCAGCTTGTCAACTTTGACTCGAAAGCAGCAAAAGTGTAAGTTTGTGGAGCCGGAGGAACACAACAGGCCAGACAGCATCAGGAGAGCAGGAAAGTTGAGATTTCGGGTCAGGACCCTTCTTCAGAAACTTTCTGAAGAAGGGTCCAGACCCAAAATGTCAACTTTCCTGCTCCCCTGATGCTGCCTGGCCTGCTGTCTTCATCCAGCTCCACACTGTGTTATCTCTGACTTCAGTGTCTCAGTTCTTACTATCTTAAAGTGTAAGTTTGATTGTGTTGAGGTGGCTGAGTTCATAGCCCAGGCCATTCAGCAGATTCAGGGCAATGAGGTCAGAGTTCAGCAGAGGCATTGTACCAGAACATCAGAACGGGGACGTGCTTTAAGACGCTGAAACAGCCATGAACTTGAACCAAAGACCTGAAGTGAGAAAAAGAGGAACGAGGAGGTCATGCTGCCTGTGCCTCAGCACTGGTCTGGGACATAGTCTTGGAGGAGGGGAATCTCGTGACGCTGTTTGCTGTTCCTGTGACACCAATTAGGGTTGCAATGCACAGTTTGTGAATCACTGTTCTAAGCTCTGGCCATTGCATCACTTTGGACAGTGTGAAGATTCTCTCTGGTACAGATCCTCCAGCTAAGGCAATCTAAACCTCTCTATTCTGAGCACGGCTTTAACATTGTTCAAATGTTAGGGAACATGTAAAAAACATTGTAGATCACAGAATCCTAGCAGTGTTACAGTGCAAAAGGATTTGGCCCATTGTGTCAGGTCTGGCTCTCTGAGCATTTTAACTTAGTGACAATCTCCTGCTTTTTCCCTGTAACCCTGCATATAAGACGTAGATGTAGAAAGAGAAGATGTAAAGGTCAAAAATATATTGAATTAAACAGACAAAATGCCATTAAGATACAAAGACAAAATGGTGCCTCATGCAGATCTGAATGAAAACTCTTGCTGTCATTGCTTCAGCTTGGGCTCACTGGTGCCATTGAGAATGTGAAGGCCAGGATTTTAAAAAAAGGGAAAGGATTCTTCTCAGTAGCAGTGTCTGAATAGCACTAGCAAGCAACTGGAAAATTAGTATACTCTGCCTGACTGCCTGTGGTAATTTGTCTGAGAGGTGAAATTATTAATGACTTCTTGCTTCAGTTCGCTAAGAAATGCAATTGTGGCAAAATATTCCAAGCATTATACTTTGTCTTCAACTTTCTGCTATAAGAATGAGAACATTGCAATAACGATTTGAGAGCTGTATTTTGAGAGCGTGGTGAAAATGGTGGATGAGTATAGATATTGTAAGTCTCCTCCCCCGAACACAACACTTACCACTTTGTTGGCCAAGAGTGCGTTAGGATTTGCACATGTGTGGTTCACTACTTAAATCATCATCAGCCTCCAGTCCTGTCCGATTTTGAACATACAGGAGTGTGAAGACTCACAAAGAGCAGGTTTGAACTTTGTTCACATCATTTGATAGCCATGCCTGAGAACCCAGGTTAAAACATTGAATTCCTTAGTGTAGGACGTCACAAGCATTCAACATGGTGCGGAAAACTTGATGAAGTTTTGTTTTAGCTAAAGTCGTTGGAAGAAACAGAGGAAGTTCAAATGTATAAAAGCAGCTGCAGTGAGCACCTCCAGAAACATATTTCTGTGGAATAGGAGTGTCCAAGACTTGTTTGTCTTTTCAGGAACATGTAAGTGGGTAGTTCCCAAGAAAAAGCTGACAGATGTGAACATACTATCCGATTGGATCTGTATGCTGTGAAAAAATAAAACAAAGAAAACTTCCATGTACTTGTGAATTTTGCGATGGATAATGGGAAAGCTTCATTTTAAACAAAATGACAACTAGAAACCTGATTACAAAATGCTTAATAGCTTGACAGAACACTAAAACTTTATATTAATTAATCCTATTTTATTTTCAGTAAAGTGCTCCTTAGTGTACCATTTTCCATCAGTAGTTCTTTTGGAATGCAGGTATTCTGTCTTATAAACAAATCCATGGGACTGTAGTCACATTTGACTAGACCAGTTCGGGATGGCAGGACCACTTGATGATCTGTCTGTTTCGTGCTGACCTATTTGATTATTTCTTCATTTGAATTCCAGTTTTGAAGTCACCTTGTTTGGATTGGCGTTCATGTTCTCTAGTCTACTTGACCTGAAGCATTAATACTATTTTATGTACCTATAGTTGTTTGCTGTTTTGTCTGAAGAACACTTTGCCTGTTTGATCCTGACTTTTCATAACAGAATAAAAAGCTTCGAGATAGTAGGAACTGCCGATGCCGGAGTCTGAGATAACAAAGTGTAGGGCTGGATGAACACAGCAGGCCAGGCAGCATCAGAGGAGCAGGAAAGCTGATGTTTCGGGTCTGGACCCTTCTTCAGAAATGGGGGAGGGGAAGGGCACTCTGAAATAAATAGAGAGAGGAGGAGACGATGATGGAAGGTGGATAAAGGAGCAGATAGGTGGAGAGAAGACGGACAGGTCAAGGAGGCGGGGATGGAGCCAGTAAAGGTGAGTGTAGGTAGGGAGTTGGAATGGGGTTTGGTCAGTTGGGAGGCAGGGGTGGGTGGGTGGGAGGGAAGACGGACAGGTCAAGGAGGCGGGGATGAGGCTAGTAGGTAGGAAGTTGAGGTGGGAGTTGGTCAGTGAGGTGGGAGGAGCGGATAGGTGGGCGAAAAGACAGACAGGTCAAGGAGGCGGGAACAAGCTGGACTGGTCTTGGGATGAGGTCGGGAGTGGGGAGATTTTGAAGCTTGTGAAGTCCATATTGAGACCATTGGGCTGCAGGGTTCCCAAGCGGAATATGAGGTGCTGTTCCTGCAGCCTTCAGGTGGCATCATTGTGGCACTGGAGGAGGCCTAGGATGGACATGTCGTCCAAGGAGTGGGAGGGGGAGTTGAAGTGGTTCGCAACTGGGAGGTGCAGTTGTTTGTCACGAACCAAGCATAGGTGTTCCACAAAGTGGTCTCCAAGCTTTCGCTTGGTATCCCCGATGTAGAGAGGCCACATTGGGAACAGCGGATACAATATACCACATTAGCAGATGTGCAGGTGAAGATCTGTTTAATGTGGAAAGTTTTCTTGGGGCCTGGGATGGGGGTGAGGGGGGAGGTGTAGGGGCAGGTGTAGCACTTCCTGCAGTTGCAGGGAAAGGAGTCGGGGTGGTGGGGC
Source organism: Rhincodon typus (assembly GCF_021869965.1). NCBI lineage: Eukaryota > Metazoa > Chordata > Chondrichthyes > Orectolobiformes > Rhincodontidae > Rhincodon > Rhincodon typus. Next base: position 20,704,040 of record NC_063334.1, on the reverse strand, counting down.
TAATGGGGAGTGTGGAGCGGACGAGGGAGTCACGGAGAGAGCAGTCCCTCTGGAAGATAGATAAGGGTGGGGAGGGAAAAATGTCCTTGGTAGTGCAGTCAGATTGCGGATGGCGGAAGTGCCGGAGGATGATGCGTTGGATCCGGAGGTTGGTGGGGTGGTACGTGAGGACGAGGGGTATTCTGTTTTTGTTGTTATTGCGGGGAGGGAGTGTGAGGGATGAGTTGTGGGAAACACGAGAGATGCAGTCGAGGGCGTTTTCGACCACTGTGGAGGGGAAGTTGCGGTGCTTGAAAAACGAGGACATCTGGGATGTCTGGGAGTGGAATGCCTCATCTCAGGAGCAGATGCAGTGGAGGCGAAAGAGTTGGGAGTAGGGGATGGCATTCTTGCAGGAAGGTGGGTGAGAGGAGGTGTATTCTAGGTAGCTATGGGAGTCGGTAGGCTTGAAATAGATATCAGTTTCTAGGTGGTTGCCAGAGATGGAAACAGAGAGGTATTGGAGATGGTCCAGGTGAACTTAAGGTTGAGGTGGAAGGTGGAAGGTAAAAAGCTTCTTTTGCATCCCGAGTAAGAACTTGTTTTACAATTCTACAACACTGACTCACAGTATGATAGCATGATTGCTATTTCAACCGTTTAAGCAGATTCTCCAGTGTCTACCTTCTGACCTCTACCTACCTTGTATGGACCATTCTTGTGGAAATTAAAAGTGAATATTTTATACTATTTAACGTGTGGAATCTTCCCCAACTAAGCTGATGATTGCAAAAACAGTTTGCTAGCCTATTTTTAAGAGGTATGTACAACAGAGTTGTTGAAATAATCTCTTCAGCAAGAAGCTTTACTCTTGAGAGTAGAAGCTTCCAAATATGTGCAACAGCTGGGGAGAGTCCACCTAAGATATACACATCTTATGAAAATGAAGTGTCAAGACCATATGATGAACATTAAAATTCTTCAAAGCCTCAATGTGGTGGCCATCAAAGGAGCATTTCTTGAGACAGATTGGGTGCGGCAAATATATCTATGTTTTAGATGAATGATTTTCTGAAACCATACTTTACAGGCAACCGACGAGCACTGGGCTGCTCGTGTTCAAAGAAAACGGTTCCAGATCCGATTAAATATAAAACTTGAATTGAAAACATGGAAAACATTTCTGTCTTTGATGGACCTGCAGATATGGAAGCAAACAAGCATGAAGGTGATTTGCCAAAGCATTGTTACTGGAAAGGAGGCGTACTGCAAATTGTTAATAATTTGGAGGGGCAACAGAATTAGTTCTTCCTTCCTCCAAGGAGACTGGCTTACTGCCCAAAGTTAAAATGGACTCGATATTCTTGGATGGCTGCAATATAGGTGAGAAAAGTTTGAGGATGGACAGTCTGTGAGATTTAAAAAAAAACATTTGCTCGCTAAAGAGATTCATCCCTTTCTTGTTTCTTAACCCACTGCCTCACCTCTCCCTGGACCATGTTTTGTCAGACGTACTCTGCTTGTCAAGAAGCTTGTGATATTGACTTACACCATGGAAGCTGGCCCTTCAGTCAATCTCGTCCACACTGACAACGTTTTCCAAACTGTATTAGTCCCATTCGCCTGCATGTGGCCCATATACCGCTAAACATTGCCTATTCATGTAGGTTTCCAAATGCCTTTTAAATATTGTAACTGTACCTGCACCTACCACTTCCTCTGGCGGTTCATCCTGCATATGAACCACCCTCTTTGTGAAAATGTTGCCTCTCAGGCCCCTATTAAATCTTTCTCCTCTCACTTTAGAACTATGCCCTCTCGTTTTGAACTCTCTTTGGTATTGTTATCTCCACAATGATGCAGTGTGGTGAAGAACCCAGCCACTGGGAGCAATCTCACTGAGTGAGATTATCCATTCAGTGACAACACTGTTTCCACTTAATGAGGAATTAATTGTGCCAGTTGTTCACTTGAATGCGTACCCTTTTGTATGGAAGGCACAGTTGCCTTTTGGAGGTGGCCTAAGTCTTCCAATCCAAGAAGTACTAACCTTGGCCAGGGATCCTTTGCCTGACTATGACCAATCTGATTGATGACCAATGCAAAGTGTGTTTACAATCCTGTTAAGCAAAGACAGATAGTGAATTGTCTTATTCATAGCATTCCCAAATGATTTGAAATAATGTCTTGAAGTTTTGTTGCTAAAATTCTTCAAATAGCAATTGGACCATAACTGTCAGGGTTGCATCTTAGACCTGTGGCACATGCCCTACCCCAATTTGTGGGGTCAGTAAAAGCTACTTTATTAAATGTGATAGTTGCATCATTCGTGGTACCAGTGCACTAACGTTCACTTGATGGACTACAGTCCATACTAAACTTATAACTACATTGTGGAGCACAAACAGTGACTTCTAATTTGATGAGACCCTGATCTTGCTTTGACCCTCGTCCATCATTACTGAACAATATCTGACTCTGCTGGTTGCTTTAGGTGATCTCAATAAGTGTGAAAATCTGAAACTTGGTAAAACCTCAAGAGAATTTCTGTCCCTTTTATGCCCACGTTGTCACTCAAACAATGATTACTTGGACAAGATAGTGAAACTACAGCTTTGAAGTATTGCACCTTCTACTGCTCTTGTGCGAGTTCCAAGTTCAAAAAGAGGAGAGGATCTTTTTTAAGAAGGGGTGAATTTTAATTGCCACCTACTGCATAAATTACAATTCAACATGATAAAATTATAGTCCATGTTTTATTCACATGCAGTACAATAAGTTTGCCTTTCAGAATTTAGCTTTCAACTGTGGAACTACGGGGTGTGCTTGCAACCTTCTCTTCAGAGGTCAAATACTATCAGCATGTTGTTAAAATCAGTGACATTCATTTTGCTTAAACATATTTACTGTGCTATTTTGCTGAAGTGAATGAGGTGCTAAACCTTACTGAATAATTGTCTGTGCATTCCCTTTGACGTTGAGTCTTAATGATCATGCTGTTAGAGTTGATGTGGTAATCCATGTTTTGTGAATTGTTGAAGGTAGGAGAGCTTAAAAAAAAGTTATAACCACAAATTTTTGGTTTTAATTTTATATTAAGTTGAAGCTTTTATGGAATTTATTCATCCCAACTGGAGTTTGGTGATCTCCACCATTGCCACAAAAGACATCTAAGTTCTGAATGGAGAAGGCATACAGTGTCAGAACATAGTCCATAGTGGGAACAATTGCATCAGTTGAAAGAGGAATAATGTACTGCAACAAGAATTTAGGGAGCTGGGTGACAGATTAAAAAGGAAGTCTTCAAAGGTTGTAATCTCTGGATTATTCCCAGTAACATGTGATAGTGATCATACAAATAGGCAGAGAGATGTATGTATGGCTGAAGAGTTGGTGCAGGAGGGAGAGTCTTAGAGTTATAGACTCGATAGCATGGAAACAGAACCTTTGGTCCAAGTCATCCACGCTGACCAGGTTTCCCAAGCTAAACTTGTCCCATTTGCTTTAGCTTCCTGGATTGCCTGGTTTGTTTCTGGGGAAGGTGGGATGTTACTAGTCTGATGGGTTGCACCTGAATTGGAATGAGACCAACGTCTTTGTGGGGATGTTTGCAAGTGCGGTTGGTGGGACTATGAGCTAATTTGGTGGAGAGATGGGATGGGGAGTAGAGACAGAATAGGGGAAGATGCACAGACATATACAGAGGAAGAAGGAAGCCAGCCTAGAAGGCGGTGCTAATGTAGTCAAGTTCAGGCACAAGGGAGCATGACAAGGCTCAGTGGCATTTATTTTTATACGAGGAGACTTGTCACTAAGGTAGATGAGTTGAGGGTGTTGATTAATGCACAAGGACATATCATTGCCATCATGGAGGCATGGTTGAGGGGCGGGACATGACTGGAAGCTCAATATTTTGGGGCATGGAATCTTTAGGTGAGAGGATGGGCAATGAGGGAGATTTAACAGAAGTGGTTATATTGCAGTTTTAATCAAGGAGTCAATTATGGCAGTACAGAAGAATGATACCTTAGAAGGTTCCTCAAACTGGATAGAACCTAAAAACAAAACAAAACCGGACTACAGTCTGAGAGGCACAGAATGACGGCTATGTTGGCAAATCTGGGAGAAGTGTAATTTGTGAAAGTATTAGATGGGGTAGAATTCTTAAAATGTGTACAGGGATTTTTTTTAAGCCAACACACAGAAAGTCCCACAAGACAGGATGCAGTGCTGGATCTAAATTTAGGACAAGTGGTAGGTGTACCAATGGGTGAGTATTTTGATGGAAGTGACCATAATTCAGTAGAATTAAGGTAATTATAGATAAGGATAAAGATGAACTGGAAATAAAGGTTCTGAAATGGGGGAAGGTTCATTTAAGAAGACAAGACAAGATCTGGCAAGTGGACTTGAAGTAGCCTCATTGCAGGAAAATCCAAATCATGACAATGGGAGACATTCAGAAAGGTAACATATTGCAGGGCCAGCATTTTGCTGTGGAAGTTAAGGGTAGAACCAACAAATGTAGAGAAGGTGTCCAGGGCTATAAAGGATTAGATTGAAAAAAAGGAAGCTTATGGCAGATACTAAAGCCTGAAAGCAGCTCAACAAGTGAATGAGTAGGGAAAAGGCAAAGTTTTGCTTAAAACAGAAATTAGTGAAGAGGGAACATTAAAAATCATTGGTTGGTGACATTAAGGAAAATCTAAAAGTGTAAGTATATTATGAGCAAGAGAAAAACTGGGAAGTGTGGAGCCCATTAGGGACCAAAGTGACAATGAGTGCTTTGTATTCATATTCACAATAGAGAAGGATGATGTAGATTTAGAAATCAGGGAGAGGTCTGTGGTGTACTTGAACAAGTTAACATTGAGGGAGAGGAGGTATTAGCAGTTTTAGCAGGTTTGAAAGTAGATAAATCACAGGACCCAGATGATGTGAATCTGAGGCTGCTAAGGGAGACAAAGGAGGAGATTGCAGGAGCTCTAACATTAGTTTGCAAATGCACTCTGGCCAAACTGGGGATTGCAGAAGACTGGAGGCCAGCTAATGTGGTACTGTCATTCAAGAAGGAATAAACTAGGAAACGACAGGCCAGTGAGTCGAACATTTTGAAACTTTTGGAAACAATTCTGACAGAGTTAATCTATGCTTGGAGAGACATGGGTTAATCAAGGATTGTTAGCGTGGCTTTGTAAGGGGGGAATCACTTCTTAAATTTAGTTGAATTTTCGGAGGAGGTGACTAGGTGTGTAGGTGAGGGTAGAGCAGTTGATGTAGTCTGCATGGACTTGTTTCAAGCTTTTGAAAAGGTTTTGCATGGCAGATTGGTCAAGAATCCAAGAGCCCACATGATCTAGAGAAAATTGGATTCCAAGTTGGCTTAGTGGCAGGAAGCAGAGGATGATAGTTGAAGGTTGTCTTTGTGACTGGAAACCTCTGTCCAGTGGCATACCATAGGGTTCAATGCTGGATCCCTTGCTGATTGTTGTGTATATTAATGATCTATACATGAATGTATGAAACATGATCAGTAAGTTTGCAGATGACATCAAAATTGGTGGTATGGTAATCAGTGAGGAGGAAAGCCTTAGACTACAGGAACAAATGGTTGGACTAGTCAGGAGGGCTGAAAGTGGCAAATGGAATTCAATCCTTAAAATTGTGAGGTGATGAATTTTTACTGGACTAACAAGACAAGGGAGTTCACCTTGACTAGTAGGATCCTAGGAAGTACAGAGGATCAGAGAAATCTTGAGGTGTGCATGTCCAGAGATCTTTAAAGGTGGAAGGACAGATAGATAAGGTGGTGAAGAAGGCATATGGGATGTTTGTCTTTCTTGGTCAAGGCATTAAATACAAGAGCAAGGATGTTAAGATGAAGCTGTATATAACACAGCTGGAGCACTGTGTGCAGTTCTGGTCACCACACTGTAGGAAGGATGTGACTGCACTTGAGAGAGTGCAGAAGAGATTCACCAAGGTATTGCCAGGCTGGAGTGATTTGGTTATGAAGAGAGATTAGAGAGGCTGGTTGTTTCTTTAGAGCAAAGAAGGCTGAGGGGAATCTCATCGAGGTACACAAAGTTCTGTGGGGCATAGACAGGATAGGAAGGGACAACCTCTCCCCTTAGTAGCAGGTCAGTAACCAGGGTGCACAGTTTTAAGATAAAAAGCAGGAGCTTTAGAGGGGATTTGAGGAAAACAATTCTCACCAAGAAAGTTGTGTGTATCTGGAACTCACTGCCTAAAATGATGGTAGAGTCTAGATCCCTCAAAACAGTTAAGAACTATTTAGATTGGCATTAACACACCTATATTGGCATATAGGTTTATGGGCCAAGTGCAGGAAAATAGGATGAGAATAGATGAATATTTGATGACCAGAGTGGGCGTGATGGGCCGAAGGGTGTCTTTCCATGTTGTATAAACTCTACAACTCTTAAGCCCAAATCCAACAGTGGAGCATTAACTGCTAATACCCCTTTCATGCATTACCGTAGTTTTGGTGAGTGTTGCCTGATTTAAGGACTCATTTCTTCGGTTGTATTTAACACCCACTGAATCTTACAAAGTCAGGACTTCAGTTGAGGTCTATTCAATATTTGATGGATGCAGACATGAAGCCTGTTGGAAAAAAGATACATTCAGAGGTGGCAGATTATTTTCATTCCAAGAGTTTTAAGATTTGTCGCATCACAGCAGCACCTTTGCCTCAATTGAGAGGACTGTGCTACTTCTATTCCACCCTCTACCCTCTGTGTATTTTATTTCATACTAATGTAACTCACATTGAAATTGTTGCCTGCGCAGGATTGCAGAGCACCACCATATTCCCTGCAAAACAATTGAGAGCGATGAGTGGGGGAGAGAGGGGTTACACAGAGCTGATAAAAGAACATGTTGACCATTTGTCAGTGTCACTCTTGCTGAGCATGTGGCTGCTAATGTTTCCTTTTTGTTGACAGCTCTGCGAGTGAGGAATTACAGGTTTGTGTCCATGGCCTACCCCCTCTGCTGCCTGTAGTTGAATATGAAATAGTACACATATGACAGATGGTATTTCAGTGCTCACTTGAGTAAGGGATGTGCCATTCCTGTTGAGTATCAAGCATTTGTGTCTCAAGATTACTGGTTGCTTTTCAAAGCCAAATGCCAGAGCAGTTTGTGTTGCCAACAGTAAACGTCATGGAATAACTCCACAGAGGCCAGTATCCCATCACCCAAGTCACTCTTTATTTACACGTAGAAAGTCCTTGACACTGATCCAGCTCCCTCAGGGCCAGCTCTCAGAGTGAACAGGATGTCTGACATTCCTGTTTATATCTGTCAGCCAGGGCTCCCTGATTAGACCAGATTAACAGCCCCAATCAGGGATCCCATATTCTATGAGATCCACCTGGCTGACCCCTTGCCTCCTAAATAGGACCAACTTGAAAAACCAACCCTTAATAAGTATTTTCATTGCGATCCCATCATGTGCCAGTGTGGTGAAATGTTTAAATAAAAGCAGCATGCTACAGATGCTGAACGTCTGAAATAAAATCAGAAAATGCTGGAACCACTGAGCAGATCTGCTGGCTGTGAAAACAGAAACAGAGTTAACATTTCGAGTCCAGTATGATACTTTGTTGAAGTGAAATGTTTACTACTCAAACAAATTATAATGTTTGCCAAACACTTCCATGAAGATGATGTTTCTTTTTATGCTGAGCTGATGCTCTGCTGCTGAGACCGTTTGTGTTCATTCTATTGTTGATCAGGCTGTCCCACACATGAGGAAGATTCCTTGTTTTGAGCACTCAGCTTGTTAAAGTGTGTGTGTTTCAATCTCTACATGAAGACAAATAAAGCTCAGTGCGCAAAATTGTCTTTTTTTGGCCGAACACTTCAAAATATATAATATGATAAATTTGATACCCTTCCCGTGACGCTACGTTGAGAAAATGGGTGATGTTTACTTGAGATGAACAGCCAGTTTCCATATGACCTAACTACTGACTGATCTATGACTAAATTTTGTGAATTTTTCTGCTGGACTTGTGGCCTGGATTTGCATGTGGTCATTAATATCTACCTACTGTAAAGACCGTTTGTTTTTGGTTTGCTACTTCACTGGAGGCATTGAAAGACACAGGATTCATCCATTTCGGAGATGGCTTTATTTGCAGACCTGATTAATGGAATAATAGTGACATGGATTGCATCGGTGGAAGTGCACTCAGTGCTGACCTTGGAGAAAGCTGCCAATTCTGTGGTATCCATGGTGTGATTTTCCCCATTTACAGTTGAAATCTGGTGCCAAGTCAGAGGAATGGTTTAGTGTCCATAGCAATGATGCCAGGAGGCTGGTAAGGAACCAGTCACCTTGAAGAACTCATACATCGCAAGTTAGGAAGTTAAAAGCACATGATATCCTTCACCTGCTTTTTAAATTAAATTTTGAGAACGCAAAATAAATGATTTTAAAATAAAGATAATCATTTTTTTCTTGCTTGAAAAATATGTAGTTATTTTAGTGCTTATTGATGAATTTGACATTCCACAAACATAAAATTTGCTTTTCAGTGTCAATAAGTTGCTTAGTAATACTTAAATTGGTTTAATTGGTATGATGCCAAGTGAATGAATGTGGTATAAATGTATCACTTAGGGGAAACTTTTTAGAGGGTTACTACAATGAGACTAATGGTACACAGATGGAAATTCTCATCAATTCAGTGGATTTCTGTTGATTGCAGTTCGGGTGTTACATCAACAGTACACCTTCTGGGAATGGATAAAACCACAGACAGAAATTTAGGAGATTAAGTTATTTGCATATATGGAGTATGGACTTGTGATGTTATAGTAGATGAAGTGTCGGAAGACTAGAGTGGTGCCTTTATTAAAGAGAGGTTGTAAGGCAAGGTCAAGGAACTATAGACTAGTGAGCCATATGTCAGTGGTGGACAAGTTGTTGGAGGGGATTCTGACGGACAGGATTTACATGCATTTGGAAAGGCAAGGACTGATTAGAGATAGACAACGTGGCTTTGTGTCTGGGAACTCACGTCTCACTAATTTGATGAGTTTTTTGAAGAAATGACAAAGAAGATTGATGAAAGCAAAACAATAGACATTGTCTATACGGACTTCAGCAAAGCATTCAACAAGGTTCTGCATGGAATTCTGGTTAGTACCGTAACATCACATGGGATCCAGGGGAGCTAGCTAATTGGATACAAAATTGGCTTGAAGGTAGGAGACAGAGGGTGGTAATAGAGGTTGCTTTTCGGACTGGAGGCCTGTGACTGGCAGTGTGCCACAAGGATCAGTGCTGTGTCCACTGTTTTTCGTCATTTATATAAATGATTTGGATGTGAATATAGAAAGTATAGTTAGTAAGTTTGCAGATGACACCAAAATAAGTGGTGTCATGGTCAGTGAAGATTATTATCTCAGAGTATAAGGGAACCTTGATCAGATGGGCCAAGGGGCTGATGAGTGGCAGATGAAGTTTAATTTAGATTAACGTGAGGTGTTGCATTTTGGTAAGGCCAATGAGGGCAAGACTTATATGGCAGAGTTCCAAGGAGTGATGCTGAACAAGAGACCCAGGGGTGCAGGTGCATAGTTCCTTGAAAGTGGAGTTGCGGTTAGGCAGGATGGTGAAGAAAACATTTGGCATGCTTGCCTTCATTGGTCAGAACACTGAGTATAGGAGTTGGAACATCATGTTACAGCTGTGCAGGACATTGGTGAGGCCACTTTTGGAATTCTGTGTACAATTCTGTTTGCCCTTCCATGGAAGGATGTTGTTAAACGTGAGACAGTGCAGAAAAGATTTACAAGGATGTTGCCAGGACTGAAGGGTTTGAGTTATAGGGTGAGGCTGAACAGGCTGGTGTTTTTGTTCCCTGGACCATCGAAGGCTGAGTGCTGACCTTATAGAGGTTTATAAAATCATGAGGGGTATGGATAGGATAAATAGCCAAGGTCTTTTTCCGAGGTTGGAGGAGTCCTAACCCAGAGGGCATAGGTTTAAGGGGAGAGGCAAAAGATTTAAAAAGGACCTAAGGGGTAACTTTTTCACGCAGAGGTTGGTGTGTCTATGGAATGAGCTGCTAGAGGAAGTGGTGGAGGGCTACAATTACAGCACTTAAAATGCATCTGAATGGGTATGTGAATAGGAAGGGTTTAAGAGGGTGTGGACCAAAAATGATCTATATGGAATTCAGTAAGGCGTTTGACAAGGTTCCTCATGGTAGACGGGTTAGCAAGGTTAGGTCACACGGAATAGAGAGAGAACTAGCTATTTGGATACAGAACTGGCTCGAAGGCAGAAGATAGAAGGTGGTGGTGGAGGGTTGCTTTTCCAACTGGATGCTTGTGACCAGTGACCAGTGGTGAACCACAAGGATTGGTGCTGGTCCACTGCTTTTCATCATTTATATAAATGATTTGGAGGTGAACATAGAAGGTATGGTTAGTAAGTTTGCAGATGACACCAAAATTGGAGGTGTAGTGGACAGCAAAGAAGTTTACCTCAGAGTACAATGGGATCTTGATCAGATGGGCCAGTGGGCTGAGGAGTGGCAGATGGAGTTCAATTTAGATAGATGTGAGGTGCTGCATTTTGGAAAGGCAAATCAGGGCAGGACTTATACACTTAATAGTAATGGGGTTGGGGGGAGGAGTGGAGGGGGGGGGGGGGGGAAGTGGACGATGACTTAGTGGTATTACCGCTGGAACTGTTAATCCAAAGACCTAGGTAATGTTCTGGGGACCTGAGTTTGAATTCCACCACAGCAGATGGTGGAATTTGAATTCAATGAGTATCCGGAATTAAGAGTCTAATGATGACCATGAATCCATTGCCGATCGTTGGAAAAACCCATCTGGTTCACTAATGTCCTTTAGGGAAGGAAACTGCCATCCTTACCTGGTCGGGCTTTCATGTTACTCCAGACCCACAACAATATGGTTGATTCTGAACTTCCCTCTGGGCAATTAGGGATGGGCAATGAATGTTGGCCTAGTCAGCGATACCCTCATCCCCTGAATGAATGAAAAAGAAGGTCTTGGGGAGGGTTGCTGAACAAAGAGACCTTAGAGTGCAGGTTCATAATTCCTTGAAAGTGGAGTCACAGGTAGACAGGATAGTGAAGAAGGCGTTTGGTATGCTTGCCTTTATTGGACAGTGCATTGAGTATAGGAGTTGGGAAGTCATGTTGTGGCTGTACAGGACATTGTTTAGGCCACAGTTGGAATACTGGATGCAATTCTAGCTTCCCTGCTACAGAAAGAATGTTGTGAAACTTGAAAGGGTTCAGAAAAGATTTACAAGGATGTTGCCAGGGTTGGAGGGTTTGAGCTATAGGCAGAGGTTGAATAGACTGGTGCCATTTACCCTGGAGCAACCAAGGTTGAGCATGAATTTATAGAGGTTTATAAAATCATGACAGGCATGGATAGGGTAAATAAACAAGTTATTTTCCCTGGGGTGGGAGAAGTGTTCAAACTAGAGGGCATAAGTTTAAGGTGAGACAGGAAAGATGTAAATGGACCTAAGACGTAGCTTTTTCATGCAGAGGGTGGTGCGTTTATGGTATGAGCTGCCAAAGGAAGTGGTGGAGGCAGTACAATTACAAAATCTAAAAGGCATCTGGACGGGTATATGAATAGGAAGGGTTTAGAGGGATGTGAGCCAAATGCTGGCAAATGGGACTAAATTTATTCCAGATATCTGGTTGGCATGGACGAATTAGACCGAAGGGTCTGTTTCTATGTTATATATCTCTAGTACTGTATGACTTTAAATGCTGGCAAATGGGACTAGGTCAGATTGGGATGTCTGATTGGTGCAATGAGTTAGACTGAAGGGTCTGTTTCTGTGCCGTATGAATCTATGACTCTGCGACTCTATTGACAGGGCTCAATTTTTTTACTCTTTAAGGGAGAAGATGGCCTGGTGGTATTATCACTGTACTGTTAATCCAGAGACCCAGATAATCTTCTGGGGACCCAGGTTCAAATCTCGCCATGGCAGATGGTGGAATTTGAATTCAACAGATGTCTGGAATTAAGAATCTAATGATAACCGTGAATCCATTGTCAACTGTTGGAAAAACCCATCTGGTTCTCTAATGTCCTTTAGAGAAGGAAACTGCCATCCTTACCTGGTCTACCCTACATATGACTCCAAACCCACAACAATGTAGTTGACTCTTAACTGCCCTCTGGGCAATTAGGGATGGACAATAAATGCTACCTAGTCAGCGACACCCACATCCCATGAAGAAATAAAGGGAAAAAAAATCACGGAAGTTGCATTCTTTTGGATGATTTTTTTTTCATTTGCACCATTTAATGCATGTTTGCTGTCATAGCAACGCACTGTAAGTTTTGGAATATACGCTGCCAATAGAAGACAGAGCTTAACTTTTAAGCCATGGTTGACCATAAATAAACCTGGTCTGTGATTAATTTGGGTAAATATTCTAAGCTGAAATATTCCAAGATTGTTGCAAAGCTTAGGTTGAGTTAAGTTGGTCAAGGTTGTAAAGGGTTTTAATCTAAATAAACTTTTGTGTTTTGTCCATCCTACAATGACGACTGTTGAAGCTGTAATTGAGTCAGTGTTTTAAAGTCAGTACTTGCTCCATCTGCAGCCAACAGCAGTTGACTTGATGTAAGAATTTTCTGTATATTGATGCAACTGGACCATTTTTGAGGAACACGCATGTGAATAAATATGGTGCATCAAAGAAACCCAATAAGGTTTCCTCATTAGTTCTTGTGTGTGGTTGGGAGGATGTTATCCGTTGTGGCAGCTTCTGATTGAATTCATAAAGCTACATCTGAGCAATGAGAACTTAAAATCTACCTACTATCTCATCTTACACCTATTAGCTGAAAAGTCAAAGCAAAAGCCTTCATTGATTAGTGACTTTTTCATAAGTTTTAAACAATCTTTCAGATTTTAATCAAGGACAATCTTCAAGAAAGATGTAATGCAAAAGTACATAGGTCAGTTAGTAATTGGAAAGATTGGTTGACTCTGCTGCAGTGATGATTCATTTCATCTGTACACTGATCTTAGACTACAATGGAAACAGTCAATATAACTATCTTTCATAAGGATAAGTAATAAGCACTCCAGTTTTCAACAGGCTCAACAGTAGTTGTGACAGCAGGGAAAAAAATCTCTCCAATTAATGTGTAGGTTATATCACAAAAGAAAAGGATGATAAAGGTTCAGAATAAAGTTTTTCTGATCTCCATTTCTCAAAGTTCAATGGAATACAATAGCTGAGAGCAAAGTAACAGTATGAAAGATGATTTGTCACTTCATGTGAAAGAGATCAGATGGACTGTGTAGACAATACAACTTTCTTTCTGATTCTTTGCCATTAAGCCATGAAGTGATGGAGGCTGGTACAATTACAATATGTAAAAGGCATATATGAATAGGAAAGATTTAGTGGGATATTTCTGATCTGATTTTGTATATCAATTAGTACTTTGCACTACTCTGTGACAGAGTAGTGGTGAGGAAATTGTACCTGACCTTCATTTCTTGTGCTTCATGTTGAGTGAAGAAGAGAATTGGTCATGATTCATTCCATATTACGGAAACTCAACAATATCAACTATTGAGCTTGTTGCAAGAGCAGTGACAGCTTAGCCAAAATGTCAGGCAGAGAGGACACCTACAGTCTTTGTTTGATCAGTCTGTTGGTATTAGAAGAATGATGAAGAAATTGGTGAAGATTCACATTTACATTAATGGATACGTAAGTGTTTTGAAGAAAACAGCTGAAGAAAACAGTTCAGGGAGTGGTGTTGGAGGAGGCCAAAATTCGGGTGAGGCAAAAGGTGTAATTGTTAAATCTAAGAATCACTGGTTTTCTGTATCCAACACGTAGACTGAACCAGAGTGCTGCAAAGTCAAAAATATAGCGTCGTGAAGAGAGTGGTGCCATGAATTGGCAGAGTTACCTAAGGCAGTGTAAATGTTTGACTGCATTTGACCCATGCAGTGCCTCAAGTTAACCTGCTTCATCTTATTAAAAGCATAAAGCGGGTGTCATTTTAAGAAATTCAGGGACGACTAAACATGAAAACAACATCAAAACAGATTGGAGGTATAAAGCAGGCTTTTTAACTCATTGCTTTCAGATAGAGTTCCAGCATTAATGCCTAGATATCTTGCCTCTGGTTTACAGTGTATGTTCTTTATCTATGCAGCGACTTCATTCATGTTAGCTGTTTGATATTTGTGAGCCATCAAGGTTAGCAACACTAAGCAGTGGCTCTGTTATGAAGCATTAAGCTATTGGATTGCATAGTTTTAATCAATCACATTTTTGATCTTAGGAAGCTAAATTATAGAAGGCTTGATTTTTCCTTTCTTGCAATTTTAAATTGAATGGGGTGAATGTGTTAGTTGGCGACTAACATTCCACACCAACTGGAAGATAATTGACCTATCACACGCCTATTAGCTGATTAGATGCTGACAGAGTGTGACTGCGTTCCTTGACCTATCACTGACCTGGGTCACCACCAACCAATTAGAGGCCAGTAGCTTCTGGGTCCTAAAGATCGTTGCTCAGTGTCCACTCCACTTGCTTGATTGGCAAGAAGTAAGTCTTTATAAGGCATAGCCTCAAGATTAGAGGGAGCAGATTTAGGACTGAATTGAGAAGGAACTTCTTCACCCAGAGGGTTGTTGATCTATGGAATCCCTTGCCCAGTGAAGTAGTTGACGCTATTTCAGGAAACGTTTTTAAAGATAAGGTAGATTTTTTTTGAAAAATAAAGGAATTAAGGGATACGGTGAGAACGCGGGTAAGTGGATCTGAGTCCACGAAAAGATCAGCCATGATCTTATTGAATGGCGGAACAGGCTCGAAGGGCCGGACGGCCTATTCCTGCTCCTAGTTCTTATGTTCTTATGTTTCTTATTCTTGTGATCGAATGGGTGTCAGTACAGAGGGGAGTCAGAGTTGACCCTATTGATCTTCATCCAAGCCTCTGCTTTCAAAGTGGAGAAGTTGAAGAACACACCCACTGACTGTCTGGCAGGGTTCCCAGTGGCCATTAGTCGATGGTGGGTTTAGCTGATTGCTAGGATACCTTACTTGAAGAAGTGGCGAGTATAGGGTGAGATTCCCTATAGGACCAACTCGAGAAGGCAGTTCACCTTGGAAATGTAACAGTGTGCTATAAATGCTGGCCTTGCTAGTAATTCCCACATTCCATCAATGAATTTTAAGAATGTTGATTAAGTAGTTTAAAAAGATTGTGAGCTGATGAAACCACATAAATGTCTTGAGTTGGTAAATTTTCACCTGTCTTGAATAATCATTATGTTGAGTAACAGTAGGAATCCTGATGATGCCCATTGTTTGCCCACATTCCTGCACCCCTTCCATCTTCCTTTCGCAGCTAGAAATGGATAAAATTTACCTACTAGACATGACTGTTTACTGTCTATGGATTGCTGACTTTGGAGATTTATCACAGCCGCTAAAGCATGTGAAGGTTTTAATCTATGTAGAACTCAAATGATATTTTATTTTGCGCAGTGAGAGTGAGATGGTAATGCAGCTAAACACTGTGCTTCTAATGTGCCTATTTGGGCTTGACATATTTACCTGAATAACATCAGACCTGTCCTCGCAGCAGGATCATTCCCCGACTACTGCACACGACCTGATAGATGATGCATTGTGAAGATTGCCTTAGCTTTTCACCAAAGAATTTCATTCCTTGAGCGTGCTAAGCAGAACCTTTGCAGCTGTCATTTTTCTCTCAACCTCGTTCTTTCACCGTTCACTGCTGAAGGCAGACACAAAAATCTATCATGATTTAATGGTTAATCATTCACAGAATAGAAAATCATTTTAGTTGTGCTACTTTTTTTTTCAAGAAGAGGTCATTTTTCAGCTGTTTAAATTAATCTGTTTTTGCTCTGAGCAATGGATGTGGAAAATGTGAGATGTTCGCATTACCAACTGCAAGCCTTACTAGAATGCTAAGACCCCATGTTGAGTTGGTTCTACTTAGATTAAACTAAGTGTTCCAAGCTTGAGTGTCATGTAAATTCATTTCGTTTTGAAATGGCATATGGGTGCTGACATTGTGAAAAGACACATAACTATATCACCAACCTTTCTACTTATCCAGGCAAATGTGCCCTGTTCAATTCTAATGGACTGCATTAGTTTTCCAGCTGTGTTTAATGCAATTAATTGTTAATTATTTTCTCTCTGTGTGCAATAACACTTTAAGATCTTTAAGCAGACAGTGCTTTCCAAATCCAAGATTGGAGCTGTGTCTTCTGAATCCCAAATGGATTTTTTGAAAAAAATCTAGCCGTTCAGTCCTCCCATAAAATGGTCTTGGAATTTTGCGACTAGTGAAAACTATTCCTGTTACAAATATTTGCAGTGTACAGTGGCAGCTTCTTGACTTTTAAACTTAAGACAAAGATCGAAATAGACTATGTTTTTCATGTTTAAACATGCCTAATTACACAACAGCAATGTAACATAATTAAACTCAATGCTTCCATGTTTTTCAGGTATTCTGCATTGATTCCAAGATCAATTTTGTTTCAGTTGCTGAGGAATTCATTTGAGGACTTGGGTGCTGATCAATCTGCTTCATCACTAATTTCAATCAATTTAGATTGAGGTCAGTATTATTTCTGCACTTAATATGTGAGGAATCCTTCACTGTATGAAACAAAACCATTCTGAAATCTCTTAAAAATGAGCAGATCAGTTTGTTTTCAACACTGACATAAGAAAATGCAAAGCGTGATTGGAGGATTTTAAAGATTTTAAATCAGAGCTTGATCATATTAAATGGTCCATGTAAATAACCAAGCAAAGCTTATTGTAGTTGCTCTTCCATTTTTATGTTTGTAAAGCAGTTGTGAGAAGCCATTTCTGAATGGTCAAATTAGTACTCTCAGTCTAAGGTGTTGAATTTGGTCTTTTCAAGAGTTTTTTTTTTCTTTGGTGTGTCAATGTTTGCATATTTTTGTCTCTACATGTTTTTTCTCTGTGAATGTAAATCCCTCAAGTAAGCATTCACTTGGAGGGGGTTAAAATTGAATCAGAGATAGTAGGAACTGCAGATGCTGGAGAATCCGAGACAACAAGGTGCAG
>NC_063334.1:20638222-20686496 GCF_021869965.1 Rhincodon typus | reverse complement strand
TTCTGAAGAAGGGCCTAGGCCCGAAATGTCAGCTTTCCTGCTCCTCTGATGCTGCTTGGCCTGCTGTGTTCATCCAGCTCTACACCTTATTATCTCATGTATCTCCAGATCTGGTTTCACCAAATCGCTGCACATTTCATTCATTGTGCAATAATTGACAATGTTCTATTTGCTTTCATAATCGTTATCTGTACCTGCATGCTAACCTCTTGTGTTTCATGAATCAAGCCCCTTGGATCTCTCTGTTCTACAAATTTCTGCAATCTCTCTCAATCAGCTAAATTTTTGCCTCAGTTGACATATCTTTTGCAGCTTTGCCAGCAGCCATCAATACATAATGGACAAAATGTGCAAAGTATAGTTGGTTATTGAACAAGAGATCGATTTCCCCCTAAGATTTTCAAGAAGTGATTTGAAAATTTCCTTTTTAGAAAATTGGAGAAAATATGTTCAGCCATATTTCCTCAACTGTGCTTTAGGTATTGGTCCCATTAAGTTGGCATGCGCCTTAAACTGAGTGGAATGATTATTGCAGGCACAGCATCTAAAGTATTCCAGTAAACATATATAATGCAGTAAATGGATTTGAAGTTTTCAATCAAGTCTTTGCATTATACGTCTTGTACTGTTTAATATTCAAGTGTCCCCTCATATGCTACAATAATACTATACAGGATTTACTAGAGAAGCAATTCAAATCTAGACTTTTGTATGACCCTGCTGCATATTTTTGCTTCCAAAAGACCAATCTGATCTTCTTATGTTGACTTACGTCTATTCCTCAGCAATCATTTTGACACATAATATAGTAGCAACGGAGTAGTTTGGTACTTCAAAATCCTTTTTGTTCCTCAGGTTCTTCTTTGGGTCTCAATCATTTTCAACCTTCTTTAGGAGTGGTCGGGGAAGGTGGGAATTAAAAGATTTTGGTTTTTTTTGAGTTTTCAATAGGCATAAACATTTCTTCTGTATGATTTAAGGCAAATTGCTTGGCATCGCTTTCTGTTCAGGTCCCAGAATTTTTGTGTGTCATCTTTGGGAATGGTAATGTATTGTGATCTGAAATCCCCATACAATGACAATAATGGAGAAACAGCTTGGTCCAATCAGTTTGGATGAGATATAAAATTGAATTTTTGGTCACTTGTGATTGACCTGAAGTGCCTATTTGCTGCAATGACTATTTTGATTGATTCTTAAATTTTTTTTTAATTATGTCATGGGATGACCTGTTTGATTGATCACATTCTTCGTGTCTCAATATGAGATTGTTTTGTTAAACGAAAACCATTGCACCAAGCTGTTTTTAAATTATAAGGTACTGATATCTTATGCAAAATATTGAGAAACTGATGAGCTTTTTTGAGCAGATTTCTTTCTTTCTTTGTCCCTTTGGAGTAAGTAAGTTATGATTTTGATTTTCTTTTGGCCACTGAGGCACTATTGTCTTCAACAAAGAATTCAGTGTACTCTGGTCATCAATTTTTCATGTAAATCAGTGGAAATTCTTTCTATAAATGTCTGCCTTTGAATTAGACTTCAGATTCCACTGGGTATGATACAAACTTTTTAAAATTTTTGTCATAAATAAGAAATGAATTAACTGAACTTTTAATAAATAAGGGTCTGAGAGAGGCAGTGCCTCTGGAATAAGCATTGCTTATTCATAGAACAGGATATGATGGTTGCTTTTTTCCGAGAATAAGATATGTGGCACTTTGTAGCAGAATGAATGAGATGTGGAGGGAAATTTATGACACCATCTTACATTCTCCTCTTCCAAGCTGCTCATTGCAATTGCTTTTATTTTGGCAGGATAATGGGCTAAACAGGCTCTCCATGTCCACGGTCAACAGGATTCAAGTCAGTGCCAACATCTATGCACTTCCCTTGCTAATACACCTATCTGATATTTATTGGGACTCCTGTATTTAACAGAAATCTTGAATGTGATGTTGCTACAGCTTGAGGCAAAGTAGATTTTACTCATCTGCTGACCAACAGCTTTCCATCATTTCTATAGGTTTGGTGAACTTAAAAAGTAGTTTTCTCTTTTCTCTTTGTCCCAGCTCATTGCCTGTTCCATTGCTAATATTGGCAATGAAATTAGGTATACCTCTGCAACTCACTATTCTTACCATGCTCTCTCACTCACTGCATGACTAAGGAAATGGGATACCTCATGCAGTGATATGGGAAGTGGAGTGTCGAAAGTAGGTGCTACCTGGTCTGGAAAAGGCAGTGACTGAGGCATGGAGGGAGTGAATAGAACAAGAAAGGAGGCCACAAAATTTATTCATGTATCGATGTATTCCTGCTCCTTTTTGCTTGCTTCATCACCACTTTTGTCATTTTATCACTGTCTTTTTACCTTATCACAGATGGTTTATTCTATCCTCTCCTCCATCTCTTTTCCAGCCTTGGAACTTGCTTGAAGCGCCAGGAACCCAGGTTCAATTCTAGCCTCGGGTGACTGTCTGTGTGGAGTTTGCTCATTGTCCCTCTGTCTGCGTGGGTTTCCTCCGGGTGCCTCGGTTTTCTCCCACAGTCCAAAGATATGCAAGTTAGTTGGGTTGGACATCCTAAGTTGCCCAAAGTGTCCAGGGATGTGTAGGTTAGGTAGATTAACCATGGGAAATGCAGATTACAGGGGTAGGGTAGGGGGATAAGTCTGAATGGGATGCTGTTTGGAGAGTCGGGGTGGACTTGTTGGGCTGACTGGCCTGTTTCCACACTGCAGGGATCCTGTGATTCTATGAAGAGTTGACATACATATTTTGTTTTTATTTGTTCATGGGATGCAAGCATCCTGGATTTATTGTCCAAACCTAGTTGTTGTTGAGGTGGTGGTTGGAGTGATCCACTTGCTTAAAGTGCTGCAGTTCACTGTGTTTAACCACATGCGCAGTGCAGCTAAAGAGTTCATGCATTTTGACCCAGTACTCCGCTACTTGAAATGATAAACTCCTGCTTGTCAATAGCAAGCTGATTGGGTTGGGAAGGAGGAAAATTACTTTTGTGTTGGCTTAGCATTAGGCATTAAGTCCAGCATCCCAATCAGAGGGAATTTTCATCCCAAAAAGACAATCTTTTCACATAAGTGGCAATAAAGATGGAGCACTTTTTATCTATCTTTGTGGAGGTCTGCTCACTTCTTGTTTTCAGCTCCTTAATAGCATGTTATATTGTCACCTGTAGGCAAGCTGGTTGATAACTTACACAGTTGTAGCATTTCATATTCAACTATACCATTTTGGGTTTAGCTGTTTACAGTACTTTGCCTATTGGCATCATCAATTACAGCTTCTGACATTCTGTTGCTATGATCAGAATGCCATCTGATGGAATCGGGGGTTGCAATTGGAATTCTGTCTTTAGCAATGAAGGACTGAATTTCAAGATAGCTGTATGAGCTGTCTGCACAAACTGTTCCCTGAAAGCACCGCAGCTTCCCAGGAAAAGGAACATTTACTTGGTATGCACTTGTTAAAAGAACTGTTGTATGATGTAGGTCTAATTGGAAAGGATTGCTAATTCCAAAATACTTTAATGTGCAGCACCATCTGCTGCCTCCAGAGAATGCATGAGACATGTGACCATAACCTGGTGGGTCCATATTCAAGCTTGGCTACGCCCTCATAAAGGCTACTTCCATTGAAGCAAAATTGCAGTGCAGCTGTAACCTTCAAGAAGACTCACTTCCCAGTTCGGGGTCACAGGCTTTGTGATTTGAGATGAGGAGGAGTCTGGGGCATGATTTTGCAGTGGAAATGTCTCGAAGCCTCTTTGTTCATTGTTATTCGGCATGAGAGTGTGTTGGCACGTAGATGATCTCCACTGAAAGTTATGCACAGTTTACATGGGAATCTCATTAACTGCCTGACATCAGAAATTGTTGGTTTAATTTGTAATAGTGTCATGTGTTTTAGACCATTTTGAATGTGTTTATTTCCTCTCCGTTGAGTTTCAGACACTGATGTAGCAAAGGAAGAATGTGCAGGTGTCATTCATTGTTATAGATTAACTCCTGGAGATGGTAGAAAGCAACTGTTGTTTTGTTCTTCAGATTCCTTTTTGGCTAATTGTTATTTTTATGGGACACTGCTTCAGGGAGATGCCTTTGTGATGGAACTTCCCTGAAGAGAGTATCGGTTAAGAGCACAGCCTGTACTTTCGAGAATACATACCTCACCTCAACACCAACTGAACTGACTCTGCAAATGAGCGTCTTGCCCTGTCTCTCTTCCTTTGGAGTGGCTTGTTTATAGATCATAGCTGCATAATGAAGCCAATGCTATTGTGTCTTTTGCACATCTATACTAGCAAATTATTTCAAATCGTTGTAGTTCAGGAATGTTAGGTAAGTTACATTATTACCATCTGAGGTCATTTTCTCATTGATTTTATCCAGCGTTGAATTGAACTGAATTTGATGGTTTTCTAATTATGGGTCCTTTTTCCAAGTTGGATATTACATGTTACATAAGCATCAATGTAGTGATCATGTCAAAAGAGATATATATTCATACTCTTGTCTGACCCATTTGAAGACGATCAACCATTAGTGAAATACTCCCCTCTTGTCTGCATTAAGCAGAAATTCACAGAAATATTCCATAACCATTTGGTGGTTCATACCAGAACTGAGGGGGAATCCTTAAAGGAGGAATATTTTGAAAAGCTGGAACATCGCAAATGTGCTGAAGGCTATCATTTAAATTGAGGTTTTATTTTTGTAGTGTGACATCATTCACATGCTGTGAGCGTTTCATTTCCTGATGTCTTCCATTCCCAGGGCCTTTCCTGCAGAGTACTTTCTGTACTAAAATCAATACCCAGTGCACCAACAAAAAGTTAAGAACTGAGTAAAGATCGTACTGTGTATGTAGCCATGCACGAACCAATGTAATTCTGAACATTGTGACATCTGGTTTGTTGAAAGGATTTAGCTTGGTAGACTAAATAAATGGCATTTAGCTATCCTCTGAAAGTTGGCTTAATATCAAGTTTGTTTCACTCTTGCTATGATAATTCAGGTAGCTTTCCTACCTCTCCTGATCACGTTTTCCTTTTTGGTGTACCTTTTTTTGAAAAAAAAGTGCTATTTCCTTATTGTCTACAGAAAGAACTGACTTTTGATCTAGCTGTTCTTTCTAACTATTGCCTCCATCTTTAATATTCCATTTTTCCTCAATGTTTGAGTACTCCATCTCTCAGCTCTGTGCCCACCTGTCTCGCAATTTCCTGTTAGTCCATCTCTCAGCTTCAAGAATAACATCTTGTATAAGCTTTTGATGTAACAAACATGTTTCACTGAAGCATTATTGAAGAAGGTCTCTACTATGTCAGGCATTAACAGGCCAAATGAGCACAAGCTTGGTCAAAAAAGCAGGTATTAAGAAAGTTTAAAGGAGGAAGGTAAGATGTAAGGAAGGCCTAGGCAACAGAAAACTGGTCCACAAGTAGCAAGGGGATTAAAATTAGAAACACTCAAAAGCCCAGAAATGGCTGAATGCAGGTAGCTCAGATGATCTTGAGACAGGAGAAGTTTGCACAAGTAGGGACATATCAGGTCATGGAGGGGTTCACTTCTGAAATGGTTAAACTGAAGTCATGAATTGTTTGAGTAATCTAACTATGTTGTTGTCCCTTTCATCCTCTCGGTATTGGTTGAACACTGCTAACAATTCTGATCTCCATCGGCACTTTCCTCAGTTGGCCATCACCTGCTCTTGTTGGACAATGGCTACTAAATTGCAGCAATGTTTTGTTGTTCCTCTCAACACTCCATTTTGGGAATTCTGCCAAAACTTTATTGTTTTGTTTATGGCTATGTCCTGTCTGTTTGACATCAGTAATGAGTGTCTTTCGTGAACTCACGATGTTCCTCAGCCTAAAAAGTAATATGAAATACAACACTTAATTTGCACAGCTTAAGTTTTGCAAACGGCATGATAATGTCTGCATAAATTAACTTTATGGTGTTGATTGAGGTGTTGATATTAGCCAGAATAGTATCCATGTAAATGCTGGTGACAACGAGCTCTGTGTGTTCATCATCTTTCTCCCCTCCAAAAGCACCTGTATGCTTTTGGACAAGTCATAACTATCTTTTTATTGAACTCTGATCAAGGTTTTCACCACCACTCTTTTGAGACTATTCTTGACCATGCCCATTTCCTCGGGGACATCAGAAACTTTTTTCAATGTGATTACATAGATAATTAGAAGTAGACAGCATAAGAAATAGGAACAGGAGGCCATTCAGCACCTCAGGCCTGCTCCGCCAATCAATAAGATCATGACTGATCCGACATTCCTCACATTCACTTTCCTTCATTTTCCCTGTAACCCTTGATTCCCTGTCTGATCAAAGATCTATCTATCTCAGCCTAAGTATACACAAGGACTGTGCACTCATAGCTGTCTGTGGCAGAGAGTTCCAAAGACTCTTACCCTGTGAAAGAAGAAGTTCCTCCTCGTCTCAGCCTTAAGTAGGCACCCCTTAATTCTGATGCCCCCTGGTCTTAGACTCTCCAGTGAAATGAAACTTCCTCTCAACATTTACCCTGTTAAGCCCCTTAAGAATCCTATATGTTTCAATGAGATCACCTTTCATTCTTCTAAACTCCAGTGAGTAGAATCCCAACCTGTTTACCTTTGTTCATTAGAATACCCCACCATGGAAAAACAGTGGAAATGTGAGGAGCGTGAAGAGAAATTCAGATACCTGTCCTGGCTGGAAGATATCGATGCAGACACACCAATGAGACACCCATACCAGGGATCATCCTTCTCTGAACTGTGTCCAATGAAATGATGCCTTTCCTTAAATAAAGGGACTAAAGCTGGTCACTGTACCCTATGTGCGGTTTCAGCAGCACATTATGCAGCTACAAAGGACTTCCCTGCTCTTATACTCCAACTCTCTTGAAATAGAGGTCAATATTCCATGAGTCAATTAGCTGATCTTTCAAAATAAATTGTTCTTGGACCTGCACAACACTGCCAAGGGATGTATTTGTTACTGCTTTATTGAACAACTACATCTCCTGCTATGATGGTTCTCTGTTAGTGATTTTAGGTAAGGAATTTCGTGATCCGAAACTAACCACTATGATCGAACAGTACTACATGCCCAGATCATGGTGGTTTGTAATTTGGAGATGATGTTGTTCAAATTGGTGCTGTTTTCCCTCTTGGAGGTCACAGGGGAGAAAAGTGCGGTTAAAATAAACTTGGTGAGTTGCTAATGTAGAAAATGTAGATTGCAGTCATGGATTGCCTGTAGAAGGATTGTGTTTCAGAGGGAGAGGAATCCAGTGGACTGCTCTTTGCTGTGTGAAAAATAATTTTGTGTTGCTGCAGCAAAAGGTGAGTGTTCCAAAGTGTACTTAAGTGAACCTTGAAGCTGGAAAGCCATTTTAGGGCTGAAAATGACTCTTTCACCGTGAGGTATCCAACCTCTGCTCTGATATTAGGCCATTATAATGAAATGACCTGTCCAATTAGTGTTTTGGTTAATGTTGTCCTCCCTCTTCCACTAGAACATGATGCTGGAGGATTTGGTGATGGCAGTGCTGTTGAAGGTCACTGGTAATGGTTATATCTTTTCCTATTGAATATATAGATTGTTTGCCTCTTAGCTTGAGCTGGAAACATCCTTTGGAGAACCATGAGGAACTCCTGTAATAACCTCTTTGAGATTCATAACTTGTGTCCTCTCAATTACCAAGGCTGACATTCTTTTAACACAATAAAATTTTCTACCTCCATCCAGAGGATGCTTTATTTACAAATCATTCCATAGCTTTGTCCTACTTTTTGGTAGCCATTTGTTCCTTTGGTTGAAACTGATTATTCTTTCATATCTGGAGTAATATATTACTTACTCATCCAGCTTGTGCATCGATTGGCAGAAGTGCCTGTTTTCTAGAATTATTTATTCTACTTTCTAAAGCATTTTCAAAAGCAACCACTTCAATAATGCCTTTAGTCCTTTGAATAATCTCCATTCTTGTAGTATTCTTTCTTTGTGACATTCATTGATGCTTTGCTATGTTCAAAAGGTCATATCCTTTGCTTTTATCTTTGTTATAATGTTGATACTTGCCTGATTTCTAGTGTGCTGGACCTGATGACATTCCCTGTAGAAGTATGTAGAAATATGTATGTTCTATTTTACACTTGTTTTCCTTTATCTCCAGCATACTTGCAGTGCGAATGGGTTTCATAAAAGCATCACAACAGAAAATAGGAGTAGGAATAAGCTATTCGGCCTCTCAAGGCTGCTGTGCCATTCGGTGTGATCATGACTGATCACCCATTTTAATATCCTGTCCCCGCTTTCTCCTCAAGCTCTAAAAAGTATATCTAACTCCTGGTTGAAAACATTCAATATTTTGGTCTCACCAATTTCTGTGTAAAAGAATTCCACAGGCTCTGGGTGAAGAAATTTCTTCTCATCTCAGTCCTTAAGGGCCTACTCTGTTTCCTTAGACTATGACCTCTGGTTCTAGACTCCCCGGTCATCAGGAGCATCCTTTCTGTGTTTACCCTAGCTAGGCCTGTTAGAATTTCAGACGTTGCTATGAGACCCATGTCATTCTTCTAAACTTCCATGAATGTAGTCCTCATTGGAGGAAATTCAGTGGACAAGATGATATTCTGGATCAATACTGTGAGGCACCAACTAGAGAACAAAGCATCCTCGATTGGGTATCGTGTGATGAAAAAGGAATAATTGACAATCTAGCTGTGTCAGACCGTTGGGTAAGAGTAACCATAATAACATATACATCGAGTGTCTCTTCATACATCAGTCCTGCCATCCTAGAAATCTGCATGGTAAATCTTGTTTACACTCCGTCCATAGCCAGAACTTCCTTTCTCAGATATGAAGACCAAAACTGCACATAATACTCCTCCTGTGGTCTCAGTAAGGCCCTGTTCTACTGCAGCAAGGCATCCTGGCTCCGTATTCAAATGTTTTTGCTTTGAAGGCCAACATATCATTTGCCTTCTTCATACCTTTCTCACCTGCATGTTTATTTTCAGTGACTGGTGTAAGGGCACCCAGGTCATGTTGCACCCATCCACTCTGCCCACTTTCTCAATATATCGCCATTCAGATACTAATCTGCCTTCCTGTTTTTTTGCTGTCAAATAGATGACCTTACATTTATCCAAATGGTACTTCATCTACAGTACATTTGCCCACTCAGTCAAATTGTTCAAATCACACTGAAGCATCTCTGTATCCCCCTCACAGTTTACTCTCCCTCCCAGCTTAGTATCGCTTGAAAACTTGATGGTGTGACATTTAGTTCCCTCAGCTAAATCCTTAATTTATATTGTGCGTGGCTGGGATCCAAGCACTGATCCCTGTGGTACACCTGGTCACTTGTTACCTACTCTTTGTGTCATGTTTGCCAATCAGTTCTCCATCCATGTCAGTGCACTATCCTCAGAAACAAATAAATCACTCTCCATCTTAATGAAGAATTCTATATTATTATGGTTACTCTTCCCCGAGGGTCTGACACAGCTAGATTGTCAATTATTCCTTTCTTATTACACGATACCCAATCGAGGATGCTCTGTTCTCTATTTGGTGCCTCACTGTATTCATCCAGAAAATCATCTTGTACACTGAACATAGAACATAGAACATTACAGCGCAGTACAGGCCCTTCGGCCCTCGATGTTGCGCCGACCTGTGAAACCAATCTGAAGCCCATCTAACCTAAACTATTCCATTATCATCCATATGTTTAGCCAATGACCATTTAAATGCCCTTAAAGTGGGCGAGTCTACTATTTTTGCAGGGAGGGCATTCCACGCCCTTACTACTCTCTGAGTAAAGAATTTCCTCCTGTGAGATATTGTTACTGATTTTATTTGCTAAAGTATGTATGCAGATTAAGATTGCCTGTAAATGGAGCTGCATATTTATTGCCTGCACCTCTAATTTTCTGTTTAATGCTTTCCCCAACATTACACTATAGTTTGGAGATCTATACACAACTCTTATTACCATTTTCTGTTCATTAGTGCTTTTAAGCTCTATCCATACAGATCCCATTTCACCGGAGCTAATATTCCTTCCTTACTGTTGCATTAATGTCCTCTTTAACTAGCAATGCTACCCACTTTCTTCTCCTGTTTGTCTGCCCTGAATTCCCCTGGATTTTTAGTTCCTGGTCACCCTGAATCCATGTTTTTGTAAACCCTACTGGATCATTTCCATTTTTGTCTATTTGTATTACTAATTCATCCACTTTATTGCAAATGCTCCATGCATGAAGACGTAAGACCTTAAAGCTTGACTTTTTAATATTCTTATTCCCATCTGCATTATTTTGCACTGTTGCCCTGATTGATTCTTAACTCTTAAGTTCTTGACGAACACTTTTTTTATTTCCCATTCTTCCTTTTATTTTTGCCTTTGTTCCCCTTTCTTCTGTCCTCCTGTATAGGTCTCCATCCCAATGCTATTTTAGATTACAATAAAACAAAGAACTGCGGAAGCTAGAGATATGAAACAAAAACAGAAATTGCTGGTGAAACTCAGCAGGTCTGGCAGCATCGGTGGAAGGAAAGCAGAGTTAATGTTTCGAGTCCAGTGACTCTTTTTCAGATCGGATAGCAGCTCGGAAAAAAACCGGTATTTATATTGAAGGTGAGGTTAAAGACATGATTGGAGGGAAGAGGGATTTGTGGAGGATGTTAAGGAGAAGTGAGTGGATAGGTGGAGATGAAACCCAGAGAAAGAGAGATCTAAAAGGGGTAGGCAAACACGGGGATTATGGATGGCAGGCCAGGATAGAGGAAAAACTGATCAGGAGAACTAAGGGTAGCAGGGAATCCTCCCCAAAATCCATAAACGTGACTGTCTGAGCAGACCCATTATTTCTAACCTGCTAATTTTTGCCAGCAATTTCTGTTTTTATTTTAGATTAAACCCAACCTTTCAAATGGGAGGTAGAGCTGTTTCACCATCCGTATGCTCTCAACTTAGTTTCTTTTCCCTGTTGTCATTGCAATTTTTTTTATATTTGAGGGAAATTAGAGAAACTGTGCCTATCAATAGTGTCCTTTGTAAGTTCTGCTGCCTTGTTTGCTGTGAGACTGGTGGAGTAGGGGTGATGAGAAATTTTATTGAACGAGATGAAAAAGGCAGAGAGGTTTGGAGGACCAGAAAGGAGAAAATGGAAAGGGGAAAGAATAAACTACTCTTTTGTGAAATGTCTGAAGGACCATATAAGTGATGGGTCCTGCAGGTACTCACTAGTGTTGACTAGGAAAGGTTTCCACTTTGCCTTTCATTAATCTTTTCTTTTTGTAAGGACATCTGAGGAAAGTAAAATTAGGAAATATGTCTGTGTTTGCTTTCTGTAGCTTTCTCTAACTAAACGACACAGCTGTTCTTCAGCTTGACTTGCCTGCTTGGAAATTGTGTTGAGCCATTAAACTCTTCTAGCGGTTGCAACTGAAAGTTGTTATAAGGAATACACAGTTGAGTTTTACTTCCACAGTCCATTTATAAAGTGTTGTCAAAAAATGAGTGAAACAATGTCTAAGACATTCATGTGGGGAAGGGATTGCTTTTAGTAAGGTGCCAAAGAATTCCAAAGATATAAATGCATTTTTTTTTTTGTTTAGGATAGGTGGTGGGAATGGGAAGATAAAAGTTTTAAAGATTCACAGAGTGAAAAGTGGGCAGTGACTACTGACTGGATAATTGGCTTCTGACAAAGTAGAAAAATTAGCAAGAGAGCAGAAATACAAAAGGGAGAGTGGGTGGTTCAGTTTGGACAGATTGCTCAGTCTGAATGAGATGGAGCCATGCAGAATTATATATAAAAAACTTAAAAGAATTTTTTGCCTTTGATAAAAGTTACAATCTGGAAGTGCGGGCGTGTCAAGCCCTTTTAGCCTGACTTGTTGTTTAACCTCCATATGAGATGCATTCGCTCTCCCTTTTTATTTACTTTTCATTAAAATGTTAAATGCACCCTGCTGCCATCACCAACATCAGTAGAGCTTTCTACAGTACAGCAAATCACAGCGTAAAATAAAGACCTGAAGAATTTGGCTTGTTGTACATTCTAAACCTCTTGCACGTTAATCTTCTTGCTGTGTTCCCTTGCTCAGCGCAGGGTCATTTTGTTTTTTTTCCCCTATTTCAGTTTTCCTTTGCTAAAAAGGGGGCTAGAAGCGAAATCTCTGCTGGTGGGAGGTGAAAGCAGAGTTCTAGTTTTTAGCGTTTATTGAAAGGGACATACAGGCAATTGAACAGTATTGCACTGTTGCAGAAGTTGGCTGTGGAGATTTCAGTTTTCTTGTTGTTTCTCTGGGAGTTGACTCTATGGATCTAATTTTATCTCTGCAGATATGAGTGGGGTTTGAGTAAGTTAAAATAATGCCAATACACTTACGTATGATATTCCTAAAATCTAACAATTCTACGGTGGATGAAAAATCTTTTAAAAATTACAACTTTGGTAAAAGGTTCATTACATTGTATCTGCTTACTCCTGAGACTACTTTGTTTCTGCAGTTTATCAGTGAAAATGCATTTTCAAAAATTTGTTTAATTTAAATGTGGAAAGTCATACTTAATTATGTCATTTTCTTTTCTGCTTGTGATTAAACCTGTCAGTGATATAGACCTCTATGTTTTGTCCAAGAGTTCAGTTGTTGACTGGGACTTCAGAACAGACATTTAGTAAGTAAAACCAAAAGAACTGTGGATGCTTTAAATCAAAAACAAAAACAGAAGTTGTTAGAAAAGCTGAGTAGGCCTGGCAGCATCTGTAAAGAGAAATCAGAGTTAATGTTTCGGGTCTGAGGAAGGGTCACCGGACCTGAAACATTAACTCTGATTTCTCTTCACAGATGCTTCCAGACCTGCTGAGCTTTTCCAGCAATGTCTGTTTTTGTTTCAGACATTTAGTAAGGCTGAGCTCCCAGAACAGAACCTCATTAAATGAAGACGTCAGTCTGAAGTGAAGCTTTCAGCATATTTCCTTTTGTTTCGTGAGCTCTTCTCTAGAAATTCTTCATTCTGAAAGTCCACTCTTGTGCTATAAGCCATGGCTGGTTTGCCAAGTCGTGATTTGTATTTTGCAAATATCAGCAGTGATCACTTTTGGTGGGGAGCGGGGGTGTCAATTGTCTGCAAGGAATAAAATGACGTAGCAGAGGTCAAGATATTTTTCCACCCTACGGCTATCCTTAAAGTTTCTTTGAGGACTGCTTTTTTTTTATTTTTGGGAGCAACTTATTGGCTTCTACGGGCTTCTTTCTCATTGTCCCTAATTCCTTTATTAGGTGATGCAGCCATGTTGTGTTAATGTAGCACAATATATGCTGAGATAGTGTTGGTCAAATATTGATACATGATTAGTTCATTTATTTTAGTTGAATTGATTCAAAGATGTATATTGGCCAGGGCACTGAGAGAAGTTTCTGATTTTTACTTGAATAAGTAGGAGGGTTTTGGTTCAACATCTCATCTGATAAACAGGTTCTGGGATGCTGAGCT
The DNA here is from genome assembly GCF_021869965.1 of Rhincodon typus. Classification (NCBI taxonomy): domain Eukaryota; kingdom Metazoa; phylum Chordata; class Chondrichthyes; order Orectolobiformes; family Rhincodontidae; genus Rhincodon; species Rhincodon typus. The sequence continues at coordinate 20,672,946 of NC_063334.1, read as the reverse complement.
CTCTGTGTTACCCTGAAGGAGCAGCCAAGATTATGTGTTCATGTCGCTGGAATGAATTTTGAATACACAATCTTCTCATTCAGAATCAAAAATAGAATAGTTGAGTGTATTCTCCTGAGACTATTGTTCACAACTGAAGTTGTAAGGAAAGCAAACATTCGTTGAGAAGATTGAAATAAGATGTAGAAAACATTGTGTATAAGATGTAAGGAATTAGTATTTTAAACATAAGCAAAATTAAGTTCAAACTTGAAAACTTAATGCTCGAGATAACCCTCAAGCACAACTTATCTCATCTCTTAGCCAGGCACTCTGCACGCTTTGGTCAAAATAATTTCCGACTTTATGAATCCTCATTTTAGAATCGATTTCAACTTCCATCTGATACCCACATTTTAAAATTGTCTTTGGACTTCCATTCCTTATTTATCTGAGGTTACCGATTACTTCATTCTACTCTAATCACCCCTCTGATTTTGGGTTGGATTTTTCAAGGAATCTGGGAGATTCCAAGGAGGAGTAAAAATGGCCACTAGTGTCCATTTCTGGGAATCCTGACCGTGTTTCTGGGGCTTATAATGTTTTAAGGGTGCATGCTGGTTTGTGTTGTGCATTGGCATCCTGCACTTGTAACCTAACTGTTTCTATAACAGTGACAAGCATGGCCTGTTACTCTGCAACTTTAATTTGAGGTGCCTCAGAGTTGTCACGAACATCTAGATAAGGAACTGCGAATGTTAGCAAGAAAGCCTGATTGTGACTCCTTGCTGGACATGTTGGCAGCGATTGGAGCTCAGGCCCTAGGTCACTGACAGAGCCATGATGTTACTGTGAGCACTGGTAGTTAGGCCTTGTGCATATGTTGGTCCTTTCCCATGTGTAGGGATGTCTTATCTGATTTGTCACCCTTGCCAATTATGTTTGTGTGAATATTTTTGAGGGTGAATTCACCCATCGCCCCATGTGTATTGAGCCCTGCGAAGTACTATTGTAATCTTTTGCAAATCACTTCATGCTTCCTGTGACTTATTGTTTAAGTTATGAGGATTTTGACCATTTGAAAAGCATTGAGGGATACTTGTTCTTCACTTGAATGCAAATATTTCACTTTTTTTGCCAAGAGCTATAAAACGTCTTGTAGATAAATAGCTACAAAAATAAATTACTTGAAAAGGCCTCTCTTCCTGCATTGCCTATGGATCAATGGCTGGAAAATTCAAAAATCTAGCTGAAGAAATTAGCAACAGCATCTGTTTAGCAATGCCAACCATTCCGTGTTTTACATGGCTGTTGCAAAGGTTATGAATTACGTTGCCCCTGTGAAACAAAACCAATTTAAATATTCTGTCACTTTGTAGTATTTAGCAACAATCTCTGATGCTGGGTGAATTCAAAATTTAAAACACCGTAAAAAAAAGTGTTGCATAAATCCATCAACATCTTAAATGTTGAACACAAGAAATATTCCAAGAATGAGAGAGATGGCATAACTGATGAGTGACAGGTTGTTAGTGAATTATAGCCACCTCTGAGAATTAAGATGTGTGTAATAGTTTGTCTCTAGAAGGATGAGCTCAGGGTTTATTAGTGGTTTACTTTGTACCCCGGGTCTCTTTCTCTGCAAATCCTTCATTCTACCTGATCCCTACCCAGTTTAACATGCAGTTGCCAAATCTGGTGATTTTCCTAAGTCTTATCAGCAAATTTTTGATTTGAATTTTGCATTATGACAAACAGAAGTGTCAGAGTGGAGAAAAATGCAACTACATAATACTGGCTAAATTCTCATTAAAATTTTCATTGCCTGACCAATATTTTGAATGTTGATTCGCAACTTGAACTGTTGATGGATGTCAATCTGTCATTGGTTCTGCCAGCTCTAGCTGGATGTGTTCCTGAAGGTGTCTTCTTATGAACCCACTCCTCCAACGTCACTGCCAACTCAACCAGGCTTTTTCTCAGCCTCTTGTTTTCAAGAACAAAATATCACAAATGAACAAAATTTGGTTCAAAGGAAATCAAAGGAGTTACTGTATTTTTAAATATTTAGACGTTTGATTTTCCCCAGTTGTTCGTAGAGTAACAGAATTGTACAGCGCCGGAACAGACCCTTGGGTCCAACTCGTCCATGCTGGCCAGGTTCATAGCATTGTGCTAGAGATTATCCTTTATTTCCAGGAAACTAGAGGAGAATTCTGGCAGTATGAAGACTGATCAGTTGATGACAATAAGTGTGGCTTAAATTTACGTGGGAAATTAAGAATATGACTGGCACTTAAATGATTTTGGCACAAATGTGTTTTACTTTCTCTCCCCATTAATCTGCTTTTGAAATAGTACGTTAAAAGAGGCAGACTCGTTCTACTGAATTGGACCTCTTTTTGGGTGTGATTCTGCTTAAACAATTAGTTTTCATTCCAGTTTACAGATTGTTTCAAAGTTTTCCTCACCTGAAAGTGAAGATTTTTGGAGAGTGATTCCCTAAATTGTGTTTTTTTTTCCCTCAGTCTACTGAGAAATCATAGGCTGTTGAGCAGACATCAGTTAAGTTTAAGCAAATGGAAGGTCTGTGCCACAACGAGGCCTAATTTATCTTGCCCCCACTGTTGTAGAGAGCTGAGTCATGACTTCATTCTTCCAATGAACGGGAGAAGGTTTACACTATTTTAACGGTCTGAATTTCAGGCTGCCAGAGAGGAAGATCATTTGCTCATTTCTGTTTGAGCTACTTGTACCAGGAAAGTGAACCAAGTGGAGATAGTACATTTAAAACTTGTTTGAAAGCTGCATTGCAAGTCCAGTGATGAAGTCATATCTTAGATAACTTTGTTTTCTCTTCATTTCAATTGCTATGAGGTATTCAGTTTGTGTTCTGTGTCCCTCAGATAACACTATCTGCTTGTTATATTTGCGCATATTTTTCTCTTCTCTTTGTATTCATAAATGCCTGCCAGGTTTGGTAGGAGTGTTGTTACAGGAGTGGCAGGCCACTTTATGAGCGTTACAGATAATTTGAACTTTTGAAAAATCGCTGCTTAAAGAATGTGGTAATTGTGAAAATGGATGATTAGCAGACTTGAAAAATATTCAGTTTAATTTGCTGCTTCAAGTTGGATGTAAAATTGGCCTTTAGAAGAGGTGGACCAAAAGGTTGTACAAAATCCATGAACTCATCCATGTTTTTAATTTTGAAAATACTATCTTTTTCTGTGACAGCTGTTGTGGTGTATGAGATTTGGCACACCAAGGGCAGTTTAACCGTTAGCATTGTCATTAAAAAAAAGGGTGAGAGGGCAGTTCAGTTGCAGGCCATAGTGCAGTTCATGCATCACAATTTTCTGGAATGCAAGGTCAGGGGCATGCATGGTTATGGAGTGAAACCTTCACCTCCATGACTTGTGTCATCAGCAAACACACAACCACTACAGCAAATCCACAATAGTGTGATTTATGGCTCTGTGAAATAATGTACGTGTTATGTGTGCATGATTTTAATGAAATCTTTGTGTAAATGCAGTTGACAGTCAGAAATCAGGATTGATTTCCCTTTTTATACACAATGCAGATACTCTTCCCTGATTATTTTGGCAGCGAGTACTTTTTATTCAAGCTGTCTATTCCATTGTAAAAAAAAATTATTGTGCACTTTCTATTAAATGATGAATCTCTTGATGAAGCGCAGAATATAAAACTAATTTACTTTTGCTTTTGGAGAATACCTCAGCTACCACAGTCAGTCAGTTATTCACACTGTTTCAGTGACTTCATATAACAGAAACCTGTTCTTGGTAATGCCATTCTTGCTTTCTGCCTTTCAATTTCAGGCCACATCTGACCTCCCTGAATGAAAGTGGCAGGTAGGCTGAGTGGGTGGTTCTGCAGTTGCTTCTTTCATGTGTGCTGTCCCAGTCCAGTGTCCAGATCCTATCGTGAAGGTCACCGGAACCAGTTTATAAAATGAGGTTCTGTGTCAAATCAATGACTTTTTGCTTTTCAACAGCAAAGAGGACCCCCAACCCTGTGAAGCATGAATGTAGGCAGTCCAGCGTATTCAGCTGTGATCACATTCAGAGTGTCTGATTAATTGGGGTGGTGTGGAACTGAACAGTCTCCTTAATTGCACTCAGAAAAGAACTGAGGTGTTGGAATCAGGATTTAAGATGCCAAAATGGCAGAATTTCATTTGTTAGCAGCAAACATCTGTGAGGAAGGAAAACCCAGAATTTGCCATGCAGCAATCACGCAGGTTGTAAAGCTTCTAAAGACAGAAGACACCTTCTATGACTGATTTGTGACTGTCATTGTCCAAAGTTTGTCCTCTAAAGCAAAGTTGACGCCAAGGATAGTTTGTTCGGAAACAATAGCAAATGTCGTACAAAGGACAATGTTGATGAAACTCTTCAGGTAAAATTTCAAAAGCAGCTTGGACTTATATGACTGCTTAGAGGAGATTGGAAGTAAAAGGAGGAGCGCTAAATGGATTACCTAAGCTCTTTGTAGCAGTTTGTTTGTGTGGAATTGTGCCTTGTACATATGTTTGACTCCAGTAATTTAAAATTTCTGTGCTCGTGTGAATCATGATGTTTGAAGTAAAGCCCCGCCATCCATTGAATAACAAATGAGTGGATAGAAGTTAGCATCATATTATTCTGCACCCACATTCACCATGACGTTCTTTAATAATGCTCTTGCAAAGCTACTTTAGAGTTAAGCCTAAAGTGGATGAATGGACATGGAAGTTCCTGTTGATGAATACTGTTGAAATATATTTCTTAATTGAGGTAGTTTAGTAGAGACTAAATTCTGCATTTACTAAGCAAAACATCTGACAGGTTGATATAATGGGTGTGGATCGACATTTAAGAATTTCATTTTTGAATGAATAGCTCCAGCAATGTTGTGGTGGCTGCTGCATTTATTGATAGAAGCCCTAAAATTTTAGGGATTTTTTTTTATTCCATAATTATTCATATCTTGTTTGTGCTATTAAATTTGTTTGTTTTTTCAGAAAATTCAGCTGTTTTAGGTTCTGCCATGCTGCCTGTAATGGACAGAAACATTATCCAGTAACCATTTGCCTGACTATACTGAATTAAAAGAATGTTTCGGTCCCATTGGTACTGAGTTAATGTACGAGGATATAGTGTTGCAACAACCATATCTGTGCAGCTTAGCTGTACACATGGTACAGTTTTCAATCTGTTCTATATTCCATGTTTGATTTAAGGAGCCACTTGAAGAATGCTTGCTTTATAAATAATGAGATTATGTTTAATGCAAGTGGTGGAGCTTGTCTATAAACTGATCAGTTTAAAGATACCATAGCTGCTTATTTGTGAGATAAAACTGTGTATTTGCCCTCAGTCCTTCAGATGCCAAAACAAAATTTAATATTTTCTTTAAGGTCAGCATTTCTGTTTCTGTAATAATACTAGTGAAATTTAAACTGCGCGGTTATGTCAAGCCTAGTTTTGTATTTTGGCGAGATTAGTTGTCCAACTCACCTTTGCAGTGAATTTCTCCAAATAGGTTAAGGTGCAAGAGAAAAAAGAGATTGTTATCATGCTGGAAAATAGAAATAAAAATAAATGTACTGAAAATACATAGGAAAATTTTATAAACAAAAAAATTAACATATAAAAGGTGTATTAGAAACTAAAAAAGAGGCTTTCCTCTATCTAATTCCCCTTTTGTCTTCCCCATTCATTTCTGCCCAATTGTGACAACGGACTGGATTTAATACTGCCCCACAAGTGGGCCTGACAGTGAGAATCATAGAATCCCAACAGTGTAGAAGCAGACCATTCGGCCCATTGAGTCCGTACCGTCCCTTTTTGAAGATCATCTCACCCAGACACACCCCATACCTGTAACCCTGCATTTCCCATGGCTAATCCACCTAGCCTGCACATCCCTGGACACTATGGACAACTTAGCATGGCCAATTCACCTAACCTGCACATCTTTGGACTCCTGGAGGAAATCCACGGAGACCCGGGGAGAATGTGCAAACTCCACACAGACAGTCACCCAAGGGTTGAATCAAAACTGGATCCTTGCCGCTGTGAGGCAGCAGTGCTAACCACTGAATCACCATTCTGCCCTTGTTAAATTTGGTGGGCTATGTGTCACTTATTTGCATGTATACCAGTGATGACTGTGCTCTCAGGTGGCCCCTCTGCCAGTTGACCAATTGAGGCCTTTAAGTGGGCAATAAGTGAGCATCTAAGGGCCTCTCTGTCATTGAGCAGCATTGAATCAGTGGTTGGGAAGGCTTACAATCACCAATCTGCACAGCCCAGTATGGAATGGGTGGGGGGTACTGGTCTCTCCTGGGCCCACTGATTGACTCCCCCTCATTCTCACTTAAATCCTCACTCTCTCCTTCCCTAAATGTCCAGGATAATTCAGCCTTTTTTGTTCTTTTGCTGTTTAAACTTTGTATTCTGTCCCCTCAATCTTGCCATATTTTTCTATTTGAGTAATCAGATCCAGAGATTAATTTACTCCTATCCCTCTGTGTCTGGTGCTCATGGTATGGTTTGACACATTTATATATTTGAGGTGGAAATTTCCTCTGTTATAAACGTAGAGAGGTGACAGATTGGCCACACTGCTTCCCTCCTTGGCATGTCCCAATCAAGACACCCAAATATTAAATCTTGAACGCTATTGCCAGGTACAATAAAGTATTGGCCACTTCACAATGAACATCTGTTCACTCCTGAGATGTGGATACTGCTGGTGAGACGAGCATGTATTTTTCATCTCTTAATTTCCTTGAGCGTGTGCTGCAGAACACTGACTGTATATTACCACAGTCTTTAAGCTGTAGGCAGTAGGCACACTCACAGTGCTGATCAGGAGGTGTTTCCAAGGTTTTGATCTTGGCAGGATGAAGTAACATTGCTATATTTCCAAATCAGGATGGTTTCTGCCTTGGAAGAAAACTGGTAAGCAGTGATGTTCCCATTCTCCTTCTGCCCTTGTTCTTGTCGGTAGGAAAGGTTCAGGAATTGAAACAAGTTATCGAAGAGGTTTTGGTGCGTTGCTGCAATACGTCATGTGGATGGTGAGCATGGCAACCATGGTGAAAGTGCTGGTGGAGAAAGTGCACGTTTTTCATGATTGGTGGGTTGCCAGTCAAACAGACTGCTTTGTCCTGGGAGACGTTGAATGTTATTCGAGCTACGCTCATCCAGACAACTGAATAATATTCCACTATCATCCTGACATGCCTTTTAACTGATAAATGTCTGGAGTCAGGAGATGAATGCTCACCATAGAACCCCCAGTCTCTAAACTGTTTTTGTCGGCAAGGTATTTATTTGCCAGTTCAGCTGGATTTCAGATCAATGATGAACTGTAGGATGTCAAGTGTGTGGCATTCAGTGTTGTTTATTTGTCTGTTTGTTCATTCATGGGATTGTTGGTTGCTAAGCCAGCATTCATTGCCTATCCTTAATTGCCCAGATTGCTGTTGAGTCAACCACATCACTTTGGGTGTGGAGTCAAATGTAGGCCAGGATGGGTAAGGACAGCAGCTTCCTTCCCGAAAGGACATCAGTGAACTCTGTTGGTTTTTCCCCAACAAATGTCAGTAGTTTCATGGTCATCATTCGACTCTTAATTCCAGATATTTTTATTATTGATTTTAAAATTTCACCATTTGCCATGGCGGGATTTCAACCTGGGTCCCCAGCATATTACCTGAGTCTCTCGAATAATAGTTTAGTGATCATACTGCTAGGCCTTTGCCTCCCCGTGCTAATGCTGTTGAATGTGACATGGGAAATGCTAATATGATATCTTGCTTGAAATGTTTATTGCCCGGCACTTAAGTGACAAATGATTTTTATCCTGTATCTCAGCTCGAGCCTGAAAGTTATCTAGGTCTTGCTGCATGTGGGCATTTATACTTCATGTTTGAGGAGTTGTGAATTGAACTGAACACTTTAAATCATCAGTGAATATCACTGTTTTTGATGGAAGGAATGTCAATAATGAAGGACCTAGGACTGCTGCAGTGATATCCTGGGACTGAGATGACTGACCTCTAACAACAACAGCCATCTCCCTTCCGGCTAGATATGACTCCAACCAGTGGAAATCCCTCCCTCCCTACCACCTCTCCCCGATTCTCATTCACTTCATTTTGTGTTGGTTTTACTTCTGCTTGATGCCGTACTTGGTAAAAAGCTGCTTCGATATTCATGCCAATCACTCATACCTCCAGAATTCAGCTTTTATTTTTGCCCACATTTGGATCAAGGTTATAATGAAGTCTAGAGCTGAATGATCCTGCTGAGTAAGTCCAATTGTTGACATTAATTTTACTGGTGGCTATAGTTCATTTTCAGAAACTGCACTTGTCAAGGAAATGTGAAGAAAAATGCTGTCTTAATGTTGTTTTGATATTTGCACACTCTTGCCACATCTATCCGCTGGTCTCAAAAAGTAACTCTATCACATAGTCCACAATAATTTACACTACTGTATGAAGCTGGTTGATGTCTTGCACTTAGCAGAAGCTTTACAACTATGTGTGCATTGGGACAACTTTGTCAATTCCTCCAGCTGTGCAATGTTGTGCATGAATATTTACAGTCAGAGTATGGCTGGAAAGGCTATTGATATTCTGATGTGAGATACAGCATGGGAACAAAATCTATTTCCTTGAAATTTCTATACACAATTGAACATTGTTTTAATCATGTCCAATACTTTACTTGGTACATGATGTTGAACTGGATTCAGTGGAACTATTTGTCATTGGGAACAGATAGGTAATTCAAATCCACTAATTAATTTTACTGTATTTCTAATTTCAATTTTGTTTTGATTTTATTTCGTGCATACACTCAAGTAACCTTGATTAGCTGATCTTCAATTGTGCAGGCAGAATGTGGGGCGGGCGGTGGCAGGGAGGTGGTGGAGGGGGACAGAGAATGGGGAGGAGAAAACAACAGAATTAATTAATTTTAAATGTGAAGCCCTGGTGTTCTGAAATGCTCTTAACATAATTGAAATTTTTTTTAAGGTTATTCAGTTGATGGGAATTGTCTCATTTCAAGTGATTGCTCCATAGAACTGTGAATTGCCACTAGTCTGCAGTGGATACGAAAGAAATGGAAAATGATCACTAGTAGAGTGCAGTATTGGAAATTAACTTGCAATTAATATTGCCCTGGTCCTTACATGAGGAATATTTGAAAGGTCATTACTGATGAAGAGAAATAGTAGTTGCAATTGTGATCTGTATTACTTACGCACCAGAAGAATATGTGGTCTGCTACATTTATACAAGTCAAGAAGGGAAATATTTATAACAGTGCAACAATGATGGTATTTCAGTCTTTTATAGAGTTAATTGAAGGCAATAAATCAATTTTATTCATTGGGTAAAATTGTCATGTGGAACTAAAGTATCTTGATGATAGTGGAAAAGTGTCCACTGCAGGAAAGGCATTGAGCTTTCTAATGGACGATTTTCTTTGTTTATTTGGTGATAATTCAAGTGCTTTCGAAATGTTCCACAGAGGCAGGTAATTAAAGCTCTGTGCATGGAGTGATGTTGCAGACATAGGTTAATTTTAGTAGGAACACATGGCTGCCTAATATCATTTAGAAAAATGTGACAAGAATGCCTGTAGAGCTGGTGAATATTTACTGTGTTCATGACACTTGCGCAATGGCACAGGTCCTCGTGATGGTTGACATGGGCTTGATTAATACGAGCCAGAGGAGTTCATGCTACACTGTGGCAATAACAGATTGTTAAAGGAGATGATGTTGATGGTCAAAAGGTGGAATACTAACTACCTGAAGCAACACTTTAGGTTGTGTTTTCTTTTCTAATCCGTCCTTCTGATTGACATGAATAAGAATATGTGAATATTTCGAGTCCATTCTGTTGCTTTTGAAAACCTATTTTCTGACCTAGTTTCTGCCATAACTCTCATAATGGAAATGATAGGGGATGAGTGAATATCATGCTGTGTGGGTGAAGTACACTTCTATTGTGTTTTTGCGTTTTATTATCTCCCAGTTTGTACTTTCTTAAAGATGTTGGGGCAAGCAGCAATGAGTTGACAAAAAGCTTAATTAACTTCAGACCTTTGCTTTTGAAATTAAGTGTGACGGTGGTGATGGGAAGTTGGCATCTCCCAGCTTTGGAGGGAATTGAAAGTCAAAGACTGCTTTTGCATATATAGTGCATTTATTATGATCTCAGAAATGTGCTTCCCAACCAAAGACATACTTTTTGAAATGTAGTCATTGTACTTGTACAAGAAATGTTGGAGTCCATTTGCTCAGAGCAAGGACTTGAACAGCAATGAGTGAAGACCGAATTTGAATCAGTGACATTGAACTGAAAAGCAAGTGTTGAGGTCACTGGGAGAAAGTCCCTGTGCTCTTTGTCACCTTTTACATTCACCTGGGAGGGGTCAGAAGAGAACATCTCATCCAAAAGACTCTATCTCTGGCAATGCAACACCTCCCCCATTCACTTTTCACAACCTCTTGCTGCTGTCATGGACCTCTTCTGAGCACCTCCACTCTCTCTTCTCCAGCTTCCCCTGGCCAGCGTCTTCATGCTCCTTCACAGTTTAACCATCGGAATCTAGGAATCAGCATGTTAAATTAATGTCACGCTGCATCTATGGTCAGGATACCATTCTTGAGATGTAGAGTCCAGAGCCCCTCTAAGTGCTTCTGTGTAGTCTAATCTAGGTTTTGTAAATCTACGGCATAATTTACACTTAATTTTACTGAATTTCTTTTGATATCAAGCTAGAATTCCACTGGCCTTCTCGGTTATTTTCTGCACCTTTTTCATGACATTCTTGTGATTGATGTCCATAGAACTCCTGAGTGTCATTCTAGCTTTTCATCATCTCAAAAGTACTTTCTTATATGTTTTAGGACCCTAGTGGATGATTCACATTTACCTACTCTGGGGCAGATCAGGTTAATTCAGTTAGTATTAAGATTTTGGTAATTTCATGCTTTGATCTTCTAATATTGCGTATCTTTTCCTCAATGGGCAAATTTGATGCATGACTTAATATCAGATCATGCATGTAATAATTAAATTCCATGTATAATAAAGGTTCCCACACAGATCATTGGACTTCATTAATTACATCTTTTCAGGTTTCCTTTTCTTTCTTCCCAATTATCCTTGTCTGTGTCTCCTCTCACTCATTCAAATTCCTAACTAGGTCAGTGACTGGCTTTCAGTTCCATGCGCTGCAGCTTTAGCTGACATGGTCTTGTGAGGCCCTTTATAAAATGCCATCTTAAAAGTAATGTTAGAAAACATTCAAGTCCACTGCTTAAGTTACCTCTTCATCTGACAGACTTGAGTGATATTTTTTTTTCTAGTCCATTATAGGGGAGGTGATGGCCTAGTAGTAGTATTGCAGGACTGTTAATCCAGAGACCCAGATAATGTTCTGGAGACCCGGGTTCGAATCCTGCCATGGCAGATCGTGGAATTTGAATTCAATAAGTATCTGGAGTTAAGAGTCTAATGACAACCATGAACCCATTGCCGATTGTCGGGGAAAAAAAAAACCCATCTGGTTCACTAATGTCCTTTAGGGAAAGAAACTGCCATCCTTACCTGATCTGGCCTACATGTGACTCCAGACCCACGCAATGTGGTTGATTCTTAACTCAATTAGGGATAGGTAATAAATGCTGCCTAACCAGCGACGTCCTCGTCCTGTGATTGAATAAAGGACAGAATACTGCTAGACTTAAACTGATTACTTAGTTCAGGGGAATCTGGTGAGAGGGGAGGTGCTGTCTTGGTTTTGTGTTGAGAAAGAAATGGTCTGAGAGAAAGTGAGAGAGACAAAAAGACCTGAAAGTCCCAAAATATCAGGCAGTTCTAGTGTTCCCCGCTCAATTTCCACCTTGTCAAATCCCCTCAGAATCATATAAGATCACCTGTCTTTCTCAGTTTTTGAACTCCACGGGTCACCCATTCAATCTTTCCTTCAAAGGATAAACCCTTCAGCCAAGAGTAAGTTGAGCAAACGTTCTCTGAACCACTCCTAACTCATCAAGGGGAGGGGATGCCTCAGTGGTTGCCACACTGTTAATCCAGAGACCCAAGTAATGTTCTGGAATATGGGGTTGAATCCTGCCACGGCAGATGGTGGGATTTGAATTCAACAAAAAAAATGGAAATAAGAGTCTAATGGTGACCATCAAACCATTGTCGATTGTCAGGAAAAAAAAAACACCTGGTTCACTAATATCCTTTTATGGAAGGAAACATGGTGTCCTTATCTGGTCTAGCCTATATGTGACTCCAGACCCACAGCAATGTGGTTGCCCCTAAGGATGGGCAATAAGTGTTGACCCAGCCAATGATGCCCACGTCTGTGGATGAATTAAAGAAAGATCAGCTATGCCATTTTCTATATAAGGAGACCAAAACTGTCAATGCATTTTAAACGCAGTCTTGCCAAGGCCCTGCACGTTAGTGGGTGTAACTGTAGTGAGGGAAATAGATTTGATTCTTTGCAGCTAAGAGTGAGAATTCTGAAATGTCTGGTGCCATCACCTTAGGGCTGAAGAGAAATTGCAATGAGAAGGAAAAGGTCCATTTGCATGCCACTGACATTGGTACCGCTAGGAAAGAGGTTTTGTTGAGGAAGTTTGAGCTGATAGGGGTTACATTATAATAAAAGCAGAACCACAAAAAGGATAATCTCTGGATTACTAATTTTGGGACAAGGTAAACAACATGATTAAAGCTATAACTCAGATTGCTGTTGGAGAAATTCAAATTCAGGGATCACTGCCATAAGTATGGGGAAAGAAGGTGCTATAACATGGGTGCACATTCACTTGAACCCCACTGGGTCCAGTGCTCTGGCTAGAACCATAGAAGCCCTACAGTGTGGAAACAGGCCCTTTGGCCCAACAAGTCCACACTGACCCTCGGAGCATCCCACCCAGATCCATCCACCTATAACCCACCTAATCTACACCTCCCTGAACATGATGGGATATTCAGTTCATAGAATAGATTTCTGACAGTTTGTCAGACCGGTACATTCAGGAACAGTGTATTTTAGACTTCGGTAATATATGATGTGATCAGATTTACACATGATCTCGCAGTAAAGGATTCTTGGGGGAGGCAATGGCCTAGTAGTATTATCGCTGGACTGTTAATCCAGAGATCCAGATAATGTTCTGGGGACCCGGGTTCAAATCCTACCACTGCAGATGGTGGAATTTGAATTCAATAAAATATCTGGAATTAAGAATCTAATGATGACCATGAATCCATTGCCGATTGTTGGAAAACCCCATCTGGTTCACTAATCCCCTTTTAGGGGAGGAAACTGCCATCCTTACCTGGTCTGGCCTACATGGTACTCCAGACCCGCAGCGATGTGGTTGACTCTTAACTGCCCACTGGGCAATTAGGGATGGGCAATAAATGCTGCCTAGCCAGCAACGTTCTCATCCTGTTCGTGAATAAAGATCTCACTGTAAAAAGAAAAGTCGTCAAGACAAGAGTGAACAAAACAAATAGATTTTTCTATTCCATTTGAGAGTGAGAAACCTGTTTCTGAAACTAGAGTCTGTAACTTAAATAGTGGAAATAATAAAAACAATTGACTGCAGTATACTGAGAAAATAGGTCAGTAGATAGTAGGAAAGCAATGGCAGATACTTCATCCTTCTCAGTGGAACACACCATCATTGGTTGTCATGAAAAATCTATGACTACACTTGGAGAAGTTAAGAACAAAAAAAGAAATAGCTGGAGGAACTCATCAGGTCTGGCAGCATCTGTGGAGAGAAGTTCTCCAGAAAGGTTACTGGATCTGAAATGTTGGCTCTGCTTTCTCTCCACAGATGCTGCCAAACCTGCTGAGTTTCTCTAGCTATTTCTGTTGTTGGTTCAGATTTCCAGAATCCACATTTTGTTCTTTTTAGAAGAAGATAAGGATGGTATTAAATTTTAATTTACTTTAGGTCAGAAGATGGACAACATTTTAGAGATCAGCAGATGTTGATTTTAAAAAAAGGTGAAAAGAATAGAATATGATGGCAAATGAGAAAGAAATATAAAAATGTACAAGTATGTGGAAAGGAAGTGAGCTTTGGTCTCATAGAAGATGAGTCTAGGGCATTAAGAATTGGAATGTGGAAAGGGCAGGAGCTTGGAATAATTTTTTTTTTTTTTTTAAAATCTATCTTCACAGTAGAAGACACAGAAGGTTTCCCAACAATAGCGGAAAATCAAGAGGTAAAAGGAATAAAATTATCGCTATGACCAGAGGGAAGTGTAGTAGGAAAACTTTTGTGACAGAAGGCTGTTAAGTCCCCTAGACCTGATGATCTGCATTCTAAGGTATTGAATGAAATAATTACAGACATACTGGATGCATTGGTTTTACTCTTCCAACATTTGCTAGATTCTACAAAGGTCCCACCAAGTTGGAAAATGGGAAAAGTTGCATTTTTTGTTCAAGAAAGGATAGAGAAAATAGAAAACTGTGGGCAGTCAACTTAACATATATCATTTGGAAAGTACTGGAAATTATTGTTAAGGAGGTAGTCACAGGGCATTCAAAATCATAATATTGAATACTATAATATTCAGCGTTTAAAAATCAAGCAGAGTCAACGTGATTTATGTATGGGTAATTGTGTTTGTCCAATTTACTAGAGATATTTGAGAATACAACAGGTAAGCCAGATAAAGGACAGCCAGTAGATGTAGAGTATTTGGACTTCCAAAGGTATCCCAAAAGATGCTGCGTAAGCAGTTGATCACACAAGATGAGAGCGTATTGCAAGCAATATGTTGTATGGATAGAGGATTAGCTAATGAACAGCTGTAGGATAAATGGTCACTTAATTGATGACAATAATTACTAGAGATGTAAATCAGAGATCAGCAATGGGCCCTAAAATAACTTAAAATCTATATTAATGACTTGAATGAAGAGATCAAATTCATTGTCATCAAATTTGCTGATGGGAGGAAAAAAAAAGCAAGCTGTGAGGAAGATTCAAAGAGCCAGCAAAGGACTGTAGGTAGGTTTAGTGATAGGGTACAAAATTTGAAAAATGTACACTAATATGAGAAGATGTGAGGTGGTCCATTAAAGTGGAAAGGATAGAAAAATACAACGTTATTTTGTTGGTGAAAGTCTAAGGAATGCTACAGTTCAGAAATGTGGGTGTCATTGTATATTAATCCCAAGAGTTGGCATGCAAGAACAGGTGAGTGATTAAGTGAGCAAATGGACTGTTAGCATTTATTGCAGGATGGTGGTGCGTGGCAGAGTTGAAGAAGAGAACTCTTGATAAAAGTTTGCAGCACATTCATGATACAACACAAAGAGCTTTGAACCAAGTTTTGCTTCCCTTAATTAAACAAGGATGCACTTGCATCTGTAACAATTCTATACCTATTGGAGTATGGCAAAAAGTATATGAACAATGAAATGAGGTCACACTACTCCATGAATCACAACATAAAATAAAAATATTTAACTCAAATCCCAACATGGCCAACATACACTTTCTTAGACTTTGAATGAAAAGATGCATCAACCAGGTATCTTTAATAAACATGAAAGATTTTACTATAAAATACAACCCATTCGATGAAGATGCAGAATCGGTTAACACGAAGTTTTTAAATGAAAATGTAAATGCTTACCCCTCTGATCAATATAAAAGACACACTCCAGATAAAGGGTGTGGAGAAAGTGAATTTCACTCTGCAGAGATTCACTTAATTAAAAGAAAAAGGTGGTTACTCTTGAAGACAAAAATAAAATGCTAAGGCATGGACTGTTCCAAGGTCTGATAATGTGGTCAAGTGATAGATTAGACACGGTTGTCCCTGACATCTTGGCAGACACTTTGCTCAGAAATTATAAAAACTTCTTTCAGTCACTCTTCCAGAAGGACAATCAGTTTCTACCGTGATGGCAGAAAATGCGTTTTAGAACATGAGACTGGAGCTGAGCAGCCTGTTCTGTAGCAAGCTCTCCCCAACTGAAAATTTAAACACAAACTTCACGCCTGGAAACCTTGTTCAAGCAGAACCATAAAACCCAGTTACAAAACAGTGTTTTCTCTGAAGTGAGATAAAGCAATGAGAGCTGATGCAAGATTCCGATGTGGTTTGATAGGCTAAATGCTGAAACAATATTTCCTCAGGTGGTGGAATCTAAAATGAGAAAGCACAATTTCAAAATAAAAAGTTTCCCATTTAAAGTGGAGTTGAGGTTTTTTTTCTTTACATTTTAAAGGGGAAAGATTTAAAAGGGACCTAAGTGGCAACTTTTTCACTCAGAGGGAACTGTGTGTATGGAATAAGCTGCCAGAGGAAATGTTGGAGGCTGGTACAATTACAATATTTAAAAGGCATCTGGATGGGTATATGAATAGGAAAGGTTTAGAGGGATATGGGCCAATTGCTGGCAAATGGGACTCGATTTATCTCGGATATCAGGTCAACATGGACGAGTTGGACCGAAGGATCTGCTTCCATGCTGTACCTCTTTATGACTCTCCGACTCTAGGTCTTGATCTTTGAAAGTATCTACCCAAACAGCAATAGAGGCCGAGTTAGTGAATGTATTCAGGTAATTTTTTGATCGACAATGGAATTAAATGTTCTGGGAATGGGCAAGAAAGTGAAATGAAGGCTACAATTAAGTCATGCATGATCATTTAAATGGCAGTGCAGGCTCAAGAGTCTAAATGGTTAAATCCTGCTCCAGGTTATAGTTTTTTTTTTAGTAATCATTTTAATCAGGCATGGGCTTAATATTTGATGATCAATTACATTCTACCATTACTAATGATAAAATTATGTTGGGATGCAATTTGTCTATTAACATAGAATCAAATGTGGACTAAGTTGGACCACATGTTAATTGATGTCTGTAAGTCAGACAATAAAAGGAAGACAAAATCCACAATGTTGTTGGTCATCAGTTATTGTTTCATAATGTGGATAGTCATGCACTGCCTGCTCTTAAGAATGTTCTTGTGCTAATATACTATTGAGAAAAGTAGATGTAACATCATATTTTGACTTTTACCCTGATAGGTTTTCTATAAAACTAAAATGCAATGCTTGCTGGAAAACTGAAATAAAAACAAAAGGTCACTGCCTTGTGGAGCACCTATGTTTGGTCCATATAATGTGACAGCATTTTCATCGTTATTTTAGTTCACCACCTTGCTTTCACTCTGACCTCTATCTCTGACCCAGTATATTCTTCAAATTAAGCTCTGCACAAGCTTTTGGAACAGCACCACCTCTTTCAATTGGGCACTTTTCATTGAGTTTAACAGTTTGGGGGATATTTCTTAGCCCCTGCTCCCATTTGGTTTCAATTTTGTTGGCAATTTTTTCTCTAGTTACTCTCCTTTGCATTCAGGCAGCAACCATTGAGAATGCTAACATTAGCACCTTCACTAAATGCCTTTTTAAAATTCTTTGTTCCATTAGCCTTGAACCATTTATCATTTAATCTCTCCTTTAACCCACAATGTAGACCTTCCCTTTTGTTCTTTTTCCCATCCACCTGTATACTGATGGAAGATATGGACCCATAACATAATTTTGTTTTTCTCCCTATAGATGCTAGCCATAATGTAGATGTTGGATCGGGGTGGTCAAATTCAGAAGTTACATGACACCAGATTATAGTCCAACGGGTTTATTTGAAATTTAAGGTGACGAAAGAGCAGCTATGTTTAGTCCATAAAATTTGACAGTATTTTCAAACCCTACAGACGCTCAGATCAGCTGAGTATTTGTATTATGCTCAGTACAGTTGCCTACATTCCTATATTTTGCACGTATTGTTCTGACGCTAAAATTTGCACTGCTCTCACAGGATGGCATTCAACCAACGTTCTCAGTCTGCTTATAGAAGCGATGGGTGAAGTGGTACCCAGTACCCAGTGATATAGGAATGATTCATTCTTCTGATACTTTCGCTGTGAAACTTGCAGGAGAAATACGATCAGTGGCTCTAGTCCAAGTGTTGTAAAAAATGTCATCACCATCTTGCTTTAACATTCAATTTGAACCTTGGCAATGGTTTTCTGACGATAAGGATGGCCGGTGTGAGAATGTAATGATATATATAACTGAGAGGGAAGCAGGTGAGGTATTTTTTTTAAAACCTGGCAGTCAGAGGAAGGGTATTGATTGGGAAGAGTCAGTGCCTCTGTGTTGCAATGTTCAGAAATTAAGGAAGCCGGAATGTCATATAAAATCAGACTATGGAGATATAAAAATTATTTTTCAGAAGCGACCTTGGACACTTTATATTTTTATATATAATATTTTAACAGTAATATAATTTCTTATCTGGAGTCATTTTATTCTTCTTTTGGACATGGACTCATGGTAAGACCAACATTTATTGTTCATCTGTATTTGCCCTTAAGAAGATACTATTGAGCCAGTACTGTCCATGCTATCAAAGAAAATAACATTGCCTAGCACTTGATTGGTGTGGATGTCACTTGCCAGTTATAAGCCCAAGGCTGAATTTTGTCCGGGTCTTGCTACAAAGCAGATATATACTGTTTTTGGTATCAGAGAATCTGGGAATAAAGCTGACAACTGTGCAATCATCAGTGAATTCCAACTTCTGACCTTATGATGGAGGGAAGATGACTGATGAAGCATCTGGATGAGGTTAGATCTCGGACACTACCCTGAGGAACTTCTGCATTGATATTCTGGTGTTGAAATATCTGTCTCCAACAAATAAAACAAAAGTATGGTTTTGAATTGAATGGAAAAAAAAAAAATGCTTTTACTTGCTTGATTTATCTTTTCCAGAAATACTATCATGTGAGTGCAATTAGTGATGAACTCACCTGAGGAGCAAACTTGTGCAAGTTACTGATTCTGAATGTCTAAGAGTATAACACCTTGCTTAATATTGGTAGAGTATTATTAATTCAAGATTGAAAGGAATTACTGTCATTTTCAATTCGCACTGTATA
Source organism: Rhincodon typus (assembly GCF_021869965.1). Taxonomy (NCBI): domain Eukaryota; kingdom Metazoa; phylum Chordata; class Chondrichthyes; order Orectolobiformes; family Rhincodontidae; genus Rhincodon; species Rhincodon typus. The sequence continues at coordinate 20,653,911 of NC_063334.1, read as the reverse complement.
CTGAAGTAGCTCCCTCCTTTCTTGAACAAAGTGACTGTCTCCTCTGGGCACACACACCCAATCTTAAAAGCAATTAATTGTAGAACATTTTAGAACTTATTAAACAAGTCAAATTCCCTTCATTATAAGATCAGAAGAGGGATGTTCACTGATGATTGATGCTGAATATTACACATTTGCAACTTCTCAGGTGCAGAAGCAGTCTGTGTCCAAAAGCAACAAGACCTGAACAATATCACGGCTTGGGCTGTAAGTGACTAGTTAACATTCATGCTACATGAGTATAGGGAATGAACAACTCCAACAAGAGGATGTAACTGTAGCCTTGTCATTCAATGGCATTGCCATCTCTGACTCCACCCAATCTCCCCCAATCAACAGATGCCCAGCAGATGTGGGCATCACAACTTAGGAAGGATATATTGACCTTGGAGGGAGTGCAACAAGAATGATACCTGGACTTCAGAGGTTAAATTATAAAGAGAGATTATATAAATTAGATCTGTTTTCTCTAGAATTTGGAAGGTTAAGGGGTGATCTGATTGAAGTCTTCAAGACATTAAAAGGAAAAGGTAGATAATGATAAGCTATTTCCACCGATTGCGGATTCTAGCACTAGGGGGCATAAACTGAGAATTAGGGCCAGAGGATTCAGAAGAGATGTCAGGAAGCACCTCTACATATCAAGTGGGATAGATTTTTGGAACTGTCTTTCATACACAGTAGTGGATACTGGATCAGTTGTGAATTTTTAAAAAGAGGTAGATAAATCTTAGCTCAGCAAAGGTATTAAGGGCTATGGCCAAAGGCCGGTATAAAGAGTAAAGTCACAGGTCAGCCATGATCTCATTAAATGGTGGATCAGCCTTGAGGGGCTGAATGGCCTACTCCTGTTCTTATGTTCCTATATTCCTTTGCTCCTACTATCAACATCAACATTAACAGATATCTCAGATTCTCCAACATCTGCAGTTCCTACTATCTCTGATACAATTTTAACCCCACTGCGAAGCCATTTCTGAAGAAGGGTCTAGGCCCGAAACGTCAGCCTTCCTGCGCCTCTGATGCTGCTTGGCCTGCTGTGTTCATCCAGCTCTACACCTTGTTATCTCAGATTCTCCAGCATCTGCAGTTCCTACTAACTCTGATACAACCTTTTCAATATTGTTCAATTTACATCACTGCCAAAATTGAATATTATCACCTTAGCATTTTATGACTGATTTGTTTGCCATTAGTTACCAATCCATAACTTCCTGAAACATTTCAAAAACTGCTTTAATTTTACATTTTATTAGAAATGACTGGGACAGTGATTCATGTTGCTGTCTGATGTTTGGCGCATTGGCTGTGTAAGTAAGCATTTCAATGTACGGTATGCATTACTTCTAATTAAATTGTTTAAAAGATTCAGAGTATAGTATATGTCTCTGAGCAAGGTGTGTGTCTAAGCCAGACAGAAAATTTAACAGCATTATGACTTTCCAACTTCACCTTGTTTGAGTGATTGATGGGCATGTCTCTAGAGTATGTTAACTTTCCTTCCATAACTTATCATGTGACTATGACGGCAACCACAATATCTATATTTGTGAATGCATCCTCACCCATTACTATGAAGTACAACTGCAAAATTTCTAACATGGACGTAATTTTCTAAGTCATTCCCAAAAAAATCTTACATGAATCTCAACAGAGAAAAGATTATACCTTTTCCTTTTCTCCTCGAAACTACTATGTTCCATTTTACCACATGCAGCATTGTCCAGTGTCAAGAGAATCTCTATTAACAAGTCAGGTAGATCTCTCATCTATCATATCAGCTGGAGCAAATGGAGCTCACTCTTCAGATTAGCCTCCTTAATAATTGGTGTCATTAGCTTGATAATTCATCTATGCACACTGTGGCAGTGTATACTGCAGGGTCAAGCTTCTAAAAAGGAAGGCTTGAAACTTTGCAGAACAGATTTCAGTTTCATGTTTAATATAAAGCGGCAAAACGTTTGGAGGGAATATAACTTATAAAATCTTCCATTACCCACTCTTACACCTCAACTTTTAAGAACAAACATCAATTTATCCCAAGTCATTAATCTTGGAACCTAAGGTCATCAGCACAACACAAAGATTAAAACACCTCAAAAGGACATCCGGCTACCAAACTGAATGTCGAATTGTTTTTAATTTTTGCAAGTAAAACAAACTGACTAAGATATTGGAGATAGTAGGAACTGAGATGCTGGAGGATCCGAGACAACAAGGTGCAGGGCTGGATGAACACAGCAGGCCAAGCAGCATCATAGGAGCAGAAAGGCTGACGTTTCGGGCCTAGACCCTTCATCAGAAAAGGGAGAGGGGAAGGGGGTTCTGAAATAAATAGGGAGAGAGCAGGAGGCGGATAGAAGATGGATAGAGGAGAGGATAGGTGGAGAGGAAACAAACAGGTCGAAGAGGCAGGGATGGAGCCAGTAAAGGTGAGTGTAGGTGGGGAGTTAGGGAGGGGATAGGACAATCCAGGGAGGACGGACAGGTCAAGGGGGCGGGATGAGGTTACTGGGTAGGAGATGGGGGTGCGGCTTGAGGTGGGAGGAGGGGATAGGTGGGGGGGAAGGACAGGCTAGGGAGGCGGGGACGAGCTGGGCTGGTTTTGGGATGTGGTAGGGGGAGGGGAGATTTTGAAGCTTGTGAAATCCACATTGATACCATTGGGCTGCAGGGTTCTATGATATTGATTGTTAATAATTTCACTTTTTTATATTCATTCAGGGAATGTGGGTGTTGCTGGCTGGCTCAGCATTTAATGCCCATCCCTGGCCGTCATTAAGGAGGTGATGGTAGGCTGCCGTCTTTGAACTTGCAAAGTTCAATGAAGGTAAGTCCACCAAAAATGGTTTGGAAGGTGCTGTCTAAACAGTCTTTGTCAACTTTTGCAGTGCATCTTGTAAATAGTACACGCTGCTGCTACTGTGCAGTGATGGTGGAGGAAGTGGATATTTGTGGATGTGGCGCCTGTCAAGCAGTTGCTTTGACCTAGATGGTGTCAAGATCCTTGAGCAATTGATGAAGTTACACCGATCCGGGTATGGATGACAAGGCACTCATCCAGTGAGAAGTTTTCCATCGCAATCCTGGTTTGAGCCTTGTAGACAATGAATATGCTTTAGGGAGTCAGGAGGTGGGGAGTTACTTTTTTGCAGGATTCTTAGTTTCTGGCTTGCTCTTGCAGTCACCGTATTTACATGCAAACCCAGTTTAGTTTCCAGTCAAAGATAACAGATCAGATAATTTCTGAAGAAGGGTCTAGGCCCGAAATGTCAGCTTTCCTGCTCCTGTGATGCTGCTTGGCCTGCTGTGTTCATCCAGCTCTACACCTTGTTATCTAATATTGAAAAGGTATCTGGTTATGTACCATCCTGGACAATCAGTTCCATTGAAGACAATGTCATGCTCATCTCTTCATTCAATAAGTCTCTCCTTATTGGGGAATTGAGTCCTCCTGAGCCGATTGTCCAGCAAGGGTTGCAGAAGTGATTAATGGTGTGATGAGCATTTAGTGTTCTATTTTAAATGGGGAGAGGGAGGCAAAAAGTATTGGAATCAAAGTGAGATTTGACATCCAAGAAAGGAGAAAGGTTTATATGGAAGTCTGCTTTGATAGTTCAAGCCTTGTATAGTTAAGTGGAAGGGCATATTTTTTTTGAAAACTCTGCAGTGTTAAGATGAAATGACCAGCATTTCATTCTTGTTTGTTATGGAATGTAGACATCACTGAGGAGGCCAATATCATTATTCATTTCTAATTGCCTTTGAGAAGTTGCTTGTAAGTCATCGTGTAAAACCACTGCAGTCTTTGTTGTGCAGCTTTGTCGTTAGGGAGGAAGTTCCAAAATTTCAAGTCAGTGATTGTAAAGGACCAGCAGCATACTTTCAAATCAGATACTCTGTGACCTCCAAGATTACCTGCAGATGATGGTGTTTCCAATGTACCAATGGTTCTAGTTCTTCTTAAAGGTAGACTTCGTAGATTTGGAAAATACTGTTGAACGTGCTTTAGTGAATTGTTGCAGTACATCTTGTCCAACATGCATGCTTCTCTCACAGTGCTCTGGTGCGAGTGATTGAATATGCAACCTGGTAGAGGCAAGGTCAATCAAGTGGATTATTTTGTCCTGGATGGTGACCAGATTCTGAAAGTTGTTGGAGGAGCTACTTTTAAGCAAGTACAGAGTATTCTATGACAATAGAGCCTTGTTGATGGTAGGAAAGCTACAGGGAATCTTGATATCAGTTACTTGCTGAAATATTCCCAGAGTCTGACCTGGGAAACTGTATTTCTGTGGCTGCTCCACTTAAGTTTCTGGTCATTGGATTCGAAAGTATTTGCCACCAGGACACCTCTATGAAGATAGAGCTGAAGTATGTAATCTCTTATGACAATCCGAAGCAGCTTCAATGTCTAGCAGAATGACACAATGTTCCAAGTCAAGAAGGCAACATTGTAACAAATCAAAGTTGATGCACAAAGGTAAATTTAGCCAGTAGATGACATGTAGTGGGATGCGAAAAACCAAGAAATCCACCAATACACTGAAAGTGATGAAATGCGAAGCTTTTTTGAAACCACTGTGCCATCTATAGACTGAAGTCCAATGGACAAAATCCCTTTCACTCACATAATGGTGTATCTGTCCATAAGGATGGCAATGCCATTTGTTAACAATTGAAAGCAATATTTTCAATAATTAATTGTGAAACCCCAATGGCATTGATGCTCTCCAGCTTATTCCCCCAATGCCCTGTGGTAGAATCCATGGGTGAACCACAATGCAAGAGTTATAAGCAATCAAAAGGATGAAAAACAACAAAGCCTGCAACCCCCAGTGTTATTCCTGTTGGGGGTCTTCAAAGCTGGCAGGCTTTTGTTCACATCAAGGCACCATGTACTCATCCCATGGATTTGGGAGGAGAATGAATTCCCATATATATGACTCCCAGGTATGTTACAATTATAACAAGCTTTAGGAAGGGAGGTAGATTATGCTGTGAAAACTTTCAAGATGTTTCCCTTTTTTTGTTTAGTAGGGAAAATCTTGACACACATTCCCCTGAATCCCCTGTCACCTTTGTCTTTGTAAATCCCCCCCCAGAAGCCGCATGGCTTTAGACCTTCCCAAGGAAGGAACCTCTGACATACTTTTTGTTACAACTAAAGGTATGATTTAGGAGCAGGTGTAGGACACTTGGCTCCTTGAACCTACTCCACTATTCAGTAAAGTCAGACTGACATGATTGTTCCAAATTGCTGCCTATCTCCTTATATCCTTCATCCCCCTTTACTTACCAAGAATCTACCTCTTCCCTAAACATATTCAAAGTATCCTCTTCAACTGTCTTTAAAGGAAGAAAGCTCCAAAGACTCAAGAAAAACAAGTGCTCTTTGTCTCTATCTTAAATGGGGACACCTTATTTTTAAACAGTGTCCCCAGTTCTAGATTCTTCCACAAGAGGAGACCTCCTTTTCACTTTCACTCTGTCAAGACCCCTCGAGATCTTATGTTTCAATTAAGTTACGTGTTACCATTCTAAGTTCCGATGCATACAAACCTAGCCTGTCCCACATTTCTTCATAGAACAACCCATACATTCCAGGAAATGGTCAACTAAACCTTCTCTGAACTGCTTCCAATGTATTTACATCCTTCCTTAAATAAGGAGATCAGTAATGTATTGAGTACTCCAGATGGGATGTTTATATTGGTATTTGATACATTGGTATTTGAAGCATACAAACCTACTTCTGTAATCAGTTTCTCTTGTAATAAACAATAACATTCTATTAGCTTTCCTGATTACTTGCTTGACCTGCACAGTAAACTTCTGTGACTCATGCTGTGGAACATCCAAATCCTCCTTCATCTCAAGGCTCTGCAATCTCACCATTTCGGTTTTTTTTTATTCTTCCTACCTAAGTGGACAAGTTCACATTTTTCATACATTATGTTCCATTTGCCACACACTTGTCCACTCACAAATGATCTATATTCCTTTGAAACTTCCTCATGACCTTTTTTTACAATGTAAGTTCTTACCTATCTTTGTATTATCAGCAAATATAGCAACCATACCTTCATGCAAATTATGGACAACATTTGAAAAAACATTGAGGCCCCAGCACTGATCCTTGTGGTTCAACACTCATTACATCTTGCAAACAGAAAGTGACCCATTCATGAATAGTTGGTTTTCTGTTGGCTAGCCAGTCTTCTGTGCATGTCAGTACATTATATCCTACAGCGTGAGCATTGGTTTTCTGCTACAACCTTCTGACCATCTAAGTATGGTACATTGGTCATTTCCTCAAGGGTTAATTCCATAAAACCATTCAAATATCTTGGTTATATATGATTTTCCTCTCAAAAAACCATGTCAACTTTGCCTGATTACCTTGAATTTTTCTAAGTACTTTGCTATAACCTATTTAATACTAGCTTTTAGCATCTTCTCTTGCTGTGAAGTTAACTGACCAGCAGTTTCCTGCTTTTTGTCTCCTGTCCTGTTTGAATAAGGGAGTTATATTCATAATTTTCCTTTATACTGGAACATTCCTGAATTAAAGAATTTTGGAAAATTTAAAACCAATGCATAAACTGTATTGCCAGCTACTTCTTTACGACCTTATGATGAAGTCGGTCAGGACCGAAGAACCTAACCAATCCACAGCTCCAAATCCAAGAAGAATGTTGAGGAGATAACTCCGGGATCCCTTCATTGCATTTATCAACCTGACCCAAATATTTGACTCAATAAAGATGAGGATCTATGTATTTTTCTCCAGAGACTAGTATGTCTGAGAAATTTTGGCATGATTCTGCAACTGCTTCATGATGACATGACTACAACTGTTCAGAGTTGGAGAGCTGAATGATGACTTTAAAATCTGAACTGGTGCCAAGAATGACTTTGGTACAACCTACCTGATAGTGGCTATTACTTTCACTAAAGATTGACTCCCCTCTGGTGTGAGTATTATATATTACTTTAACCTCAATTGTTTCTACCCCCAAACTAAACCTAGTAGATGGATAGCCACAATGTACATTTTGCAAATAAATGATGGCAGCGTCATTGTTCATTGTGCACCAGAATTGTAAGCCACTTTTGATATTTTCAACTGTATGTATGAGAAACTCAGCCTATCCTTGAATATTTCCAAAACAATACCAATGTACAAGCTCACACCTGTTCAGCCAAATATTCCATCTGACAATATAAATGTTAAAAGAGACATATTGAGCAATTCTCATACCCCTGGGAAGCCACTTCTATCAAAAGACAACCTTTGATGAGAGTCACAATTGGGTCAGTTGCACTAACTTAGTCTTCTACCAACTATAGCAGTGAGTGCTTGCCAACAAGAACCTCCACAAGTCATCAAAATCAGAATGTACAGAGCAGTTGTTGTCATCACTGTCCTCCTCTGCATTGAGATCTGGGCTTTCCATCTGAGACACAGAAGATCACTGCAGAAATCCTATCAGCAGTATCTCGGTTGCATCCTCTAGATTTAGTAGGAGGTTGTTAACTGTCAAACAAATGCTAGTGTCCTTCTTGAAACCTGCTCCGTGACCACCCAAGCAAAAGTTCTGCTAAATACTTTTTGCAGTAGACTGCACACTGCATCATGCTTTGAGTCAAAACACCTTCATGATGAGACAACTGATGGTAATTTGCTAGCATGAAGCACAAGTCTTCAGTTTAGCAGCTGAGATGTTATCAGTGGTCCATAGCTTTTTACATGGAATTCAAAAATGTGACTGAAAGGCAGCATTTCAGATTCTGGGGACCACAGAAGAATGATAAAATATGTCTGACAGCTCTGCCTTGTCTTTTGTACTGATATACTGGACTCTGCCATCACGGAAGATTGTGTTATTTGTGGAATCGCCTCCTCTAGGTTAGTTGTCTACCACCATGCATGATTGGGTGTGGTAGTGCTACAGAACTTTGATTGGATCCTTTGATTAAAGGATTATCCAGCTTTGTTTATTGCTTGCTGCTTGCACTCTTCAACATTTTTGTAGTTTTGTGTTCCATTTGTACCAGATCGGCACCTCATTTTAAGGTATATGTGGTGTTCTCCTAGCGTGCCTTCCTATACTTACTGACCCAGTGTTGTAGCCTAAACTTGATGGTAATGTCAGAGTGAGTGATATGTTAGGCTTTTTGAGATTACAGATCATGTTTGAATACAATTATGTTGTTAATGGCCTACACCACTTCATGGGTGCCCATGTTTGAGCTAATAAATCTGTTCTGAATCTAACTCATATAACACAGTGAAAATGAGATAAAACACAGTGGATGGTGTCCTCATTGCAAAAGCGGGGCAGCTGAGCCAAACTTAGTAATGTGATGTTCCCCATCCAGAGTAAATTCTATGCCCTTTCTCATCCTCACTACTGGTACTGATTCAGCATGAGATTTCCTCATCCATGTTTGAGTTAGTATCATGAGACTTTGTGAAGTCTGGAGTCAGTTCTGCGGTTGCCAATGGCCACTCTTTCTGCTCATATAGCATAGGGTCAGCACCTCTGCTGGATCTGTTCTGATGGTGGCACAGGACATTCCCAGGTATGGTTGAAGTGGAGTTTGAGAAAATAGCTGTAAAGCATGATTCAGAGTGTGTCCATGTCAGGCTATTGCTGGCTTGCGCTATACAATACCTCACCCAACTTTGGTACATAGCCCCAGATGTTAAGGATGAGGGCTTACCAGATGAGAATCAGCCACTTTGCTGTGAGTATGGAGTAAGATCAGATTGAATGAGAAAGTCGGATTTCATTCCCTAGTGGACATTAACACAAATTGGGTGTTTATGACAATGGACCTGAATGTGGGTCACCAAGACTTGAGTCTTGTTTTTATTACTCATTTTATTCCAGATGTATGTTCCCTAGTTGCTATGCAACAAGTCCTGCCACAGGATTACTAGTCCCATAATATAACAACAAATCAAAGGTCACACCTCTGAACTGTTGACCCTGGTTCTCTGCCCTCAGAGTTTCCATACCAGGTTTTTGTTTTTATTTCAGATTTTCTGATTTTAAGGTATTTGTTTTTGTTAGGTAACCACCATTGTACCTTCCCAAATGACCACCATTTGTCAAATGGTCAGTGAACTCCAGCTAGCTCTTATGACCTCATGCATGTTTTGGTTGGAGTACCTATTTGCTTTATGTCTCAAATGCCAGTTTGAGCAATGGGTGTCTTGTAATCAAAAATTGGTCGGCAAAGGTCCATTTTACAATCATTACAACTACTATAGTACTTGCTTGGGTATTCACTTTGGAGGCATTGATGTCAGTGAGACAATATTTGACTGTGAAATATTTTTGTGCAAATATTATTTGTGTCCTAGAAGTGAAGGAATAATGAGTTGCAAGTTGCACTCTCTTCTATAGTTCACAGATATCATGAATGTTATGAAAATTTTGCACTTTTTGAGACTTGTATTCAGTTTTGAAAACACAATTGAGAAGTGATGCCTAGACGCCATTACTTCCAAATTGCCCCAAGTATGAGTCATTCTCCCCCTTTCCATTTCTTCATCTTCCCCTTAGAGACTCCATCTATGTGCATAGATTCAGCTTCTATTTAGATATCGATTACATATAACTCTATCTTTTGACTATAAATTAACGTCTGTTCTATCACATTGAGCAATCAAGTCAAAATTGAAGTCGATGTTCATCCAACCAAATATCAAAGTCAAAGTTATTATTTCTATTTCTCGCTATCAGCCCCTTGTCAATGCATGTGTTTCTTTCCTTCCTTCAGAAAGAAGCACATGGTTTGGAAGCTTGATGCCCTGTTGGATCATACTGTCTTTTTCCTTTCAACTCCAGCATTGAGGACCTCATCCTCACTTTGATCTAAACCCTGGCCATGCTCACACTTTGAAGTCAAACTCCAGGTTTATATATTCATTAACTGGTTTTCTATTTGCAAGTGAGAGTGAATACAATGAACAATGTCTCACTTGTCTTTTTAAACTGAGTGAACTTTGAGCTGGAACCTGGGACACTTGTTATACTCGCCACAGTCAGAGATAATCCACCTTATAAGCATAAGCAACTGCAGGAAAAAGAAAGTTCAGTCATTTGTGTTATTCCAGGATCACCACCTAACGTGAAAACGGAATGTTAGAAACACTCAACAGGACAGACAGCCTTTGTGGAGAAAGACACTGAGTTAATGGGCTGGATGCAGGTGTTGCGACCCTGATGCCAAGCTCATAAATGTCTTAGCTTGCCACCACCACAACCATCCAGGAGGAGGTCTCTGAGCTGACTGCCTCTACACTTGCCATCCTGTTGGGGATAGTGAGCTTGCAGCAGTGTCAGGCCAGCAGTTCTGCGCACTGGGAGAGACAGTATTGTCAAGGTGAGTGACCGCGAGGACCTTGCAACATGGAGGTGCCCTCTATTGCTTGAATTAATGTCCTCAACATTGAAGCCTAACGCTGCTTGGACCATTGAGATAGAGGGGAAACCCTACCACTAGATTGACTTTGTACACTGTCATGGCCTGTTTTTCTCCACAGATGCTGCCAGACCCACTACATTTTTTTCTATTTTGAACATTTGGATATAATTTAAATCAATTTTAAAAATAAATCTATAGAGCAAATGCTAATATTTTATATAAAATTATATTAAAATAATTTCAAACTTATGTGTAAATTTTGACAGAAGCACACACGTGACTGCTATAGCGGGTGCTGCAGCAGGATTTGAGCCCATGATCCAGGAATCATAGAATCCCTACAATGTGGAAGCAGGCAATTCGGCCCATTGAGTCCACAACAATCCTTTGAGGAGCATCTGACCCAGACCGAGCCCCCTACCCTATTCCGGTAACTCTGCATTTCCCATGGCTAATCTGCCTAACCTACACATCTCTGAATGCTCTGGGCAATTTAGCATGGCCAATCTACCTAGCCTGCACATCTATGGACTTTGGGAGGAAACCGGAGCACCCGGAGGAAACTCACAAAGATATGGGGAGATGTGCAATTGGTACTGATAGAAAACCACTTTTCCTGTCAGCTTATTATAGTCATCCCTAAGGAGAATATTTACAGCACCTTGGCAAGTATGAATAAAACCTTAAATCCTGGCATTTGTGTTAAATTGTTGTCCTATTAACTGGAGCCTTTTCAATAGTGCATGGTTATGTGCAGTGAGGTTTAAACTTGTCTAGAAAATGCAACTGCTATAGGTTTACAAGGGAAGCATTTTTTGAAACTGGGTATTCTCTTTTATCTGATTAAAACGTTGACAACTAACAGAAGTACACTCACATTCTGTATAAATGCCACTTCACTTCAGTATCTGCTGGTAACACCAGAGGAATCACATGGTATATCAAAGCAAGATTAATTAATCGACTCCACGCTTTGGACGTAGAGGATGCTCATGGAAATGTAATCTTAAAATCATTCCAGCAGATGGGAGGATTTGTGTCTATTATGTAATCGGGGTGGGGGTGCGGGTAGGGGTCGAGGGTAGTGAAATTGAAAGGACAATTACAGCCTGGTCTTCTGAACTCAAATAATTGTTGATATTTTTTGTAAACTTCACAGTAACATTAAACACATATTCTGTTTCAACATTAAGATGGCAATCACTTGCATTGGAAGAGAAATCTTTTGAACATTAACAATACTTCAGGAATGGGTAGTTCTGGTTTTCATAAACCTTTAAATTCTAGCTGGATTTATGTGCATAATATATTCCATCAAATGTGCACCCTACCTCACCTCATCATCCACTTGGGAGTTCTGTGCATTCCTCATATGGCTTTCATCAGCTTTTTGATGTGTAATATATGCATTCCAGTTGCACTTCATTTCCACAGTTGTATGGTAATAATTGCAAGTAAATTTGAAATCAAATTCATTATAGATTTGAACTCCAATTGCTTGCCAGTGAAGTGCAGCCTAATGCTCAGATCTCTTCTCTGTAATGCATGTTGTACTGCACTGTGCGTCCTTACCAAGGAAAGACTATTTTTCTTGTGATCCTGGCACTGTAACTTTTATATCACATAATCACTTTTAGACAAGAAGAATCAGCGTATCATTTTTATTTAATCCACTTCTATAAAGCAATCATAATTGTATTTCCAAGCAGTATGGATATTTTTTGGGATGCACAAGGGAAATTTTAACAAAAGCCTAGTTTAACAGTTCAAAATTGGTGAAATGGTTGAGATGAAGTGCAAGTTAATGAGATGGCCCATGTTCCCTCATCTTCCCTGTCCTTATGGTGACATGGCTGTAACACATGGGTTTCAGGAGTTCTGATGATTTTTTTCATCTGATTTGTTTTACTTGGAAGTGACAATTATTGGCATCATACTCATTAATACAAATGGTTCCAGCATAAATGACGAATGTTGGGCCTTTTTGTGTCTGCTAGTTCTAGTAAGAGCAACTCCCCTAATTCCATTCTTTGGGTTTTCTCTGTAGTGTTGCTATCTTTTTTCTCTTCAAATAATGATCAAATTCTTTTTTGAAAGCCACAATTAAATCTGCCGCTGGCACACACTTGGGCAGTCCAATCTAGGTTACATTGTTAAATGTAGAAAAAATGTTCCCCACCATGTCACCCTTGCTTCTGTTGCCAATCACATTAAGTCAGTGGCCTCTTGTTCTGGATCCTTCTGCCAGAAGGGACAATGTTACCCTGTCTACTCTGTCTGGATCACTTTATCTTTGTAATCTTCTCTTCTCCAAGGAAAACAGCTGCAGTGTCTCCAGCATATGCACATAACTGAAGTTCCTTTTTGTTGGAATCACTCATGATTTTCTTATGCTCTGTTTAATGCTTTCACATCTTCCCTGATGTGTGGTCCCCAGAACTGGACTCAATACTCCAACTGTGGCCAAAACCAGTATTTTTTTTTTTTGCATGTTTAAAGCATCTTTCTTGCTTTTGAACTGCATGCTTCTATTGATAGGCTGTATGCTTTATTAGATAGCTTCTGAACCTGTTCAATTATTTATACACTTACATACCCAGGTCCCTTTGCTCCTACTACTTTATAAAATAAAAGGAATGATTCTACATAGTCATTTTGCATTCTTCCTACCAAATGTCACATCTACCTGCACTAAATTCCACCTCTCACATGTGCGCACCTTCCATTAGTTTGCCTCTGTCCTTTTGAGGATTAAACTCTGCTCCTTCACAGGGTACAATATCTTACGGTTTTGAGACTTCTTCAAATTTTGAAATTGTACCTTATACATTGACTCATTGCTATACATCAAGAAAAACATTAGGACCAGTTTTGATGCTTGTGGACCCCCACCAAATGTCTTTTTCCAGTCAAAAATCCCAACCGTTGACCAGTACCTACTGTTTCCAATCACTCAGCCAATGTCTTCACTCATTGTTTCTAAAAGATTTTCCACTACTCGATTGACTTGTCTGGTATGTACTTGCTGGACTTAACCTTTGTGCCATTTCTGAACAAAAGTGTGCAGCATATTCAATTATCCAGTCCTCTGGTACCATTCCTGTATCTACGGAGGGATGGAGGTTTTTTGGACAGTGCTCCCACAATTTACAGCGTTACTTCTCTCATTATCCTTGGATGGTTCTCATTTGGTCCAGGTGATTTACCGTGATTAAGTATATCTGACTCAGTCCCTAATCTAATTTGGCACAGAGCAGGCAGGGTGGTCACCTTAGCAAACCCAAAACCTGATAGATTTCTCAGGCTGAGAGCTTTTCAAGACCATTCTCCTGTATAATTGCGCAGTTCAATTTTTTTTTTTGCAGAGTTGAGGCTTTGCATTTAACTGTGCTGTTGGCATGTACATTAGGTTAAAAAGTGAACAAACTGACATTAAACGTAGCTACTTATTGCTGTGTGGGGCATTAAATGCATATTTTACTTTGCTTCGCTGGGAAATAAAAGCTATTATTGCATTCAGCCTAGGAACTAGTTATATCACAGCAACTGAAAAATGGTGATAATTTTAACAGAGCACCTAGCAAATGGCATGCAAATTCTTTTTGATTACAAAATGAAATCAGTTTTAAGTCATTTGCTGTACAAAAAAAAATTGCTGTGAACAAAGCTTATGGAGCACGTGGTCACAGTACAACCATCAATAAACAATCAAGCTGTGCAGAGTTTTCTTCTCCGGAAAAGACACAACCAGGAGGAAATCTGGCAGTTGCATTTCAAACTAAAAAGGAATTTGACAGAATAGATATGAACCATATGCCCCTGTATGTGTAGGAGATTACAGGACAAGACATCATCAATATAAGATCAAATGAAGAATTTACAGGGATTTTTAAAACTGTATGGTGAAATGGGGAACTTGCTGTCATATTAAGGATTTGAAATATATAACTTAAATGAATTTTGGGATAAGGGTGCTAAGGGCAGACTAAGGAGGGATGAATACATTTGTCAGACGGATGGTGGTGCATGTATGTAATGAGCTGCCAGAGGAAATGGTAGAGGTGGGTACAATTACAGCATTTAAAAGACATTTGGGTAGGTACATGAATGGGAAAGGTTCAGAAGAATATGGGCCAAATGCACGCAAATGGGACTAGTTCAGTTTAGGCATAGGTGAGTTGGACTGAAGGGTCTGTTTCCTAGCCGTATGACTGTGGGACTCTATGAGGAAAAAAATGAGTAGAGTGGTGAAAAAGTTAATTAGAGGTGGAGGAAGCTATTAACACAGGCATAGATCAGGTAAGTCAAAAGATCTAAATAAAAACTGAAAGAACTGAGGATGCTATAAATCAGGAACAAAAACAAAGTTGCTGGAAAAGCTCAGCAGGTCTGGCAACATCTGTGAAGGAAAAAAAACAGAGTTAACATTTTGGGTTCAGTGACCCTTGCTCTGAAAACAAAAAAACTTTGTTTTTGACGTCAAAAGATCTATGTGAGTTGTCGGTTCCTTGTAATAATCCAGTTGCCATTTAAGTGTTCAAATTTGGCACTTTGAATCTGTAGCTTGGATGTAACATCTTAGGGATATGTAGTTTTGATCTGGAGCCTTTTGAGGGACCAAAATCTATCTTGATAAATATACACACGTGTTATCTATTTTTTCGTTATTAAGGAGTAAATCAGAATGATATTGTACATGTATGGCATTTTCTAATGTCCAGAGGTTTGAGATCACATTTTGCTCAATTTGTCACTTTTCTAGGTCATGACTCTGTAAGTGTCTAGGGAGAGGAATGAGGGGAATGAGAAGTGATTCTTTTCTTTTAGTACTGACTAGCAGACACCGCCCTCCTTCAAATATGCCATGGGATATTTCATATACAGCCTACTACTGGACCAAACAGAACTTTGCATCCAAAAGACAAGACGTTTAATCATGCATCACTTTTTTTGTACTGTACTAAAACTATCACCTGAGGTCCTATGCCAAGGTTGAAGACTGGAAGTTGAACTAGCCCCCTGCTGAGTAAAATATAAGATGGTTACCAACTGGCCGTCAGTTGTCATCTAAATCTTTCATCAGAGCTGGATTTTAGAATCATACTTATTTGTATAAAAGCAATATACAGTAGATGCTAGAAATCTGAAGTAGAAAGAGAAATTCCTGGATGAACTCAGCAGGCCAAGCAGCATCAGAGGAGCAG
>NC_063334.1:20624697-20637822 GCF_021869965.1 Rhincodon typus | reverse complement strand
GTTCATCCAGCTCTACACCTTGTTATCTCAGATTCTCCAGCATCTGCAGTTCCTACTACTTCCTGGATGAACTCACAGGTCTGGCAGCATCCGTGGATAGATAAGTATATTAATATTTTGAGACTGATATGACTGTTCAGAACTGAAGAGAGCTGGAAAATGTATTTTATATACATATTTCCTCAGTTCTGAGGAAAGGTCACCGGACCCAAAATGTTAACTCTCTGTTTTTTCCTTCACAGATGCTGCTAGACCTGCTGAGCTTCTCCAGCAACTTTGTTTTCATTCCTGATTTACAGCATCCGCAGTTCTTTCGGTTTTTATTTAATACATTTTATATGCTGCTCACAGAGGGAAGGAAAAGCAAGTGAAACAGATCGTGAAATTGATGGAGGAAAGAAAAAGAGACTGCTAATGGTGGTAAAGGAGTGATAGAGATATAGAATAGGTGTGAAAATGAGAAAATGGGTCCCCGCTGCTGAGAGCAAAGCCAATAAGACGTAAATAAGACATCGTTGGGGTGGCAGGTAGTAATTAAAATTAAGGACAGAGGTCATGCTCTGAAGTTGTCCTCATTGTTGAGTTCCAGAGACTGTAAGGTGCCACTGTGGAAAATGAAGTATTGTTCCTCCAGTTTTTATTGAGTTTTGTTTTGGAACACTGTTCGTTTTAGCAAACACTGCAAGGAGGAAAATGAAAAGGAAAGATGGTGAACAAGGCAACAGGTTATAATAGAAGTCTCACCAGAGAGACGAGTAGATCTTCTTCAAGGTGGAAGAGGAATGGCAGTGAGTTAAATACTGAAAGAAAACGAAAATACTGTGGATGCTGGAAGCCTAAAATAAAAAAAAATAGAAATTGCTGAAGAAACTCAGCAGATCTGGCAGCATCTGTAGAGAGAAAACCATAATTACTGTTTCAACTCCAATATGACTCTTCTTGGGAACTTTATTTCAGATCGCTAGTATCCACAGTATTTTGCTTTCTTTAAGCATTTAACTCACTGCCGGCTCTCCTCTTAGCATTTATGTCAGAAGTCACATGACACCAAGTTACAGTTCAACAGGTTTATTTGATATCACAAGCTTTTAGAGTGTAGCCCCTTTGTCAGGTGAAGTGACAGTGAAGCACACAGACACAGAATTTATAGGCAGAGAGATCAAAAGATCATACAAATGGTGTGAAAGGAGTGTCGAATGATAATTCTCTTCAGGTGACCAAAAGTGTGAGTGAGTAGTGCGAGTAAAGTGTCAACAACTGAATAAAAAATTGAGGGATGAGCCATAATCTGATTAAATGAAGCAGAGAGATAATTACAAAAAATTAAAAATAAGGTGGTGCTGGAGACAAACCAAATGACTGGAGTAACATGACAAGTATAAGAGCCGCAAGCCGAGAGTCTAACCAAAGTAATAAGCAATCCATTTTACTTATTACTTTAGTTAGACCCTTGGTGTGCGACTCTTATCCCTATCATGTTGTTCCAGTCATTTGCAGTATTTGGTTTTGTAGGCTCAAAGCAATGTTTAACAGAGTTTAGAAAAAAGTAAATTCTGTTAAAAGGAAGAAAATAAACACTAACACGGCTCCAAGGATAAATAAAAACAAGTGCAATTGAGGGTTAAGAAAGAGGCAAACACGAAGTACATAGTTGAGGGGTGCATGCTAGGGGAGAATACAAAGAGATTAGGGGAGAAGTTTAAAAAAGGCAAAGATGAACTATAAATTTAAACATACAGGAATATAAAATAAGATAATAAAATGTTTTACGGGCATATCAATTTTAAAAAAATGAAAGACTGATCTGGGATTAGACCACTAAAGAACAAACAGAATATTATCCCAGATAACAATAGATGACAAATATTAAACAATTATTTTGCTCCAGTATTTGCCAGGGAGAATAGAACAGGAGGACATGAGACTAAATGATGAAATGTGCAATGAGATAAATGCATCTTCTTTTAGAAAAAAGGTGATGTATTGAACTAATTAAATAACTCAGAGGACTTAACCTTGTGAGGACTGATTGCTTTCACATACTTTGGAAAATTCTAAGGAAGAGATAGCAGAGGCATTATTGCTGATTTCTTTATCATTCATGAAAAATAAAATGTGTTACTAAATGACCAGATAATAGCTCACGTAAATCCTACATTTAAGAAGGGTGACAGAACATGTGCAGGGAATTTGTGACCAGTCAGTATAACCTTGGTGTGGAGAAAATAATGAAACCCTTGCAAAAGGAACCTATGGAGGAACATAGAAGAATGAAAAAAATAATGAATATTTGGCATGTATTTCAAAAGAGACCAATCTTTTGGATTGTTTAAAGAGGTAACGATAAATGATGATGCAGTAAATATAATTGATCTGAATTTTCAAAGTCTTCGTGAATGTGCATCATGATGGACTGACAAATCAGGTTAGAGAACATAACATCAGGGTTGGACAAGTGACAGAATGAATTGTCAGCTGTCTTCAAGTTAGAAAACAGACTGTGTGAGTAAAGTGTAGTTATTCAAGGAGAAAGCTCCTGATCCAGGAAGAGGCAAGTTAGGAGATGGGAAGGGCATTTAATTAGATATGGGAGGAGGTGTCCTTGACCCTAACTTTCTTCTCTCTCCTCTAGAATTAAGTTATGGATAGTAAGGTCCATGACTGACAGACCTGCCCCCCCACTATTTGATTCCTTCAAGTGACAAATTAGTAATCCCTGAAGAGCTTCGGCCTGTCAGCTGCTGGGATTATTCTAGCTGCAAGCCAATGGAGCTGCTGATAAGAACCTTCTGCAGGGTGGAGCAGTTTGAACTGCTGGTCAGAATTGATGTGTCAATGGTTAAATGGAGTAATGGTACTCAGTATCTAGTTAGAAGCGTGTGCATAGGGCAGGGGCATGGCCACCAAGTGCTGCTCCAATCCCAACTCCCATTCTGAAAATTTCCTCCCTGTTCCTACAAATCACAAGCTAGTGGCCTGTGTCCTCTGCCTCGACAGCTATGTTCCTGGTGTCAGATATAGCCTTCTATCTGATGCTCCTGAGCGCAGAAGTTGATGGTCTCTGATGGACATTTCCTCTGCCCTTTTGGACATCAGATTCCTGACAAATGCCTGCTGGGTCCTGTTGAGTTCTTGCTGGATAGAAAATGTGGTGGTGGGGATCCTTCCTCCTAAGAATCAGCAGGTATCTTGACGTTTCAGGCAATGCCTGAGACACCTACTGAATTCAGAAGATTTCTTCCAAGAAATGGGAGAAAGTGGGGAAGGTAAATGCTAGGGTCACTGTGGTCTACATTTTACATTAATTGTTGTGGTGGCATAATCAATGTGGAGGGTGGCTGCAGTAAATTACAGGAGGTCATTAAAGAACTTGTCGAATGGCCAAATAATTGACAAAAAAAGTTCAACACAAATGTGAAGTGGTACACTTTGTTCAAAAGAATAGCGAGGTAATTTAGTGCTTTGAATGTGCTGGTTTAGATATGGTAGAACAAAAAAGGATCATTAAAAGTTCTGCTATAAATTAAAAAAAAACACTCAATCACTCAGCTCTATTTTGAGAAGGATAGAATTGAAAATCAGTGAGTTATGAAAAATCTAGATGGAGCCTTGGTTAGACCACACTTAAGAATACTGAGAGCAGTTCTGGTCATGATATTATAAAAAGAATATAGGGGCAGCAAAAGGGACGCAGAGAAGATTTACAAGGATACCACTGGAAATGTGTTGACAAACATACATATCAATACAGGATTGACAGTGTTGGTCTTTGTTCTTGTAAAAAGAAGGCCAAGGAGTAGCCCAATAGACATCTTTAAAATTACAAAATGCTTCGACAGGGTGAATACTGAGAGAAGGTTTCCTTTTGTGGGTAAGAACATAACTAGTGGCCATCAGTAAAAGTTACAATGTAAAGTCACCATAGTGCTACTAGACCACAGGGCTGTTCTCTCATTTGAGAGAGAGAGAGAGAGAGAGAGAGAGATTTCACGTTGGTTTGATCTGAGAGTCAGCACACATCAGGTGAGGGGAGAGTTTGAGAAGAAGAGTCCATCGTGGTAACTTCAGTCAGTGTGGGAATTAAACCCATGCTTTTGATGTTACTGTGCATCATACACCAGCCATCCAGACAACTGAGCTCAATATAAGATGGTCATCAAGAATTCAGTTGGAAATTCAAAAGAGACTTATTTGCTCGAAGAGTGATGAGAATTATTTAGTTGTTAGTGCAGAAAGTGTTTGAAGGAGGAATACGGATGCATTTAAGAGACCTGGATGAGCATTTGAGGGAGAAATTAATACATGATATATTTAGACCAGAAAAGATAGGAGGACGCTGGAATGGGACATAAACTCCATCATTGGCTGGTTGGGCTACGTGGTCTGTTTCTGTGCTGTTTGTCCTATGTAATTCTGGACCCATACTGTTTGACTGAGGAAATGTTGATTGCAGATTTAACTTTTGTGGATTAGCAGCGCTACATTGCATGACAATAGTCTGAGAGCTTGAGGCGTTCAGTAAATCAATGTCACATTTTGAAGGGCACTTATTCATTTTAGTTTCTTATTTTCGGCGATGATTTGAGATGAATTCAGGCAATTCAGGACTGAGGAAGAAAGTTGAAATGTATTTAAGCCAACTTTGTAGAATGAGGATTGAATGAAGAACCAAAGTAACCTGGTAGGTTACTGTAGGTCTGGTTCAACATCAGTGCTTAGCAAAAGCTGCTATTGCTGCAAGTTTGTGAGCTAGAGAAGGAAAAACCTGCAGAGACTGGATTAGATGAGATAGAATATCAGCTTCATTTATCACAGCTCATGTGTTTATTGGCCAATCTCCAGAAACCCAGAGATCCAGATTCAATGCTGTAAGAATATTAGATGATCTTCTAATTGTAAAGAGTATTTTTGTGGGTGAACTGAATAGTCGGAAGTTTTAAGGTTAATTTCCTGTCTTGCCTTGTGCGAGATAATGTGCATTGCAATTTTATGAGTAATTGCATATCAGATAATTTAAAGTCTACGTAAACTTTGTGATAGCCTGATCAGTCTCAGAAAATATGCATGTTTTATTTGAGATTCTCAGCTACAAAGTAAAACACACAAAATATGTAAACTGGAATTAGAAGATCAGTTGGGAGTGGAAACTGATGGCATTTATTTGACGGTTTGTTTTACTATAGAGTTCTGAATTGTTGACTTTTTTGGATCAAGTTCTGTCCAAATTATTCACCACCCACATCTTCCAGTTATCTCCTGATCCATTGCTTGACAGGGATATAAAGAGATAAAACATATAAATAAGCTTAAGAGCATTCCCAGAATATTCAACAATAGACAAAATAACAGAAAAGCCCGACAGTATCTCCTGTCTGATACCTATGTGGCATGCATTTAAATTGATGGATTGCTGCTGAATAATTGATTGTTATCCCTAAGTCCCCTTTCCTGTCCACATGTTCATATGTTACTGTGCTGTTTCATTCGTGATCAGCTAATGCAGCACTATCCGAAGATAAAATCTGTCACTGGATCAAAAAAATCTGTAATTCCCCTTCTACTAGCACGACAATGTACCAAACAGCCTTCTGCATTGCAGCAGTTCAAAAGACAGCTCATCACCACCACTTCGGGCAGTTGAAGCTCTGAATGTTGGCCTAGCCAGGGAAGCCCATGTTCCCTGAGCAAATAAAAATAATGTTGTATGCCTTCATCTAGGCATTTGATTGTTGGATTGGATTAACCAGACACGTCAAAAAAAAACTATTAGGTGACTCTTCTAACAAATACAACATTTGATTTCCTTGTGGTTGGTCATCAGTTTCCATCTGGAGCCTTGTGCAGTTCTTCCATGACTGCAATGGTCCATTCTGTTCAGGAGTCAGAAGGAACATTTGTAGAACTATGCAGGCCCATGTGTGCTTTCCAAGCAGAAGATATAACCCAAGCTTCAAATTAATGTACAATCCAGCGAGATCTTCAAATCATTATTGTTGCAGTACATTAGTCAACTTTTTCATACAGAGAAGTCAAACTTTGACATGTGGTGTTGTAAGACATAATTGTGACAAAGGATGGAGCAAGGTCACTGCAATCAACAGAAAGCTAGTCCCGTTCAGGAGATTGCAGGCTGCAGTGAGAACCATCATCTTTTTTGTTTGCACAGTGTGATGCCTTAAGTCCTCTTTCATGTGATCAACCTCTGTAATAACCCAACTATTATGAGTGCCAGTCCTTGGCTTGCAATTGCATTATTTTGAGATATGAAAGAAGAAAGAAACTTGCATTTATGCCTTTCATGACCACAGGATGTCGCAAAGTTCCTTGAAGGCAGTGAAATACTTTTAAAATAAGTGTTATTATTGCTTCCTCCTCTTGGTGTTTGTTCATATTTTCTCTATTGTACATTCTGGTTTTGTGCCTATACTTTGAATATTTACTCAGTAACAAAAATGAAATTGCTAGTTATGGAAACCCCTTGGGACAGAAGTGCTACACTATTTCCTTCTGAAAGGCAAAGAGATGGTCATAATAGTATGTGCACACTCATATGCCACAGTGACTATCTGGCATTTAGAATCCAGCAGCAGGGGCACCTTAACATTGTGGTCACAGAATTGGATGCACGTGGACTTCAATGTAGCTGTTGGTGCATTGACGTCTGACAAAATAATGATTCCTGTAATATTTTAACCTTGTATGTTGGATCTGAAGAAGGAATTTTATTGCTGAGATTCGAGCAGCATCGGTGAAGCCACATTTATTGCCTCCCATCAGAGGAATGTGGTGTACATAAGCACAATGAACTAGGAGCAGCAATAGGTCATTCAGACTCACAAACCTGTTCAGCTAATCAATAAAGTCATGGTTAATCCCTTGAGCCATTGCATTTTTCTTACGGATTACATCCCCACCAATGGTGACAATATTTATTTCACTTTTTTAATACAGCATAAAATCTGATCTAAAGTGAAATTTGACACTGAGCCATAGAAACAATATTAGGTTGGTGACCAAAATAAATTGCTCAGAGGGAGTTTTTAAGGAGTGTCTTAAACTGGAGAGATCCGGGTAGGAAATTCCTCACCTTGGGGTCAAATCAGAATGGTGAATAATTTTCTGTGAAATCTGCAAGTGATAATGCTCCCATAATATTGCTGCTGCTATTGGTCTTTGGTAATACAGGCCACTAAAATTTAAGATCTTGCCTTCAATTGCTGGTCCTGGAGTTTCCATGAAAATTATGGAATAGTTACAACATAGAAGAAGCCATTTGGCCTGTTGTCTGTGGTGACCATTTGAAGGAGCAAACGTTGCAGTGTGACTCCAATGTCTTTTCTCAGTAACCCTGTCCATTCGTTCTTTCTGAATAATAACCCAATTCCCTCATTAATGTCTTGAATGAACCTGCCTCCACCACACTCACAGGCAGCAAGTGCCATGGTGTCTTTTGCCAATTACATTGAGTCAGTGTTATCTGATTTTTGATCCTTCCATTGATGTGGACAGTTTTCTCCTCTTTACTGTCCTCAGACCCCTGACGATTTTTCCTCCCTCAATAAATTCTCCTCTCAAGTTTCTCATATCGCAGGAGAACAGTCTCAGCTTCTCCATAAAAACCAAAAGAACTGCAGATGCTGTAAATGAGGAACAAGGGGTCACCAGACCCGAAACATTGACTCTGTTTTCTCCTTCACAGATGCTGCCAGATCTGCTGAGCTCCTCAGCTTCTCCATTGTGTAACTGATTTTAGTGATGAGAAACTTTATTCTTCTTGTTCTTTTCTGCTCTCTCTGTAAAGCCTTCATATTATTTCCTAAAGTGTGTGGAAGCCAACATGATGATACCACATGTACTCTGAAACTGGAGTAAGTACAAGCACAACCATCAAGTACCATCAGATCAGCATTGATGGCTTTGTATCTGTGTCCTGAAGCATAACTGGTTTAACAGAACTAAATAATAGAGGTGTATTACAAAACTTTAAGAGATTAAGATTCCAAACTTAACCAAGCTGTGGTGAGGAACCAGCCAATAAATGTAATGTGCAACAGACAGCTTCAGGAAATTGGAGTATTAGACAGCTGTGAAGTAAGAATCAAGTCTAAACTACTGGACATTTAATGTGCTTGCTTTTGCCGCTGTTGATGTTGCCTGGTAAAGCTGTTCTTTTGTTCTGTTTCTCAGTTGCAAATATTAAATGCATTGACTGTCTATAGTCTGGAGTTGATCAAAGGGGAAGACAAATACTCGTATTTATGCGGTGTTTTGTAACACAATAAAATGTCCAAGGTAGTTCTGTAGAGCATTAAAAACAAATTGGCATAGGAACACACAAAAATATATCAGGGCAGATGATCAAAGGCTAGGTGGCAGAGAATGATTTTAAGTGCTTTAAACAAAGAAAGAGGAAGAAGGAGGTGAAGAGGTTTCAGGACAGAATGCCAAAGCCATTTACCCTTGGCATCTGAAGAAAAGTACAGTTATAATTGGTGGAATGATTAAAATCTGGGATGCTCAGAAGGCCAGAATTTTAGGAGTGCAAATAAGTAAGAAGGTTTTCGGTTGGTGGAGGTTACAGAGACATGGAGGGATTTAGAAAGCAAGGCTGAGAATTTTGAAAGCAAAGTGTTTCTTATTTGGGATCTATGTCAGCGAGCAAGCTGATGTTGGGTGTGCAGGGTTTGGTGTGAATTGCAAAATGTGGAGGCGATGTTAGTCAGGATATTGGGAGAACTACTTCTGATTGTTGATGCCATCCAATCTTTGACGTGAGAAAAGAGACCATGATTTCATGTTTTAGTTGAAAGATAGTACTTCTGATCATACTACTGTCGTGGCTAACTTGGATTTTGGGCTGCAATTGGAGTGGAATTTGAATCCATAAGAATGAACTGAACCATGTCAATGTAGACCAACATGGAGCTAACAACATGATTGATAGGCTGACTGTACCATCATTTTGCTACTAACATTCTTTGATTTAAAAAAAAATGTTCGGAACCAATTTGTTAGTACAGAAACTAACTATATTGAGATGTTTGTCACTGCAATCAACGTAGTGCGTCTGTTTCTCTTTGGTCTTCAAATTGTTTGATTTTTACTCTTGGATCCAAAATATTGTTGCATCACAGAAAGAACAAAATGCTTTGTTTCTGTCCTCTTTCACCTTGCTGGATTGAAATTGATTTCAGGCTAAAAGTGATAAGTGTCTGTTTTTCAAGTTCTCTGGATTAACCTTTTGAATTTATTTGTTGCCTTGGCTATTTCACGTGCTCAAATACACATCTGTATATTAAACTCTAAATAACATAGTGCACTGCTACATAAGAGTCTCACTTATCCAAAAAGATGTACATGAAAAGGTCAGGTTGATTGTTTTTGGAACAAAAACAGAAATTGCTGGAAAAACTCAGCAGGTCAAGCAGCACCTGTAGAGAGAAATCAGGGTGAGCATTTCGGGTCCTGTGACTCTTCTTCAGAACTGAAAGGGTCACTGGACCCAAAATGTTTACTCTGATTTCTCTCTACAGATGCTGCCAGACTTGCTGAGTTTTTCCAGCAATTTCTATTTTTGTTTCTGACTTCCAGCATCCGCGATTCTTTTGTTTTTTTAATTAATTTGGTTATTAATGGCATTGTTATGTAGTCTTGAATCACTTAATTGCATGATTTAAGTGTTTGTACTGCAATTCATTTTTTTTGTAAAATAAATAAGGCACATTATTGACTATATGGATGAGAGTTTGACATGGTTAGTGTTGGATGTGAAACCTTCTACCTTACGTTTCATGTGAAGATGTTAAAACCAGACAAGGAGAGGTGATCGACATCCCTCTTTTATAGCAATATCACATTTCCATTAAACATGGGACTAGTCAAAATTAAGGAACCAATTACAAGGTTTACTTCATTGAAGGAAAATGAATTCTATTGCCTGTTGACCTTGAGAAGAAGAATAAAACATAACATCAAATGCACACACACACACACACACACACACACACACACACAGATAAATGTAGATATGGCTTGAAAAAGGGAAGTTGCTTGATACAATACAAATATGAAAATATGCAGTTTAACACACTGTTGGAATTCTAGATTTGTAAGTATTGAACCCAAACCATGGCAATTTAGTTGATGTGTAAATTCCTTGTTTTCTTGGTGAGTAAATGTTTCTTCGGTTTGCTTTATTACCTCTGTTGGTTTTCAAGATGATGAAAAGGAGAGAGGGATAATCTTCTCGCCCTGTTGTTCTGTTGATATTCATTTGCTTTCTCACTTCTCCTCAAAAGCTATTTTCCTGAAATATGGTTAATTTATATGCTCACGTATCTGACATTGTTGTTTTTTGAGCTTAATAATTTGTAGATGACTTTCAACCCAGTATTTCAAAATTCCAGAAAGGTTTTAATCAAAACAAGATGTCAAGCTTTCTTCTTGAAGGTTTCTTCATGGGTTCCTTCCAACTGAGTTTTAATCTTTTGATTAAAATGCTAATTCTGGCTCAGACTGTCTTTATTTATCTCACTTATTTTTGAATTTGCCTCAACGTACTTGGGTAACCACTGCAGCCATCTTAAGTCAAAGTTTGTCCTTTGTTAAAACCATTTTAGTGGATGAATAGTCTCAAGCCATAAAATCAGGTGATTGAAGTTGAAAACCAATAGTCCATTTTTTTAACCATTCTTATGAACAAGACTACTGAATTCTTATGAAAAGTGACACACCTAAATTGTTAATTCTGTTTCCTCCCTGTAGGTGCTATGATGTCAGCTGAGCGTTTATAATTTTTGCTTTTATCTCAGATTTCCAACAACCATAGCATTTTACTTTTGTATTCAAGTTTATGAATATGCTACTTGTGCAAGATTCTTCTGATGAAGGGTAGGTGCTGCCCGACCTGCTGAGTTTTGACAGCAAGTTTTCTTTCTGTAATAGTTGGGAACATTTTCTGGGATGAGCCAAAACTACTTTTAATTGAATTTAGGAAGACCAAATCTATTCTTACTGACCTGTACCCACTCTTGATACTATACCCCTTCCTCATCACTACTTCTTTGTTGACTTGTCAATCACTGGGGCACGCTGCATACCATGCAAAATCTTGCTTGACACCAAGTAGAATCTCACACCATATATCCTCTCCATTGCCAAGTTCTTTCAGTTTCACCGTGGCAATTTTGTTAGTCATTATCCATATCTCAGGTCTGTCTCAGCTGAAACCCTTGTCCTTTTTATCAACTCTGAAGTGGATAATTCCAGTAATTTTCAACCATTTACAAACTACCTTGAGCTAAACCCTGTTTGCAATTTTATACTTAACCTCCCTCTCTCTCACGCTGGCCTCCACTGTCTCCTGTTCTTTCAGAGCATCAATTTCAAATCTTTGCTTTTAATCTTTCATTTTATTTTTTCAATCTTCAGTTATTGAACTTTCATTTTGTGTGTATCCTGCCTTTAACTGCACCATTTGGAAGCAGCACAGCCAGTAGCTATGTTGTTTCTACGCAACCTAACCCTCTGGAAATCGCTTCTTTATCCTTTTCATTTGTGTCTCCATCTTTTACAAAACTCCTCTGGGCTCAACTTTTTGATTTCACTCCTCCCTCGAATCCTTGGCAGTTCTTTGTGTCCATTTGTGAAATATTTGAGATGTTTCTTGATATATTAGAAGCATTTTATACTTGGTTGGTTTATCATGTCTACATTTTTGTCTTTGCTGTGTATTAAGATAGTGGCTATTCTTTTGGTATACTTAGAATGTTAAAGATTAGCAATGTAAGAAGATGCTATTATTGCTGAAACAAATGAGGCTTTTCTAATGTGGTTAAATTCTCGATTTATGGTACAATCAATGCAAGTAGTTTCCAAGCACAGTCCTTTGTTCTCCATTCCAGACTATTCAGATTGTTTAATTGTGATAATATTTGGGTATTTAATGTAGAAGCATCACTATATTTCAGATTACCCATTATTAGCTCTGAGGCATTACTGCAATTTTGCCTCATTTGAGGTGATAATCATCACCTCGGGGATCAGTATGGCCATAACTGCCAAGTTGGAATATGATAATCAGCCTATTATCTATTCATCCATCCATGTGACCTTTGTAATATTCTGAAGACATGAAGGTATATTCTGAGTTCAATTATTGCTTTGCAGTGGTTTCTGAGTAGCATGTGTGTTTTTTATCCAGCTGCCCAGAATTTCCTGGTGTTTGTATTGCATTGCAGTCCTCATAAATGCCAAAATCCTGACCTCAGTGTCCTTTATCAGTTCTCAGAATAGGGATCATCCTATGTTTGGTAATTTTTTCAGAAATCATCATTTGAAAATGTTGATGTATTTATGACAACATTCTTACATTTCATTTCGTAATAAACAGTTAACCTCATTCTTCCAATTGGGTAGATTGATGGACATGCAGCAAATCAAATCTGTCAGGGATGGGGGTAACTTCATGCAACACATACGAACAGGAGTAGGCCATTCAGCTCCCTTCAGCCTGTTCCTTGAACACCTACACTCTTGGGTGAAGAGGCCAATCCAAGAGTGGCTGGTTCTGCTGCACGTGCCCATGTGAAATGATTGTCAGGTGTTATTGCGAGTTGTTTTCTCATGTTGGTGCCTTTGTAACAACTGGTTACAGTTGTTATGGTAGCACATGCAAGGTGATTGTTTCTCTCTTTTGTTGGCTGCTATCTCCCAGGTGTGAGGATTAATTTTCAGGACCCATGTATCAGCTTATGAGCATCCTTGCCACTAAACAAAAGACCCTTTGAATTTGCCCAAGCGGGTAACACCAGCCCTGCTTGATGAGTGCCAACATAACTGTGAAACATGACGTTGAAAGAACTGCTGATTTAGTGATTTTCACTTGTCATGAAATTCCCAGAAAGGGTCAAGAGCAGTGAAGATGAGTAATGTTGAGCTTCCTTTCTGGATAAATGTAAATTAGTTAGTTTCATAGACATTCAGTAAGGTGCTGAGAGCAACAGGTTGTGTAAGCAAGCATCTTGGTGTTAAGAGTCTGCTTGATCTTATTCCAAGCATGTGATGGACTTCAATCAGTAACAAACTTGGTTTAAATATCATTTAAGATAACAAGGTATAGAGCTG
>NC_063334.1:20614085-20624297 GCF_021869965.1 Rhincodon typus | reverse complement strand
GCTTGGCCTGCTGTGTTCATCCAGCTCTACACCTTGTCATCTCAGATTCTCCAGCATTGGCAGTTCGCACTATCTCTTAAATATCATTTTACATGTTGCAAACATCTGGGTGCTCCAACGAGCACCACACTTAACATTTTACGCGGATTCTTGCAATTTAGTTATAACTAATGTAAGGTCAGAGTAATGTACTAACCTGGAGAAATGATTTTGACTTCAATTAGATATGATTCAAATAATTTCTTAGAGCTACTTTTCCCACTGCATTTGCACATTATGTGATAACATTTCCTCTCAGGACTCTGATTAGAACTGGGGAATATGACATGACTTGTACATACAGCTCAGCAACATTAACCACTAGTGATGCTGAGTGGAGAGGTGGGGGGAAGGGTGCTAATCTACTCTCCCCTGCACCCTCAAATCCTACGCCAATCCTTCACTCTTTTGACAGGTTTGTCTGCCTGACCTCCCGATAGTCTGGTCTTTGCTGAAGTCCAGGCTCTATTCATTTCGACTGCCTGTATGCCCAGCAGTGACCACTGTTTCCACTGACCCCGTAAGGACTACAGCATTGCCAGTCATCCAACACTCCAGCAGCTTTTTAATGCTGAGCTCCCTCCCAGGTTAGGGGCAGAAGTCTTACCTTAATCATGAGGGACATAGATAAGGTGAAGAGCAAACATCTTTTCCTGAGGGTAGGGGAATTCAAAACTAGAGTGCATAGGTTTAAGGTCAGAGGGTTAAGATTTAAATGGACCTGAGGTACAACTTTCTCATACACGGGGTGATGTGTATATGGAATGAACTACCAGAGGAAGTGGTAGATGCAGGTACAGTTTCAATATTTAAAAGACATTTGGATAGGTACATGAAAAGGATAGGTTCAGAGGGATATGGGCCAAACACAGACAAATGGGATTAGTTTAGTTTAGGAAGGCTGGTTGGCATTGATGAGTTGGACCGAAGGGGTTGTTTCTATGCCGTATGACTCTATGACTCTTTGATAACAAATCTTGTCTCTGGCATTAATTTACAAAAGGGTGGCTATCATGACAGCCATGTGCATGCTGCTGAATTAGGAGTAAGGTAATCTGAGACCACATTGCCCCTGGGAATTCAGGCTGGGTTATACACCATCATGTACAGCAGAAATGCTCCCCACCTCCTGTCAGAATTGCTTGATAACCTTGTTTTGTTAACTTCTTAATATGAAAAAGGAGGAAGACGGTTTCAGAGAGAAAGCTTGGAAAAGACAAAGTCCACAAAGCAATTACATATTTGCATCTTATGCATAAATTGCAAAAGAAAACAGCACTTTGGGCAATGCAGTGAAAAATTGTTAACATCTTGAGATCTGTGGTTTGTCAATGTAGCAACATAATTACCCAAATCTTGAGTTTTGTCAGTGGTTAGTAAGCACTAATATCCAGGATATTATTGAATTCCCTATATAAGGGTGAAGAATCTTGCCTTAGGTGCTTTTAGCAGTTTGGGTGCAAAATCCATTAACATTATGTTTCCTTTGCTTATGTTGCTTTTCAGCTATGTTTGTATATCTGTGTAAAGTCTGACAAGAGCCTGCACAATCCAGCAGTGTTGTGGAATGTAACCCCTTTTTTTTGAAGAATCGGAATTAAATATATTCAATATACGTTAAAAGGGGTGCTTCTTTTTGAAATAAATGAATCTGACTTTTAGAAAGCACTCTAATCAACATACACTCACAATGTGTTATTCAGTCTATCAGTTTCCTTTGAGAATGAGAAAGCTGCTTGTTAATGTCCTTCCGCTCTAATTTTAAATTCTACACAAAGGCCAGGAAGCATGTGAAATGAACAAACATGAGATAGATCTGGCAATGTGATCAGTTCTGTAGGTGGGATATCTTCCAATCCAATGTTTTTTAAACTGGTGTAAAAGACTGTAGAATCTCAATATATTCTACATGTAATTTGTATCTGAAATTCTTTGATTTTCACTAGTTTTTTTTATGAACTTATAGAGTCATAGAGTAAAATCGCATGGAAACTGGCTCTTTGGCTCATCCATGCCAACTAGGTTTCCCAAATTGAACTAGTTCCATTTGCCTGCATTGGCTTATATCCCTCTAAACCTTTCCTGTCCATGTGCCTATCCAAATGTCTTTTTAAATGTTGTGATTATATCCACCTCTACTATTTTCTCTGGCAGCGCATTCCATTTATGCACCACCCTCTGTGCGGAAAATATTGTCTCTCAGGTCCCTTTTAAATCTTTCCCATCTCACCTTAAACCTATGCCCTCCAGTTTCAAACTCCCCAATCCTGGGGAAAAAAATCCTTGGCGCTTCAACTTATCTCTGCTTGTCGTGATCTTATCAACCTCTATAAGGTCATTCCTCAGCCTCCTATGCTCCAGGGAAAAAAGTTCCAGCCAAGACTGGAAAAAAAAGAGTGCAGCTGGGTGGAAGCTAAGCTGTTGCTTGGATTCAAGGCTTTATTTCATGATACAGTCCTTCTGCTGGCGTCACTTGGATGAGGAACAGCAACAACTCCATTAACTTAATAAACATTTCTCAGGCCCTTCACAGGAATATTATAAAACGAGGCATGGCACCAAGCCACGTAAAGAGATATCATGACATATGACCAAAGGTTTGGTCAGAAACTTTGATTTTTAAGGCACATCTTAAAGGAGGAAGATTAGGTAGAGAGGCAAGAGGCATGGGGTGAGTATGTAGCACTCAAGACTATGATAACTGTAAGCATGATGGCCACCAATATTGGAATGATTAAAATGCAGGATATTCAAGAGGCCAACCTTAAAGGAGCACAGAAAATTCGGAGCATTTTGGGACTAATGAAGATTAGCGATAGGAAGAATTGACACTATTGGAGGGATTTGAAAACAACAAGGAGGATTTTAAAAGCAATATGTTGCGTGAGTAAGAGCCAGTGTCGGCTGGTGGACACAGGATTGATGGGTGAAGAGGATTTTGTGTGAGTTTAGACACAGACAACAGAGTTTCGGATTACTTCAAGTTTGAGGGGAGACTGTGGGAGAAAGACAGAAGTGTGTTGGAATACTTGAGAATAAAGGCGACAAAGAACTGTTTAAGGTATTTGCAGCAGGTAAGCTGAATCAGGGATGAAGTCTTAACGATATTGCAGAGGTGGAAACAGGCAGCCTTAATGACGGTGCAAGTAAATGGTTGGAAGCTCATTTGATATTGAATGTTGCAAAAGGGCTTATTTATTCTCAAAATGTTGCCAGGGAGAGACATGGATTTAGGAGTTTGGAATGGAATTCGGAGTGGGGACTGAAAACAATGCCTTTGCACTGCCAATGTTTATTTGGAAGAAATGTTTGCTAATCCAGTTCCAGATGTCTGATAAGCAGTCTGATAGTTCAGCAATAATGGAGAGTCGAGTGAAATGGTGATTAGGTAAAGCTGGAGTTAGTGGTGGTATTGTACCTGTGAAAGCTACTACTGTGCTCAGTAAATGTTCAGAAATTGATAAACAGAAAACTGCAATTTGCAGAGCAAAGAGCAATGCTTCGGGAAATCTCATAATGTGTTTTTATGATCACCAAAGATCTGTTGAGGCCTTTATCTTATTTGCAGGTTTGAAATATCAAGTCCTCAGTACTTCAGGGCCTTACTGCTCTTAGCAGTCCAAAGCCTTAATTGTCAACTGATCCATCATTATCTAGACAATTTCAAACTTACAGGCGTTTCTTCTGTTGGTGTCTTGCTGGGGTTTATTTTATTACTAAGTTCTGAACAGGATATCACTGTTGATATTTTCTAATCAGTCTATTCAGAGATGTTATGTCACACCTCTGGAGCGATTTGGGATTTGAACCCAGGCCTCCTGGCCCAGAGCTAGGGCACTCCCACAAGGGCACTTTAAAAAATGCATTTTGTACAAGGGAAAATGCTGGCGATTGAATTAAGCTGCACTCGATCAGATGATGTCAAAAGGACCTCAGTGGAGAAAAGACAGAATAGCTTGGGATGTTGTAGAGTCAATCTCTGTATTCTCAGCCTCCTCATAGGCATCTTTACTCAGACTACTTTAATGCTATCTTTGACATGATTACCATCATGCAATAAACAATAGCTCATTTAGGAAAGATCCTCTTCTCATTAGGACTCAGTGGGTGGGAGCAAACTACGTAAACACAAGCTGCAGCAGTTTATCATTCTAGTTGCAATGCATACAGCATGGTAACAGATAGGATGATTGCCTAACACCACAAGGAGCTGTACTGCACATTTACAGCCTTAGAACACTTTTTATGGCTTTAATAGTTACTCTAAGTGACAGCCAGCAGTTCCAACTTTTGAGCAGTGAAGCAGTCTACAGAGAAACCTGTAGAAAGATCAACAAGAGAGAAATAGTACTTCATAGTAATTCCTTTCACTCAGACCTGGAGTGATGAGCTGAAGCAAGTGTGAATGAGGAGCTAGTCGCATCTTGCAGTTATAGATTCCATCAGGAAGCAAAAATTAGTCAGAACTGCCCCAATACGATGTTCAGCTCAGAAGCAAACAGGCATTATAAGTCCTAGAAAAGTTTTAAAAATTATCTGTTCGGCAAGGAAGAAACTTTCAATTAACATGTGAGAAGAGTTGAGGAGGCTAGAAGTTTAAAAAAAGAGCACTTACAAATCTCAAAGCACATTACCATTATAATGAGCGGGCACCATGGACCATCGAGGTAATTTAAACTGAGGTCATGGCACTACTAATGTCATGAAGCTAGAATTAAGATGATAAAGAGGCAATTTGAAAACCTGAAAAGAGCAGGCATCTTCCATGAAGAAATTTTTTGTTGGCATACAACCACCTGATTCAGCAGGGACAAATACAACTGAAAAAGAAATTCGACAGATTGAACCCCCCAGATAATATAATGGACTGATTACCTGGCTCACCAAGAACTATATCTTCATTAAAGGACATCCAAGTGACTAAAATGTCTCCCTGTGCAAGGACTTGACAGGATCAAGATTAGGACCAAGATTAACAAGTCAAAGACGTATTAGTCTTCCAAGGCAGAAGAGAAAGCATTTTTGGAAGACTTGGGAAACCTCCTCAACGACTCGAATTTGTAAAGTCAGAAACTTGAGGGAAGATGGGGTTATCTGCAAATGTTATTATTTACATGAATATACAACTGTCAATTGCTGGGGAAGAAAAAGCTTGGGTGGAGATATATAAATTTATGTGTTAGACGGGGTTAATATCAGAGACTGCACTAAGGTCCCCCCAATCTGGTGATGTCATCAGGATTTTATATATATTTACTTAATATTTACTACAGTTTGAAGTGAATCATTGTGTATAAAATGCTTAACATTTAAGAGACATAAATGCCTCATGTAAATCTGTTTTCTCTAACACTGATTGGTGGCTAACAGACATTTAAAAACTTGCAATTATCAAGTGTTTCATTTCTGTCAGGAATGTAGAAGTGAGATTTTTATTTCCACTAAAGTCCAGAAAATGAAATGTTAATTTTTAAGGTATTAGCTATTGCCTTCCACAGTGCAGCACACCTTTCAGCACTACTATAAAGTGTTAACCTCATGCTCAGGTCCTGGAGTGACATTTGAATCCAGAGCCTTTTGATTGGAGACACGAGAATGGTTCTGAACAGGGCATCAGTGTTGATATTTTCTAATCAGTCTATTCAGAGATGTTATGTCGCACCTCTGGAGAGGTTGGGACTTGAAGCCAGGCCTCCTGGCCCAGAGCTAGGGCAGTCCGACACGGGCACTTTAAAAATGCATGTTGTACAAGGGAAAATGCTGGAGATTGAATTAAGCTGCAGTCAATCAGATGATGTCAAAAGGACCTCAGTGTAGAAAAGACAGAATAGCTTGGGATGTTGTAGCGTCAATCTCTGTATTCTCAGCCTCCTCATAGACATATTTACTAAGATTACCTTAATGCTAACTTTGACATGATTACCATCATGCAATAAAAATAGCACATTTAAGAAAGAACCTCTTCTCATTAGGACTCAGTGGGTGGGAATGTAGAAGCGAGATTTTTGTTTCCACTAAAGTCCAGAAAGTGGAATGTTAATTTTTAAGGTATTAGCTATTACCTTCCACAGTGCAGCACACCTTTCAGCACTACTATAAAGTGTTAACCTCATGCTCAGGTCCTGGAGTGACATTTGAATCCCAAACCTTTTGATTGGAGACACGAGAATGGTTCTGACTGAGCCTAAATGCATTTAGGTTTACCAGCATCCGTACTTCTGTGGAAGGATTTTTTTGGAACAATTTCCATATATCCAGCTAAGGTTGGAAATTGAGTATGAGGAAAATTCTGATGTAATTTGGTTTGTGTAATCCTAGGTGGAATAAAGTGAAATTGAGATTTCTCTACGCAAGTCTCTCTTGGTCTTAAGTATGTACAGTAGTCAAATATTTCACTAAGCATTACCAAAGGGGATTTGAGGCTTGGACAATTGATCTGTATCCATAGTGTCTGTTTTTGAAATCATATTTTATTCTTGAGGTATGGTTAACACTAGAAAGGTATTATTTATTGCACATCCCTTATTTCTGTTGGAGAATTCAGATTGTAGAATAGACTGGGCTGACATCCAGGCTGGACTGTGTAAGATTGACAGTTTCTCTTCCCAGAGGGCATGTGTCAATCAATCCTTTGGGTATGGACGACAGTCTGAAACATGTGGTGGTCGGTGGAGTGTTCCCTACATGTACAGAATGATAAAAAGCCTTGTGTAATTGTTAGGAGTCATGATTTCAAATTGTGTATGCTAATGTTGTGAAAACAGCTGGAAATGTCAGTAAACCAAATTATAAGTAACAGAAATAGTATTGATGCAAGTCGTGGATAGTGCTGTTGTCTTGGGGAGATTTTAAGTGAATTAGACAGAGGGATGGGGCACAGTATTGATATAAAATTAGGAGCAATGTCCAATCAGATATAGGACAATCCAGTAGGTGGAAAAGACCTGGGTAGGACCAGGCGCATGAGAAGTCCAGAAAACTAATTGTATCTATTTTAATGCAAGGAGCTTGACTGGTAAGGTGGATGAAGTTAGGGTATTGATCAGCAGGTGGGAATATGATATTGTTGCATTCACTGAGACATGGTTGAAGGGAGGACAGATCTAGCAGCTGTACATTCCAGGGTATAGAAGCTTCAGGTGCAATATGGGAATGTGACAGAGGTGGGGACATTGCATATTGATAAAGGAAATCATCACTGCAGTAATGAGGGAGGATATAGTGATGCAGTAATGGGGCAATATGATGGCTAAGTGATTCAATTCTGGCCTTGGGTAACTTGTTTGTGGAACTTGCACATTGTCCCCATACCTGTGGGGTTTTCTCTCAGGTGCTCCCTCAGTCTGAAGAAATGCAGGTTATTTGGATTGGCCATGCTAAATTGCCCCGTAGTGTTCAGAATTGTGCAGGCCAAGTGGGTTAGCCATGGTAAATATGGGGATAGAATGGGGACGTGGATGTTCTTTGGAGGATTGTTGCAGACTTCATGGACCAAATGGCCTCTCTTTGTACTGTAGGGATTCAATGTTTGTATGTCCTAGAAGGGTGTTCAAATGAGACTGTATGGGTAGAGCCAAAAACTTAAAAAAGGGGCAGATACTTTGCTGAGATTATACTACAGACCTCCCAACAGTCAGCAGGAGATAAAGGACCAGATATGTAGGCAAATCACAGAAAGGTGTGAGAGAAACAGTGTTACAGTTGTAGAGGATTCCAACTTTTTGAACATTAAATGGGATCATCTTGGCGTGAAAAGATTAGGGTGGAATTTTTAAAGTGCATCCAGGAGACCTTTTTGTACCAGTGTAGATAGTTCTCCTAGAGATGGGAGAGTGGTGGACCTAATCTTGAGGAATGAAGGCAGAATGAAGGTTGAAGTTTCAGTGGTTGAATATTTTGGAGATAATAACCATAACTTTGTAAATTCCAAATATATTATGAAAGGGGTAAGGTTAGTGTGGAATTTAAGTAGCTAAATTGGGGGAATTGGTATTTGAAGTTGCATAGACGTTTATTCTCTGTCAGTGTTTCATGCATTTGTGGAGTTTGTGTGTCACTAGCAAGACCAACATTTGTTGTTCATCCCTAATTGCCCTTGAGAAAGTAACGGTAAGCTGACTTCTTAAAACAATAAGAGTTGATCTAGTGGAGGTACACCCAGAGAAGAGTGAAGTAAGAAGGGAATTACAGGATTTTGAAGCAGAGGAACATCATGTAGCTCCAAGTGAGAATGGTGTATGATTTTCAAGGGGTATTTGCAAAGCATGGTATTCCAATGCTTCTGCTGTCCTCGACTGAGTTGATGGAGGTCATGAGTTTGGAAGATCCTGTTAAAGGAACCTTAATGTATTGATACAGTGCACCTTGCAGGTGGTGCCCTATACAATGGTAATGGAGGCTTTGAATGGTAAAGTTGATACATGGGTGCTTATCAAGTGGGCTGCTTTGATCTGGATGATATCAAGATTGTTGACTGTATTTTGAATTTTGAAATTCACCATCCAATTTAATACCTGAAATTAAAACACCTGGGGCTACCATAGGCTGAAATGACCTATCATAGACTAAAATACTTTCAAAATAAGAAACTAAAACACTGACCAATCACATCACATGACCATAAATAGGATGTAGATTAGACAAGAGACTGCCGAGCTAAAATTATCATTTGGTGTCTCTGGGCATCAAAAGACTCCCATCACCTATTTTTATTTACCATGTTTAGAATGTTCACATATTGGAGGGGAAAGCATTACCTGTAATTATCACATTTGTAGACCATGAATTCAGACATGGAAATACAGTAACAAACTTTTATTTCAAGCAGCTGGTTGTAAAAGAGAGGAGATGGATTTTTGACTGTAGGACAGAAAAGCTGAGAGGTCTCCCTCTGTCTTGAAGTCACATTATGGATGCAAAAGAAACATTAGAACACTGCAAAGTAAAATAACTGCAATATTCATGACTGTTCATGATCCCCTGTATTCTTAGGTTAAAATCTTGCACTTCAAGGACATTCTAAGGACTTTAAGCTGTATGTTATTATTATCTTATTTTTATACTGGATACAGTTCCTTTTTAATTTTATATGTGTTTATGTCCACATGATTTCAGAGAGCACATGTGCTTGATATCAGGTCTTAGTTACTTCTCGGAGGGATGACAGCTAATAAAATTTTTCCTTACTTCACTCGGGAAAACCTTGCATTTAGCTTTGTGCTGCTGCATTTAAATTTGTTAACTGTACTTTACTTGGAGTGATATAGTCTCTGGTGCTCAGAATAAATACTAATCTTGTTTTGTAGTGAAGCTTTGAGGTTGATAAGAGAGGAGCCGATGCACCCCTTCTCAATGGGTCGTAGCAGTGGTCATTGCTTGGCTTTTGCATGACAGAAATAGAATATAAAAAGATGCACCAGTATGATGCATAAATAATTTCTGTATATATCATTGAGACCAGAGAACATATTATTCAGCAGCTGGGAATGCTTGATACTGGATACCCATGTGAACATATGTTCAATTTTTGCACTTTGCTTCCCTTGTGTACAAAATTAAATCTTTAAAGTAGGAGGGCCGCATATTTACTTACTTTTGCAGTGTTGGTTTTGTTTGGTTGCCAGCATTATTGATACTGTTTCAGCCACTTAAGGGTTTTTTGTAATGAAGGAATGACTACTGTCTTTTAATGAATCATTTAATACCACTGTGACAGTGGTGTGCAAATAAAAACAAATTAATCTTATTTGTGGCGTTTTCCTTCAGGCTATTAATTTGAATCCTTCCTCTGGGCCAGAATGTGCTGGTTGAAGTCCCAACTTCCTGTAGGTGTAAAAAATGTCCGAGCAAAGGTCGATTGAGCATTTAGCAGTGGAACTGATTTCAATATTTCCAAGAATATTTGCATATCATAGTGTTTAAAGTTTTGTGATTGGATGCGCAGACAAACAAAAGAGTTTCAACCTCTTAGGGGCTTTCTGGTGCTTGTTTTGTCTTCAGGGTTAATCCAAAATGACTCTGTGAAATAGTGTAAAGCAATGAGCAACGAAGGACAGTGATATTCCTGTTTTACCAGTGCATTGTCTACAGTTTAGAAGACAGCAAATCTACAGTTTAGACAAACAGAAGGCTGGAAGAACACAGCAGGTCAGGCAGCGTCTGGAGGAAAGGAGA
>NC_063334.1:20551282-20614075 GCF_021869965.1 Rhincodon typus | reverse complement strand
AGGCTGGAAGAACACAGCAGGTCAGGCAGCGTCTGGAGGAAAGGAGAAGCTAATGTTCTTCCAGCCTCCTGTTTGTCTGCCTTGGATTCCAGGATCTGCAGTTCTTTTTCGTCTTTAAGTTCTACAGTTTATTTACTTTCTTTGCTGACAATAAATATGGACAATTGACTGAAAAAATTGTAACTCTACATTCTTTCTTAAAGGTTGGCTGTGATTTTGGTATGAAAATGATAGGTTTTGCTCAATTACATTACTTTGATTTACTCAAGCCAAAAAAAGAACATTTGGGAAGGTAGATTACTGTTTTGTAAATAAACAGCTGACACTCAGTCATAAAATTATCTGTTCCAGCTTCATTAATTTTAATGGCCTCAGTTGTGGGCTCAGTTTGAAAGGGACAATAGTAGGATCTGTCTTGGTTCTGAATGAGCCTCGTTAAAACACGAGGTAAATGTGAATGATAAATTCAATGAAGGAATCTGCTTTGTTGATATGTTGTTCCTTTCTCATCTGGTGTTTAACACCTCTTGACTAGTACCACAGCTGTATTTTGAACCAGCTGCTGTTTCCAACTCTGTAGCTTTTTTCTGGAAGAATACTTTAGGAGCTGGTCATTCTCAGAGTAAACAGTTTTCTTTTTTTCAAAATCTGCTTTTTTAAACTTTTTTTAAAAATCTATTTAAATCTGCCTTTCAGCCTCATTTACTTGTGTTTTTTTTGAGATTCTGATTTTTACTTTGTTTTGGGTTTTAGCTTAATTTTCTCTTTGCCTGCAGTGTTTGAACTGCCCTAATCTTGTCTCATAACTGGCCATTTTGCACTTAGGATAATTTTACTTTGTTGTTCTTGCACCCTATCCAATGCATAAATGCATCTTTTGAATCTTAGCGATGAGACTACATAGTACTTGGAGTGAGATCTGGCCAGTGTATTATACAGCCTCAGTGTAATCTCTTTTGCCTTGGGATACAGTTTATACCCCACCTGTGTGTTGGGGGTCGGGGACTGAGATTTGAGGGGGTTATTATCAGGAGGAGTGTTGTGCCTGAGGATTTCTCTACTTTCCTA
This sequence comes from Rhincodon typus, assembly GCF_021869965.1. Classification (NCBI taxonomy): domain Eukaryota; kingdom Metazoa; phylum Chordata; class Chondrichthyes; order Orectolobiformes; family Rhincodontidae; genus Rhincodon; species Rhincodon typus. The sequence continues at coordinate 20,613,007 of NC_063334.1, read as the reverse complement.
TCCCTGCTGTGATTATGTTCATGATGGGAATGATGGCTATTTGAGCCCTCAAGTGCTCACTTAAGGGCCTCATTCCACCAACATTGATATTCATCCAGCAATAGGCAGGGGAAAGGCCATGTAACAAGCACAAAATGCCACCCCTGCCACATTATTTGCAGGTGGGTGGGCGTGGTCCTCTGGTAAGTTTTTATGTGGAAGTCTGGGGAAGGGTGTTAGCTGCAAAGGCAGAGGATGGGATTTCAGAACGTCATCCCCACACCTTCCCAGTGCTGAGCCCCTTGACCAAGGAACCAGGAACCCCACCCTGGTGTAGGAAAATAGCATGATGATGAAATCTTCAGCCCACGCACCATATGTAAACACAGAATTAAGGGTCAATTAAGCATGTTAAAAGTGTCCTGAAGAAGGGTAGTACCCGAAATGTTGACTGCTCCTTTCCTCCAGATGCTGCCTGGACTGCTGTGTTCTTCCAGCCTTCTGTTTGTCTCCTTATGTTAAAAGCTCAGTTGTTTCTGATAGTTCACTGTCCATTGTATGTTTTGTGTGTGTGGTTTACTGGAAGTGGGTCTCTCAATTGTTTTTAAAAGGCGCTTGAAATAGCAGGAAGGAAGAGGTTTCTATCATTGGAGATTGTCCCTTGGCATCAGGTCTAAATCACTGAGAAAATAGCACTCCCTTTTCTTCCCTACCCGAACGTTCTTTAAAGCACACCACCTACCGCTCTAGACCTCTCCCTGAGTTGCAAAAGGAATATAACCTCATTGCTATGGACCTGGTTCACTTTGGATCTCCCTTGTGGGTCTGCCTACGGTCCAGTCAGTGCTCGCCATGGAACTCTTGATGTTTCTGGGAATGTTGGAGATACTGACCAAGCAGATTGGCTTGCATTTCCGTAGAGTGGGCTTCCTGTCAGTGAGGGGCAGGATCCCATGAAAAGGTTGTATGGTCTGTCTGCAGCATCTTATGGTTGAGGGACAGGCTTCCAACCAGCTCATAGACTTGCAACTTTCTTTTCTCCCTCAGAAACCTATAATTTCATACTCTACCTCTTATTTTTTTTCTTAACTCCAGAGAATATAGATCCAATATACTTAATTCTCTCATCAGCATCCTATTAACACATCCCAGGAGCTAATCTAGTTAACCTTCTCTGTACCAGCTCTAATGCAATAAGTGTCATGCCTTTTAAAAAAAAAGCTTTGATTTATTATTCTTGAGACCAAAGTGAATAACCTCAGACGTGCCCATGTTTTATTCTATCTGCCACCTTGTTACATGGGCACTTAATCTCTGTATCTCTGTGCAGTCTCTCTGTCCTTACAGCTTATATTCTCACCTAGCTTTGTATTGTCAGCAAGCTTCGATACATTACTCTCTGCCTCTTTATTTAAACCAGCATATACCCATTTATATAACCAGCATATGTTGTAAATTCCCTTCCTCATGGTATTGTGGGTCCATCTCCAGCACATTGATTACAGTGGTTCAAGAAGGCAGCTCATTACCATCTTCTCAAGAGCAACTAGGGATGGGCAATAAATGCTAGCCAGCCAATGATGCTCAAGTCCTACAAAAGAATTAAAGAAAAAAGAGGTTGATACGCCCAATTAGAGATAGTAGGAACTGCCGATGCTGGAGAATCTGAGATAACAAGGAGGCTTCACAGTGGGCATTTTCTGAAGAAGGGTCCAGACCCAAAATGTCAGCTTTCCTGCTCCTCTGATGCTGCCTGGCCTGCTGTGTTCATCCAGCTCTACACTTCGTTATCTCTGGTATGCTCAGTTAGCTGGTTTGCAATGCAGAGTGATGTCAACAGTGTGAGTTCAATCCTTCTACTTGCTGAGGTTACCATAGAAACTCCTCCTTCTCAACCTCTTCCCTTGCCTGAGGCGTGGTAACTCTCAGGATAAACCACCACCAGTCACTTCTCTCTAATAAGAGAGCAGCCTAAGGTTTGGAAGGTCTCTGGCAATTATAATTGTATATTTATATATTGATTATAATTATAATTTACAATTATATTGTAAATGGATGAGGCCCCTGTGGTGATTCCTGTGACACTCCATTAGTTGAAGCCTGCTAACTTGAAATTGCCCATTTATTCTTGCTCTTTGCTCCTTGTCCACTAATTAATTCTTTCTCTCTGTTTTGATATATTAACCCAACTCCATAAACCCTTATCTTACATACTCAACATATTGTGAAGCCCATTTCAAATGCTATTTTGTAATCCATATATGAATACATTTACTGATTGCTTTTCATCGATCCAATTTGGTGCAAGTTCAGAAAAGTTCCAATAAATTTTCCAAACTATATTTCCCTATTGTGAAACGATATTGACTTTGTCCGATCATGCTGGTGTATTGGTAGATGTTTCTTTCCACTTTCTGGAGCCATACAAATAGTCGTATGGCCCATTAAAGATTTTGTTCCCCTTCCTCCTTCCTTCCCTATGTGCTTGTTTAGGATTATAGACAAGTGTGGGGTACTGTGGTGAGAGAGTGCAATATGTAACACAGAACTGGTTGGCATTTGAAACTGGAACATAGATCTTGCACCAAATGCTGGCTGTAGGCATTTTGAAGTTGGATTACATCTGCTTCAGTGTTGCCTGAGTGCATCTGGTAGTGTAACAGAACTTTTAGTTTATTTAATGTTCACTGTAGACTGTACTGTGGAGATATTAACCTTGGCTGAGTGGTAGAACTCCCATCTGTTGTTTAGAAATGTGAGAGTTTCAAACCACTCCCGTGATTTGAATACATAAGTTTCTGGAGACTGGAGTGGCACATCTATGATGGTGTTCATTTTCCAGGCTTCCAAAACACTGAGGAAATTATGGTGCAAGTGGGTATTACCACAATTTATATTATTCTATATTTCCTAGAGCTTTTTTTAGTGCTTAGACACTTCTGTAAAAAATTCTGAATAGCTCAACAACCCACATTCCAGTTGATGGCATTCACCACAATCCTGGATTTTTGTTAATTTTATTTCATTGCAATTACTTGGCTCTTGTGTCATTTTCTGTCCAGAAGAACCAAAATAAATGTAGATCTTCATTTTTAGGGACTGGGGCACATGAATGGATTTTTATACATATGTAATTAAAGTAAATGTTGACATTTTCCCGTAAAAATATTTCTATCATGAGATAGAACTTGAGGAAAATGCAAAATCATGGAATAAATTTTGCTTTGTGAATATTATGACACGTTCAGAATTTATGAAAGTAGAATTGAATCTTTGCTCATATTTTATTTAATTTTGAATCAATATTCATCCAAATACTTGTATTCTGATTCTTAAGTGCCCTTTTTTATTCTGTGCCTGGTTTTAGGCAACGATGTGTGTGGACATGCCATTGTTGACCTTGAGGGTTTGTTTACTCTTGAGACTTCCAAGCCAGTTGAATTATAAATCTCATTCTAAATAAATAAGAAAATAAATTAAATCTGTAACTGGGTGGCACTTCTACTACCTGATTTTATTGTTATCTGTTCAGTGGCAGACACACAATATCTCTTCAAATGGCTTGTCTTACTCTTCTCATACCATTCCGTCTCTCATGGATCTATCCTGGGTCCCCTCTTAATTCTTATCTACAAACTGAACCTGAACAATGTCATCCAAAAGCAGTGTTAGATTTCATATGTGCTCTGATGATACTCTCCATCGCTGCTCCTTTCCCAACTCCATCATTGTTACTAAATCATCAGACTTCTTCTCCAACATCCAGTCCTAAATGAGCAAAAATGTCTGCCATTCGTGCATTGGGAAAACTGAAGCTCCTCATTCAGTCCTCATTCCAAGCTCCCATTCTCTTGCTACTAACTCCGTAATTCTTCCTGCAAACTAAGAGTTAACTAGACTGTTCACTGCCCTGGTGTCAATATTAATTTCAACATGTCCGCATATTTGTATGTGTATTTCTACCTCCGTAATTTCATCTAACTTCACCCCTGTCTTGGGTCAACTTTTGCTGAAACCCTTATTCCATTCTTTGTTACTTTGACACCAGTGTTGTTCAATAGGATTTTGATGCTTGCCAAACTTGTGACGATCAGGTCATTATATTCATCACAATATTTCCAGCATATTTACCAGATGGGATAGTGAATCTTGTAACAATCCACAGCACTAGAGCTGAGAAATAATGCACTGCACTGTGACAACTATCGAAAGATAATTTTCACCCAGTAACCACATGGCATCTTGTTGAGGAATAACAACAAAATTATTTCAACATTCCCTTTACGGCAGCGTCTTTACCATATACCTTAATCCAACGAGGCCACATTTCTTTTAGTGTAAAAGATTTTATTCCATGCAGGATTTTCTACTGTAAATGTTGCCTTAGATTGCTAAATGGAATAGGCCACAACAATTATGAAGAATTACCATTCTCAACAGGTCTGTGACTGACTTGCAACGTGATGTTAGTTCTGCAAGTGGTGAGCGGTGAGCATGTTGCATGACATTGTTTTAGACTTGACTATTCCAGTGCCTATGTTCACTGTGTTGGTCCCTGGTCAAACAATATCTTGATATGTCCTTGCTTTAAAATTTCATTGTGCCCTCATCTCTCTCTCTCTATCTTGGGAATCTCCACCAGCCGCCCCATCCTCTGGGATATCTCCATTCCTTTCATTTTAGCCTCTAAAGCAACGCTGATTTTCATTGCTCCACACTAGGGACACTTGAGGGCATGGATAGAGACTAAGCCCTAGAAATCTCTTCTTGAACCTCCTGATCATGCGTTCTTTCTCTAAAACACCCCTTAAAATCCATCTGTTTCACTAAGCTTTTGGACATTGGCCCTAAAGCTATCTCTTTATATGGCTTGCTTTCATACTTCATTTCATGTGAAGCACCTTGTGAGATTTTATAACAATAATATGGTCCACAAATACTGTGTTTTAAGAAAGATTGTTAATTCTGAATACTATAGCTAAGTGAGTGAACTGAGACTTTTTTCTGTAATTTGTCAGGTTTCATATGGTGAATATATTTGTATTTCACATCTGTGACTTGGATCATGCCAATATTGATCTGTTCCATTTGGTCATTGATGCAGATGGGGCCTGCCATTGGCATCACTGCTCCCAAGAGTCCTAATTTTAGTCATTATGATTATTGTGGCATGATCAAAATGTTTGCCCAGAAAATTTTCTCTTGAGGTTTGCATGAAAGAACATAACTCAATTCATGGTGTCCGTTATTGATAGTGCAGTTCCAGGAAATTCCAGACCATAATTTTCTGTCTAGTACCATATCTTGGAGAAGGTGGGAGGAGTGCTGTACAGTCATGGATGCCATTTTTGGGTAAGATGTTAAACAGAAGCCCGCACTTTCACCTCAGGTCACCATAAATGGTCCTACTGTACTGTTCTCTGAAGAACGGGGAGCTCTCCTGGTATCATGTCAGAGCAGAAGTAGGCTTTTAGGCCCCGTCAAGTCAGCTCTATCACTCAGTGGATGATATGATAATCCTTAACTCACTTACCTGTCACTTCCCCATATGTTTTGATTCCATTAAAATTGAAAATCTATCTCAGCCTTGAATATACTTAATAGCTTTCTACAATAAAGAATACCATAATTTGCTGTTCTCTGAGATAAAAAAATCTTCTTCGCCTCTGCTTTAAATGGACAGCCGTTTATTCTGAGATTATGCCCTGTGGTCCTAGACACACTCATGCGTGAAAACAATACCTCAGTACCTGCACCATTAAATCCCCAAAGAATCTTATATGTTTCAATAGAGTCTCCTCTCATTTTCCTAAATTCTAATGAGTACAGGCCCAAACTAATCAACATCCCTTCATAAGGTATCATGGCCAATATTTTTCCTTCAAGTACTAAAAACAGAGTATCCGTCATTTATCACTTTGCTGTCTTCAGAATCCTGCTATGTGCAATTTGGCTGCAGGGTATCCTAACAATATTGATTCCTTTTTAGTAATCAGCTTTTAGTACAAGAAAACCAATTTTGTGTAATGTTCCCACAAGCTGGGGTGTGTAAAAGGGGCAAACAACTCAAAGCCTAATTTGCGAATTAGGCCATTTTTTTTTATATTTCACAGCAGTTTGTTTGCAACTCCATGGTGTCTTAAAGTGAAGCTGGTAGGTATGTCTTAAGTTTTAATGTGTTGTATTGTAGATGCCATGTGATCTAGTCATAAAGTCATAGGATTGTATGGCACGGAAACAGACCCTTTGGTCAGACTCATCCATACTGAAGAGAGATCCTCAATTATTCTAGTCCCTTTTGCCAGCATTTGGCCCATATCCCGCTAAACCCTTCCTACTCATGTACCCATCCAGATGCCTTTTAAATATCGTAAACGTACCAGCCTCCAACACCTCTTCTGGCACTCATTCTGAACATGCACCACCCTCTGAACAAGTTGCCCCTTAGCCCCTTTTATATCTTGCCCCTCTCACCTTAAACCTATGCCTTCTTGTTTTGGACTTCTCTACCCTGGGAGAAAGACCTTGGGTATTCACCCTGTCCATGCCCCTCATGATTTGACAAACCTCTGTAAGGTCTCTCCTCAACCTCTGAAGTTCTAGGGAAAATATCCCCAACCTATTCAGCCTCTCCCTATAGCTCAAACCCTCGACCCCGGCACCATCCTTGTAAATATTTTCGGTATCCTCTCAAGTTTAACAACATCTCTGCTGTAGCAGGGAGACCAGAATTGAACTCTTCTCCTCTGACTACCCATACAGTGGCAGTGATCACATGAACAGCGGGGAAGGATTGTTTTAAATACAATTGAATTCACATCTTTGAATTAACTAGCTAAATCTGCAAAACAAAATCATTGCTTGCTTTTTGTGTGAACATCTATGATGTTCCTTAAGTAGTTCCAAATGCTTTGCATGTGGTGGAGCTCATAAAGCAGAATGTAAAGCAATTTGACTCTCAACAAAAGACAAAAAGGAACTCTCTCTTATTGAGGCTTATGATTTACAAAACATTAGGAAGGGTGTTTGTCTTTGTTTAACTCCATTCCACAGAAAATAGCTCTGGTCTGAGCGGTTTGCAGTGACTCTGCAATGCAGCCTAAAAGGTCAGCGTTCAAGAGAGCCTTGACATAAATTGATGTGATTTATGTTGTAGCTTAGAAATACAGCCTCTGTAGGTCAATTGTAACTTTTAATTTGCTCATATTGGCTAGCAGATTGATATATGGAAGGTTTAGTATTGAACGACTTGCAATATTGTTTTCACTCAGGAGTTGTTGGTTTATTTGAGATTCAAGGCCACCTTATTTATTTTGAATCAAGGATAGAGTTAGAGCATTGTAGAGCATTTTATAGCATAGAAGGAAGCCAATTAGTATACCATGTTGAAGAGCCTATATTGGCTCTTCACTAGAGCTGCACGAATTAGAGCTTCACCACAACTATTTTTCACATAACACTACAAATTAGTTATTTTTAATCTGGTTCTTTGACCCTTTATAGGTCCTTCGGCAATTTAATGTTGTAATGACAGTATATTGACATTATCACAATGAATTAGTAATAGGCTTTTATGTCATTAGAATAATTACAATTTATTACACCTTCTGGACCAGATTACTGCATCTAATTGGCTGAAGTGCTGTCCTTAACTAAGAACAGAGAGACATATTGCTGGAACTAGACTGTTGCCCACTTATGATCAAATTCTTGACCTGCTCAAAATATTGTTTCTTGAAATGTTTTGAACATAATTATAACTAAATTACATAATTGAAATATTTTTATTTTTAATCTCATTTAGCTTTCAGACCAGTTCATAAATAGTTCAGGGTTAGTTCCTGGTGTTCCGAATGTGTTCCATTTTAAACCTATGGGGCAAAATTGGACACATCAGCGTTGCACCATGTGTGGATTTAGCAAAGTTATAGTTGTGAATGAGTCACGGACTATCTTTAATGGCGAGGAAAGTATCAATGTCAAGGTTTGGGAATTTTAACTTCTTCGGTTACTTTTGTCTTTTTTTTTTGGAAAAAACATCAATTCATGTGTTTAAAAAGTTACCAATTGCAGCAGTAAGGAGGCAGTGGAGATGTCAAGGAGCATTAGGGATTTTTTAAAATCTTAGATCCCAAAAAGTTGTGTGTTGAACACAGCATGAGCGGTCAGCCAAGAAATACCCTCCTATGAGAAAGAGCTGACATTTTGTTTGGCATGTCAGTTGGTCAATGCCTGTATCGAGTTGTTGTCAACAAGTACTCTTCCCAGGATCTGAGCTAACAAAAACAACAAGAACATTTTCAGAAACCTATCAGGATGATTTTGAATGAGGCAATGTCTGTTTTAGGCCTCAGGTACAGAAAAGAGTTTATGGGTGGCTAGTTCTAGTTATTGCAGATCATTTAGAAATAAAGTTCATGCTATAAACTGTTAAATTGGACCAAGAAGGGGCAAGGCGCATTTATATTTTAGGTAGAGATGGAGGACTGAGAAGTAACTCATAGTTACTCAATGTAAAATCAAGCAACTTAACAATTTGTCACCATTTTTCTCAATTTACCTTTGCAGAGATTGGGGAAGCATGTGAACTCATGTGTCAAAGACATGAAGTGCAGTTCATTGTCATAAAGGTTCCTATTTCCGGACGCTCAGAGAATAGCAGAAATGAGCAGCCTTTTGGCATTTTTAACCTATGACATACATGCATCAACTGCTTTTACTTCTGTAAAATTTAGCTGGAATTTTATTCAATTTAGTCTTGTCATGTGTTTTTTAATAATCAAGTTTTGTTCTTTCACTCCTGCAGCCAGTTGATGCAAAGCCCAAGACACTGAAGGAATGTCCAGTGGGAGCAGTTCTTGTGCCTCACCTGAAAACACTTGCTACACTTTTACTACTGGACTTTGTACAATGACCATGTGGACCCAGTGGTTCCTGACTATACTCATTGGTACAGCCACTGTAACTGGTAAGTTGTTAGATTAAAAATGCAATATAACTGTTTGGAGTTGAAGTAGGAAATTATGTTGATTCTATTTATAAATTGAAGAGAAATTCATATTGAATGGAATTTGACAAAGTAGGAATGACCAAGAGTTTCAACTCAAGTGGCTACTTAGGTTGGCCACTCCATTAATCTGCATACAGTTTTGTTAGCTGATCCTGGCTTTGGATGGAACAGAATTAAGAAATATCCTATCCAAATGTGCAATCCCTTGAATTTCAAACAGAACAAACCACAAAGAGCAAACTTGGAATCCTAGTGCTTGAATTTGATGGGCTACATTGCTGTGCTGTTTGCCCTGATTGTCACTGCTGGCACCATATAGTATCTGCTACATCAGTCAGGCTGTTGTTCAGAACAAGGGTTGTTTGAGGTAGTTCACTGCTACCAATCCTCCTTTGTCTATTTTGCATGTTGGGCATATCGAATGATCAGTGATGGATGATTGAACATTGACTGTTAGCAGCAGAGATATTTGTCTTAGTTAACAAGATAGCCTGACAATTTAGGCATAATCACTAGGACTTTTGTGAGCTGTATTGGAAACCTGCGCTCCCTATGAGGCTAGTGTAGAACTCTAAACTCTTCACAAAGATTGTGTGATACCTTCAGAGTGAGTGGAGTTCAGAACAGCTCAATTTTATGGTTTTCAGAACCATTACCTTACACAACTGTTGTCAGCGTTCAAGGGCCCTTTATAACCCACAGGTCATTATTTGCACATTGCTGCTGTCATCTATGCATAGTCTTCTAATAAAGTATAGGACGATTTTAGGTAAGAAGTGTTTGGTGCAGATGTTATTGGCTAAAGTCTATCGACCAGAAAGTTTTTTTTCCCAGTTTGTGCTCTGGTAGTTGACCTCAACAGAATGGGATTTGGAGTGCTGCAGTTGCTGATTTGTTTGAGGACTATGATATATATCTGAAAGGAGTGTGGTTATCTTTTTTATCGTTCATTCAGGAGATGGATGTTTTCCTGACTGGGCCAGCATATTGTCCATCTTAGTTGCTCTTGAAAAATTCATGGTGATCTTCCTTCTTGAACCATCACAATCCATTTGGTGTAGGTACAATGCTGTTAAGGTGGGGGTTTCAGGATTTTGACCAAGTGACCGTGGAGGAACAGTGATGTATTTCTAAGTCAGATGTGAGTCATATTTTACCGCACAGATTGTCACTCAAGGAGGAAGATTACAGATCCCTTTGGGATTACTCTGTGAACGTGATACAAATCAGGAACTTTTTCTCCTGTGTTGCATAATTTAGTAGGTCGATAAACTAAATGAGGAAATGGGAGAGCTTCTCTTTAATCATTGTTTAAAGCCAGTCCAGTTGTGAAATTTTATAAATGCTGACCCCTTAATAAGTGTGCTACTAAGAAAGAATTTTTTGTAACTTGCAAAGCTCGCCTAATAGAGTTGAACATCCACACCATGCCAGCCTTGCCATGTGTTCTTAATGTTCTGAATGTAGAACTTGGTACCTTATATTTGGGCATTCACAATAGCTCCTTACTGGGGCATATATTACATGGATGAACAAAAACACTAAATGACATAACTGGTGAATCACAGACTTGATAATAAAGCGCACATGAAACTGATAGAAGAGTCCCTTTGATGCCAATGGGATTAAAGCAGAAGAGTCTTGAAACAATACTTTATTTAGATTAGAGTTATTATTGTTTTTTATTATTTTTATTTTTATTATTATTGTTCTGCCTTTATTTGCATTACTGGTGAGAGATCTGATGTTACTAATTTGTGCCTTTATTAAATAAGGAACTGCCTAGTTGCAGCATTTTTCATGCTGCAGTGATGTAACTAGAAGTCATTTTCAAGGACTTATTTCTTGTGTATATATAATAACATATACAATAATTTATATAATGTCTGGATTTGGACAGAGAGGGCAAAGTATCAAAGTTCACTCTATATGCATAGTGAAGATAACTGACACTGACTTCAGGGGTAAATAGCTCATTGATAGATAACATTTAATGTGGAGAAATGCAGGTTGGTTGAAATTTGGGCAAATAAAGAGTGGCCATCATAACTAAATGGCAAATTCTTCTAATGGCAGAGAAGCAGAGAGATTTCAGAGTTCAGATATCCAAATCTTTCAAAATGGAATCACACGTTAATACAATTTGGACGAATTCACACCTAGCTGAGTGTTGTAAGCGCATTCAAAGAGTACAAAACCAAGACATAATGTAAACTTGACAAATATCAGGTGCCTATAAGATTATTGTCATCATATGATTCCTGTATTTGAAGAAAATTTCAAGACTGTGGAGGGAGTGTAGATGGGATTCACCAGGATGAAACCATGGACGATAGAGATATAAGCAGAGATTTTTGCTAGTTGGTGTCAAGAGGGTATGTGATCAAAAATGTCAAAATTATCAATGTTTTCCATGAGGCACATCAAGGAAATGTATTTCCACTGCATTGTAAACCATACAGTTTAAGACCATCATGATCAGAATAAATTAAAAATTGAGCAGGAGTATTTTTATGCGAAGGTCAGTTGAATATGGAATGTCCCAACAGAAACAGTGATAGGTGTAGAATCCCCAAAACATTTAAACAGTCACACGTGAATATCATAGACAGTAGGGAGAAGGACAGAGTTATTAGACTGTGGATACCTGCTATGGAGACTAAGCAGAAATGCTACAGGATTGAAAAGCTTCTTCCTTCTGCATTGTAAGCAGTCTGTGATTTTGTCTGACAATGAATCCAGCATCATTCAATCTTAATCTAATGTAGCTATCATTGTGGTGCAAATGTGGTGACAATTTGAACAATTTTTTTTTTTGGACCAGGTATGTCACGGAATGGAGCTCACCTGATAAACCCTTGCTGATCCCAAAACACAAGAATTACAAGCCATTGATAATGCCAGTGTATTAATTGGCACCTGAATCAATGGAATGCAACACTCTGTTAAGTGGATGTGAACCTCCCTTTATTTTAATTCCCGTCAACAATAGCAACATGTATTTCATATGCCATGTTTGAGAATGCAGCTGAACATTACCATGTTCAAGCCCCATTAAAGAACCTCATAAAAGATGCCTTGAAGCATGATCAGTTGGCAGGCAATCTCTGTCAGCTGTGTGGGTAGCAGTGCTTATCCTTGCTTTTCAACCACAGTTAGCATATTTTATTGATTTGATTGATCTGAATGCTGCAAAGCACCAGAAAAACAAAGTAACTGAATATGTGGCTCAATAGTAACAATAAAATCTACTTGTGGTGTCCCAGGCAATCAAGGGTCGTGAGCCCATTTTAAAGGACACAAACAGCAATTTCTGCCATTTCTTTTCCAATCAACCTGCCTGTACTTGTGTTACTACTTCACTATGGGAACTTGAGGTCCAGATAGCAGAAAGGTGACAAAACAGCAGAATGATAAATGAAATCTGGAGAGAAGGAACAGTATAAATTGTTTACTTTTCATTTTTCTGAAGAAGGGTCTAGGCCCGAAACGTCAGCCTTCCTGCTCCTCTGATGCTGCTTGGCCTGCTGTGTTCATCCAGCTGTACAGCTTGTTATCTCTACTTTTCACTGGCACTTGATTGCAGAGGAGTGTAAAGTCCATCAGTGAAGTGTGTATTCAGTGTCATAAAATCTTTGACTTCGTATTGATTCGGCTGTACTGCTTTTAGATTTGTCAGGCACTTGGCTAAATAAAATTTGTATTTTGGTCTCAGTGGAGCATTTTAGACTCAGTTCAATTCTTGAAAAGTGAAAAGCATCAAAAAGAACTCCTGAAAATACCAAAATGATGGCAGTGTATTGGTTTCTAAGCAGTCAAACTAATGCAGCAGTTACAATGACTACAATGATTTGTTCACATTGCTGACTTTATTTTCTGTAAGTGTATTTTGTGTGATTATCTCCTTCTGTATTTCAACTTGCTAGCTAACCTTGATCATCCTTTGCCCACACAAATGCCACGAGAGGGGCTTTACCTAATTTCATCTAGCACTTCTTGAATTACTTCTTGAATTATTTTTCTAATGTCATCAAGCAATGTTTTAAAATTAGTCCATAGGATGTGGGCAGTTAAGAATCAACCACATTGCTGTGGGTGTGGAGTCACATGTAGGCCAGAGCAGGTAAGGACACAGTTTCCTTCTCTAAAGGACATTAATGTTGACTAGATTGTTCTGGAAGCAACCACTTTATTTTTTTTTTAGTGGCTCTGTTGATTTAGGAAGTTCTTGTGTTCTGGCTGTTGAAAAGAATGGTTTGCTGTGGTTAGGATAGTAACAAGAGAAAGGAACATTTCAATGTCTTTGTTGTCATAAAGCTTAGTGATTCTCTCACCACTACACTTTTGTTGTTGTAATGGTCATCTTCTTGTTTCCTTATTAAAACAATGAGATTTTGCTTTTTTGGAAGTAATTTGTTAAATACTAGCAATCCAAATTAAAAGTTAAATCGTAATGTCATAGGTCAATGACTATTGACCCATTATTTGAGATAGATATGGCACATCCGGATAGCATTAATCTCCACAGACCATAGAAGATTTCCTATTTGTTACCTGTTTTCTAACTTGTAGTGACTGTAATCAGCTCAGTTGTGATACAAGTTCCCTCTTCAGCATTTCTGGATGAGAAAGGCTAATACTCTCCAAATTGATGATTTTCACTTTTGTTAGAGCCTGGACAGGGTCTATGGATAATGTATTCAACGATGCCAAAACCAGCTTCAACAGATAAGTCTGTTTTGTAACACTGCTTATGGACCAGGATGAGAAGCAATGCCCCCACCCTAGACCACCCACCTGCGGCCTGTCATCACCACCTCTATCACCACCAACGCAACCGTCAGCACAAGACATGCCTTCCATTATGATTGCTGTGACCTTCCCCCTCACCCTGTTTGCTAGGTCCCAATTTCAAGCTCCCATCCCCTTGTATATTCACTGGGGCTGCAGTTTCTAGTTGCTGATATTTTTCCCCCCAGCTGCATGCATTTCAAACAGGTTGGAAGTAATTGGAAAACAGAAGATCATCATTATAATGAGATCCTGCTGCTTAGGTTTGGCAGAACCCCTTTACCACCAGCTTCTTGGGTTTTCCGAGCACTATTTTGTTTATATCTGCGCCAGAGTGCTTAATCAAATAATGATGCAAATATCAACAAAATATTTCACAGGAAATTGTTCAAAGCATCTGCATAATGTGGAGGGGTATAGCTTTCTGTTGTCTTGCATTTCTGAATTCTCCCTTTGGACTGGATGTATATATGTAAAGATCATTGAAGGTGGCAGGATAGGTGGAGAGCAATTAATAACACAGTGTGTGCAGCTTTATTAATAGGAACGGAAAGTACATGAGCAAGGAGGTGAACCTGTATAACTAATTTATTAGACTGCAGCTAGGATATTGTCTACAGTTTTGTGGGCCGTATTACAGGAAAGATCTGAATATATTGGAGAGAGTGCAGAAGCAATTTATAAGAATGATTCCGGGAATGAGAAACTTCAGTTATAAGGATAAATTAAAAGAAGTTGGGACTGTTCTGTTTGAAGAGAAGAAGTCTGAGAGGCAGTTTGATAGAGATTTTTAAAATCATGAATGGGTTGTATCGAGTAGTTAGGGATAAGCTGTTTACTCCTAAAAATAATAAGAAAAAAGGGCATAGATTTGAAGTGTTGTACAAAAGAATAAAAGGTGATGTGAGAGAAAACCTTTTCATACAGTGAGTAGTTAGGGAATGGAATATACTTCCTGGAAATGTGGTGGAGAAAAGTTCAATGAAAGCATTTCAAGAGGGCGTTGGATGATTATTTGGATAGAAGTAGTGTGCAGGGATATGGGAAAAAGACAGGCAATTGGCAGTGTGTACTTACTGAAGAGTTCATGTAGGCATGATGGACTGAATATCCTCCTTCTGCATCATAACAAATGTGATTCTGTGGCTTTGTGCTTTGGGCGAGAATGATGACTGTAGCAAAATTTGGAAATCGACTCACAGCCACTGAAAGACACCATTTGGCCCATCATGCCCACACCAGTCAAAAAGGATTTGTCTGCACTAATCCCATTTCTCAGATTTTGAACCAAAGCCCTGGAAGCTATGGCAGCACGAGTGAATATCTAAATACTGCTTAACCCGTTATGAAAGTTTCTGACTCAACCACTCTTTCTGGCATTGTGTTCCAGCTACTCATCACCTTCAGAGGGAAACAATTTCTCCTCATTCTCCATTTGGCCTTCCAACTCAATTTCAGTCCCTTCGTTCTTAACCACTCTACCAATGGAACAAATGTTTTCCTATGCTACTCATCATCTTATACTCCTCTATCAGATCCCCTCACGACCTTTGCTGCTCCAAGGAAAACAACCCCACTCCATCCAAATAGCTCAGGCTCTCCAGCCCAGGCAGGATCCTACGAAATCCCTTTGGAGCCCTTTCTAGTGCAACCACATCCTTCTTGTAACATTGTGCTTGAACTG
This sequence comes from Rhincodon typus, assembly GCF_021869965.1. Lineage (NCBI taxonomy): Eukaryota > Metazoa > Chordata > Chondrichthyes > Orectolobiformes > Rhincodontidae > Rhincodon > Rhincodon typus. The sequence goes on along the minus strand of NC_063334.1, from coordinate 20,597,543 downwards.
AACACAGTACTCCAGTGAGGCCTAATTGGCATTTTATCCAATTCCAACATAATATCTCTGCTCTTGTATTCTATACATCAGCTAATAAAGACAGATATTGCATATACACCTTAACCACCTTATCTTCCTGCCCTGCTACCTTCAGGGAATCCACAGTCCTATTATTCATAGTATAATCCCTTGTCTTTTCAGCCCTCCCCAAGTGTTTTATATTGCACTTCTCCAAAATGTAGCAATGGCGACGTTTCAAGGCAAGAAAAAAGGAGACTTGTTGGGGAAAATGAGAAAGGTAGAATGAATTTAACAGATATTAGAAGCGATGCTGTGACAAATGTCAAGCACATCTGCATGGTATAGACATGAGCAGAAGGAGAAAGGGATAGTGACAGAGAAGGCATGAGAGATTGACTTGCGAATAAAATGTATTATTTGAAAATTGAAGATACATTACAAGATTTGGGGACATTTTTTGCAAGTACTTGTTTCAAAAAATTGGATAAGATCACAGGAAGTGTTAAGCCTGAGGTATAAAAATTAAAATTGACAAAAAAGGATCAGAAAAGTAGGAAAATACTCTCCAGAAACCTTTCCTCCTTCTGTTGGCTGTTTGGTTGATTTTTAAGCCTTAACCAAACTAGACCATGATTTAACAGGTGAAGGGATAGCTTTTGTGAATTCCTCAATCCGGAACATGTGTTATATTCTCACATCCACTGTTCAATATAGTTCTATTGAAGTATGATGCTGTGACTTATTTAATGGGGACAGGGTACATAGCAGTCTGAGAGTATAATTGCTTTTGTACTGTTTGATCATCCTTAAAAAGGAGCTCAGTTTTCCAGTCATTATTACAGGTTTAGGACTTTATGTATGTTCACCTTAACAGCTAGTTGTAAGACAAGGAAGTAGATCATTGCTTCTTAACTGAAGAAATTGAAATCTGAAGTTGCACGGTTGACATTTTGGAGCCAGTTTGAGAAACACTCTTGATTGGTGGTAAGCCTTCGCCAATGATGATTGGATATATTGGGTGTGACACAGCTGATTCTCTGTCATAGTAGCTGAAAGAGAAGAGACTCACTGCTGATAGCAAGTTTTTTTTTAAATACCCACATTGTGCAGGGTCACCCTGAAGCCAATTGGCATGCTATGGTAACGTGAAACTTTCAAAAGGATGACCACTTCTGTCTTAAAACCTAGACAGTTCATCTTTGCTTTTATACAGACACCTCAGGCAATATTGGTGACTGTTTGGCAAAGCTTTAGACCGCTTGAAATTCCCAGCAATCCTTTTGCTGGCAAAATCCTACAATGTTGGTTTTAACCCCAGTCACTGATGGAGTAAATCAATTCTAAACCTTAACATATCAACACCACTGTTTGTTGATTTGTGTTGTGGTTGGTATGAATCCGTTCCCTACTGAGTTGTTGGAAATTCCATCTTTTGCAGTTTGAGCTTGACCTACCACAAATGTATTTAGATAACACTGACTTTCAATTGCAAATATTTTTCATCCCCACTGCACAAAACTACGTGTAAGCAGGAAATAATGAATGTTAAAGTAACAATCTCTGATGGACTATAAGACCAGCTGTTGTGTAAAATAGGAGAAGTCACAAAGATGTTCTTTAACTTGGAATTAAGGTGGAAGTATGACTTGATTTGCTATGTGTACAAGATCATTTTCTTCCTCACCTTTCTTCCGTTACCCACCCACCTACGCTACTGTACCTACCCACATGATGCTTATGTGTTCCTAGCTCTCTTCTCGAGCATACCTCTCACACCTGCCTTTCTTGTACCCATGCACTTACTTCTGAATGGCAGGCTTTCCCCTGATGCCTCCCAACAGACCACCTGTCTTCCTGTTCTGCGCAGCACTGCTAATATGAGTTCCATTCAAGATTCTTCTTTTATGCTTTCACTACAAATATTAGACAGACAACTTTGTATATCTTAATCAGACTCGTCCAAGGACATTGACAAGCTGAATTGCTAACATGGTTTTCATGCTGTGTCTCTGCCAGTTGATACTTGGATTTTGCCTTGAATTTAATACAGGGGTGGGATGGCAAAGATTTAGTATAGCATATTGGCAGCAAAACCAAAGTAATTGAATAACTATGGAATGTGGAGAGCCTGGTCAGAAAGTACTAGTAGCATTGCTGTTGTCATTAGCTTGAAGTGCTCGCTCAGTTGGTGTCTTCATTCTCTCACCCAATGAGGTGGGCTAAGCTTTCATTTTCCCTCAGCCCATAGATGTGTTGTTACAATTATCTTTTCCAACTTAGTGTAAGCAGTTCAGATTGTCATCAAGCTGTGCTTTAAATATGAAGTATATGGGAACCAGATGGGGTTCACTTTAGCATATTTATTTTAAAATAATTAAACAAAATGTGTTCCATATGAAATGAAAAACAAAGCCGTATGCGTTGTTTATTTTAAGATTCTGATATTTAGGTTTAGAGCTTGGGTGCTAATTTCTATGACTTGCTTCATGTGTGGCTCCTTCACATCCTTATGTACTGTTCATATTGATTTTGCTGCCAAAACCTTCATCCATGCCTTTGATAATTCCAATGCTCTCCTGGCTTGCTTCCCATATTCACCCTTTATAAATTTGAGCTCATTATAACTTGTCGCATCTGCCATTCATCTATTGTCCCTGCGGCCGACCTACATTGAGTCCTGGTCCAGCAATGCCTCTCTTTTTAAGAACCCATCCTTGTTTGCAAATACCTTCTTGGTCTTGCCCTTCCAGCACCTCAATTCTTTCAGGTCACTTTGCTGTTTTAATTCTGGACTCTTAGGTACCCCTGACGTTAGTTATGCCATCACTTGGTAGGCTTACCTTTAGCAGCTCAGGTTTAAACTCTGTAATTCCCTGCCTAATCCTTTGTCTTCTCGCTGAAAACCTACTTCACCTGACTTAATATTTGTCATGTGACTTTCTACAATTAATTGCATGACTGTGAAGCATGTAAGTGAATTAAATACAAATTGCTATATAACTGCAAGTTGGTTGTGTGTAGTCAATTTTCTAGGAAAGCAGACTGATGTGATTTGCACTTTTTTGATTAGCATCAATGTGTCTTGGATTTTGAGATATCTTTCTGGTGATTTTTCATATATTAAATAAAGAAAAAGAGGCAGCTGAAAACAACTCTTAAAAAGAATGGAGAACTCATGAAATCAAGCCTCATAGTGTTGATGGCACAGGAATTTGAAATGTATTACTTGGATGGCAAAAAATCATTGACAACTCAATCTTTGTGTTTGTAAAATTATTGCACACTACAATGCCGTACTGCACTGTACCACACATCCGAACCTTTGTTTACTGTTAAAAGGATTGAGAACTGAACTTATTGTGCAGAGGAAAAATGCACCAGCTTTGAAAATGGGTTAATATTATTGTCTAAAACTGACCTCCTGTTGCTTGACTGATACAACTCTGAAAAATGTTCCATTTGTGAATTTCACTTGTGGCTCAGCTTAGTGGAGTGAAAGTGTTGCATTTCATAGCTATTGTTACGATAGTAAATAACCTTTGTTCTGAAGGGACTGTACAGTGGTTAAACTACTTTTTCAAATCCATCCATCCATGGCTATATAAGCATCCTTTGGTTGTCCAGATGTCTCAATGAATGCTGTTTACTGCTTGGAAAAAAAATCTTTCAGTAAAAAACTTACATTACTGTTTGTGTCTGAATACATTATCAGGCTACATGTTGGTGCACAAACTATGCTGGTATTAACTCTGATCACTCTACTTTGTGAGAATAAGCGGAATGCAGGCAGGACCTTAATCTGCAGAAGCTAGACAAAAGGATTTCAAAGTTTGTAGGAGAAGACTAATGAGAGGTACCTACAAAGAGAGATACCTACAAAGTATCAACTTCATCTGAATAAAAAATTTTTTTTTATTTTTTTGACTGTAAATAATCGCTTGTATATTTGACATTGAAAACCTAAGTGCTTTTGACGCAATTTAAATACCATTATCACTGTACACAGCATCTCGTAAATGAGATACTTAGACTCCAACAAAACTGTCTGGAAAAAAGGTAATTTATTGCAGGGTTAAGTAATGTACATGATATTGAAGAGAACACTTCTTGGCTAAGTGAATTGATGGAGAATTAATTAATGTGTTATCTTTTAAAGATTCTAGACTGCTGTGTGAATAGGTCGATTGTAAAGGGACAATTTGATCACTTCTCTTGTGTGTTCCCTTTTTAATTACAGGCAAGTTTTTCACATGGAGGCGAATCTTAACATGAGAAGTATTGTGATTAGACTTCAGTATTGAGTCAAAATACTGCTTTCAATCTTATTCTTCAAATGTAGCTCTCAGAATGAAATGTGGTTCAACTTGAACTGTGCATAGTGTGTCTCCCAACTGTACCCTACTCCAATACAGTTTTTGCAGTTTTAGTAAATAATTAAGTCTGACATGACCTAAGGTGGATTCAGACACTAACCCTCAATCATTGTAGCTTTAGAGTCAGTTTGGGCTGTGACATCCATTTATACTGCACACATATTGTGTTGCTGCAAAGCTGAAACCATGTTGTGCCTTTGATAATCCTGTTATGTGAACACACCAGAAGAGTTCGAAAAGCCTCCATGTGGTGGATGCCCATTAAATATAAGGGCATGCAAAAGAAGTGAAAGGAGCATCTCATGCAGAACAAGAGTTCATGCAAAACAGTGGGAACTATAAAGGGGTTGGTTTCAACACATGACACAGTGTAGTATGTAAAACCACTTGGTGTCATTGAAAAGGTGGAAAATGGTAATTACTGGCCATTATGACAATAAGGCAAGATATTGTTAAGTTTTAAAAAAAGATTAAAACTTAGAATTGAGGGACAACAAGTAATTTAAAATTAATTGGGCTCCTGATTACAGCAAGGAAATGGTGAAGTGCACTAATTGAGATTAGAGAGGCTCGACACAAATGCAAAGTTGCTTTAATGGTTTTCTCGGGTGATATACTCTGAACCAACAAGAGAACAGGCTAGGTATTAGATTTAATGAGACAGATTTAGCTAATAATCTAACAGTAAAGAAACATGCATTTAATGATGAAATTGTGTGATCACTTTCGACGTTAAGTTTGAAAAGGAGAAATCCAACAAAGTTGCTAAAATAATAGATTTTCGAATGGCCAGCCTCAGTAGGAGGAGACAAACTGACAACTGTTTTAACCAGTTTGTTACCAATCAGGTAGAAATACCAGTGAATGGTGATCCAATAATTATTAAGCTTAATGCAGGGCCTGTAGATATTGTATATGTGTCTGAAAAGGTTACCAGCGGTAATCACCATGCATTGTGATGTCATGGGCTCTTAGTCAGAATAAAAATGGAGTTTGTAGGAAACAGAACTATAGCGAGTGTGCTCCCAACAGACCCAACAGTCTGTATCATATATAGATCATATTCCATAATCTGTAAATTTACATGATTTACTTAACAAGATTCTTTCAGTTAGACCAAAAAAGTGACAGTCCTCATCCATGCTAGATTATGTCAGGCTTGAACAAACCCATGCAGAACAGTGGGCCCCTGCCACGACGTAGTGAGTAGCACGGACGAACACTAAATGGTGCAGTGAAGAGAAACTAGAATTTAGGCTTCCAGAATAAAACAAGAAAGAAAATATACTGGTAAACAGAGGACTTTGTGAGAAACAAATACAACTGATTACTGATAGCATTGAACCCTAGAAACATTGCGGCAACACTCAACACACAAATACTTGAAAAAAACTTGAAGCTATACTATTTGGGGGTCATATACTTATATTTTTCATAATTGGTTTCATGGCATTAATTTTCATTAAGTTGTGGAGATTCCACAAAGCTTTCAAAATGGTGGATGAGACCCAGATGTGAAAGTCCTGCCCCATCTTTCAAAGATCCAATTTTTGCCTGTAGGGGGAAAGGAGCAAGACATGATTCACCCAGGAGAGAAACACAAACTCAGCAGGGTCATTGGAACTGAGTGTTGTGTTCATTCTGGCTGCTGCAAAGAGCATATCCCACGGTGTAGGAGTTACAAACTGATGGAATGGACTAGATATACAGCTTCTTGAATGGTAGGAAAGATCTGTATAACTGAAGCTATTTAAATAACCTTTCAAAAATAATAACTAATGGCTGCAGTAGTCTGAAAGAGTTTAAAAAAAACTCAGGTCTATCAGTCTCAATAGCTATTTCCCCAAGGGCTATTGATGAATGCTTGACTGTTTACCAAAAGCTGCAGTTATCTCAGTGGCGGCACCTGAGTTCATAAATTGATAAATAATTGATGGAGACCTTTAAAGGGTCAGCTGCCTTTGATGTGATGTTTCTGAACAGAAGTTTGCTTTTATAAGACATGAAACATTTGAGATTGCATGAATAGGAGATTGTTGTTAACATAATGATTGCTGCATTTCATTTTTGAAACTGTGTTTCATCTCAACATGACTCCTGAGGTCTGCCTTTGGTGGACACTGGCATGGAGGGTGTAAATGCCAAGCATTATGGGTAGTTTGCCACGAGTTGGTAAAGGGACACGAAGGTAGTGGTAATGATGTATGAGTGGTAAGAGCCTAAGATGTAACTGGGACAATTAGGAATTGAGACAATCTAGAAGGCAAATTTTAGTTAACTGAGGTAGCTGGCTTATGTAAATCACATTCAAAAGCTGACCAGCAGAAAGAGGCAGTCTGTTTTAAAAACACAGAATAGTTTGATTGCAGAATGGCTTCGCTCCGACAGAAAGACAATTAAGCCAACCAAAGCCAGGTTTCCTCAAATTGGAAGAAATTAAAGTCTAAAACGAGGCAGCATAAGGGATGTATGAAAGACACAAGCTCACTTATTGCAAGAGAGATCAGAATGAATGTAAAAAGCACAGAGAAGTGAAAGTGGAAATGAAGGTAGGCTGGTTATATGTTATCTAATATAAAACAAAGTCCAGATGTTTCCAAAGACAAATCACCATTAAAACAGCTGTCAACGACTTTGAGTAGGGATCGAACTGAAGATCTGTTGATGGAAACAGGAGGCATAGTTGAGTTATTGAATGAATACTTTGCATCAGTGATTACAAAAGAAGGTAACTTCTGGATGTTGTGATAAATGGGAAATTTTCTCATATACTGAATGAGAGATACATAAATTTAAAAATGCATGAAAGGCTGGCTGTATTGTAAAGTGGATAGTTCACCTGGTTGGGCAGCGATGCATCCAAGGTTGCTGAGGACTGTAAGGAATGAATATTGCAGCATTGTTAACCTCAGTTTTCCACAGGCCTCTAGCCAACAACTAGTGAGGCTTCTTTATCCTGGATCCTAAATCCGATAGAAGACTTGCTGACATCTGTGTCCAATTGTTGGTAGCCCTGCCAGCCTTCATAGTCTATTGGTTTTCCTTGTTCCAGACTCTGCCACTGACAGACTTTGTCCAAAGGTGCAAAGATTCCAGTTATACAGTGTAAGGGTAGGGGAAATCTGAAGCTCTTTTCCCTTTGCCACTATAACCTACTATGTGTAGAGCAAGTTGATATTTTCAATGTTGATTTGATGCCCTCACCTAGTGAAAATGTAAATAAATGTAATGAAGTTATTGTAATCGAGTTAGTCTCAAGATTAACTGTGATCTCGTGGAAGCTTGAAAGCTGAATGGACCATTGCCGTTCCTATCTTATGATGGATGTGACTAGCTACCCACAGTGACAGCTTACAATAAGCTAAAACATGATGAAATTCCTCCCTGATGTTCAATCGCATTTGAATAAAATTTCGAGATAGCTATTTAATATCACAGCCAGTTTTTTTTTAACCCTCAGTAATTATGGTTATCGTAGGAATTTTTCAGAGATTTATAATAGCACATTAGTTGCAACTTTCTTGTGTTTGATCATCTGGGTTTAATGTTATTACCTGTAACCTTCACTCTGTTCTTAGCCAGGTAATTATTCAGCTTTTTAAATTAGAGTGAGGAAGTAATTAAACTTGTGGTGAATGCATCTGACAGGCATGTCTTCAATTTTGAGAGAGGTGGGAGATTGTTAGTAGGAGATCGCTGGTTAATTTGAAGCATCTTTTGATCAAGTTCATGGCAAGATGATGCCTGTGGCATTAAAGATTTTGAGCTAATCGGCCCTCTGCAGCAAATGTGGTTATCTGGAATACAAATCTTAATTGACCAGCTAGCCTGGCTTGTTCATTACATGTGGGGAAGAAAGAAAGTTGAGGAGACCCTGAATAGAGATCTTCTTAAAATTCATTTGGCAAAATAAAGACCCTGAAGCCGAGCAATAACTTCCTTATTTGCTGAGTTTTGGGTGACCACTTGGATCTGTAGAGGAGGCACTCTAACGTAAGATAATGTGCAGCATTTTTGCTTCTTCAAGTGCATAAGGGGTTTGTACTGATGCCCCAGCAGTGGAGGTTGGCTGTATAGAGGGCCCCCTAACCTGTCCTGAATCTGTTTAGGCAGACCCATTCTCCCTGTGGTAGTTCATAGCCTGCCATTCAAACAATAGGAATTGTTATAAGGCACTTACTTGTGACTTCCTGTGTTTCCCATTCTTTGATACAAAGGATATCTGCTGGCATTTTCCAGTTCGAGGCAGGAACAGAAAATTACATCAATGCAGTCAGCAATATACAAAGGATATCTGCTGCTCAAAAGTATCTGTCTGTCTGTCTGTTTTCCTTATAACATTTATGAGGGTTAGGCGTTTGACCTTTTTTGGACTGTGCCATGTCTATGAACGTGGCAGAGCTGTGGTTTGCTATTGCCTTTGCTGGATGCCTAACCAGGAGACACTGTTGATTACCACTCCTGCTGGCTCAGTGAGGTATGCTATGACCGTGCTGCAAAATCTCATCTCAAAAGTATCTCAAAGTTAGATGTACAAAGCTACAATGAAACAATACTGAATATAACCTGAATGATATGTTAAAGAACTTCAAGTAAATACATCTTTTATTGTTTCAATTATATTCAGGCCCTCCATCAACTGTTTCCAGTGCATTGCTGACTGCATTGATGCAATTTTCTACACCTACCTCTAACTGGATAACGCCACTGACTTTGCTTCCAATTTCCATCTCTCTGAAGTGTCATTTAGATTTGAAACGTTAGCTTGCTCTGTATCCATGGATGCTGTCTGACCCATTGTGATCTCCAGCATTTGTTGTTTTCAGTACAGATTCCAGTATCTGCAGTAATTTGCTCCTTCCATCTTTCTGTTGCTTTCATATAATCAATCTTTGACTCTGCTCTTCCTTTACTCAGTTTTTTTATTTGCATTTCTGGGAATTGGTTAAAACCCTATATCAATTGTAAAGTCACAGCTACCTTGTCTTCACTTTGCATTCTAACTGATCTTATTATGCCCCTTGCCTCAGTAGTCCTTGACTGTGTCTGTCCCATTTGCCCACATTTAAACCATCACACCTTTACTCCTCTTCCTTGACTAACAACAGGTTCTGCTGTTATCACTGCCAGATTCTCCAAACCAAGGTTTTGGTTCTTATTCCATTCCTCTTACGTTGCCTTCCAACCTGTTACAGAGCTGTTTTGTTCTTTACTCCCTGTCTCCCGACACAGTTAAAACCTGTTCCATCTTTATCTTCTCCAGGTTACAGACTTGAAATGTTACATTGGTTTCTGTCTTACTGACGTAATCACATCTAACTTTTCTTCTGTTTATTTTCTTTCCAGATTTTTAGCACATTCACAGTATTTTCATTTTGTTTTATTTATATTGGGGTGACCCTGTCGTTAGCTATGCTGCCTCACAGCACCAGGGACCCGGGTTCAGTTGCAGCCTCGGGTAACTGTCTATGTGGAGTTTGCACATTCTCCCTATGTCTGTGAAGGTTTCTTCTGGGCGCTGCAGTTTCCTCCCACAATCCAAAAATATGCAGGCTAGGTGGATTAATCAAACGAAATTCCCCATAGTGTCCAGGGATGTGTAGGTTCAGTGGGTCAGCTATGGGAAATGCAGTGTTACAGGGATAGGGTAGGGGGCTGGGTCTGTGCTGGAGGGCAGCGTGGGCTTGATGGGCCAAAAGGCCTTTTCCCACACTGTAGGGATTCTATGATTCTATATAATATTCGTGAAAAATGCACCTCATAAAGGGGTAATGCAAATTGCATTGGTAGACTGATTGAAAGAAGTTGCCTGAGTGTCTAGGGTAACAGATTTTGAGGAAGCTTGTGCATTAGCAATGTGAAAGTTAAAATTTGGAAGAGAATTCCAAACCAGCTTGATGTCCATAGTTCTGCAGATTGCATCTACGACACTTCTGTTTCCACCACTAGGGATACTCTGGAATTATACTAAGATAACAATGTTTAATTGTCTTATTAGGAAAGAGAACTTCCTATGCTTCTCTTCCGTTGCTGGTCATGATAACACATTTTGTCACAGTTATAAATATTGTTTTGTACCAAGCACTGGCTAAACTGGTTTAATCAGACACAAAACTGTTGTACTTCTGTTTAGATATTCAATCTTTTTAATCATTTGCTACCAGACATTGAGGCAGGTTTACTTCAGCAGTATTTTGGTTTGGAGTCCGACAAGCATTTCTGTTTTTTTTGTTTGGGTGTAATGTGTTTTTCTAAGGTATCGTGAAGAAAACGGATACTGCAACACAGGAGGTCTAATCAACTATGATAGGATTCATCATGGTAAACAGTGATGCAATGTTAAAACTAGTCACATAAAATTATTATGTGGAGGGATCACAGTGGCTACTTTGTGATCCCATCTAGAGTTGGGCAGAATCACAATGAAGAATGTCTGAAAAAGTCCGTTTTGTAAGAGTGCAATGTATCTAGATTTGCTATCCACAAATTAGGTGGGCGGGCACAAAAGAGGAATTGACACCTGTGGCTAGTCGGCCAGGATATTGTCGAATGAGAGGTAGACATTGTGACAATGTGGAGGTTGACACCTCTCTGATAATTAAAACTGAAACACCCAGAGAAACTCGCCTCGCCTCATAATCTGTTAAAGGAAATGTGAAGAGTGATATAACCTGCTCCTTACCTCCCAATCTGTTGTAAAAGAGTGGTTAACTGAAATGAAACCCTTTCACTCTATAGTCAAAAAGTAACAATTTATTTATCTAACTCTAACAGTGAACAAATTAACAGAACTACTAAAAATACTGAACAATTCCCCCTTAACTACTAATCATTCCCAAATAAAACAAAATTACAATGGTATGCTGTTCCAAAAGATATAAGTACCACTTATATAAACCAGATAAATTAAAAAAAACTTAAAAGTTAATCTCTCGAAATTATAGCCAGGGTACGTCTTCCAGAATGCTCCGCGCCTTGTCTGCTGATCCTCAGTCTGGAATACCTTTCTCCTGTCGAGGATTCTTCTGTCAAGGGTATTAGTTGTGCCACTGTACCTTTAGTTAAATGATGGTTTTCTGAGAGCTTAGAGAGTTCTGTGAAAGCCTGTTATTTTTCTCTTTAGAGATGCTGGTTATTAACTCTATAAGTTGGCAGTTGCTCTCACACTGATTTTCAAATGCCCCCTTCTTTTATACCCTTGATGACCTCTTAATTTCTTACAATAAGATTGGTCCTAGCTTGTCAAAACCATCAGATTTAAAATTAGTTGTTTTTTTTTTAGTTTCTAAATGTCTGGTTTAAATTAATTGGCTGATTTTCAAACTGCTTGTCCTACTAACAAAACAAACTACTGCCTGCGTGGTTAACCACGCAGCCGTTTTATACAGTGTTTCAATTTCAGGAGCTCTCTGTGCACCTGCACATTTTTTTAAAATCTCCAAGCCAAGAAAAAATACATTGTCCTTTAAATGGATCACACAATCTACCCCTTATCATCTTTTCAAACATCAAAATCTGACATCCTGCCTTCCAATCCACAAATACGCTACCCAACATCACAACAGCTTGAAGGGCTGAATGGCCTACACCTGCTGCTATTTCGTATGTCTTACGTCTGAACCTGCACTCAGACAATATCAAGCATGGAATTTCATCAACAACCTTCCACTTTCCAAGAGTCTAGTGTCTCCCAACCAGAAAATTACTTTGAATTTGGAGTGGACACTAACATGAGGACAACTCTTTGCCCATACCAAAAAATCTATATCAAAAAGATCTAGGCTAGTGGTTGCTCACTCTTTTTTTTTCACGGTTTTTCTCTCAAACCTTCATTTGCCAGACTGTGGTCAGACCACATTTGGAATATAGTTAGCATTATTGAGCCCCATATCTAAGGAAGGATGTGCTGGCATTGGAGGGGGTCCAGAAGATGTTTACAATATTAAACCTGGTGATGAAGGGCTTGTCATATGAGGAGCAGTTGACGACTCAGGGTCAAAACTCAATGGAGTTTAGAATGGGTTTATTGTCTTACATTCCTGTAGCGACTACACTTACAAAGAATTGCTGCAAAAAAAAACATTCTGTTAAAGCTTTATTATCTTGCATTTATCAGGACAATTCACAAGGATACAAATTCAAGGGAAAACTAACTTTTACACTGCATGAGAGAGCAGACCGTAAAAGATAGGAACAGGATTACACCATTTGGCCCATTGAGTCTACTCTGCCATTTAATCATAGCTGATTTGTTTCTGGACCCTATTCTGTCTTCTCCCTGTAACCCTTGATCCCCTTACCAATCAAGAACCTATCTATCTCTCCCTTAACTTAACGACTTGGCCTCCACAACCCTCTGAGGCAATGAGTTGCACAAATTCACCAAATTCTGGCTGAAGAAAATCCTCCTCATCTCAATTCTAAAGGGTTGTCCCTTTACTCTGATGCTGTGCCCTTGGGTTTTAGTCTCTCCCACTAGTGAAAACATTTTCTTCACATCCACTCTATCCAGGCCTCTCAGTATTCTGTAAGTGTCAATGAGATCTCCCCTATCCTTCTAAACTCCATCGAGTGCAGATCCAGAGTCTTCAACCAGAGCTGATTGATTGGCAACTGGATGCTGTTAAAGGTATTGCCACGCAAAAGGCACCCACTTATGCTGATTGATAGGTGCAAGCTGCACAAGAACTAACGGATGCATTCCCATGTTAGTGCTGCTACAAGCCTCTATTTTCTATCCAATCAATAGTGTCCTCTCATGGAGAATGAACATGGATTTTCTTGTTGAATTGGTATTCTTGCATATTGTCCCACTGAGTGAAAGATGAAGTCCTTCTACAGAGTGTCATTTTTCGACAATACTCAAGTTCTATACACCCAGTCAAATACTTATAAAGTACTTCATTGACTATAAAGGGCTTCGGGATGTTCCAGGGTTGTGATAAGTACGATATAGATGAATGGCTTTTTCTCAATGCTGTATGTACAGGTTCAAAATGAAGAATTGCTTTGTGACCTGACAGTGGGAGAGAAACTAGGTAGATCAGTTTAAACATAAGGTGTCCCCCATTGAAGATGTGGAATTTTCTTTTTTCACTCTTATGGAAACTAGGCTGTGGAATTCTATTCCTCAGAAAGAAGTGGAGGCAGCATTGTTAAACATTTTGCAGGCTGAGTGAGATTTTTGATTGATAAGAGGATTCAAGGGTACAGAGAGTAGGCACAAAAGTTACATTGAGGCCATAATCAGATCAGCAATGATCTCATGAAATAGCAGATCAGGCTCAAAGGACTGAATAACCTATCCCTTTTCCTAATTCATGTGCTTATATCGACAAGTATCTTGGATTTGATGAAGTTAGAGGTAATCACGGGGGATTTGTAGTACCTTGACTGGATCGGATAATTTAAAATGAACAGAATTGTCTGCTTCATCCACGTTCATCTCTTTACTTATCACCACCAAGAGGGAGAAAACCTTAAAATTTGAGTAGAAGCTGGTGTGTAGTAATGAACATAAGCACAAGCTAATATAAGTCTGCTATAACTTGCCATAGTCTACTCTTATGTAGCTTGATGGAATCCTAAGAGCATCAATCATATCACTTTCAAAATTTCTCTCTTCCATGCGTAGTTCTGCATCCATTTTTATTGCTGCAATATCATTTCTATTGTGAGTTGACTTTTAAGGGACAAGTTAATTTTTTCGAATTGACAATACTGCTGCACTATTTCAAACTGCATCAAATATGATCTTTAACTGGAAACCATTGTTTAAGTTCAGTGCTGCTGTTATGCAAGGAAGAGTTGAAAGTTGAGATGTAACAGATTCCATAATCCATTAACGTTCTTTCCAGAAATGTTTGTGTTAATACACCATCATCTCCAGTGCTCCCCGCATAATTGCTTAGACAGTGGTTCAGTTTCATTTTCTGTTGAATCTTGAGATTGTGTTATTGAGATGACATAATTTTTTGTGATTAGGTGTAAAATAGTTGGCTCTAAGCAGGCAGTTGTTGGGTTGTAATTTAGTTAAAAGGTTGTTACGACTGCCTAATATGATAGCACAGTTGAGTCCCAGCTGAGTTTGGAGTCTGACTTCAAGCGTTAAATTTGGTCCTTGTGGAATTTGAAACTGCAAAGTAAGTTGTTCTTGGTTCTGAATTGGAGGGAGTTGCTGATTTAGAGTGCTTCTTATTACGTTGGTGCTTGTTATCCATTGTAGAACTGTTCCAAGGCCTTAGTTGAGATGTGTTCCTTCGCAGTTTGATGTGCTGTGCATTAAAAAATAAAAGAAAAAGTAAAAATAAAGATGCAATAGTCCTACCAGACTGGAGTGCTACTCTCTTATTAGACAGAAACAATTGATAGTGGTTGAATCTGAGGGCTACCAGATCTCAGGCAAGGGGAGAAGTTGAGAAAGAGAGTTTTTCATGGTTACCTCAGTTTGTACAGGAATTGAACCCAAGCTGTTGCAATCACTCAGCATTGCAAATCAGCCATCCACCCAACTAAGCTAAGTGACCCCAGAATGGAATGTGGGCAGCTGACAAAGCAAGAGTAAAGTAGGAGCATTAATTAGCCAGTATTAAAATGTGCATTTTCTGCATGACTAGATTGTTCAGTTTGTCTGGCTGAGTGTAAATTCTCTTGAATCACTTCAATACCTGCGAGGAAATAACAGTTTCTGTATAGTTTATAATGTTCCTTAAAGCAAATTGTATTTTATGATGGTTTGTAAGAAATGGCTATTTTATGGAGCACTCTTCAGTGGGACAGAAGCAAATGGCTGGAGAATGTGGCTTTAATTATCTGCAAAATAGCAAATATTGTGCCGATTCTGATGCAGTGAATCTGAGCATATTGCTGTGCTCTTCAACAAACACACTGTGATTAGAAGGTACCTTCTGGTGGTCATTATATTGACTAGCTCTTGTGGTTTTGAACTGAAAACCAATTAGATTTATGAGCAAGCTAAAACATCCGTCTGCAATGCAATAAAATGCTCCTGCTATAATTTGTGATCTCTGTAATAACACATACCACCCAATTAGTATTTACTGATCCATGCACCATGTTGTAAACTGTTTATTTATTAAACTATGTGCAATTCTCTGCCTTTTGAGATCAGCTGATTGGTGCAGTCATTGTGTTGTCACTTTACTCCCACATCTACTTGGCCCAGTTTCAATAATGATCCTGCCTGACATTTCTCTGAACTGCAGTGACAATGATGGCCAGTTTCTTTTTAATAAAGGATTAGTTAATAAAACTGAGCCAGCCTAATTGTTGACAGTTTAATGCTACCCTTTTTGTAAAGGATGTCATGAGGATATTTTTGTTTTTTTGGGCTCATAATGGTCAAACAGCCCTCGCAGTCTGTCTCACGAAAGTACTTTATAGTTTTAAAGTCTTTCATTCATAAGATTATCAGTGTCTATTGCTCTGGAAGTAACCCACAGTTGAGTAGGCATCTGTGAACTAACTAGGAACTCCTCAGGCTGCACAATATATTGAGTTATCACACTAATCTTATGCCTCTAAATATGACGGAACAATGCAGCCAAGACTGATGCATGACAACCTCCTCACTCCTGACTTAGTTTGTGCAATCTCTTGAAAATCGCTGGCCAATTACATTCCAAATTTTGCACTAATTGCCAAATTGACAATCTCTCTTCAGATGGGCTTACCTGGCGCAATAATTTTCTACTTGAGCAGTAGTTCTGTGCTTTGGAAGTCGAAACTAAAATACATTGCTCATGGATGCTTATACTCCAATTAATTTTACTGGATTTAAATATTCTAATATTTGATGCCTACTGAATAATGTGAACATCATTTATATTAAACAAAATACCTCCAACATCTATTTTTTATGTTCTCTAAGTTTAGAATGGATCCCATCCTCAGACATTATTGCTGCACTTATAGAAATGCTTTAAATAACATGATAGTAACCAAAGAGGACAGCACTATTGCTCCTTCATTCAGTGGACTTTGAAAAAGAGCATTGAATATGCTGTGAGCTAGGTTGTATGGCTGTGCTTTCACTACATTGAACTTTAGAGGTGATTAGTCCCATTGTGATGGCACTTTATAATAGCTAACAGCTTAATCCTTTATCCCTTGTTCTTCTAATTTGTTTTCAAATATTTGCTTCTCTTCCTTAAAAGCCTTTTTGGATTCTGCTTATAGCACTGCTTACTGTTGTGTTTACATGTGCATTCCATGCTTTAGCTATCCTCAATATAAAAATAAATTTTAGAATTCTGCTCTTTGACAAAGAGCAATGACTATCTTCTCCCAGAGATACAAATTTAGAATCATTTGTAGATTGTTTCTCTCAACAGCACAACAGCATGGACATCATTGCAGTTCTTTTTCAGTAAGTAACTATAGAGCATAAGGTGGAACAGAGAGTCTTATTCATAAGAGACCACAAAGTTTGATAGGTTAGATTGCTTCTCTGCAGTGAGCCACCTGCTGTGGACTGTTTTAAATGACAGGTTAATTAGAACACATAAAAATACATATGAACATGCAAAGAACATAAGAATTGTTAATGTTTAAATAAAATTTTAATGAGAATGCACCGTAACCTCACCAACCTAGAATACTTGGGACCAAGGTGTTTCTGTATTTTGGAATTTTGTGGATTTTAGAATAACATTAACATGCTTAACGAAAGTGCATGAACCAGATATAGATAGATACATATGATTAAAACGTTCCAAATCTGGTGTTAAGCAACACAAATGGACGTTTTAAAATCCATTCATTTGAAAAAAATACAAGTGATATACCAATACACAGTGGTCCAGAGTAAATTGAACATTGTCAGCTGTTAAGCAATATATCCCTTCATTGATATTGGGATAGGAGGATTTGAATTATAGGGAGAGGCTGAATAGGCTGGGGCTCTTCTCCCTGGAGCATCAGAAGCTGAGGGATGACTTTATGGAGGTTTATGAAATCATGAAGGGCGTGGATAGGATGAGTAGCCAAGGTCTTTATCCTCGGGTGGGGTGTCCAAAACTAGAGGGCATAGGTTTAGAGTGAGCAGGAAAAGATTTAAAAAGGATCTAGGGGGCAGTTTTTCATGCAGAGGGTGGTGCATCTATGGAATGAGCTGCCGAAGGAAGTGGTGGAGACTTGCACAACTATAACATTGAAAAGGCATCTGAATGGGCACATGAATAGAAAGCGTTTAGAGGGATATGGGCCAAATGCTGGCAAATGGAATTTGGTCAGATTGGGATGTCTGGGCGGTGTGGATGAGTGGGATTGAAGGGTCTGTTTCCATGCTATATGACTCTCTGCCTCTATAATTAGGTGCAGAGGTGGCCAATTTTCAGTCATTCGAGCCTGCTGCACCATTTAATAAGATAATGGCTGATCTCACCTCAGACTCAACTCCACTTTACTGCCTGCTCCCCATAACCCTTTCATCCATCCCTTGGCAAAAATCTGTTTATCCCTTCCATAAATTTATTCAGTGTCCTCGTGTCCACCACACAATGGAGTATTTAATTCCTCAGATTCACAAGTCTTTGAGAGAAGCAATTCCGCTTCATCTCTGTTTTAAATCAGCCACAAACCTGAAGTAAAATTTTGACCTCTCATTCTAGATTTCCTTTTAAAGAGAAACGTCTGCTCTTTTTATTCTGTCAATTCCCTTTAGCATTTTATATACCTGTTTTGGATCTCCTGTCATCCTTCTAAACTGTACAGAGTATAGGCCTAACTTGCTCAATCTCTCCTCAAAGGATAAGCCTTTCATCTCTTGAGTTAATCTAGTGAACCTTCTCTGAACTGCCTCCGAAGCAACTACATTGGTTTGAGATGGTTTCACAGCTAAATAATCGACTGTTGCTTGCTTTCCAAGAAAATGGTTATTCATAAGGTCTTTCTTGAAAATGCATTCTTAGGAGAGAGATCAAGGGTTCAATAATTCCCTCAACCTTGTATCCAGTGTGAGTCTTTTTGGGAGATTCTCTTGAACCCTGGAGGCAAATACACTTGCAATGACTGGGAAGAACTGACATTGTTTGGAGAGCATGTCTACAAAGGGACTAGTCTGATTTTCTGACATGTGCTGTTGTATGATCACCTGTTATCCTTTGAGAGTTGAGAAGGGAGTTCAGGAGCAAAGGAAAAACAACACTAAAACGGGGTTAGGAGGTGTGGTTGGTGTAGGAGGGAGTGGAGAAGTTTCGTTTGGAGCCATTGCTGCCATTTTCAAATAACAACGTGAAAAATTCCAAATGAGACAGTTTTTTTGCAGAAGAAAACCTATTGTGGCATATATGACATACCCCTGGAACTTGAGCCTGCAGCTTCTGGCCACTAACACTGCATCACAAGACCCCTTCTGTATTGCACATGTTTAATAAAAGAATGCAGTTCTTTGACTAATTTTGAGGTTTTAGTATGCTTCAAAAGTTGTGAAAATGGATTGTTTTGTTTCACAGTTAAACTAGATAGTTCAGCATTGAAAGTGAAAAAGTTTTGCAATGAAACCAAAAATAGAAATATATTATTTCTATTTAAATCATATTTGAAAACAGTCAACTTAGACAGTTGAAAATGTCCAGTGAATGGTATCCTACGCAGTTAAATTTGCACAGAATGACTGTTGGGATGTCTAGAGGCAGGGCTACAAGACTACTTTAAAAGTGCCAGATTTAAATTAATAGATTGGTATTAAGGCCAAACTGTGTGAATCTCCTTTTACAAAATCTACAAGGATGAAAACAATATAAACATCATCTGAGCTTGCTTACACTTCCAGGCTGATTTAATAAATTTTACTGGGTCGTCAACACCAGCTGTAAGTTAGAGTTGGTCACATTTTAGTGTCTACACATTTTTGTTATTAGATAGTCTATTTATTTTCCCACATTGATGGTAGAGGTGAAGATTTACATGGATTTTTCTTTAGTTTGAAAGCTAATGGAATGTGATTGAATGTTGATTTGGATGTGATTCCATTTAAAACATGCTATTAAAAAGAAGATTGGCAATCTCAAAAGCAATTTATGAGTGAATCAAACTAACATGCATGCAATGTGTGAATTAAAAAAAAATTAGCCTGCTCCAAACGGCAGGAGCACAATGGGACTGAGTAAACTTTGAAGAATGAAGGCCAAGGTCCTTAAATAAGTATAAACAGTAATTATCCTTGGCTTTATCAGTTTTGTGCTCTGTCTTGTTTTTCTCAGTTAGCTGTTCAGTGCTGCAGCTTCCACAGCTTTGCACCACAATGTGTCTTCACTCCTCCAGGAAAAAATATTCTCACATTCTGAACCTCTCGGGCTTTATTGTTTGTCACCAACTGATTTTTTCTAATACTGCTGCACAAAAAATAAATGAAGTACTGAGATAGAGAAAACTGCCAAAGCTGTGTGACTAATGGCTTAAAAAAAATTGAGGGGTGCGTACTTACTACAGGTCTAAAACCTTTTTGACAAGTGAGTGACTCTACATATGTTTCATTGTCCTAATTTTCTTTCCTACCTCATTGTCTTTCACATGCGCTGACCTAGAAAACTATCAAAAGCTGATTAACAGCTAAAAATCTGCTGACAGTTCACAAAATTGAATGTTTTTGGTGACCTTCCTGGTTGCTGAAGTAAGTTTAAATTCTATTTTTATTGCTGAAGGTTTTAATCAGTGTTGGGAGGTTGCTTTTCATAGCTTATTTTCTGTCAATATATTTTAAAAATCCCTATTAAATATAGAAACATTTAATTGTGAAAATTTTATTCATAGTTCGGGTGTTTTAGTATAAAATCTTTAACTTTAGAATATAGCTATCACATCCTGTCTACATCATGAATAATGGGACTCATCAGAGCACTAACCCTCATGGTTGAGATGTAGATTTCCCCCAGTACTGGTGCCAGTGGGCCACAATTTAGAACCCATTTCTCCTGCATTAATTTTTGAGCCATGTATTCATTTTTTTGATTTTAGGTACGCTATGCTACCTGCACTTGACTCGGGTAATATTCCACAGATTACAACCTTTTGAGGTTCTGCCTTTCAATTTAGAGCCAACCTCCTTGTACTCTTGTTGCTGAATCTCTTTCCCATTTCTCCCAATATGACTGACAGTTACATGGACCACCACCACTATATCCTCGCCCATCCATAGCATGTTCCTTTCCAGCCTTGAGGAGATGTCTTGAACCCTGGCACTGGTCTCCCAGCCCATCTTGGATCTGACCAAAGAGCAGGTTATGTTAATGTTGGTATCGTGCATTTGATAGGATTAATTAATTAATTATCTCAGAGTTAAGTTATCCC
The DNA here is from genome assembly GCF_021869965.1 of Rhincodon typus. Classification (NCBI taxonomy): domain Eukaryota; kingdom Metazoa; phylum Chordata; class Chondrichthyes; order Orectolobiformes; family Rhincodontidae; genus Rhincodon; species Rhincodon typus. The sequence goes on along the minus strand of NC_063334.1, from coordinate 20,576,847 downwards.
TAGGTGGCAGGGACCACAATATGTGTGATTTTGCATCTGTTTTGAAAGGGAGAGGACTGCTAGTATTTTAAGCCTAAATAGGATAATTATGTGAGCATGAAAGTTTACGAGTTGCAGTGAACTTATATATTAGGCTAGGGGGTGGACCAATAGAGTGGCAGTGGCAAATATTTGAGGGATATTTCAGAATACGTGTGAATATGTACATTCTTACAATAAAGAAAGATTCTAAAGGGAGAACCTGTACTAAAGAAGTTCGGGAAAGCATCAAACTTAAGAAAAATAGCACATAACCGTATATGTTTGTGTGTGTGGTCAGATGATTGGTCAGAGCATGAAGAATGATGGTGAATGACCAACAGGTTAACCAGGAAGATGACATTAGAGTACGAGGGAGAAACTAGTTAGAAATGTAAAAATGGATAGCAATAGTTTTTATGGTTACCTAGAAAAGAAAGAAAAAGTAAATTGAGTTTTGGTCCACTACAGAGTGAGAATGGGGAGTTAATATTTAATAATAAGGAATTAGTGGGTGAACTGAAATAATATTTGTTTCTGTTCTGTCTGTAGAGGATGCACAAAATATTCCATTAAAGCTGTAAATCGGGAGGTAAAAGGGAGGAGTAATGTAGCAAACTGACAATTACAAGGAAAGTGACAAAAAGCAAACTGATGGAGCTTAGTACTGAAAGCCATCAGCCCCAGATGAATTTCATCTTAGGTTCTTGAAAAAAGGTTGTCAATGAGATAGGAAAGACGTTGCCCAATTTTCAAAATTCCCTCTATTCTGGAAAAGTTCCATTAGGCTGGAAGATAGCAAACATATATTCTCTTCAAGAAGGGAGGGAGACAAAAATCAGGAAACTATAGATGAGTTAGCTTGATGTCTATTGTGGGGAAGATGTTGAAAATATTATAACTGCACACGAACAACATAACATTAGCCTATGCACTACACGTCCCACGAACATAAATATGCATAGTCACAGTGACATAGCATCCTGTACATTCTGCGATGAGTAATTTGCCCTCAGAATATCATTACTGTAATGTGTACAAACATAACAGCCAGTGAACATAACACATTCTATTAACATTAAAAAATTACCAATTTTTAATCCATTGCTGTTGACATTCTACTGTTGTAAGCCAGAGAATGCATTGGGCTACTTTTTGCAACAGCTGCTCCTTCGCCTTCGCTAAGTTTTTTGACAGGTATGTATAGGAGCATAGGTCTTCACAGCAGTCTCTTGCTCCGAGTCACAAACCAGCATTTGGGGCACGTGATAATGCATAGGCTTCTTACTCTGAAGAAAAGAATCTGAGTTGTGTTGAAAGCTGATATTTTGTGTCGGTGCACATGGGTGGTGGAAATGGAGGTGATCAATAATTTCTGAAGGAAATTGGATAGGCACTTTAAGGGAAAAAATCTTGCAGGACTTTGGGAACAAGGGAATGAAACGAGATTGCTTTAATGACTCAAACTCTACTGTCTGTTTGAAACAAAAGCAGTCAACATGTTTGGTCATGAAACCAGTGAAGAATGTACGTTTACAGTTTCACAGATGTGAGTAACCTCTCATATTTTGCACAAAGAACTCTTCTCCATAGGACTGTCAGTGACTGTAGTCAGGCTGTGGTTCTGGGCAAGGTATTGCATCTAGCTCAGTTCATGCGTACACACATATGCATGGATACTGATTAAGTAGGCGATGGGAATCCATTTCATGATCTGTATTCATACTCCATGGAAACTAGGCATTTTCGTCATTGAGGTAACTAACCATACAGAGTAAAATGTAGTCAGTCAACCCCTTTAAATTTTTTTTTGTCATTTGTCCCCTTTCTTTTGTGGTACTTATTATGCATCTCTCTGTTACAGAAGTACAGTGTATTACAGCATGGTTATTACGTTACTGGATTCGTAAAGCAGAGTTATCTGCAAACTGCTCAGCTGCTCAGTGCACCTGCACAGTTATCAGAATCCTGATGTTTTCAGGCGTTTTAAAATCTATATATATGGTAGAACACTGAATGTTTGGCTGATTTCCATTCTTTGGGTTTATGGCTGTGAGTGAAGGTTACACTAAACAGCTGTTAGATCTACTTCTACTGCTTTTCAATCTGATCCAAGAATGGAGAACAGTTATTTGGTTATTGAGAAATGATTTGGGATTTCCTTCATGACACTTCTCTTGTGAAATATCTGATTTAATCTGAAGTGTCAGTAGCAGTCTAAACAAACACCTTTGGCCCAATATTGGCTCGAGCCTATTTCCAGTTGGGATAAAAGACAAATTTTATCCAGAGCAAGATATTGTTCAAGGGGTCTTAGCCTTCATTTAGAGGACTATCTTTATTCATGATTAGCTGCATTGTGTTCTCTTGTACAATCCCTCTTGCAGCAATGCTTTTGGCTTTGTTTCATCCGTGTATAAATTACCTGATTGTCACAAAGTTGAGAATAAACTTACTTGATTTGGGTTGTTATTTCTTGGCATTTGCTTTTTGCATTCGTGTTTTCTTGTGCCTGTTCTATGGAGAACCTCTCCACAAGGCAGTGGTAAAGTGTCTCAACAATATGCCAGCCTTAAAGCACAGGCAGAGTCCAAAATTAGAGTGGTTAGCCAACTGCTTATGTACCATGAGAAGTCGTAGTGAATCATTTGAGAGAGGAGGTTCCACTTGAGCACAACGTTGCATGAAGTTTAGCTTGACAAGCACTACTTCAACAGGGTACTTGGGAAATTTGGTGAGTGAAAGAATATTAGGCTTAAGGGTTTCTAAAATGGAATTATCTTGTGCATTCAGTATTTAATAACTTTTTAACATGTAGTTCTTTTCACTCTCATTAGTAAACAGTCTACTTCCTGAATGAAGCTGGATATATTTAGTTAATTGAGTAAATGGTTCAAACTGCTTACCTGGTCAGCAAGGGCTCAGTTCTTGGCTATTTCAGCTAGTTTAAATGAAGGAGTTTTCCTTGGTGTACAAAGTAGCAAGAAGCCTAGGTCAGCTAAGAACATATTCAATTCAGTGCATAGTTAACTTGGGGAATTAATTACAGAAGTAATTTGGTCCAGTGAAGGAAGAGGTACTTTGTCAAGTCTGTGACAAAACTGTGTACAAGAAATGGAATGGGGCACGTGGAGACTTGAGAACTGAAGTTTACAGGCAATGATTAGGTGTAGAGGTAGCAGGTTGCTGAATTTTTAAATGTTATTTATCCTCTAGCCTAGAGCAGTAGTTTAAACTTGGATGACAGAAATATAACCACTATTTAAATTGTAGGTCAAGTACTTAGATGACTGGATATAACTACAAATGATTATCAAATAAAGACTTCAATTTGCTGAATTAATTAAATACGACTATTCTTAAGATGTGGTGGGATTGCAGAATGTGGGAGTTTGTGGACAAGTGAATAGATTGAAGAAAACCTGATTTTGAGGGACTGAGAAAGAACTTGGCGAAAATAAAATGGACAGCTATGTTTTTTGTTTCTTCAAATGTAAAACAGCATTAAAATCATTTAAAAGGTATTGAGTAGAGCCGAGTATAGCATACTCCATCGACAGGAAAGAACTAACTAAACACTACTGGGACTTCTTGAATGTATAAAGATATAGCAGACCAATCGATGGTTAAGAAAGAAGCATAGATTAAATGCACAGCCAGCAGAGGACTGTGCGATAATTGAGATAAGAAAGAGATTAGGAAAGAAGCAAAAACAAATGCAATTCAGAAGTCAAGGAGAAATTGCTGCATTAAATTACCAAGGAACATAAAACAAAAGAGTAGGTAGCTCAATAAAAAAAAGGAAGGCTGATTTGAGAGTAGGAGTATGTATAAGATAACAACTTGGGTATTATACCTCAATTATTGGAGGAAAAAATAGCAAATAAAATTAAATAATTATTTGATTTCAATAGTTACAGGGGATAGAAAACAAGCATAGACACATGGCATTGAGGGATAAGGAGAAGGCTCTTAAAGCTATTAAAAAGGATGAATGTATGGAGTAAACTGAACAAACTCTGAGGATAAGATCCCTATTCCGAAAGGACCGTATAAATGCATTTTAAAAGAACAGAAGGAAGACATAGCAAATACATAGGTCTTGTGAAATTTTGAGGTAGTGACCCAGATTAGACAATCATATTGTCATAAATATAATTTATCTAGGTTATCAAAAGACCTTTGATAAGGTCCCCCACAGTAGATTAGTAGGTAAAGTTATGGGATGTGGAGTCATGGCAGAATGGATTTCCAGAATGGATTGATTTCAGGTAGTGCGTGGGAATAAAAGGTGGTTATTAAGGATGGCAGAGAGTGGGGGAGGGGAAATTAAGTGGTGAGAGTAGACAATAGCTAGGACGTCTGCAACAAGTTGCATGAAGATCTTAATAAACCTGCAGAATGGCCAAATACATTTAAATGGTGTTCAACATAGATAAGTGTGAGTTAGTGTGTTTTGGAAGGAATTAAAAAGAAGGGTCATTTTTTTTTAAAGAGAGATGCAACTCGAGGTCGGAAAGTGGGATAAAGGGATCTCAGTAAAAATACACCAATCAATTTATCAAAGACAAATTATCAAAGACAAAAGTAGCAAATCAAACATTAGGCTTGGTTTCTGCAAGAACAGAATTGAAAAGTACAGAAGTTTTGACAAACCTACATTGAACCTCGCTTCACCAACACAATGAATACTGTGTACAATTTCTGTCACTGTGTTATAAAAGGAATGTAAGCAACCCTGGAGGGGTTTCAGAGAAGTATTACAAGGTAATTGGTAAAAGAAGTGATGATGACATGATGGACAATTTATTCATGCAGCCAATGGCTGGGATCTGGATTGCATTGCCTAAGAATATGGTGGGAGCAGGTTCAGTCAAGGACTTCAAGAGGGATCTGGACTTTTTCAGAAAAGCAAGAATCTACAAGACCAAGGGGAGAAGACTGGAGAATGGCCGCAGGTCAATTTCTTGTTCATAGAACCAGCATAGACAAGATGGGTTGAACAGCTTTCTTCTGTGTTGTAACCATTCTGTGATTCTTTTCTGTAGAAGTGAGCTATGGGTTGATCGAATCGAGGTAATTAAAATCAGCAAAGGTTTTGAATTGAGAGGAAAGAAAGAATGTTTCCTCTGGTGCGAAAGAGGCCATCCATACATGGTAACCACCAAGAAATCCAACAGGGAATTCAGAAGAAACTTCTTTTACTCAAGGAATGGTGTAGTTGTTGAGCTCATTTTCCCAGGAAACAGTTAAAACAAATACTATAGATGTGTTTAAGCGTGAGCTAGCTAATATCTGAGGGAGAAGGGAATTGGGAGTTAGTGATTGTTGAAGTGCACAAAAATTAGGAGGGGCTCCAATGGCATTTGAAGATTGGCATGGACTAGTTAGGCCAAATTATCTGTTCTGAACCAAAGAAGCCTGTAAACAGTCACCCCCATCATGCAAATAACCATTGGTGATTTTATGGTCAAACTTGTGCTTGTAATGGAATTCATGTTATGGCATTTTCAGACTCCAATGTTTCTGGCAATGTGTGCCTATCTCCACATTTTTCTCTGAATATCCAATATTCAGGCCCTTTCATAATTATTATCTGAATGCTGTGTTGTAAACATTAACATTCTTTAAGCTTTGCTGTGACTTGCCTCTATACCACCAGGGATATAGCAGCACAGTCATTAGCGCAATAATAATTCTGAGGGCTTGTCTAATGATCCAAAGACATCAGTTCAAATCCACTATGGCAGCTGGGGAATTTAAGTTCCATTAACTAAATAAATCTGGAGTGAAATAAAGAAAAACTCGTATCAGTAATGGTGATCATGAAACTACTGGATGGTTAGATAAACCCATTTAGTTCACTAATATCCTTTAGGGAAATAAATTTGTCATCCTTGGCTGGGCTGGACTCCATGTAACTCTCGATCCACAGCAATGCGACTGACACTGAACTGCCTATTGAAGTGGCCCAGCAGATTACTCTGTTGCAGCAAACTGCTACGGAAGGTTAAATAAGACTAAACCTGGACGATCTACCTGGCATTAACTGAGGGATCAGGAATGATAAAGGTATTCCCATCCTAGTTGACATTGCAAAGTCTGCCTTGCTGTGGGATATGTGCTTTCTTTTTGTATTAATTATGGGATGGGATCACAAGTGTATATCGCCATTCATTCACTTGTTGTTTTGTCGAAACCCAAGAACTTCCTTCCAGCACTGTGGATCTGCCTACACTCTAAAGACTATAGCAGATGAAGAGGACAGCTGACCACCTCCTTCTCAGAGGCAATTAGGGTAGGCAATCAATGCCAGCCTAAACCACTAATACACACATCCTATGAAGGAAGATTTTAAAAAATATCTTCCATTGAGTTGGGATGCATTTGTAAAAAGACAACCTGTTTAAGAACTTGACAGAATGTGTGTAGGACATCAAATAAATGCAAAACACTGTAAGATACTGGAAATCTGAAAGAGAAAACAGTGGAGAAACTCAATAGGCATGGCAACAGCTGTGAAGAGAGAAACAGAGTTGACATTTTGAGGGGTAATATGGGGTGGCAATGTTAACTTTATTTTGCTCTCCACAGGTGCTGCCAGACCTGCTGGAGTTCTCCTGCACTTTGAATGTTTAAGATGTCATTACACAGGGTGCACGTTCACAACATGTTACACATGTGGACAAACCTCTATGGGGGTGGGAACCAACTTCAGGTTGTGTTTTTGTATGTTTTATACAGACCATTACAGATCTGTGGAATATTACACTGAGAAACAGATAAAATTGCGCAAATATCATAGAATCCCTACAGTGTGGAAACAGGCCCTTTGGCCCAACAAGTCCACACCGAACCTCACAGCATCCCATCCTGACCCGTCCCCCTGTAACCCACCTAATCTACACATCCCTGAACACTATGGGCAATTTACCTAACCTGCACATCTTTGGACTGTGGGAGGAAACCAGAGCACCCGGAGAAAACTCGCACAGACACAGGGAGAATGTGCAAACTCCACACAGACAGTCACCCGAGGTTGGAATCCAACCCAGGCACCTGGTACTATGAGACAGCAGTGGTAACCACTGAGCTACTGTGCCGCCCCAAAAGTAAATAACAAGGTAGTGAAATTAGAAAAGTGAGTCACCATTACTATTTTGGTTTCAACACATCCAGTACCTTTAACATAACAAGACAGAAAACACATTAAGTGATGTGGAAATTGGCACTTGTATTAGAAGTGCTAAATGAAAGTTTCTTCAGAGAAAATATTTAAGACTGCATAAAACAGGCTGATATTTAGCAAATCATTCGACACCATGATAGGCAAAGACTTCACACCAGTGAAGCAGAGGAAGTAGTACTCAGCAAGTTACAGTTGAAAAGATGGACAATACAAATCCAAGAATATGTGTGATGGAAGGTACAGAGATACAGTGCTGGAAAGATCCAGAAGCAATGTTGAGATTAGGAGAAGGATTTCCAATTCCGCATGCCAGTATAAAGTCAATGGAGCATGATTAGGGCCAAACAGACCAAAATGGGCAGGATGTGAGTGGTAAGTATTGCCATGTCTGTTCCGGTAGGGACCAGAGGCCATGGATTTGGGAGATGTGGTCAAACAAGCCTTGATGAGATATTACAATTTATCTTGTTGATAGTATTCAATGCAGTGATATTGTAATGGTCATAGTGGGAATGCATGTCTGTGAGGTTTGTCCAAATGGATTCAAGCTTCTTGGATTTTGTTGGAGGTGCACTCATCCAGGCAATTCATCACACTCCGAACTGATGGTGGAGGGCTTGAGGAATTCACTGCAGATTACCCAGTCACTGAGCAGTCCTCCGTTCTTTGGTTGCTGTAGTTATTTTGAATTTATGGTAATCCCTGGAGATGTTAATGGTGGGGGATTTGACAATGGCAGTGCTGTGGAATGTCAAGGATTGATGATTAAATTTTTTTCTTGGACATGGCAAATATCTGGTTGTCGAGAGACAAATAGTATTCATGCTACCCGTTAGCCCAGCCTCGAATATTACCTAGGCCTTGCTGTATGCAGTAAGCTCCATTATCCAAGGAGTTGTGAAGGCAGCTGAACGTGACAATCATCAGTGAATATCCCTGCTTATCCGTACTTATGTTCCAATAATGGAGGGATGGGTCCTAATGAACTCGGTAAGACAGTTAGGTCTCAAACACTGGCCTGAAGAATTCCTGTTCTCGTGTTGGTCCTCTTACCGTCTGCTGCAAGCCCAGCCTGGTTGCAAATCCTTCAGGACTCAGCCTGCAGTGGTGCTTATGGTCTTAGTAATGGATATTCAAGTTCCTCACTCAAAGTATATCTGTTTCTTGAAGTTATCAATACTTATGGTGGTGAGTTAGAAGGTCAATCATGATCATGTTGAATGGCAGAACAGGCTCACAGGACCAAATGGCTTACTCCTGCTTATTGTTTCTAAATTAACTAATGCTGTTTCTAATGTGATGTTTAACGTTGAGAGGTACTGCTTCATTAGCTTCGGGAGGATAGGTTGATACTTTATGGATTCTGAGTCAATGTTAAGGAAACTCGATGTCTTTCCCTTTGTTTTTATGAGATTATGCTGCCATCTCTGGTATACCTGCTCCACAGTGGGATATACAAACCAACGCTGGTGATCAATGAACCTGGAATATTGGCTGTAAGGTATCGTTCAGTGTGAATGATCGTGTCCATCTATAGCTTGAGTAGACTGTCCCCCTGAGGGAAGATTGTGACAAATTGGCAATGTCACTGGATGACTAACCCAGGATCCCAGGCTGATCCTCCCGGTTCAATCTCGCCCACATCAGATTTTTTTTAAAAAAAATCTAAATTTCTGTTTGAAGCTATGTTATTTAAGTGAACTTTTCTCATTCCCTTCTCTCTTTCCTTCAGCTTGTTTCATCTGTACACATTAACTAAAGTAAAACTCCACTACTCTGACAGCTTTTCAAAGTTGTGGAGATGATGCTTAAAATGTTTTAGGTGGAGGTGGAAAGTAAATAAGAGAAAAGCTGTTTGCGTGTTTAGAATTCTTGCTGCCTCCTCCAAAGGACGTTGAGACAATTAGACTGTGTATGCCAGATCAAAAGCCAGTAACTCCAATACCTGACTGGAAAAAAATTGTATCCTTTGAGCACTGGTTGGCGTTTGTTGTTCGGCTGTGGTTTTACACAAAAGGTGCAAACTGAGAAGCTGTTTGTCGAGCTAGTCAGAGAGGCAAATTTGTTTTTAATGTCACATCCCTTTAGTCTTTCTTTTGTAACTTGAATACAGAGAAGCAGCTACACGTGTGTGTCTTACAGGTATTTTGTTTAAAAAAGAGAGATGTGTGATTTATGTTGGCACATTATTTCCAGTGCTGTTTCTTGTCCTAACAGCACAACATGCCCTCCTCCCCCTCCTTACTGAGGCTTATTCATATGTCATGAACACGCACAGTGTGCAGTCACATTTTAAATGTGTGATTTGACCATTTTAGTTCTGCCTTACTTCCCAAGTGCCTCCCAATATGTAAGAAATTTTGGCAATCAGAGGGAATTGCAGTACAAACATTGTGGTAGCAAATAAGTATAGGGACTGGGATTTATAGGTTTATGAAAAGGAAATCATGTTTGACAAACTTGTTGGAGTTACTTTGAGGATGTTACCAGCAGAATATATAAGGCCGTGCAGTGTTTGGATTTTCAGAGGACTTTTGATGAGCTCCTGCACGTAAGGTTACTAAATAAAAATAGAAAAAATGGTATAGGAATAAATATGCTGATGTGGATTGATGATTGGTTAGCTGAAACAAAACAGAGGAAGGAATAAATGGGTCATTCTGAGGTTGGCAGCTTGTGACAAGTTGGGTACCACAAGATCAGACCATTTGTCCTCAATCTATAGCAGTAATTTGGATGTGGAGATTAAATACAAAATGTCCAAATTTGTGGGTTGCATAAATGAGGTGGAAATGTGTATTGTGAAGATGTATTCTGAACTGGCTGAATGAGCAGGCAAGGACACGGTAGGTGGAATATAATTTGAATAAGTGTGAGGTTATTCACTTTGCTAGTAGGAATGGAGGTACAATGTATATTTTAAATGGTGAGAGATTGGCAAGTGTTGATGCCCAGAAACAGTTGGCTGTCCTTGTTTATGAGTCACTGAAAGGTAATATGTAGGTGCAGCAAGCAGTTAGGAAAGAAAATGATATGCTGGCATTTATCACAAGAGGATTTGAGTCCAGGCATAAGATGCCTTACTTCAATTATATAGAAGCTTGTTGAGACTTGTTGAAACTTGAAACTTATTGTTACCTGATGTATTTTGCCCTATTGTTACCATTGTTGGGTTAAAATCCTGGAGATTCCTCCCTAAAACAATGTCACACCTTGACCGCCACCTTCAGAGGGCAGTTATGGACACACAAAATATTCTGGCCCAGACAGTGATGCCCAACCTTCACAGCTGAATTAATAAAGTTAAAATGGCTCAATCACCAAAATGTGATGTTATAAAGGGGAGACGTGTGTTTATGCAATCTGAAGTAACATTTACTAGCCTGAAAATCAATGAAAATGTGCCTCTGCCAGTGAAAGACAGAAGCAATACTCTATGCCCCAAAACCAAGTGATGTACCTGAGCATAGATCTTTTCTGGGCAGAATCTAATACTGTACATATTTCTGCCTGAGCTTGTAGCGACATTAGGTCCACAATTAGTTATTGAAGAAAAATATGAAATAGGAATGGGCTAAACCACAAAAAAAGTGTGTATGATGCATGTAAGAGAAGCTTGGCCAGTGATGCAATATTCATTAATGCTGAGGCATTGTGACTTGAAGATGGGGTATTATTCTTCAAACTATGGAGCTGGAGCAGTGATCAGTCGTAGAGTGGAGGATGTTTAAGAGAACTGCTGCACAAATGCAACTATGTGCAGAAAGAAATGAAAATGTTTGGAATTATCTTTTCAATTTAAAATGTTGTACCAGGCCTTGTTGGCAGAATTTTAATGCTAGTACAAGCGTATCAACTGTGTAGCTATTCTGGAACCAAAGTCTGTGATACCCATCGTGGCAGAATCTAAGATGTGGCAATGGGCTCTGTTTCTAACAGAATATGGGCACAACATGGTATATCACAGTTTAAGTGACAAGGCTGCAGCATTCTGATATAGTGGAAATGAACAGATTGTAAATGCATCCATTATTCAGAACGAAATAAATGAATCAACAGCGCAGATAGAGGTTATTGCATTTGACCTTATAGTTATTATGGAGACAGTGTTGCATAAAAATCAATGCTGGGAACTAAATATTCAGGAATATGTGACTTTTTGAAGGGATAGACATAAATGGAAGGGTGGTGGGGTAGCTTTGCTAGTATAAGTAAGTATGATACCAAGAAATGGAAAGATATAGAATCAATATGGGTGCAGGTAAGAAAAAACATGGGGAAGAAGACAATGATGGAAACAGTCTAAAGGCTCAAAGCAGTAGCAATATGGTAGCACAAAGAATAAATCAGAGATAACGGGGACATGAAGGAAAGGTAGTACATTAATCATGGGTGCCATTATTCTTCATGCAGTTTGGAGAAAATCAAATTCACAAATGTAGCTACAAGGAAGAATCCATAGTGTGTTTGGAACATTGCATTGTAGATCTAGCCAGGGATCATGCTATTTTGGATGAGGTAATGTGTGATGAGGCAGATTTCAGAAAGGATCATGGAGTAAATAGATCCTCTGGGGAATCCTGACTATATCATGGTACAATTTAGCATTTAGTTTGAGAGTGAGAAATTTGGGTTCTAAACAACTGAAGTAAACTTAAATAAAGATAATTGCAAAGCAATGAGGGCAGAATTGGCTGCAGTGGACAGGGAACAACCTTTAGCAGAAAATATAGTTGAGGAACAATGGTAGATTTGTAAGAACCCATTCATGACTCACAGCAAAGATATTTTCCGGTGAGGAAAAAGGATCGAAGGAAGGGAATAAACTGACAATGATTAACCAAACAGGATACGGATGGTATCAAACTGAAAGAAAATAAGAGACAAAATGTGGCAAAGGTTGGAGGTAAATCAGAAGACTGGGAGAGTTTTAAAAGCCAATAAAAGATGAACAAAAAGGTAACAAATAGGGAGAAAATAAACCGAATGTAAATGTGCAAGTAATTTTAAAAAAAGGCGGTAAGAACTTCTTTAAATATATAAAAAAGAAGAGTGCGGGCATAGGCCACTTACAGAATGAGACTATGGAAATAATCATGGAGAACCAGGGCGTAGCAGAGGAGTTGAATAAATACTTTACATCAGTGTTGAAGACACTAATTGCATTTAAAAAGTACTAAATAATCAGGGATCTAAAGGAAGATAATAAAATAAGCACAGAAAACTATCACTAGAATATAAGTGCTAGAGAAACTAATGGAGCTAAAATCTGCTAAGTCCCCTGGATCTGATAGTTTGCGTCCTAGTATTTTACAGAAAGTAACTGCAGAGATAGCGAATGCACTGGTATGAATCTTTCAATGATCCTTAGATTCAGGAAAAGCCCCAGAAGACTGCAAACTGCTGAAGGGTGGTGTACAGAAAAACAGGTAACTATAGACCAATTCGCTTAACGTATGTAACTGGGAAAACGTTAGGGTCTATAACAAAATATGTTATAGGACAGTACTTAGAAATACATAATGCAATATATTTGCATTTCTGAAAGGTGTTCAATGGGATACTGTACACGAGGTTACTTAATAAGAGCCCATGCTGTTTAGAGGTAGTACATTAGCAGGGTTAGATAATTGGCTAACTAATGAAACAGAGTTGTGATTAAAGGGGACTTTTTAGGATGGCAGCTGGGAACGCATTGAGCACCACAGGTATCAATGTGCAGGGGCCACAATTATTTATAATAGATACAAATAACCTGGATGATAGAGGTGAATGTACTATCATCAGGTTTGTGGATAACACAAAAATAAGCATGAAGGCAAGGGGAGATTGACACAAGGGGTCTGCAGAAGGATATAGAAAGGTTAAGTGAGTGGGCAAAAAGTCTTGCAGGTGGAATATATTGTGGGAAAATGTGAGGTTGTGCATTTTCAGCAGAGATAATAGAAGCGCTGAATGTTACTTAAATGTAGAAGGAAAACCACAGCACAGACGGATTTGGATGTCCTTGTGCGTGAATCACAAAATAAGCTAGCATCCAATTTCAGCAGGAAACCAGGAAGACAAATGGATTGATGGCCTTTATTTCAAAGGGAATGGAGTATAAAAATCGGAAGTAAAAACACAAATTACTGGGAAAACCCAATAGGTCTGTCAGCATCACTGGAGAGAGAAACAGTTGACATTTTGAGTGCAGAATGACACTTCTTTGAAACAAAGCACTAGTCAGACCACACCTGGAAATGTGTTAAATGTTGGTCCCTGTCTCTATGGAAAGATGGCAAAGGCATTGCACACAGTCCAGAGAAGGTTCATTTGGTTTATCCCTAACATAGAGGGATTTTCTAATGATGAGAAGTTGAGTAGATGGGGCTGGTATTCATTGAAGTTTAGAAGAATGAGTGGCAATCTTATTGAAACACTTAACCTCTTGGGGAGCTTGACAGAGTAGATGCGTAAAGCTTATTTCCCCTTGAGGGAGAACCTAGGACCAGAGAGTATAATCTCAAAATTAAAAGTTGCCCATTTAAGACACGCGAGGACTTTTTTTCTCCCTGAGGGTACAGAATCTGTAGAATTCTTTACCACAAAGGGCTGTTGAGGCTGGGTAGTTAATTATATTCAAGGCTGAGACAGAGTTTTCTTGAGTAAAGGGATCAAATACTATGGAGATAGTGCAGGAAAATAGACCTGAGAATTTATCAGGTCAGCCATGATGTGATGGGCTGAATGGCCTTGTTCTATGCGTGCATCTTATGGTATGATACGTTGTGTATGCTGTATGATCTCTTGGATGTAAAGTTGCAGGTGCAATCCTCAGAAGAAGCACAGTAGATGATTTTGAAGTCACAACAACAGATGTTGCAGCTGAAATTTTTTTAAAAAGAGCCTACAAATTGATGCTTGGACAGAGTTTGATGAGTGTACAGACAAGGAACTGAAATCATTCCATTATTATTGTACATGTAGTTATGTGAAGGAGGGTGTGCTCTATACAGTGGGCCACACCATCGTGTTACCCAGCTCTTTAAGAGGAGAGACTCTGGCAGTATTCTGTTCTGAACATACAAGAATAATCTGTATGAAACCCGTAACAAACGGATCTGTCTGTCAGCCTTGCCTAGACAATGTTCTAAAATCAAAAGTAAGGAAATACTGTAAAAATACTGTAAAAGTAAGTCAAAACTGTAAGAGGAAGTCTCCTTTGCAGCTGTGGTCACAGTTGAATTGACAATTTCCAAGACTTCATATAGACTTCTGTAAAACTCAGATGAGCATGTCTTCATACCCATTGATACCCACTAGAAGCAAACCTCGGTAAAACTTGTGGGTAAAAGCACTAAAGCTGAACGAACAGTGGACAAGTTACAATCCAGTTCTACCCGTTATGGTTTACTGAAGGAGATTGTCTAAGATAACAATTTGTTCTGCTCCATTTCAAAGTTACATGAAGCAAAATGGGATTTAACATATCTTTGCTTCTCTCTAACATGTGGCATCAAATGGGGCAACAGAACGAAGAGCTCAAGTGCTGCTTGGGTGTTCAAATTTCAGTATGAAACAATATCTGGCTAATTAAATGTTGCAGTACAGCATAACTCATACTGCACTAGTGTGTATTCATCTTTCGAACTTTTGACAAAAAGTTCAAGGACATGTTTGAGTCTGATTCTGCCAAATCTGTCAGTGAAAATTGAATGCAAAATACTTGGTCAAAATGTCAGCATGACCCAAATAAAAGAAAGCACAGTTCAGGACAGACTGAATATGTTTTTGTTCTCAGTCAACCACAGATGTTGGACATAGGAACTTAGAGACTTGATTGAAATTGATAGAAAGGTGATAAATGTCCATGTATGTCACATGATCCCAGAAAGAACAGAGCCAAAGTATTGCACGAGCCACTTGATCACGAGTTCATGCCAGAGCATGAAGCAATTCAGACTTCGTCGTCTTAAATACTCAGTTGCTGAGAAAGAAGATCCTTTATGTGCCTTCAAGCAGAGCCAAAGCTGATTCAACATCAGAACCTGTATACAGATCACTTGATTTGCGGTCTTTAAAACAAAAATTAGTTGTACTCATGCTAAATATGTATGTTTGTTCATTTGTCTTTCACAGGAAATAGTTTATTAAAAATGTTAAAAGCAGAAAACTGTGTGTTGTCCTCATATTATGATCATGTGCAGTGTGCGCTGATCTCATTAACTGCATGAAGTGGCCATCTTGTTAATTTTGCTTTGCAGTGTCTTCTATAATATGGCATTATCTTGAAGAGGTGACTCAGGAATGTACACTTTTTTTGGGCAACTGCTGGAGCATAAATGATGTAGCCATTCATGACCCCACCTCCACCCACCCTGTCCCACACCGAAGACACCAAATATTTTTATCGGGCTTAATTCTGTACCTTAGCCTCTGGAGTGTTAACTTTAGCGGATGCATTCCTAATCTATTGTTCAAAATGGAGAAAAGTCTGCATGAAGAATAAGATTTTGAAACATCTGAGCTTGCAAATCACTTTTGAGTGTCATTCATTTTTTGATTACTTCTGATGAAATAAGTGAGAACGTTTGTAGATTTGCCACGAAACATGGCTATAAATAGTCATATTTTGGATGGAAAAGTTATAGGATACCTTTTTGTTAAGGAGAAGGAAACCTGTTGGTAGGGACCTTATCATCTCTCCTGAAAAAAGTCATTGGTCATTATCATGCTGTGTTACTGTATGTCCAGTACATCTGCTAGTAATCCAAATTTGTTGTGTGATGTTTTGCCAGAGAGGATTCCTGCTGTGGAGAAGAGACAAGCTACACAGATTTGTCAGTTTAAATTATGCATGCTGTTATATGTGGATTGGCTGAATGTAAGTGCACTGATGTACTGAATGGTAAATTTCATTAAGAATTTTTTTATCCTCAAGTTGTCATTGGTTTCTTTGAGGCACTGTAAATGTTGCATTGACAGAAGCCAAAGTTTAAATGAGAGGGAATACCCAAATACTTAATCACTAATTAACCCTGTTTTATGTTGTCCTTATTGGCACAATCCTTTTAAACAGCTCAAACTACTGATTTTCTCTAAATATATGAAAATATCTAGTTGTCCTAAGAGCAATGGAAATCTGGGATTACCTTTCTCAAAAATCAGTTGATACTGGTCAATGGAAAGTTTAAAGAATGAGTTTTTTTTTCAACAATTAGGAATGGTAATGGAATCGAAAGAGTTGACTTTAAAGTTTCTTCACAGATGCTGCCAGACCTGCTGAGCTTTTCCAGCAACTTCTGTTTTTGTTCTTAATCTGAAGATTATGCTTGAGAACCTGATCAGATCAGAAGTGATATTCCTGACTGCTCACAATCTGAAATAATTATTCATAACTTATCATTGTAATTTGTTTCTACTGCAATGTAATAAACTAGCCCTTGTTTCTTAAGAATCTTAGTAAAGATTCAGTATAGTGCTCTACACTCTACAACTTATAATTATGCAAGCTTTTAGGTTCAGCAAAGAAAGGGCAATTGGATTAAAAGAGTAGAAAGAAGGATTAGTAGCAGCACTACCTCAAATACCCAGACTCCAATATGACAGGGATATCAAGGGGTGTTGTTCAAAGGTGAGTAGAAGGGAAATGAAGTATGGATCAGTGATGAGCTAATAGAATGTTGAAACAAAGTTTGAGGGGCTTAACAATCTGTTTCTGGTCTGGGACATCCCACTGAAAACTAATTTGATCCCCTTTTGTACTCATGGCTCACAAGTTCTGGTTCTCTATTTTTAGACAATATAAACATCACATTTAATTTCTGATATTGAAGGATGTTATGTCTGTAAAATAAAGAAAGGCTGGATAGGCTGGGAATTTTTTTACTGGAGTGTAGGAGGTTGAGAGGTGACCGGATAGAAGTTTATAAAATAAGGAGAGGTATAGATAGAGTTGATGATAGTTGTCTTTTCCCCAAAGTGGGGAATTTCAAGACTGATGGGTACATTTTTAAGGTGAGAGGAGAGAGATTTAAAAAGGACATAAAGGCAAATTTTTTACACAGAGGGTGGTTTGCGAGTCCAATTAACTTCCTGAGGAAGTGGTGGATGTGGGTACAATTATAATGTTTAAAAGACATTTGGAATGGATACATGAACAGGAAAGGTTTGGAGGGATATGGGCCAGGAGCAGGCAGGTGGGACTAGTTTAGTTCGGCAAGGACTGGTTGGACCAAAGGGTCTGTTTCCATGCTGCATGAATCTGTGACTCTATAATATTCAATTACAGTCTCAATTTGTATCTTAATGGAAGGGCATTTTCAAAATGGGCCATTGAGAAAAAAGCTGTTCCCTTTTGATTTGATATTTACTACTTCAGATTTGTCTTATGAGAAAGAAGAAAGAAATTTGAGAATGATTAGTTCTTTATTCAAGACCGTTGCCATTCTGGTGCAGTGCTTTGATGGTCTTAATGCAGTGCACTATTCACTGCACTGCCTCTGCCAAAAAAAAAGTATGATGAGTAGATGGGCAGTGTATTACGGAAATATACGACATGTGTGGTTTTGCCTCTTTTTATTGTGAAGAATTGAAAAGGAAGCCACGGTAAAAGCTCAGGCATTTTGAAACACTGTTACATGAGATAGATTACCTTGGGGATCAGAGAGTTTACAGCATTGCAGTAAAAGAACACCACTTGATCTTCAGTGGCCTAATCAAACTTCCATTAGAAGGCAAATGACAAAGGAGATGCTGGGTTCATGTTACAGGATGTTTTTAAAAGGTTAATGTGGCAAGTAAGCAAGATATTGAAGGGCTGTAATGACATTTGTTAGTTTTACTTCACCCTTTGATTTGTGGGTTTCATCCATCCTTTAATGTTACAGACAGCTGAGTCTCAAAACTGTAAAACAGCAAATTATTTACTTGAAATGATCTTGCAGAAAATTCTTTGTGAAAGAGGAGCTAGTGATTTTCTGCTAACTGTCAAAGTATTTTGTTTTGCATGAGCGAAGTGTTGCAAGCTAGTGTTGCCCCTGCAATGATATTGCTGAGGGAATGCCAGACATGCTCAATTCATGGAAGACCCATAGACAGTCTGCTTTGTTGACCTTGCTACTGTGTTTGGAGTACTGTCAGTTTTGTTCTGAAGAAAACTCTCCATTTGTAGTTCAAACTTTTGTTTCTTTGAAGGCAATTTATTTTCCACCAAAGATGAAAATGAAGAGTGGCAGATATGATTGCATCACCGCATTGCTGATGGTGTTGAGCTGAAACTTCTTGACAATTCTCCTTAAAAAAAATTACACAAAGTGCACTTTCCACACTAATGTAACTCTGGAGCCAGGGGAGTTCAAGCAAATGGGGGCTTTTGGCAAAATGTACTTCACTGTACATCAGCAATCTTGATGTATTCTTTATCACCTAATAAAGTGCCTATTAGCGCATCTAATAGGAAAAAAAACTGTAACAGAAGGCTATAAAAATAGTGTAGATAGAGTAATGTATACTGGAAGATGTCTCCATAATTGGGAAAATGCAAATTTTTTTGTGGGAATTCATCAAAAATATAAATGAGTTATTCTCATGTCTGGCTCAACTAGCTTACTTCATTCTGCTCAGCTTTTTAAAAATAAATCATTGATAAATGGGTTATAGTATTAAGGAGTATTGTAAATGTTCGCTTATTGTAAATGCTATTAGCTCTCTGGAACTAGATAGAGACAGACATGCAAACATTAAGTTATAAGATTGTTGTATTTTGAGGCTGTCTTTAATTTTGGGCAAATGGAGGAATGAAGGAGGGTCGAATGACCCGCTCTGAATTCTTCCTAATAACACGTTTGGTCGTTAAAGTGGAATGCAGGTCATCTATTTGGAATGAAGGTGCAAGGAATTTGTAAGTGTAAATAATGACCAGGGCAGCTGTGCTGATGGGGGATAGACTGTTACTCTCTGATTCACGGGGAAGTGCTAAGAATATCAAGTCTTGTAAATGGTGAGATTTTATACTGTCTGTTTAATTCCAAATTAGAATGTATTTGGGGGTTTAAATAATAGTTAGCATTTATACTTGGATACATAGCCATGGAGGTGAATTTTGAGAGGACACAATATGATTGCATCACCGCATTGCTGATGGTGTTGAGCTGAAACTTCTTGACAATTCTCCTTAAAAAAAATTACACAAAGTGCACTTTCCACACTAATGTAACTCTGGAGCCAGGGGAGTTCAAGCAAATGGGGGCTTTTGGCAAAAACTGTAGAAAGCATTGTGCTATCATCTTTCAGGGTTTTCTTAAGATATTTCTGAACTTTACAGGTGAGTCCACCCATGAGAGAGAGAGAGAGAGAGAGAGAGAGAGTAGCAACCAGTTTCTATTGTTCACAAAGAGGAGGATGGGTGAGAAGTTGCACTCAAAATAAAGAAATCCAAATTTGTGAGGATTTAACGGAGGTTGGACACACTGCCTAGCTTTAGCGAGAGGGAAGGATATCCAGGCCAGGCAGGCTGATTGCCATGCAGTTAACTTCTAATCCCCGACTGACTATCGCAATGTGGTTGACTCTGAACTGCCCTCTTTCTGGATACTTAAGAATGGGCAGTATGTGTTAGCTTCACCAGCAAAACCCACATCCCGTGAAAGAAGAAAGGGAAATGCAATTAGAAGGAAAAGGAAGCAGGCCATAAAGAAGTCAGAAAATCTTGGTTTAGTTCCTAGAGAATGAAGGGTCCATTTACAAGACCATGGACCAAGCATAACCACGGAAACAAAAACAAAAAGCTCAGCAGGTCTGGCAGCATCTATGAATGGAAAAACAGAGTTAACATACGAAAGGTATTTTCTGATGGATCAAAAGTTAAATGGGAGATCTTTCCTGCAGATTAGAATAAATGTATTTTGAATCAACTTGTTAGAACATGTTATTACATATCCCTGGGACAGGTGGGACTTATACCCAGACCTCTGACCCAGAGGCAGTGACATTACCAATGCACCACATGAGCCCATTCAATTTAGAGAATAATTTGCCGAGTGAATATTGTTTAGACAATGTTGATTTTAGTTTGCTTATTGCAATAAAAATCAACATGGACTAAATAGTACTCAGTTTAGCACATTAGTTGCCAACTATCGTAATGGTATTGTCCAATAACTAATCAACACAACTGAAAACGACGCACCACATGAAAGCATTGTACTTCCGCTGAAAGTACAGTGTAGTTTTGTGTTTAAAGTCCCTTGATCGTCCAAACTTTAACAGGTTTCTATGTCATTGCATTACTGGGGTGAATCTTCCAGTGTCCTTGTAAAACATAAAATTCCCTTATCTCAACCTTCTGAGCATTCTCAGATCAACTCCCAGAAGGCACATTGGTCTTTAACTTTCCTCAAGCGTCATTCTTGAAACAGACAATCCATCCCCATTAGTACACTGCTTGCTGGTTAACCTAAACAGTCATTTTCCTCTGCCTCACATAGTAAAGGGTCTCTTTCGTCAAACTTCTCCCTCTGACTGTCTTTGTTGTACTGTCTGAAAGTGGTAATAACAGCTTTCTCCTCCTTTGTGTTGAGATGTTAAAATTTGAGCTTAATTTTCAATTGGTTTTGGACTGGGCCCTGTGCACATGGCAATCAAATTACATGGGATTGTCTCCAAAAAGACTTATTATGAGTTTACATGGGCTTCCCTCTGGACAGCTTCTGTAGGAAGTCACAACCATCTCTCCAAACTATTCCATTTTACCTTGATTAAAGAAGACAGTTTAAAACAAAACTGTTATTTAAAACTGTTCTATAAAATCCTATTTTCATAGCACAGTTATTATATTTACCAATTTTTAAACTGTTTTCTGTATCTTATTCCACTTTGCATATTTCTCTGTCATTTATTGCGTATCATTTACAAAGCTATGAGGCAATGTAACACATGTGAATTGCAAAAGCAAATTGCATGTTCTGGTGATAGTAGATTTACAATGTTCTTAGAAAAAGGCATGCAGGAGGTTTCCATCCAGCCCATGAGCTGCCTTATCCTGTGCTTTGGGAGATGTAGCCCACCACACTGGTCTTCCCATTGGGAAACTCTGATGAACATTATGAACTACAACTCCCACTGGGCCTTTTCACTAAAACTAAGCAGAACTCAGAAGAAGAGAAAGCAGGATTTCTTTCCTGGACTTGGAATGATTCTTCTTCCATTATGTAGCTTTAACTGGTGCCAGGACTGCAAAAGGATTTTGGGACTTTGGGATTTTCGACATGACAGCAGCTTGGATGCTGACTGAGGAGAAATTTTAATGTATCCTTTTGTGGAGAAAATACATAATTATATTTATTCCTGAGGGGATTGGTGCAGAGGCTCGTGGACTTAACTGAGGAAACACCAGTGTAAATGTGAGTTGACAAATGAATGAGTGGAATGATGTGAACACTATTATAAATCAAAAGTCTGTTGGAGCTTTATTCTGTCTGGAGGTAAAGGAGTGAGACGAATAGATGGAGACAGAAAAGAAAGGGGGACAAGTAAGGACTTGCTGATAATAAGCCAGGGAAGAAGTGAATACTGAGTGCTAACGGAAGTATGAATAGTTGAAAATGGGTTGGTTGTGCTGGGAGGAACCCATACAGATCAGGACCTGGGAGCGGGTAATGAACATGGAGGAAGGTGATCACATTCTAAGTTGTTAAACTCAATGCTGTGTCCTGAGGGCTGTAGGGTACCTCGGTGGAAGATGAGTGTTGTTCCTGCTGTTTGTGTTGAGCTTTGCTGGAGCACTGCAGCAGGCCTGGGACGGGAATGTTGGCATGGCAACACGGTGGCGTGTTGAAATGGCAGACAAGTGGAAGCTCGGAGTCAATCTTACAGATAAAGTCGAGAATCTTCATAAAGTAGTCGCTTAGTCTGTGTTCCATCCACCCAGTGTAGAGGAAACTACATTGTGAGCAGTGAATACAGTAGACTAGAATGGCTTGAATGTCAACTAGCGAGCATTCAAGCTGCTAATACAGTAGACTAGATTGAATCCTGTTTTTATTTCAGGATACTTGTGACATGGAAATGCGTGTTGGAGTCAGTGTTTTGATTATAAGTTGTGCTGATTTGAACGTGATTTACTCATTCCTGAAATATTTTTAGTCTGCCATAGAATTTGCATATTTGCTTGTCATTCTCAGGCTGAAGAAATTGCACTTGGCTGGACAATAGAGACCTCTGGTAAGGAGGGAGTTTACAACTGTTGTTACTTGGATTTTAGATATCATCAGAGTCTTTTTCAATAGTACTTTGCTTTGTTGCTCAGTTTCTGTGGGCAAAAGTGATCTGTGCAGTAACATCTGATCTCCTGTTTCAATAATCTCTCATGCATGCAGCTGTCATAATTTTTACCTTAGAGCCAGGCAGATGATGCTGTCAATCTGTGGAGAGCCTTAAAAATCAAGAAACCAAAGTTAACAACCCCTTCTTGTATCCCATACCTGTACGTCCTCTTGATCAACACTCCAGCTTTTAATGATGTACATAGGTCCCAGGCCTGAAAAGCTTTAAAATTTTTAATGGTGTCATACAGCATGGAAACAGACCCTTCAGTCCAACCAGTCCAGGCAGACCACAATCCCTGATTTTGGCCCATATCCCTCCAAATACTTCTTATTCATATACTTATCTAAATGTCTTTTAAATAGTGTAATTGTACCCACATCCACCACTTCCTCTAGGAGTTCATTCCACACGTGAAACACTCTCTGTGTAAAAAAAAAAGGCCCCTCACGTCTTTTTAAAATCTTTTTCCTCGCACCTAAAAATATGCCCCCTAGTCTTGAAATCTCCCACCCAAGGGAAAAGACACCTGCCAGTCACCTTATCTCTATCTCTCAAGATTTTTTAAACCTCTGTAAGGTCACCTTTCAACCTCCTAAGCTCTACTGAAAAAAAAAGTCCCAGTCTATCCAGCTTCTCTTTATAATCTTGTATTTATTTACTTTTCCCTGGGCATCTCCTCCCTACCTCTTTTACATTCTTGATTGGTCCAACCTTCCTCTCCTCTCTCTCCTTGTATATTTTACCATGCCTCTTGCAAGTTCCCTTTGCCCTCTATTGGTGCCTGTGCCTTAAGCCACTTCCTCCTGTGGAATTTCTTCCGCCGACCTCTCTATATCTCACTCCTACTTTGTGGATTTCACTTAAGAGCTATCTCTTGAAGTGAACTTCTGGCCACCACTCCATATATCTGCTCCTTTGGCTTGATGGCTTTCTCTTCCTTGCTTCTGTGTAAGATCCATTTTAGAAATATTAGCAAGTGGACTTCAGGTCTCATGGTACTTGGCTTAAAAGTTAAATATATAGCCCTGCCAACTTAGTGAAGTCGGGTCTCAGAACACTGTGCATTCTGCTGGCAGTCCTGGGTGGAGGAATGGTTAAATTCCTCCTGAACATTAACTTAAGTGAAATAAAAAATAAAATCCCAATCCTGCTAGTTTTTTTTTAAATTATGTTACAGCAATCTCAATTCAGTTGCTTCTCTCCTTAATAGAGAACCTTTGCAAATTTTCTGAGATGACTGAGTAAAATGGGTGGAATTGAGTTTTAATTGTAGAGTGAAAAAGCAGCTGAGGGGAATGACTCAAATTGTTGGCAAACACGTTTCTACAGTTCAGGGATATCATCATTCAGAACCTTGATTAGAGAATAGAACACATTGAAATTGCCTTAATTATATAAATTAACCAATTATCAATGTTTGTGGAAATGATTTTTGCTTTATAGGCATTGACATCATGAACTTGAGGATTATAAAAATTATGGCCAGATCAATTAAGAGAAAAGGTAATTTAGTCCCAGAAGCAAATTGGTGTTTTTCTTTGACTTTGCAAAGGTTTAACATTGTGGAGAATAGTAAGGGTTCATTCCCAAACCAATGGATGAATAGCCATCTAAGGCTTGTATCCTTCATTAGAGTCCTGCAGTACTGTTTCACATAAGTACTCATAGCCCCCCAGTGTGCAAGATATTTAGCCAAACACAAAGTTGAGTAACGAGATGAGGTTGATGTGTTGAAGGCGGGAATGTGAACAGACACAAGGTGGTCTTGTGCCAGTGAGTAAAGCTTGTCTCTGCAGGTCTCAATTTCCTTCCATCTATCAAGTTCTGTCCCCTTTTCATTTCAGTCCTTCCGCATCCTCGCTAACAGTTTATCTTTGATCATTCCTGGTGTTACAGAGCTTTGGCAATAATAAGTAAAACAAAAAGAATAAACACCAAAGATAGCAGGAACTGCAGATGCTGGAAAATCTGAGACAACAAGGTGCAGAGCTGGATGAACACAGCAGGCCAGCAGAAAATCTGATGAAGGGTCTAGGCCCGAAACGTCAGCCTTCCTGCTCCTATGATGCTGCTTGTCCTGCTGTGTTCATCCAGCTCTGCACCTTGTTGTCTCAGCATAAACACCAAACAAAGCTTTGAATTATATCATGGCATTAGAACAAGCAGGCACAGGCTGAAACTAGAAAAAAAGACAAATTGTAGGCTGATGCCTGGATCTTCTTCGGAGAGAGCGAACAAAACAGACTACCCAACGGGGCAATGAAGTCAAAAAATCACTTAAGGAGGAATTGACTGCTCTGATGGGAAAGAGAGGTTATATGTGGATGGCAATTCCATTTGTCTTAGTTACCTAGATCTATGTTGTAGTAGCAGCTATCTTTGTTTCAATAGTATATTATGAAAGTGGGGAGTAGCTGGTGAATCAAGACTTTTATTTGAACATAATGTTGATGTTCAAATGTATTGCACATCTCTGAGCACATTCAAATATGCACGTCTATTCTGCCAAACTCTGCTATGAAGAAAGTTGGTATTTAACCTTGACCTTCAATGGGAAATAATGACCTTAATGTGTGCCTGTGGATCTGATGGCTATCCCCTTGAGTTAGCCGTCATGTGACAGGCAATAAGAAATCCACCAGGGCATCTGAGATAGGGGCAAAACACTGTAGGTGCTCGAATCAGAATTAAAAGGAGAAAATGCTGGAAATGTTCAGATCAGGCACATCTGAGAGAAGGAACAGAGGACAGAGTATTCCCGTCCCTAGCAACAGCAGAGGAGGTGAAGGGACGGGAAAATAATTGGTCAGATTGGGATCAGGGAGATATCTGCTACTTTACCACCATCACAGGAATTAATTTTTTCGACAGAAAGGCCCCGGTCTCAGCTCAGCCTGTCTCCAGTTTAGGACTTAATGCAGTTAATTAAATGACCACTTCAGGGTCTCTCCATGTCTCTGAGATAACAAGGTGTAGAGCTGGATGAACACAGCAGGCCAAGCAGCATCAGAGGAGCAGGAAGGCTGACATTTCGGGTCTGGACCCTTCA
>NC_063334.1:20440717-20550882 GCF_021869965.1 Rhincodon typus | reverse complement strand
GTCAGCCTTCCTGCTCCTCTGATGCTGCTTGGCCTGCTGTGTTCATCCAGCTCTACACCTTGTTATCTCAGATTCTCCAGCATCAGCAGTTTCCACTATCTCTCTCTCTCTCTCTCTCTCTCTCTCTCCATGCCTCTGCTGTGATTAGCTTTGTTTCAAGCTTGTTCAGGGTGGTGGGATCAGGGTTGCTTGGTTGGCCCCAATCTGGGAGTGACTGAGGAGGATGGTGGGCAAAGATGGAAGCCATTCTCCTCCCCCGTCTCTAACCCTTCCCAATCGCCCTTTCCCTATGATCAATCCCTGCCCAAATATGTAAAGTAACCTGCCTTGCCAGTTTCCCCAGCTGGCCTTCATATCTGAGGTGACATTGCTGCTCACAGCAGCTGCTGGCCACTGATTGGCCAGCATTGGCAGAACATCACTGTGCCAGGAAGTGATGCACCAAGAAGCCCACATGCTGACCACTCAGGAGTCTGTTAGATGCTGCATCATTTCGGTTTGCCTGTTTCTGGTGTTGGGGAAATCCCACACCCAATGGTTCCTCCCACAGCCCCACTTTCAGAAGAAAATTGGAAAATCCCATCCACGGATAACATTATAGGGACCTGTGTTCTTAAATCAGAACCAGGTGCTTGAGTTAACTGTTTTATCAAGGTAAAAAAAGTTGGCTTCATTCAACATTAGTTTGTTCACTGTGGCTTGACACTAATTAAGCAATAACATTTCACAGTTTTTGTCTATTTGGACTGTTTTGATTATTCAGTTCAAGGGATTTATTGAGTGACACCTAATACACCACTGCAATGACATTTGGTGTAATTAAATATTTTAAGTTTATTATAACATTCAGCTGTTGAATGTGGATCAGTTTTTGCCATTCTTAATAGAATGTGGGGTTTTCCTACAAAGCCAACATTTGTTGCACACCCCTTGAACTACATAGCATTTTAGGCCACTTTAGAGGGTAGGTAAGAGTCAACCACATATCTGTGGGTCTTAGGTCTTGTAGGCCAGATCTTCTAAGATTGGCCAATTATTGAACTAGATGAGATTTTGCAGCAATCGACAAATGGTTTAGTGGTCATTATTTTGTTAATTCCAGATTTTATTGAATTCCCATTTCACCATCTGCCATGGTGGGATTTGAACCCATGACTGCAGATCATTTGCCGGAATTCTGGATTACCAATCCAGTGACATAACCACTCCATCCCTGCTGGGTCCCATGGTGTCAATCTGAGCCAGCATGATATCTGGGAAAGCTTCCTTTTGTGAATTCCAGTGGGTGTGTGAGATCCAGGCTTTCAGATTTAGAGTTACAAATGTAGCTGCATACTAGTCGTTCACCTGGTTGGCTCAAAAAGCTTGCAAAATGGAACATTGAAACAGGAGAAGGTCTCTTCGCCTTTCAAGCCTATTCCACTGCCCTTCTATGAAATCATTTCTGGTTTGTGATCCCCCATTTTTGCCCTTATCTCACTGGAGGCCAATAGAATAAAGACTTAATTCTAAGCTCGAAATATTTAAATACGTGTTGTGGAAAGTGTTCTTGCATGTGAAGGTTATGAGTATGGAGAATGCGTATATCGGAGCTATTAATTACTTTCTTAAGTTATTTTTCCTCCTAAAACTGGACATGATCTAAAGTTTGCCCCTCATTGTCAGAATGATAGAATCATATAATCATCATCATCTTTGTCATTGCATTTGCTTGAGAGGTTTGGAATGAATAGTTCTCATTGAAGCCATGAATGCAATAAACTTTGACTGCAACTTTGTCTGTTCTCTTGAAGCCGAAAGAACACTAGTCATTCGTATCCTAATCCAACACAACAGCTAATCCATGCTTCTGAATTAGCTTTTTGTGCTAGACAGTGAACTTTTCGGAATATAACCTGTAAAATGAGGATAAAATGCTGTAACCCAGTCTGTTATCATTTTATCTTTCAGTCCACTGATAACCTGATGAATGTATATATTCTTTATCAATTTTACTTGTGCTAACTTAACATATTGTTAACAAATAGCTTTCTAATTCACAACTGTTAACATAATGGTAAATAACTGTGAGTTACTTAGTTCAGTCTGTTAGGAGAAAATATTTCTCTGTTTGACAACACCAACATCTGTGATAAATGAAACAGAAGGTTTTGAAAGTACTGAGTAGGTCAGACGACAATGTTTGGGAGAGAAATAGAGTTAAAGTTTCAGGCTAGAGATTTTAAATCAAAAGAACAACCATGTTCTTCTATGAAGGACTTATTTTCACTTAGCATGAGCAATATGTGTGAAGAATGAAGGCTAATAATGTAAAAGACAGCAAGGGATAAGAAAGAATGAATTTAGGAGAAGAAACTTGATGTAAGTATGGTCAGAATGATTTGCATCCTCTGATCCTCTTCCAACTCAACTGTTGCCTTGTTGTCAATTGTCATTAATTTGCTCAAAAAGCACTTGAGAGTTTAGCAGTATGAGACTGGAATGTTTCCTGTGATTACCTCTATACATTGTACTAATTTAAACCAAATGCCCACACTGAACATGTTTCTCCAAGTCTCTGTGATCTTCTTCATTGAATCTACCCCACGCTTACACAAGCAGGTTGTTAACAGCAACTTCCTTTTACATGTTAGTAAATGTACGTTTGCAGTGGGACTTGTATCTGTGTCATGATATAAACATTCACCAAAGTTCTTGCCTTGATTACTTTAAGTAGTGCGAGGTTGAAATTAATGTCTAATCAAATTACAGAGTGGTCACACAGAATTTTTAAAGGAAATACTTTTGGAGATTGTGTAGCCCACTGTGTGCGTGGGTGTTCTCTGAATTACCAATGTACTTAATACCATTTGCTTGACTTTTCCAATGAATCTGCACTTCCTTCCATTTCAATTAATAAGTTAATTCCCTCTTGAATGTTCCAATTGAACATGCCTCCACCACACCCTCAGGCAGTGCATTCTCGATCTTAACTACTCACTGTGTGAAATAACGACCCTTATGCCTCCATTATATCTTTTCCCAAGTATCTTAAATTTGACTCCCCTCATTTTTGATTTTTTTTCGCCAGCAGAACCATTTTTTCGCCAGCAACACTGTCCAGACAGCTCATGATTCTGAATACTCCTATCAAAGCTCCTGTTAATGTCCTCTTCTCTGAAGGAAAATAGATTATTGAATTTGGGACTATCTACATAAAAGAAGTTCTTCATTTCTGGATCCATTCATGCCATCACATCTTTCCTGACGTCGTAGTACTCCAGGCCCAGCCAATGCTTTATATAAGTTTAACATAACATCCTTGCTCTTGACCTCCACACTCCTATTGGATACTTTAAGCTTCATTATCCACTCTCTGAGTTGCCACCTTTTGAATATTTCAACAAATATTTATCTATGACCCTTTGCTCCTGCACCCCTTTAAAATTATACTCTTCATTTTGTATTGTCTCTGTGTTTTTCCTACTGAATTGAATGGCTTCACACTTTTACTGGATTGAAATTCATCTGCCACTTTTCCAACCATTCCATCAAATTGCTTATGTCCTGTTGAAGTTCTGCACTATCTTCCAACCAGTTCACAGTGTTTCCAAATTACATATCATCAGTAGTCTTCTGTGGCAAGAGTCATTTGCAATTACTTGTTATATATTGCAGTATAGCAGATGTGGTTGAATGTGCAACAATGTCAACAGAGGATGGTTTCTAAGGTGATATCTGGCCAGATTTTGCAGTAACAATGAGAGTGAATCTGTCAGAGATCACAGTTGTTACTGATCTTGAATGAATGGTTGAACACATATTCTCTGATACAATTTCCACAGTAATATTAGCACTTAGAGAAACATGTTGCTTCTGAAATACTTTTAATACAGTTTTTGTGCTGCTACACTTTTAAGCATATGAATTAGTTGTCTGATACCTTCAGTTTTCATGAGGTACAAACCAATTTCTTTAGCTTCCGGGGTTAGATCTGTGTTTCTTTCATTTCATTTATTTAAATATGCAGATTGTGTCTGAAATACTTATTTTCTTTTCTGCTTTGCCTTTGGTGACATGACTGAATTAGAAGTAAGAATTGCGTGTACTGGGTTGGATGGGGGACCAGATAAAGAAATATATATATTGACTCGAAATAGTAAAGTTACCTGATCACCAATCACTTGATGATTTAACTTCAATATTCTCACATTTTAGTTATTGTTGGCATACTAGCTGCATTCATAAGTATTTCCTGCAAGGTGAATCTTGTGCTCCGTTGATGTTAATTAAAAATCCCTGGGAGAATAGAATAGCTTTCCATGTTGAGTTTTTAGTTTTTGTTAGGAATAATTAGGAACGGAAAGTTCCTTCCACTCGACCAAACTAAGGAATTAGCCTCCCTCATAGTTTTGGGAGATCTAGGTGAGAAATTCTTCAGAATATCGCCAAACTTGGAAAGGTTGAAAGAAGACAGTAGAAATCAGGAAATGACACCCAAGTGCCATTAAAATGTGTTGTAAAAGATTGTGGAAGGAAGACTTAAAATAGATGCATTGCAGAGCTTTGATTATTGTGAAGATTGAGTCAAAACACTTCAGAATTTAGATGAGATTCAATGGACATAGATATGAAGATATTTCAACTCAAGATTCCAAAACTAGAGGCCACAAATGTAAGAAATTTAGAAAAAAAATCCAGTAAGAAACTTAAGAAACTTGTTTGCTCAAGGATTTGTTGAGAATGTGAAACTCAGTACCACCAGAATTGTTTGAGATAAATAACATTGATGAAGATATCATGGATGAAATGGACATCTTCCGCAATATAACAATTACATGGTTTTAGAGGAAGCTAGAAAAATACAACAGGGAGAAAGCAGTAGAAGGTTGAAATGAAATGAAGCAAGGTAGGAGGGCAGTGGGGCAGCACGGTCGCTCAGTGGTTAGCACTGCTGCCTCAGTTCAATTCCAAAAATTCAAAACCCGAGTTCAATTCCACCTTCGGGTGACTGTTGTGTGGTATTTACACATTTCCCCAGTGTCTGTGTGGGTTTCCTCTGGGTGCTGCAGTTTCATCCTACAGCCCAAAGATGTGCAGGTTAGGTAGATTGCCCATAGTGGCTACATGGATTAGCCATCGGAAATACAGGGTTACAGGGTTAGGGCTGGGGCGTGGATCTGGGTGGGATGCTCTTTGGAAGGTCAGTGTGACTCAATGGGCCGAATGGCCTGCTTCCATGCTGTAGGGATTCTATGACTTCTATAGAGCATAAGCGCCAGCATGCATTTGGGCTAAATGTTCTGTTTTTGTGTTGTGAAATTCTGTGCAAATGCAGCATGATTCTCGATTTTAGTACGGGGTAGATGAAGACATTTTGTATTGAGGAAAAAAAGTTCAGATCGATATGAACTATAATATTACCAAGGGGCGACAGGAAGGGGAGATGAATGAGGTAAAGATTAAGGGTAGATTATGAGGCAGGAATCACTGCATAAAGTTCTGTTTTGTCTACTCTGCCCAGGATGATAAGGCAGGGTGTTTGAAGATCTCCCTCCATTCCAGAAGGTATATTAAAAGTCTCAAGAAATGGCAGTCACTCTTGCCTGCCACTTGGTGACCTTGCCGGAAGCCTGGTCATAGCATTGCAACTGGCCTGCTTCTTCTCGAACATTTAATTAAAATTGAATGTCCTAGAACTGTTGTCTGCCAATGAATGGCTCCATATGTCTTACAAAGCAGCATTTATTGAAAATATTAGCACTTTGTTGGAAGGCAGACAAAAATCACTTCATTTTTGTAGATTATGCTACATTTTCCCCGGTGTTTGAATATGTTTTCAAACAGAATATGTAGTCAAGAAACAGAAGCAGGTCTTTTGGCCCAACCAACCTATGCTGGCTTTCCTGCTCAATTCGAGCTTCATGCCATTCTTCTTCATCTAATTTGATTTTTATAACCCTCTACTCCCTTCTCCCTCATAGACTCAGCTAACTTCCCATTAAAAGCATTAATTCAATTCATCTCAAACATGTCTTGTTCAGCGAGTCCACATTCTCAGCATGTTCTGTGTGGTTTCTTCTGAATTATTTTGACTTCTTTGGACCTACTTCTATTGATAACCTCTCATTTTACTTTTCCTCACAATAGGAAACACTCTTCTGTCTGCAGACACCATTGAAACATTTGCCTAATGTATCTTGCTCCTCACTTTCCTTATGAAATAGCCTGCAGACTGCTTCCCGTTAGCATGGTTGACCTTTTAAAAAATCTTTATTTACGTATGTGGATTCTATTTATATTTTACTGATGACAACTTTAACTTTTTGTTATGCCATTGTTCTCTTGAATAAGTACAATTACTTCATTTTTTTGGGTCAGATGTTTCACATGCAAAGTTTAATTTCCAGTTCTGATTTTTATCTGGATTTTTCAAGGATGTTATTTCCCATTCTTTTTGCACTTTCAACCAACCAGGTTTTATGTCCATTTTTAGCATTAATGTTTTACTTTGACGGTACAATATACTGCTGCACAATGTATTGGTTACCTTGTTTAATAATTTAGTTGCATGTAATGTATCCAAATGAATTGCTCAGGAACATGATACTGTGTCAAATATTTAGACAAAAGAGATGCAGTTGTTATTTTTGAGATTATATGCACATTATTGAAAACTTATATGTCAAATGTTAACTGCTTGGGGCAGCTAAAATATAATTAGCAGCTTATCTTTCTACAGTGTGTCATCTGACTATTGAAAATGGACACATTACTGAGATTTGATCTTTCTGGTAAAACTCTTGCTTATCCTTTTCACTGTTCATTTCAGATTGGGAATTGCTTCCAAGTGAAAATCAAACATGTCTAGAAAAGCAAAACACTCTCAGGGCTAGAAATCTATCATGGAAGTAGAAAGTGCTGGACATGTTCAGAAGACCAAGCAGCACTTGTGAAGAGCGAAACATGGATGTTTCAGAATTAATGTTTCAGCAGAAAGGTTTACGAATAGACTGCCTATCTGACATTCAGCACTGAATGAGCAGAAATTTCCACCCATTAAATTTTGGGAAGACTGAACCCATTTGTCAGCATGATAAATTGTTGCTCACTTACCTATGCCATCTGTAAGACTGCCTATTTCCATCTCCATAGCATTACCTTAATTTTGCTATTGCCTCAGTTCATTTTTCACTATGATCCTTATCTATGTTTTTGCTACCTCTATACTCTCCTATTCCAATACACCCCTGACTGGTATCCCACATATTGTCTTTTGTAAAATGAGGTCATCCACAACTCTGTGGTCTATTTCCTTAACTTCACCAAGTCTCATTTTCCTATTACTCATGGTGTACATTGGCTTTGAATCGAGCAATATTTCATCCTTGCTTTCAAATCGCTCCAGGAGCTCACTGCTCCCTATCTCAACCTCTTCCAGCGGAACAGTTCTCAGATATCTGGGCTTTTTTATGCGCACTATTTATAACTGGCTGTCATACCTTCAGCTGCCTGGTGTTAAACTCTGGAATTCACTCTGTAAATCTCTTTACCCTTTGTGTTTTTAGCAAGACACCCCTTCAAACCGGAGAGAATTTGGTCAGCGGCCAAACATTATCTTAGTGTTTAATTTTGCTTGATTACATTCCTGTGAAGTGCCCTGAGAGTTTAATTACATTAAAGGTGCTATGTAAATATAAGTTGTTGTATGTGGGTGATGCAATGTTCCTGCCAACTCCATGGAGTCATAGTGTCAATTCCAGAAATTAAAACACTGAACTTGGGCTTTCACATTGAACCAAAGATGAAAAAAGTCTGCAGTGTTCATCTCAAACTTCTGAATAGAATATTCACAATGTTTCTTATTAAATCCCATTGCATAAATTGATGAGTAGCAGTTGACACCATGCCGGAGACTTCCATACTAATATGATTAGTTTGGTACCTACACTGGTGTATCAATTATGTTGGTTGACTAATAATTGAAATGATTGCATTAAAAGTTATGGAGATGTTTGCTCAAATCTCGTTATGGCAATGGGGGAGATTTTTTCCTTAGATCAGCCTGTTCAGAGATGTTATATATCTCTGGAGCAAGTGGCATTTGAACCTGGGTCTTCTGGCTCAGAGTTGAGACACTACCACTGCACCACAAGATCCCTGATCATTGCTGCAGTCTTACTAGACTATAGGGCTGGTCTCTCATTAGAACGAGATGACTGATGGTGGTTTAACCCAAGGGTCATTATTGCCTCAGGTGAGGGGAGAAGTTGAGAAGGAGAACCCTTCATGGTAGCCTTAGCTGGTGGGGGAATTGAACCCGTGCTATTAAATCCACTCTGTATTGCAAACCAGCTGTCCAGCCAACTAAGCTAACCAACCCCCGTGGCCAAGAGGGAGTATAAATGTGGCTAACAAAATACATGTGGGGTTAAACAAAAACATATTAATACCAATGACCATGAAACAACCTAATTTTGATAAAATTCATTTGGTTGATTAATATCCTTTAGTCAAGGAAATCTGCTATCTTATCTTATTGGCCTAAGTTGACTCCAAATCCATAGCAGTCTGGTTATTCCTTAACTGTTCTTTGAAATTGCAAAATAAGTTACACAGTTGTATCAAACTGTGACTGAAAGTTGAAGAAGAATAAAACTCTGCAATGACACAGACAGCCAAAATGACAAAGGCACAATTTGTCCAACTGACCATGAAAAGTTGGTCCCATTAATATCTGGAGACATTTGTCGAAATTGGGAGAACTGTTCCATAGTCTAGTCAAGACACAGTCTGACATTGTCATGCAAATCATAGTTTTCAGCAATAGCCCAAACTGCTACAGTAACAGAGGTAATGACACAATGGTATATATGTGGGGGAGGCTGGATCTGGGAGTCCTCAATATTGGCTATGTACATCATGAATTCTCATGGCATTAAGTGAAAAAATGGCAAGGAAATATTCTGCTGATACTTAATACTCACATTCCCTTAGCTGATGAAACAGCATGCCTACATATTGAACACCAGTCGAACAAAGTACTGAAGGTCTCAGAGCAGTAAGTGTCATCTGGATGGAGTGCTAATTGTATAAGTTAGGAATAAGTGTATAGAGATCAAGGCATTGTTGAGTAATTGCTTCAGCATATATGAAGAGATACTTGTGAACTGACAAGAGATGGCTGCCAAAGTCAGCATATGAGAAGATCGTGGGTCAGGACTGTTCTGAGTGCTCTCTTCAGGGGTCAAGTGCTGGGCGTAAGCCAACTGATTGGCATTGTGTTATGGAATCAGTCTGTCACTTTGATCCCTCCACTGGTGTTTGTTTGGAAGATACAGATGGTGCTCACAGACTTCTCCCGGGACAGAGGCCTGCACTGGGTAGCTGGTGATGATTTGAATATCCTACTTGGAGACAAAGGTCAGCTGCCGATGTACCTTCACTCCCAAGCAGCGACATTCCATTTCCAGACCCTGCAGCAGGACCTCACTGAGCCAACACCCAACACCACCTCCCAACCCCACCCACCTCCCTCAGAAAGAGGAAAATGGACTTCGAAAAAGTTTCATAAAGTACCACAAATAGGCATGTTAGAAAAGTTCGAATTCATGGAACACCAGGGCGAGTGGCAATATTGCTTAGAATTTGACTGAGTAACAGGAAAGGAAGCGATGGTGTGTGGTTGTTTTACAAATGGGGAGTAGACATTCAGTTGAGATTCCCATGGGTTAGTACCGGTGGCCTTGTTTTTCTTGAAATATGTTCATGACCTCAACTTGGGCGTACAGGATACCAAGAAAATTTTGTGATTGACACAAAACCTGGAAGTATTACGTAAAGTGAGAAGAATGTTGGCAGCCTTTAAGAGGACATTAACAAGCCTTGATGAAAGGGGCTGGAACATGACAAATTGTACTAAATGCAGAGAAGTGTGATATCAGACATTTTGGCAAGAGAAGGCACAATGCAAAATAAAGGGTACAATTCGAAACAGGTGCTGGGCCAGGGATATCTGGGGGTAATTGTGTGCAAATTGTTGAAGGTGGTAGGGACATATTGAGAAATCAGTGAATAGAATAGATGGGATCCCGGACCTTATAAATAGTGTTGTAGGGTCATACAGCATGGAAACAGGCCCTTTGGTCCAACTCGTCCATGTCGACCAAGCTTTGCAAACTAAACTTGTCCCACTTGCCTATCCTTGGTCCATATTCCTTTAAATCTTTCCTATTTATGTACCTGTCCAAATGTCTTTTCAAGTTGTAACTGTACCTGCATCCACCAGTTCCTCTGGCAGTTCATTCCACAAATGAACCCTTCTGTGTGAAAATGTTGCCTCTCAGGTCCATTTTTATTCCTTCTCCTCTCATCTTAAAAAATATGCCCCCTAGTTTTGAACTCACCTACCCTAGGGAAAAGACCTTTGCTATTCACCTTATCTATGCCCTTCATGATTTTATAAACTTCTATAAAATCACCCCTCAACGTCCTATGGTCCAGTGAAAGATGTCCCCAGCCTGTCCAGCTTTCCCTTACAACTTAAACACTCCAGTCCTGGCAACATCCTGGCAAAGCTTTTCTAAACCCTCTCCAATTTAATAATGTCCTTATCATAACAGGGCGACCAGAACTGTACACAGTACTCCAAAAGCGGCCTCACCAATGCCCTGTACAACCTCAACATGAAGGTCCCAACTCTTATACTCAGTGGTCTGAGCAATGAAGGCAAGTGTGCTAAATGCCTTCTTTACCATCCTGAAAGGCAGTAAAGAATGGATAACAAACGCTAGTCTTGCCAGTGATGTTGATATCTCATGGACAAATTTTAAAAAGGGAAGGGCCTAATTAGAGTAGATGGAAAGAGTTTACTCCCATTGGTAGATGAGTCAATACCAAAGGACTGTGAATAAAGATGATTGCCAGAAAAATCGAAGGCAATGTGAGGACAATCTTATTTGCAGCGAGTGATTAGGATTGGAAAGCACCACTTGAGATATAGCTTTTAAAAAGGAACTCTGAAGTATCTTAAAATCTGAAGAAGAAAAGAAAATGCAATTCTAAGCACAAAGGAAGCGTGAGATAAGCCCGATAGTTCAGAAAAATGCCACGGACCTAATGGCCTCCTTTATGTTCGAACATCTCGAGGATTGTAAGATTTTCTTAGCTTGTTTAATAGGATATATTCGGAACAGATCGAGCAGCTCCAAACTGGACAACGTGAATTATGCACAGACACCATCTCTAATCTCGTGGCTTGGTGCAACCTTCATTATATTATTTTCATCAAGTCAGGTGATCAGCCCTGTTCCAATGAGGAGTGCAAAATTGCATGCACAGAACAGTGACAGATGCATCTGAAAATCAGGTGTCAACTTGATGAAACTAGAGTAGAAGGCTACGTACATACAGAATAGAGGAATCGGCATCTTATTGACAGAGTTACGTGATGCCATAACTTATCAATCAAAGCAAAATCTATAGTATTGTAGCATCAAGTTGAAAATGAGACATCTAAACAAGGGAGCAGGCTCCACACACGTTTCCATTGTTGATGGTGGAATGTAGCATGTGTGTGCAAAAGATGATGAGAAGCATTTGCAATCATCTACAACCAGCAATGAGTAGTGGATGATCCAATCCAACCTCCTCCTGCAATTCCAGCAACATAGATTGCAGTTTCCAGGCAATTTAATTCATTCAGTCTACAATAACATTAAGAAAATGCTTAGAGCATTGAACAACAAAGTCTCTGGGCCCTGATATCATTCTGGCTGTAATATTGAAAACCTGCAGCTGTACCTCCAGCCAAGTTATTCTGGCACAACACAACAGTAACATCTATGCATAGTGTGGAAAATTACCCCTGTTCATCCTGCCCACAAAAAGTACTGTGCATCTAATCTGACTAGTTACTATCCCACGCATTCAGTTATCAGTAAAGTTGTTGAAGGTGCTGTCGACTGCTATCAGGCAGTACTTGCTCACCCATATTGAACCCAAGTTCTGAGAGCACAATTCAGCTCCAGACATCATAACAGAATATTTGCGCTTGCTTTCTGAGGTAAGGTGGAAGTGGCTGCCCTTGACATCAAGGCAGCATTTGACTCTGTAGCATCACAAAGCTGTTGGAAAATGTATTTCGATGGGAATCATTTGTGTGGATGAGATGGTGACAAGGATTCTTCTCTGATTAGAATCAAACTTGTGTAGTTAGCACAGTGGAAGATGGTTGTTGAAGGCCAATCAGCTCAGCATTTGGGCATTACTGCAGAGGTCTCAAGGGGCAGTATTCTCCGTTCAGCTGTTTGAAAAATGATCTTCCCAGCGTTATCAGGTTAGAGGTTGAGATGCTTGCTGATTATTGTACAGATTGATTATTCAACTGTAACTCATTTGAGAGGTCGACGATGTGTCTTCAAAGCTGGGTTTACCAAAATAAACAACTTTGGACTAAGGTAACTTTGACTTCTAATAGCTTTGTGGTATCTATTCTATTTTTCAGCACTTTATTTGCGACAACACAGGTGAATGCCTCTAGTGTGCAGACTCCCAATTATTCTCTTGTTTCAGGATCTCTAGCCTGATCCCATTGAAAATCAAAATGATAGTATTTGACACTGTACATCATTGAGTTATGAGCAGTTTGATGCAGTTGATACCGGAATTGTGGTCAGTTAGTAGGAGCACTTTACTGCATTTTGTTACAGAAATGATGCTGTTAAAACTCTGACTAAACCATTGCAACATTCCCTTTCATAAACAACTTGATGAGAGTTTGTTATTCATTTGCCTAAATGCTACTTTCATTCCAATACTGGCATCAGAATTGAGAAATCCAATTGATTTTTAAACTGATGTTAAAAATAAGTTATAATGTTGGTAATTCAGCAAAACTGAAGCTTGTTTGATTAACGGACAATCAAAAAAATGTACTCTGCATTTTGTATGTCAGATTTGTGTTTTAAAAATAACTCGCCTTTTAATGATTTTATCTTGGGAATTATACTTTTTGCTTCTGTTTGATGGGCCTTGACATTATTAGGTGAAAAGTTAAGATTAATTGCACTTTATCTGAATGCTTGAAGTATTCATGATTTGATTGGAGAATTAATGGCAATAATAGAGATAAATAGGTTTGATATATTAGCCATGTTTTGTAGAAGGGTCACTGGACCCAACACGTTAACTCTGCTTTCTCTCCACAGAAGCTGCCAGACCTGCTGAGTTTTTCCAACAATTTAGGTTTTAGTTTTTGATACATAAGTCATCGGTGAAATGAATTGGTTGGGTGCTAAATATTTGAAATTCAAATTGGTAGGGTATGCACAGATGATGGTGATGTAACCCTGATAATACAACATCATCAGTGATTGGTATTAATAATGGAAAAGAAGAAAGGAATAGAGAATTAATAGGACCAAAAGTTGATCAACCTCAGGGCAAAGGGGCAACTATTTTGGACTCAGCTGAGGAAATATTCTTGCACTCAGTCATCAATTGTTGGAATTCTAGATATGGTGAACACGTGGTTGTTGCGTATATTCCAGGCTGAGATTGGTGATAAGCATGATTTTTGTTTAAAAGTAGAACAGACTTGAGGAACTGTATGATCTAGTTCAACTCCTAATCCTTGTATTCTTACGTGACGTGTTTTCCTGTCTCAGACCTTTGACAAATAAGAAAGGAGTTTAGTTAGGATATGATTAATGCTGCAATGTTCCAAACTGACAAGTGGTATTCAGTTAACTCTAAACTGGTGTTTTAATGTCTGATGATTTGGAGATTTGGAATTTCTACGAATTTGTTGGAACAAATGGATTAGTGTAGGAGTTATTGGGTTGACCCTGGACTTAAACACAATCTAGATCCAGGGACAAGATAGAGGCTGGAGGGTACGGTATTTGAAGCTTGGGATTAGTTCAGTCAGATCAACAATATTGATAAATCTGAGATAGTGACAAAAAAGGCGAGTTGGTTTGCCAAAGGCGAGATAAGCAAGAGAATGCTGTTTGCTGTTCTAAAACTTGAAGCACTACAAGTCCACTCAAGTTCATTTTTTTTTATCTGATTTCATTTTGTAGCCTTTAGCCGAGCTCCAGTTCCAATGGCAGTGATCAGGAGGGAACTGTCCTGTGAAAGTTATCCAATTGAACTCCGTTGTCCTGGAACTGATGTCATTATGATTGAAAGTGCCAATTATGGAAGGACTGATGACAGAATCTGTGATGCTGACCAAGCCCAGATGGAGAATATTCGGTGCTTCCTACCAGATGCCTATAAAATAATGTCACAAAGGTAAGTCTGTAGAAATGTTAACTCACTATGGCCATTGATGATCAATGTGGCAGGTTTCTGGAACAAGGTCATTCTTAATACAACTTCTGTTTTTTTTCTGGAGCACAATGAGAGTTTGAAACAACAAATAGCATACTTTTCCATACACATTGTAGAGCTGGCACATCTTTCAAACTGTGAGACTAAAACATTGCACAGACACAGCATGCCTATCAGACTCAACCTGGGACAAAACTGGATGTTTTATCTATCTAAAAACAAATTGGTGAAACACTTCAGGACTTGGTATTGTAAATGTAAGAACAGTACACCACAGTTGTCTGGACTTAGGGCTGAATGATGTTCTCCTTTTACAAGTCATGCTGTCACCACTAACTAACAGTTATTATCTGACGTTAAAACACAGTTCAGTGCAAGCCAAAGAATGGGGGAAAGAAATATGTACCCTGATAATTAGAGAGACTGATCATTTTTCTAGTACTGTACCAGAGGCTGTTCTGTCATTTCCCTTTCCAAATGTATGTTCCACGTGTGCTTTTAGTTGACTGGTGAGTTAATCTGCTAGAAACTGACTTTCTGGAGGCAAATCTTTGATTTTCTTAATCTGGAAGAGAAATGGTAACCCTAAAATATTTGAGATAATAAGTAAGGCATGCATTCTGACAGGTACTGCCTTGAGGGAGAATAAAATTACTTTAAATTGCACATTTTAGGAGGATTTAGACTTGGAATCCTGCACGTTTGGTCTCTTCAGTTCAAAAAACTGGCTGATAGTAAAGAAAGGTCTATTTTGATCTACGGTGACCATAAAATATGCAGACTGTTGCTGAGGAACACTGCAATTATCCGTTTGCTTTCTTTTTGTTTTCTTTTCCTTACCATAACCACCATGTTCCTTTACTCAGGTTGTCATACAGTTCTCACAGTCAAGAAAA
Organism: Rhincodon typus; assembly: GCF_021869965.1. Taxonomy (NCBI): domain Eukaryota; kingdom Metazoa; phylum Chordata; class Chondrichthyes; order Orectolobiformes; family Rhincodontidae; genus Rhincodon; species Rhincodon typus. The sequence continues at coordinate 20,535,670 of NC_063334.1, read as the reverse complement.
TGGAAACAGTTATGTCATGTAGCCCAGAGTCCCAGGTTAATGCTTAGGGAACGTAGGTTCAAATACCACCTCAGCATGTAGCTGAATTTAAATTCAACTATTAATTCAGGAATTGAACACTTGATTGATGGTCACTGTGACAGTGACTATTAAGCTATAGATTGTCAAGAAAATGCATTTGGTTTACGAGTGCCTCATTTCTCAAAAGGTTTGCAGATGACATGAAAATCAGTAGGGTGGTAAGTAGTGAGGAAGATAGCCATAAATTGCAGGAGGGTATTGACAAATTTGTTGCTGGGACAGTGCAGTATCATGTGGAATCCAACTGGATAAATATGAGATAACGCACTGCGAGAGGACTAACAAGACGATTAATGTCAGGACCCCGGAAAGTACTAAAGATTAGAGAGATTTTTGTATGTTAGCAGGGTAGGTAGATAAGGAGATTAAGAAGGCATATAGGATACTTGCATCTAAAAAGATGCAGGACAGAATACAAGAGCGAGGAACTGTGGAACTGTGTAAAATGCTGCTTAGGCCACAGTTGGAATTCTGCCTGCCGCTCTGGTCACCACATGAGAGAAGAATATAATTGAATTGGAGAGGGCGCAGAGGAGATGTACCAGGATGCTGCCTTGGCTGGACGGCCTGATGTATGAGGAAGGATTGGATTGGCTGGGGCTGTTTACCCTAAAGTAACAAAGGTTGAGAGGGGACCTGATAGAGGTGTATAGGATTATGAGCACAATAGACAGGACTGGATAGGAAACCTCTTTTCTTCATTGGTAGATGGGGCAAAGATTGAAGGTAATAGGTAGAATGCTAATGGGAGAGTTGAGGAGAATTTTTTTTTCAGAGGGTTATGGGAATCTGGAACTCACTGTTGGAAAAGGTGGCTGAGTCACAAACTTTTGTGGCATTTAAGTAAGATTTAGATACTCACTTGCCTTGCCGTATCCTTCAGGGCATATGGGCGAAGAGTTCCAAAATGGGATTAGTGTTGTCAGATCTTTATTACCAGTGCCGGCAAATGGGCTGAATGACATCTTTCTGCAATTTAAATGCCTGTCCTTTTAGGAAGGAAGTCTGCTGTCCTTAACTGGTCTGACAGTGTGACCCCTCCCCCACAGTAATGTCTTGGCTGAAGTGGTTTTAGCATCTAGGGAAGGCAGTGGCGTATTGGTAACGTTAATCAACTAGCAGTCCGGGGACCCAGACTAATGCTCTAGAAACATGGGTTTAAATCCATGTCACATGGTGGATGTAAATTTGATTTAAAGAAATTAAATGCTAGCCTAACAGCAACAACGTAGCCACCGCTGAATGTCATAAGATGAATGGAAATTTTCCCTCGACACCGATAGAACAGACAAACATTGAATTGTTCATGGATAACAAATAATTTTATCCTTACAGGAGCAAATACAGATAAGTTCGAACTGTCTATAGTTTTTCTTAGCTGGAGATTAATTTAGCTGCTTTATATCTACTGGCTGTCATCTAATCCTAACTCGTAAAACCTGTTTTCATCAGTTAGGATTTGCTTTGACTTGTTAGCTAATCATACAGATACTAATTATATTTATCATCAAACTGGCTCCTTGTGTGCTCATTCTGTGGTCAAGATTTTATTCTTTTGCAAAACTATCCACTGAGACTGAATGTTAGGGCCTCTGATTCCTCCAGCCTGCTGGGTCTCCACCTCTATCTCCTGCCTGCTCATTCTCTAACTCCACCCCTCACTCACTTTCTCTCCGCCTTTGCCTCTCACTTGCTGACACTCCATATCTCTGGTGTCTACTCTCCCACTTACTCCCTTTCCTTGCTTCCCACCTGCTCGCTCTCTGTCTCTGCCTCCCGCCTGTTCTCTCTCTGTCTCTGCCTCCTGCCTGCTCACTCTCTGTCAATGCCTCCCACCTGCAGAGGGTCCCTTCAAAGACACTTAGTCCCTGATCCAGGGACCCTGCCTTGCAGAGAGATGTGGCCTGAAATGAGGTATCCCAGTGACAAGGCTGCACACCTCACCAGTGATGGTCTCCATCATGTGTTCAAACAAACCACCTCAGTCAGTCACTAGTGACCTGTATTTCTGAGTTTCAGCAATGATCCTCCTACTGTGTCCTCCGATGGATGTTGTACCGGCAGAAGCCATTGCCTCTCAGATGGCTGTACCATTCAGTAGAAGTGCTGACCTCTTATTGGCCAGCCGCTCCAAGCAGGCAGGATTTCAGCCCCTGAAGGTTATTGATCGGGCAAGGTTTGGTTAAGTGCTGGATTGACACATGACTTAGTGTCCATTCCGTGAAAGAGGTGAAGCTAACAGTACACCATGCTGTATGACTTTATGACTCTACATCTGTCCTGCTGGATGGACGAGCTCCCATTGCCTCCATTAAAATTAACTCTCTATCTTTACAACCACCCACCATGCTTTGTATGTGGCTCCCAGTTGCCTGCACTCCATCCTCTGACTATTATACTCTTTCACTTGGTCTGTGTGTCTCTGTGTCTCTCCTTCTTTCTGTCTGTCTGTCTATCTCTCTCTCTCTCTCTCTTTACGGCTGTCTATCTCTATCTATTCCCCCCTCTCTCTCTCTCCCTCTCGCTCTCTCTCTATCTGTGCCTCCGTCCCTCTATCTGTGCCTTTCGCTAGCAACATCTGTCTGTGCCTCTCTTTCCCTGCCCATCTGTCTCCTTTTTCAATCTCTTAATCCCTCTCTCTCTTGGTCTTTGCATCTCTTTCCCTCTTTATGCTTCTGTCTGTATCTCCCTCTTGCTCTCTGCCTATATATTCCAATCTATGTATCTTTCTGTACATTCCTGCCCTTACAACTGTGTCAACCTCCCTCTTTCTTTCGCGCTGTCTGCCTCTGCCTGTACATCTCTTTCTGTCTGTCCCTCTACCCATACTCTATTGGGCTTATTTTCCATGGAGCAGTGAAGGTTAAGAGGTGACCTTATTGAGCTGTTCAAAATTATGAATAATTTTGACAAAATAAAGAAGGATAATCTGTTTCCACTAGTTGGTATGAGAGTAACTAGGGTCCCAACTTCAAAATTGTCAGCCAGAGAGCTAGGAGTGAGATGAGCAGAAACATCTTTACTCAGAGACTTGTTAGAATTTGGAAAATACTGCCTGGGAAGGTGGTGGAGGCAAATTTCATAGGAGGTTTCAAAGGAGAGCTGGATATATATTTGAAAGTGATGAACTTAGAGGGCTATGGAGAATGGGTTGGAGAATGAAATGAACTGGGTACCTCTTTCTGGAGTTGGTACAAACATGATGGGTCGAATGGCCTCCTCTGTAGTGCAAAATTCTATGATTCTGTGATTCTTTCTGTCTGTGTGCATCTCAATCATTCTCTGTATGAAACTCTGTCTCTCTCTGTCACTGCTTGTATGCCTCTCTGCCTCTGCCTGTACTTCTTTCTCTCTGTGACCCTACTTGTATCTCTCTTCCTCTCCTGCTCTCGTCTTCTTTGTTTCTCTGTCTGTGAATCTCTCTCTCTGTATCTTCCTCTGTCTCTCTCAGCTGGTATCTCCTGTTTGCTCTGTCTCTGGTTGTACTGTATCTTTGTCTTGTGAGTCCCATTTATCCTGAGAACTGATAACGGAAATAAAATAACCTGTGTTATGGATCATTGTTTAATTTGTGTTTGGGTAAATTGGTCGAAATCCACATATTTCAAAAACACATTACTTTATTTGGAAGGTGAAATGGTGAGAGAACAGCTTCACAGTTCAGAAGAATCCCTCTGATGATTTAATAAAGCTGTCTAAGCCAATGCTTATATAATAAAAAGAGTGATGTTTATGGAATCTTGCTTCAGTTGGCCCAGAACATTCTTAGTAACTCAGAACTAGCAGCTTTAACTTTCCAGCATAGTATCAGTTCCATCATTAGGGCTAAGCTAAGGTAGGAAAGATTTGCATAGAGCATTATCTGCCCATCTAGAGTGGAAAATGAGAACTCCCAGCAGTGATTCACAAACAGAAAATAACTCCATAAGAAGGAGATGGAAGCCATAATTAATCTTTCTTCATTTAGTTTTCTATTAATAACTCTCTAAACAAGTGGATGACTTGTTCCCAGGCCTTTGCCAATGCAACTCTCCAGTAGCTGCTAGAAAGCAATCTAGTGAGTGATCTTTGATGACCTGATCACCAGGCACTAGTTCTGCCACACAGTCAATGCTGTTTGAGGCTCTGCATCCTCAACCTCACTTTGTACTATTCCATAACTCAGTGTCTTACTGAGCACCGTGGTGATGTTCGTCGATGCATGATTTTTAATGCCTAAATAGAGAGCTGCCAAATCATCCTTAAATCTATACGTAGAAGTGAAATTGAGAAAGAAGCAGAATGGTGGCCTCTGCCATTTCCTTGGACTGAGATTGCTGTTATGACAACTTCTTGAAAAGTGGCTGTGACCGACAAGACATGCAAAAAATTGCAAAAACCCTTTTGACAGTAGGCTTGAGCTTACTTCTCAACAGTTGAAAAGAGAGGGCATGTTTTGTGACTGAATATATCCATTTTGGATACTTTTATAGAATCAGTGATTAATAAGTTTCATCTGGAGTATTGTGTCCAGTTCTGGTCACCCTGTTATAGGAAAGATATTATTAAGCTGTGGAGGGTTCAGAAATGGGGGCATATGTTTTAGGTGAGAGGAAAAAGATTTTAAAAAAACATGAGGGGCAACTTTGTTTACACAGAGTGGTTCGTGTGTGGAATGAACTTCCAGAGAAAATGATTGATGCAAGTACAGTTACAGCATTTAAAAGACATTTAGAAAGTGCATGAATATGAAATGTTTGGAGGGATATGGGCCAAGTGCTAGCAAGTAGGACTAGTTTAGTTTAGGCTTATGGTTGGCATGGACTGATTGGACTGAAGGGTCTGTTTCCGTGCTGTGTAACTCTAACTCAATAATACTGCAAATTAAATTTAACATCACACTGATATTCAGTTACATAAGCTATCGATGGTTACTGGAAAACCTCAGCTTAAGATGTCAGTTTGTTAAGACAATTTTTCACTGTCCTTTACTTTACTTCAAATAATGTTGAGCTAGTTAATGTTGTTCTTGCCTTGCATGGTTTAACCTGTATGCCTCATTCTGTCTAAGTTTATTTCACTCTATGATCTGTATGCCCTTGCTTACTATGATCTGCCTATACTGCTCGCAAACAAAGGTTTCCTCTGTACTTAGGTACCGCTTGACAATAAATCAAATCAAATCAATCAATCAGTCAATAACCTTTATAAATGCTTAAATGTCAGAAATGAAATATGGTCAGCAGATGATGACCCAAATGATACACATTGCTAAATTTGACTGCTGGTTTGTATTGCTTTATTATATTCAGAACTCAACAGAAAACATTTTCTTTCTTGACTTGCTAAGTAGAAGAGGGAAACAAATGTAAATCATTTGAATGGAAAAACTTATTTGGAATCCTTTAGCATTTTGATCTTGGGGTATTCACTTCAGCTTATTTCAGTGGAGTGTTGCCAGTCTTACAAATCCACAAAATTCAGAAATAAGCTGTTGAAACAGTTTTGAATTTCAAAATTGCCTATTAAACCTCATGATCAAATGTATTCAATTACTTGATTTCCTTAAAAATCCCAAGGTTTTGTAATAATATGTGTTTATATTATATGGTGCTCCAACCAAAATGCTTGGCCTCCTGATTTGAAATAAATTCCACATCAGAGAGACTTGCATTCACAGACGTTCTTTTGTCTGCTTTGAGATTAGCAACAAATCTCATTTGGATACCACTGTATAATTATTTGTGCTGTCAGTTGACCAAAATATCAGTAATTTCACTTAGACTGTACTACACTTCGGAGCCTTGTTGTGGCACAAGTAAATTCTACATTTTAACAGACAAGAAGCTGGTATTTGATTGTCTATTTTTTTATTTGATTGCTAATATTTTTTATTAATTTTGTCTGCAGCTGAACTGGCTGCTCAACGTAGTTTTTGTAGTGATTAGACAATTCTGTCCTGGACATAGAAGCTTTTTCATTTTTCATGGTCAATGCATGCCTTCACTGCACATCTATTACTTGCACTCACTCCCTTGTCACTTCACCTCTTTTCCAGTTGCTAACCCTCTACATATCCATTTAGGCGATTAGTTGCTGTAAATTCAGTGACAAGAGGTAATATTAAATTTTCAGAACAAGGGTTGCCTTAACAGGGAGCCACTCAAATGCTGTAAACACCATTCAGTTCATACTTGAGGCAAATTCGTTAGCTGTGTCTGGAGCATAATGAGGAAGATTTAACTTTTGATGAGCCTCGTAGCTATAGTGACAATGTGGAATTAGACTTGCTCTTTATAGCAAAATGGCTTGTCAAACCCTCCTGCTGAGCAAATGTCAGCAAAAGTGGAATTTGTTAATTGATATTAATAAAGCCATGTGATTAGCTGTCCTCCTTTCACTTCCTTTTTGTTTTCACTTTTTTTCCCTTTTGATCTGTTTGCACAAAACTGACTCTGTACTTTTTTTTTCTCTTTCAAGTGTGTTCCATTGTGATAAACGTATAATTGGATTGATTCAGGGGGAGAACTGGCAGGCACCTATTACCACGGTTTTTTTTGGACATGCATACAGTGGAGGAGGAGTCCGTCAAACATAGAGAGGGTGGAATGTCAGTCAGTCAGTACAAAACATTACAGCAAGGGTGCTTTCTGTTGTCAAGTGTTTCAATAAGTACATCATTTGGATCTGTACCAGTGCAGTTAAAATTTATTCTCCACAGGATGAAAGTAATGGAGCTTACTGCACATTGCAGTGATATTGAATGCAGACCACTGTGATCAGGAGGAAGCCCACTAAGATATCATTTCACTTAAACATTTCATTACTTGAAAATAAAAAGAACTGCACTTATTGATTTTCAACTAAAACTCGAGCGTAACCGATGTTTCCAGTTTGGATGATATTTCAGCAAGCAGATCCCATAGAGAGATTTTGCCACCCTCTGTACAACAGTAGGGAAAGAGGAACTGCCAGCATGATACCCTTTATATTCTATTCACTTTGTATCATGAGATGTCAGCCAGAATGAAACAGGATTTGTGAATTGATGTTTGTACATTTATGTAATTTGTTAAGTGAATTTAACTTTTCATGAAGACCCCAGGAAAAGAGGACTTGGATCTTGTTTTCCAAAATTATATCAGTAATATATACCATTGTATGTTGTTTTATGAGAAATGATTTGTTTCTAGTTGAATAGGAATTAAAATGAGTTGATATTTGTAGAATCATAGGGATAAATCTGATCTCCTGTAACATATGGGTTGAGGTCTTATCAGAGGTTGGATGCAGAAAATCTTGAACAGTAATCAAAGTGACTTCATACATACTCATTGTTAGGTTTGTAAGAAACAGCATAAAGGTGATCTCTCTCTCTCTGCCAAAACAAACTTACCTGCTGCCATAGCCTTTGACCTCGTGATGTAGACTTTGCAACCAGATGGCCTTCAAGTCTTTGTGAACTCGACAGAAGAATTAAAAGATCTCAAATTAATTTCCGCAGGTCATGTGGGGAAACTTGTTCTTCTATATTTCTTGACCTCTCAACAGCCGCCTTGCACAGAATGGGCCTCCAGGTTATAATTTAGGTCAATGAATGATACAGCGTGTGAGCGTGCCATTCAGCCGATTGTGCTTGCTGCAGCTTTGTCAGAGATTTAACAACTTTTTTATTGCCGAGGTTATGATTGTATCTGCTTTTTGCTACCTTATTCAGGCAAGGAATTCCCAATCGTAATTATTTGCTCTGTTGCTATCCTCTGGTTTCTGACCCTCTTGTTATTGAAAGCAGTTTCTCTTCTTTATTCCATTCACAATATTGACCATCTGTTTCCAATCGCTTCTTCCACTGGAGGAGAATGGCCCTGCATCCATAATTTCAACATCACCTGAAGTCTTTTATCCTTCATGTCATTCCAATAAATATATTGTGCATCTTTTCCAACGTCTTGCAATCTTTCCAACAGTTGCTAAAATTGAACACAGTATCCAGCTGAGGCGTAACCAATATTATAGAAATTGTGAGCAGAAGTTAATTTAAAAAAAAATTCTTCTAATAGTGACATCAAAGATCCCATGTTTCATTCAACAGCTTTCTTGACTCATCCCTCTTCCTTCAAAGATTTCTGTACGTGAACTCCCAGGTCACTTTATATATGTGCTTCCTTTAAAAATTCTGCCATTTAGGTTCAAATTGCTCTCCTTGTAAGGGTGGCATGGTGGCTCAGTGGTTAGCATACTGCCTCACAGTGCCACGGACTCGGGTTCGATTCCAGTCTCATGCGACTGTCTGTATAAGGTTTGTACATTCTCCCCATGTGTTCATGGGTTTGCTCCAATTTCCTCCCACTGCCCAAAGGTATGTAAATTAGGTGGATTGGCCATGCTAAATTTCCCATAGTGTCCAGGGACGTGTAGGCTAAGTGGATTAGCTGTGGGAAATGCAGGATTACAGCGATAGAGTAGGTCTGGGAGGGTTGTTGTGGGCTGAATGGCTTGCTTCCACACTGTAGGCATTCTATATTCCCTGTCCAATGTTTTACTTCACATATCCCCACATTAAATTTGACCTCTCGTGTGTCTGGCGATTTCACCGATACGTTAATGTCCTTCTAATCTGTGGCTATGTTCCAACTGGTGATCCTGTTACTAACTTCTGCAGGAACACCATCATATACATCCTTACAGCCTCAAAGCAAGCATTTATCAATGCACTTTGCTTTACGTCTCGTAGTCCTGGTATCTGCATGTTGTCACTGACCTTTTATTCAAATGGACATTTTTTTTCTAATCTATCTACCATGTGGCACTTAACTCAATGTTTTTGGAAAGTTCAGGTACACAGTATCGACTGCCCTCACCCTCATCATCCCTCTCTATTACTTCATCCTTGTAATGCTAGTCAAATAAGATTTGCCATTGACAAATCCCTGATGACTTTTAATTTATTTATCCATATTTTCTTAACTTCGAATTAATGTTGCCTCAGTCTCCGGTCTCTAATTTTTTGCTACCGCCAACCATAGACTAAATGACCAGCAGTTGACTGGTTTATCTATCTCTCCTGTTTCAATTTCTTGTTCAAATCTCTGGATCTCTGAAAGAACCTCTGATACCTTGACAGATTTACAAGATCAGCAGCCTCTACAATTGAAATTGGGAGCCAGGGCCCCTAGGCATTTCTATCCTTAAATCTCTTAATTGGTAAGTTTGGATGCATCCTATCTTTCCACTTCGAGAGCTGCCACCTTATCCTGTGCAATACTACTGCTCCCAGCTTCTTTCTTGCGGCATTGATAAAATCCTTTTCTCTTGTGAAGTATGTCAGATTAATCCTCAATCTCTGCAAGAGGATGTCATCTCTATTCCTGATAAGGTCCACCCTTTCTTTGACTGTACTTTTACTCTATATATACAGATTAGATGTTTGGTTTCCCTTTTATTTAGGTACTAATCTATTCTCTACACTTTTATATTTTTGGCTGAGTTCTCTAACATGTTTTGAACTGACTGGAATTAGTCTGATCCAGTTAGATCTATTTGTGTTTGTACTTTGCCCTTTTCCGTCACTCTGCTAGAATCACTTCTGTTTTGTTGGAGACAGTGTGTCAGGCATACCTTCAATAAGCCCCTCCTCCTCCAAGACTGGCACTTTTGTCACAGATCTGAAGCCTTCTCTCGTACACAACTTTACGAAATACTTGTTAGCCTATTTATCTGATTATTCCAATACCCTGGGATTACCAATTCTGCTATAATGACTGCATTTACACCCTCTGCCCTGGACTTGTGTGCCAGGGTACAAGTCAGGAATGTGCGCAATTACTTGCCACTTGCCTGGACGAGTGCAGTTTCAACAACATTCAAGAAGGTTAACACCACTCAGGATAAAGCAGCCCACTGGACTGGCACTACATCCCTGAACATGGCAACAGTGTACACCTACAAGATCCTTAGACAGCATTTCTTAGCCTGTGACCAACGGCATTGTGGGTCTACCTACAGCACATGGACTGCAGCAGTTCACAAAGGCAGTTCACTGCCACCTCCTCAGGGTAACTAGGGATGGGCAATAAATACTGGCCAAGCCAAATGATGCCCATGTCCCACAAGTGAAAAAAGACATACAACTCACAACATACTTGCGTGTGTGTCACACCTCATTTTCATGAAGGCATTGGCACGCACATGGACATTGCTTGCTATAGAGTGGTAACTAGGGGGTTGTTTCATTGCTTACATCAGCACTGGGAGGTCAACGTTCAAGTTCATGCTGTTTTCTGAACATGCACAGACGAACATGTTCAGCAGCCGGGTGAGGTAATGGACTGCTTTCAGGTCACTTGCTGGTAGATTTCAACTGGCTGTCCTGTCGTTGGAGAGGATTTTGCTTGTTTCTGCTGTTCGTTAAAGTTACTGAAATCTACAGCCAGTGTTGTGGTGTGTGCTGAAAGACTTGGTCCTGACTTGATGAATTTCTCTGTACAAGCCTCTTCCTCCCAGACATGGGTGCAGCAAACTGGAGTCCCCTTGCAATGTAACACGATGGGGAGGATGAGCAGAGGTGACATGCAGCAAGACATGTGGAGGGTACGGGGTGAGAAGAACTCTCAGCAGGGGTCCGTATCTGCACAGTATTTTTGAAAAACAGTTCTCCTGTTCGAAGCTCAGCATGGGACAGTTTTCACATGGCTGCACATCAGTAAGGATGCCTTCACGGATGTTTACCACCTGCTATCTCAGAGCAAAGTCAATTGCTATTTGAAGGTGACTCTGAAAATTAACACTTATTTGTTTTTTTTTCCCCACACTGTGTACGGCAGCTGCCAACTTGAAACCAACCTTTTGCGAGATACAGATCACTCCGCCTCTGCATTACAAGAGGATGAATATATTTCCTATCTTAGACATGGTCTGGCCATAGAGATTTCTGAGGGTTGCATGCTTTGTGTGGTGCAGGATGCAGTTGATTGTGTGCATGTCACTGTATGGGCACCTCATGTTAGCTTTTCCCTATACAGTAAATCAATCGAAAGGGATTTCATGCCCTGTATGTCCAGATGGTGTGCTGCAAAACACAGTGAACTGTAGCAGGTTGATGCCTGGTATTCTGACAGCAATCATAATGCCTTCATCTTCTGGCAGTCATTTGCCGAGTCACTGTGGAAAACCAGAGTGTGGTGACAGGGCCCGTCCTCAGATGATATGTTCGAGACTTAGGCATAGAAGTCATTTGGGCAGCATGCATGCACAAAAGCTATGCTCCCTTGAGAAAATGTGACAAAGCAGATCATCAGGATACGGATGCTGCCACATGGACAGCAATGGAGAAGCCCTGCTGTCATCATCATGGGCAGTCCCTTGCAGATGAGGATGACTCTCTTCCACTCTCAGGGTGAGTCTGTGTGTAGCTGTACAGACCGATGCGGCTTCCGCAGGCTCTGTTACACCTGGGGCAGAGGTGGTCATGGGACGGGGTGAGTGGGGCATCGGTGTGGGAGCACGCTCCTTTCGCTGTGTTCGCCTGGTTTCCGCTTTTTCCCAACAGCAAGTCCTGAGATGTTTGACGCATCCCCGGATACTCCTCTTCCACTTCGGATGGTCTTAGGCCGGTGATTCCTGGGTGTCTGTGGGATTGCCGCACTTCACCAGTGAGGCCTTGAGGGTATTTATGCTCAGCAGAGCACATGTCAAGATTTGTAAAATGAAGTCACAGCCCATTATCTCGATGGTAACCAAACGAGGAGATACAGTAATCAACGCAATCTGATTCTGTCCGTTCTCTCCAAGAACTGATTGTGGCTTTATCTTTCAAAGATCGTTGACCATTATGTAGTCCACTTGACAATTGTGTAAAAGTAAAGAGCCAACTTATAACCATTCCAAACTAATTTTATGAAATAGATGCTTTGTCCTGAGCAATTTTGGTGCTGACTTGTTGACAGGCAACGGGATTGTCACTAGTAGAGTGGCAGTGGTGGCAAGTTGAATGCTGTTCTTCTGAGAGATGACAATAATTTAATGCTTCATAGAGTCTCTGCAACTTCCCAGGCTGGTAGAGAATGGGTTGTTAATCAGTTACTGTACCCTATTACCTGGTTTGAACTTTGCGTTCTGAAACTGTGAGGTCGGCAAACTGAGCTTACTTGAGAGGAAGCTAAGATCCCGTGGTATCAGGCTGACCTTACATGCAAATTCTCTGAGCTGCCTCTGCGGCATCCAGACGTTGGATGACCCATGCTTTTCTCTAAAGGAAGCTGAGACATCAGATATGGCAACATGTCTGAGCCCACTCATGCTTTAAAAGAGTTGGCCACCTTTCCCACATTGAAAAGGATAATTTCCAAGCTCTGTGCAAAGACCTGTGATGGTAGACCTCTCCATAACCATTGATTTTGTACTTTGCCTTCCTGATAGGCCTGCAAGTACACTAAACATTTAACTGTGCATAGCCATAAGCTTTCCCCTGCAGCCAATCAAAGAATAAAGAACGGGCTCTTTGGCCCACCAAGACTACATAGACGCATGATGCCTTTTGCCTCTACGTGGTCCATATCTCTCTATTCCCCATCTATTCATATATCTGTCAAGATGCTTCTTAAACGTTGCTGTTGGATCTGCCTCCACTAGCTCCTGTGGTAGCACATTCCAGGCACTCATCACCTTCTGTGTAAAACAACATGTCTCTCACATTTCCTTTAAATTTACCCCCTTTACCTTAAACCTATGTTCCCCAGGAATTGACATTTTTACCCTGAGAAATGGACTCCAACTATCCATTCTATCCATGACTTTTAACAATTTTGTAAACTTCTGTCAAGTATGCCTCAACCTTCATGTGAAAAGTCCTATTGAAGTAATCAACAAAGTCCTCTGCAGCAGAGCTCATGTGCCCTCTAATGAACTGTAACCTTTGTCCCTGTGACCCCTTCCCTGATCGCAGGTTATTTATGCCCAGTGACTCACCATGTTTAGATCCCACCTCTAAGTTTCCTTCCTTTTCTACGAAACTCAGTTTTGCTTAGTGACCTTTTATGAGGTACCCTGCCAAACATTTTTCTTATAGACCATATCTGCATTCCCTGCAGCTTTCTCTTTTGCTTGATCCAAAATAATTGCAATTAGTTTTGTCAACGCAATCTTTCACTGGCTGTTCTTAATTACCTCAAACTCCCCGAATCCTTGTGGATTTTTTTTCCCTAATTATTATTTCAGAACTTACTGTTGCAATTAGTTGAAGAGGGGGTCAAATGATTTCCCTCTTTCCCACTACTCATCTGTTTGTGACAGTTTTTTTTTTGGAAAGCACTTAGTTGCCAGTTCAGTCAGTGTTTAACTGTTTATTGGCTGTGCCCATAAAAGATACAATCAGACAGGTTTTCTTTAGTTTTTAAAGAGAAAATATCGTTTTTATTGTACTTATTGTAAACTGCTCAACTCATATTTTAGTTTCTAATCATGTATCATCCTTTTGTGTGCAACCCCACATTTTACCACCACTTCACATTTAAATGCTCATAGAAATCAATTGGAATCTATTTTAATGTTATATTGTTGTTTTGTTCTCAAATTCTCTATGGCAGACACATTTTACTCCTCCTTCCCCCTCAACCCGTTATGTTTGGCCTTTTTCTGTCTTGAAGAATTCACCAAATTTTCCTTTATTTATGTTTAATTTTGTTTATCAAACCCTGTCAAACAAGCTTTATATCTCCCGCCTTTCTCACTTGTGGAAGTTAGGTTGCTAAAGAACTTCTGTAGATTTTCAAAGACCAAATTGGTGGTTGTGGATTTTTTTTATGGCAGTTTTCTGCCATTTGCTATGAAGATCCTGAACAGTAATTAAAAAAAAAATCTCACAATTCTGACTGTATTAGATGACCTGAAAGCATGCTGCCATCCATGTTGTGATTCATGCTTCTTCCTGCTCAGAGTTTTTTCGGAATGCCAGCATGGGCATGATAGACTGAATGGTCTCATCCAAGTCATAATGACTCTGACCTGAAATTTTCAATGTCACCTATCACACATAGGCACAGCTTTGGTCACTGTGAATTTGCTGGAGTATGGTTTTGAATTCTCTTTCCTTAACTCTGTTAGCCTTACACAATTAAAAAAAGCATCAGATGACTAAGGATAATGCCACAGCTGATTTTACCAGGACATTGACAAAAGACTTTGGCACGATTTTCCAGTTGCTACACCTGTTTTGCTACATTAAATCCAAAATCAGGAGGAGAGTAACCAATAATTCAAGAAGAACGCACAAAGAAATGAGGAGATAGCCATTGGTCAACTGTCAGGGACGGTTTAAAATAGCCAATATAAAATAGTAAAACAAAACAAAATCAACTCACTTAGTTTTGTTAAAAAAAAAATTCATTCACTATTTTTTATGTCAGTAATGCAAGTTCATTATGTCCAATACATGATCTAAAGCAAAACCACCATCTTTTACACCAAACAAGATTATGTCAATGACTGTAGGACAACCCATATGGAGATACAGAGATAGTAGGAACTGCAGATGCTGGAGAATCCGAGACAACAAGGTGCAGGGCTGGATGAACACAGCAGGCCAAGCAGCATCATAGGAGCAGAGAGGCTGACGTTTCGGGCCTAGACTCTTGATCATTTTGGTACAGTATTCTTCTACAAATACGTCCAGCAGTTTTGCACCAAGAATCTATCTTTCCTTTTAACAGCTGAGGACTGGTTTGAAGTGAAACTTAAGTCATGCAATCGTCGCAGAAACCTGTTGGGATTTGGGGTAGTGGGGTTGCTTTCCTGAATCTTGCAGCATTCAATAACCCGTATAACTTTGGCTTCATGCATCATGCATAGCCATTAGCAGGGAATGCCAGGTAGGCTTGCTGAGTTAATTGCATATTGTGATTCCTGGGTCCTTTTCAGGAAAAGGGTTATGACATTTCATACCTGTTATTTTTAATCAAAGGTGCTAGACTGGAATGCATTGTGGTTAGATTGCAAAGCTACCCCATGAGCATCGCTCAGCTATAACCTCAACTAATGAGATGCGACCATGCAGTTTCTGTGAGCAAAAATAATCCTAAATGGAGTAGTGTATCAATCATAAAGAACAGAAAATGTTGGAAATACTCAGCATCAGTAGGGAAACAAATTATGTAATGTTTTAGGTTAATGGCCAACAGAATTGCTTATTCCAACAGTTTTTGTCTTTACTTCAGATTAAGAGCATCCATGGTAGCATGCTCACATAGACTGTACCCATGTACTGGATTTTTATCTGTAACTGTATAAATTTGACCATAAAATGAAACATTGTACGAAGGAGATGAAATTTGACCCACTTTCACCAATGTGGAATTGGGTTATGCCTGTACACAGTTCAAAATACTGCATTCATGCCATCAGTCTTTTTTAGATTCTTTCTAACCTGTATTTTTTCTACACACTTTAGCTGTCTGAATTTGACGGGATTTGTAGGCAAGTCCTTCTTTCTATCCACATTCCAGTCAGTGCTTTCACTTTCATTGGTGTTTCAAAAATATTCATAGTTTTCCCAGGAAATATAGAAATTGAATGTTTTAAAAAGAATATGACTTTTGTGACCCTTTCTGACCTTTGCCTGTCTTGGGTCTTTCCTCGTAGCAAAACAATCCTTTATTTCCTTTGGGTTTTACTTTTGTCATTGACTTTGGTTTTCAGTTGTTAAATAAATTGATTTAAAAATGATAGAATTAGCAAATAATGATCGTTAGCATTTTAATGTCCAGGAATTATTGCAACAGAATGTAAATAAATAAAACATTTTGTCTAAACTATATGTTATTATTCTTTTGTTCCTGTTACGCCACCAACTATTGGAATATCTGTTGCATTAGCATTCTTCACCAGTTCCAGACTGCTGCACTTCAAACATTACAGGGAGACACGTCTCTTGAAGAGCTCAGATAACTCCTTCGTTTGAAAAGGGCACGCTGATAAATATCTTCAAAAATGGTGACTGACACGATGCAGAATTTAAATACCTGTTTTTTTTCCAATTCAAATAGCAGCTAATTAGATGCACACTTAGGCAAATAACGCAGTAAATTTGAATTGAGTGGCATAGCTCCTCCTTCATGCAGCTGCCCAAATCAACTAACTTAGCATCACCCTGATTTCAACTGGGATGTAATTTGTACGACTGAGATTGGTTTTAACTCATTATGTCCCCGATTGAAGAATAGGGCAAGCCAGTAACAGGATAAATTTCAGACAGAAAGATTCCCATTTTCATTGTAGTTCACCTTGCGAGAGCTTCACCCTGAATGTAAATTGTGATATGTCTGCCTTATATATGTTTAATATTCAACCCAGAGATGTTTCTTTTGTTAATGATCATGAAATCACCCAAACAATAACCTTATAGATAATGCTTGAGTGGGTGTTTTTCAACGTAGTAATCAGCATGTTGACCTGCGCCTTCAAAATTATTGAATTGCTGTAAATGATGCAGTCCTTTTGCGATTCTAGTGAAACATTTGATCTATATTTGCATATTTTATTTTTTTTTACAATAGACTGAGCTTCAAGTTGACACAGCCGCTTCTGTATAGGAACAGAAGTAGACCATTCATCCCTTCACAAAAATTAGACCACGGCTGATCTACACCTCAAGTCTATTTACACGTCTTTACTCCATATCCCTTTGAAGCTTGACACAACAAAATCCACTCTTGTGCTTAAGAATTTCAATTGGTCCTGTTTTGAGGAACTGCGTTGCAAATTTCCACCCGTTTTTTGTATGAAAAGCTGTTTCCAGATTTCATTCGTTAATGGTCTGTTGATGCCTTCTTGGAAAAATAGTTCAGTTTCCTTCCCAACTAATCCCTATGTCATTTTCAATACCCTGATTAGAACACCACTCAACCTTCTAAATACAAACGGAGTTTATGCAATCTTGTCTCATAATGTAACTCTTTAAGGCCTGGTTGCAACGAATCAAGCTTGAGAAACAACACCTCGTTTTCTGCTGAGGCGCATAACAGCCCCTTGAACTCAATATTGAATTCTATAACTTCAGAGCCCAAAGGTACAGTGTTTGCTCTCCATTTTACTTGTCTTGTTTGTGTCTTGTTTACCTTGCTCTCAGTAGAGAAGATGCATTCTCTCCCTTCCACACATTAATTTACACCCATTTTCCATCTCTTTTTTTTCTCTTTCACCATTATCAACAACCTATTTGTCTTTTACTTTGGGCCTCTCTACTGTCGGTTCTCTTTGGCCCTCCTCTGCCTCTGTCTAAAGTATTTTTTTTAAAAATTCAACCCCTTTCAGCTCTGAAGAAGAGTCGTACTGGACTCAGCACATTAACTCTGTTTTTTCTCTCCACTGAGGATGCCAGACCTGCTGAGTGTCTCCAGTATTTTCTGTGCTTGTTTCAGATTTCTGTTGTGCAGCATTTTGCATTTTTCAGACAACTTTTTAAACCTTAATGTAAAAGTGTATAGCTGTAAAAAAACACACACATTTCTGGGATGTTGGTAACAAACAGTCACTCATTAGTACACAACCTAATGTCACATGGTACCGAAGCTTTCTATATTGAACTCAACAGGACAAATGCAAGAATGCCAGTTCAAATGATCACAGTAATTTATACTGCAGGAGGACAGAGTGCTGATTAGATGGCAAGTTAACTCTGATTAGCAAAGCGACCAAATAGGTACACTAACAATTTTAGATGATCAGTTAAGCTTGTAATGTGGCTCATTAACATTTGGTAGAAGAGACATATATTAATTTGAAGGGACCTGGTGTCTGCAAAAAAAGGAATAAGCTAAACCTTACACATTTATGAATTATCTGGGAGCTCGGGTCATCATAGTTCCTGAACAAAAACAGAAGTTGCTGGAAAAGCTCAGCAGGTCTGGCAGCATCTGTGAAGCAAAAATCAGAGTTAATGTTTCGGGTCTGGTGACCCTTCCTCAGAAGTGGACCCAAAACATTTTTGCTGCTGACTTACAGCATTTGCAGTTCTTTTGGTTTTCATCATAGTTCCTTATTGCTTGTTTCATGTCAACACCTTAACCAATCAGAGCCAACCTGTTGACCAATTGCAGCCAATTTGCCGATCAACACCCTTTCTTATGTAGTATAAATTGTGATTGTTTGAAATTTGACACTCTTGCATTTTGTCCTGATGAGTGAAAGACAAATAGCTTTGGCAGCATTTTTTTTCTGTTCTCAGCAATATTTGTGTATTTTGTATTGTGTAGAAGTTGGGTGTGTCTGTAAATTATAATGAGCTGAATATATCTTGCTGTTTATTTTATGGGGTATACAGTGTTCACTGTTTTCTCATTAAATTGTTTAGATTTCAAGCTTTCAAACCTGTATATATTAAAATTTCACATATTGTTATCCTTACTAATTATCATAAACTGGTGACTCACCTGTGGCTTTGCCTACTGTTGGGAGGAAAATAACTCATCATTGCGTGCTGTAATAGTTACAGAGTTCCCTCATCAGAATTACTAGTTGTGCTGATTTAATTGTGCTATGATTGCTCAAACATTATCAATTCAAGAATTGCATCAATAGATACTTGACTTCTTACTTTAGTAAAAATTAGATTAGAGTGGGAGTGATAAATTCTAACCGAAATATTACATCAAATTATAATTGTACTTTTGTAATTTATTTCTAGAATCAGTCAAAGCATTACACTCTCTAACTGGCTTGTGCTCAATAGTGTTGCCATATCTGTGACACTGTGTCAGGCAATTCCGAAAAAAAAAATGCAACAGTTAGGGAAGAAAAATACCACAACCTGTTAATGGTAGTACAGCAAATTAAGCATTGATAATGTGCTGATGTGACTAAACCGAGGACTTTTTACAGTAATGTCTTCCCTCAACATTGCCAGGTTGTTGTATATTTTGTGGTTTCATCACCACGTTATTCTTGTGTTTTCTCTGTAATTACTTAATTGGTTGTTGATCAGTTTGGACCCCTGTACCAGAAAATAAATCAGTTGGAGCTCCCATAAATAATTTTTATACGGTTAGTTAGCAAGGAAAAATCTATTTCTTTGATTGCCTGAAATTCTTAGTATAACTAACAGAATTGATTAGGGATCAAGAGGCCCTGTAAAGTAATATAATGTATATAAATAACACACACAAGTATTTTTTATTTCACTACTTTGTCTTTCACTCATGCAAAAACTTCACAATTAATGTCAAATAGTCTCAAAAAATTGCTTAAAACCTCGTTAAGAACGAGGGCAAATTGGCTACACTGATTGAAACATCATATTTTGTTATACAAAACACAGTTAAAATCTGTTTTTTTAATAACGCTAATTAATTAATTAAATTGATTTATCATTACATCTCCATTTCCTCTGCTGTATGCTGAAGCCAGTTGTCATAATCCATGACCTTGCTCAAAGTTGTTGCACAGAATTGATTGGTCTGGGCACACACTTTGGTGAGGAACAGAAGAGGGCTAATTAGCCCTCAAATCTTTTTCCATTATTTGATGAAATCATGACAGATCTGGAACCCAAGTCCATATACTAGCATTTGCCCATTTTTTAAAAGTTGTATGTGAGGAATGGGCATCTCTGGCTAGGCCAGCATTTATTTCCTATCCCCAATTCCCAGAGGGCCAATAAAAGCCGAAGCCGTTGCTGGGTCTGGAGTCACATGTAGGTCAGCCTTGGTAGGGATGACAAATTTTATTCCCCAAAGGATATTGGTGAATCAGATGGCTTTTTATTCACTTGACAGTGCTTTCATGATTGACATTTGGTGAGCTAATTATTCCAGATATATATTCAATTCAATTTCTCCAATCTTCCATGGCAGAATTTGAACCATGTTCACAGAACATTAACCTGGGTTTCTGGATTACCAGTCCAGTAACATTGCCACCATCTCCCCCTCCTCCCATACCTTTACTGATAGAATTATTCCCTCAGTTATAATACCGTTTCTGTTTCCCTAATTTATTGGACAAGTAAATCTAAGTAATGCACCACTGATTAAAACTGTTTAAACACTCAATGTTTTACTTCTTAACTGGGACATATGTTTCACAACACGTCAGTAATTTGCCAAGATGGAAGTGCTCATGGGTTTGGAAGGTGCTATATAAAGATATTTGGTGATTTTGTGCAGTGCATTTTGTAGATGGTACACACTGCTGTTATTGAGCATTGATGGTGGAGGATTGGATGTTTGTGGATCTGGTGCGAATCAAACAGGTTGCTTTGTCCTACAGATAATCAAGCTTCTTTAGTGCTGTTGGTGCCACATACTTCCAGGCAAGTTGGGAGTACTCCATTGCACTTTGTGACTGGTGTTTTATAGTTTTTGATAGGCTTTGGGGAGCCAGCAGATGAGTTAACTGCAGATGTTCTAGCTTTTAACCTGTTGTTATTGCCATGCTATTTATTTGTCTAGTCCAGTTCAGTTCTTGATCAATGGAAACTACCCAGGAAGCTAATACAAGGGATTCAGTGATGGCAATGCAGTTGAATGTCAAGGGGTAATGAATGCCTTGTCTCTTATTGGAGAAGGTCATTGCCTGACATTTGTGTGGTGGGATGTTACTGGCCACTTGTCAGCATGTGATGATTCTTTGGTTTTAAGAGGTGTATTTTGGCCTTTTTTTTATGAAGAAAGTTTGAAACAGAGGTAGCTGTCTGCTCAAAGCCAATAAAGTAAACAGCTTAAGAAACCTTAGGTTTTGTTTTGAATTTGGAACAACAGAAACAACCTGATTGGTGGGATCAAGCTTCCACAGAATCAGGACTTTTAGGTCTGGCTTTCAGCAGTTGCTGGGGTCTTGAAGCTAGATGTGGAAGCTTTTATTCATCCCTCTGTTACAGCTAAAACTTTGGGATCTCTTCCTGCTGCATGTGAGACAATCTATTTTTTGAATTTTCCTTTGCCAAGGGTGTATTCATGGGATGTTACTATATTGGAACAGTTAATTAATAGTAATTATTAAATTATTTTGTAAGCATTTCTATGGCAAGCCAATTCTTTTATTTTTATTTTGTTGGTATTTTAACTGTAGTTTAAAAATAAAGTGTGATAGTTTGACCAATCAAATTGCATCCAGAACACAAAGCCTTACACTTACCTATTAAAATAAGAAAAAGTTAGGTTCTAGACTATCTTCTTAATATATTTTGAGAGGGTTGGTCTGGTCCATAACAGCCCAAACGTGGATATTGTCCAGGTCTTGTGGCATTTGGTTGTAGACTGTTTGTTTCAGTATCTGAGGAGTCACAGATGTAGCTTAACGTCATGTGATCATTGGCAAACATCCCAGTTCTGACTTCATGATGGAGGGAAGGTAATTGATTAAGCAACTGAAAATGGTTGGACCTAGGATATGACTCTCGGGGATCCTGCAGAGATGTCCTGCAGTGGAGACAACTGGCTGCCCACAATAATAACCATGTTTCTTTGTGCAAAATATGACTCCAACCAGCAGAGAGATTTTTCCTCATTCCCATTTACACTACTCTTGCTAAGGTTGAACGCTAGTGTCCAAATTATTAGCCTTGATCTCTAGAATACTAAGCCATCTCCTCAAATCTCCTGGATCCATTTGTTGTACCACCTCCAAATTGAAGAGAGTACACTTCTGCTGCTGACTTCCTCAAAGACTCCCATTTAAGCCCACTTGTTTGTAATGGTTGCCTTCAGAGATCTCCCCTCCATACAGTCCCTTGGACTTCAAAGACTGAAGGAGCTGAGGTCTGCAGAATTGGATAGGTTGTTAGGTTGGGTTGTGACAGCTCTCCCATGACTTCTCTGAATTCTTGAGGTTGCTGGAACCTCAATAACCTACTTGCAGATAAAACACTTGTAACCCATTTGGCAGTTGTTCTTTACACACAAGGGGCATGTTCCATCCCTGCTAACTGTTTGCTTGGGGCATCCAGAGACAGGATTTAAATCTGTGGCTGTGTGAAATCCTACCACTGAGTGAATCAGTATCAAACCTGGAAATTATCCTCCTGTTTTGATTGTGTTTAGTGTTGATGATTTCTCTCAAAGTATGACCATGAAGCACAAAAGAAGATATTGGTGTAGGTGATATACTTTAACATGGGTCTTAAAGGAGGAGTGCAAATACAGTGGTGGAAATGATTAGGGAGGAAATTCAAAGCTTAAGCCCTTGGCTGATGACTTGGTACCAAATGATTAAAATTGGGGTTATTCACGTTGCAAGCATCAAAGGAGTGTGAGTATTTCAGATTATTGAGAGGCTGAATGAGACTAGAGATATAGGGAAGAGAAAGCTTGTGCAGTAATGATCTGTCTTAAGGCAGGTTCTTTGCTCATTTCTTCACTGTCTGTGAAGTATAAACCTTGTGGCAGGCTACACATCCATTAGAAGAGCCCATCTGAAGGTAACACGGGTATGCATGAGGGTTTTAGTAGCAGATGAACTGAGGCAGAAGCGTTCTAATATGGCTATGCTTTTGTTGATTGTTGGATGAACTTGCACAGATTCTTCCAATTCAGATTTTTGCACGTACACTATCTGTCTTATTGATTGATCAAATGACTGTGCAGCAAGTTTGTTGATGGTATAAAATAAACAATACTCTAAGCAATGTGTGTGAAAGCACAAAGACGTATAAGTAAACTAAGTGAATGGGTTAAAATGTGGCAAATGAATTTCAGTGTGGGCAAACGTGAGGTTGTTGTATGAAGGGTAACGAGGGATGGGCAATAAGTGTCGGTGCATCCTGCAACACCCACTTCCGACAAATGAATACAAAAAAGTCCTAACCAGATGGAAGAGGTTACTTTCTGAATGATGATCAGCTGTGAACAATGAATGTTTAAAGAGACTTAAAGTATCTGAATCAGTACAATATCATAAAGAGGTCCAGTAAATAATCAAGAAAATTAATTGAATGCTGGCCTTTATATTAAGAAGACGAGTTGTACTAATTCCTGGCAAGATTGCACCTAGGGTATTATCATCTGTTTTGGTCACCACACATGAAGAAGGATGTATTGGGCTTGGGAGGAGTGCAGTGTAGATGATATCTGGATTCTAAGTGTAAAATTTGGAAAAAAAATAACATAAGCTTGAGTTCCATTCACTGGACTTAAGTTTGGCTTCCCTTAACCTTCAGAACATGAAGGATTGATTTGGTTCAATTTTCAAGATATTACGTGGCACAGATAAACGAACAGAGAATCCAACAAACTAGAAACAGAGCTTTCAGGAGTGAAATTGGAAAACCATTCCGCACACAGCTCCTTTAACATTGGACAATATTGTTAGGTACTTCACAGAAAGAAAAGGGGCTTCTGCACCAGCAGTGACCATATGAAGAGATATCCTGAACAACCTGCTTAATGAGTTGTGTTTTAAAGGAGCGTCCAAAATAGAAAATTAAAGTACAGAAGTAAACGCAGAAGGCAGAAATAATCCCAAAACATATAGCCAAGGCAATTGAATGCACAGACATCGGTGCTATGGCAAAGGGGTGGAAGGACACTTGGACCAGATGGGAATAAGAATTTGAGCAAGGCCAGTTTAGTTGTGCTAAAGAAGACTACAGCAATGAGAAGGAGGGAGGCTGCAGAATGATTGAAAAGTATCAATGTAGGTTTTAAATTGAGACAATGGACATTAGGAGCTAATGTAGGTCAGCATGAGCACACGTGATGAATGTGTGTTCCTACTCATCCTTCATGATAGAATTCAGGAGCTTTGAGTACGTTGAAGTTTAGCAAGGAGCGTGATCAAGTGAGAATTAGTATTAATTAAGTCTCGAGCTGATAACGACGTGGATGAGTGTTTCAGTGGCTAATTTGTGAAGGTAGAGGTGAACATTGTAAGACAAGGATGTAAAAGGATTTTGTGAGAGAATGGACATATTTCAGGTTGGGTCAGAGAAAATGCAATTTTGAATAATCTGGAACAACTGAGAAAACGTCCAAGATGGGAAGTTGGAGTTTGAGGCGAGGTTACAGAAATTGGTCCAAAAACAAAGACAACTGTTATGTTTTGGACTTCGGAATGTTTTGATGGATGAAGATTGCTTCAAAACAAGACTGGATTTTGGATATGCAGTGTGGCAATTAAAACACAGTGGATGGGTCAAGGGAAATACTGAAGACTGAGTTTATTGGAATAAACATGGAAAGTGACTACACATTTGGGGATAATTTTGAGCTTGTGGAGATACTAGAGGTGGTTGTGGGGCCTCTTGATGTGGGAAAGGGATGGAAAAAGACGCAGTTAGCCGAGCTAACCACATGGTTGTGACACGATGAAAAAGTGGAAGGTAGTTTAGTTAAGCTACACATTGGTGAGGAGTGCGATGTTCAACTGTGAAAATAACTGGAAGAGAGGTTAAGGATGAATAAAGAATAGTCAGTGACAGAATGTTGCCTGCAGATTTGTTTATATTGGTGCTAGTCACATGGTGGGCACTCTGAAGGAATTTTTGTGTTCAAGCAAAGTGCGCTAAATGGAAAAATAAGTATGTTAAATTGAAAAGGAAACAGCTTGTCTAACATATGTTAAAATAAGTCTTGCGGTGTAGTCATATTGTCCCTACGTCCAGGTGAGAAGGTCCAAGTTCAAGTTCCACCTGACATAGATATGTGTTATAACATATCCAAATATGTTGATCTTTTTAAAAAAGATGAAATAAATCTCAGGAGGAATTTGCTTTTAATTCATGTTTCTTGGTCCCTCCTACATAAATCAGGTGCACAGAAATCAACTAAAATTAATTACACTGATTTTTATTTAAGGTTGGAATATGTTTTCCTTGATTGAAGGTGGCGCTTATACCCTGAGGTAGTTCATCATGCTTAATTAAGCTGACGCCATGCTCAATTTTAATTAAAAATACTTCTTGTCATGCAGCCTTCCTCCTTGAATGCTCACCACCGACAACAACAATTGAATTTAAATAAAGAAGTAATGATTATCCGAAAGAATCACAAAAAAAAACATGCTGGTCAGATTCAGTTAACTTACTTTTTACTACTGGGAGTTTAATTGTTGCTTCTCTGTCTCTGTCTCCTTGTGGCACCCTAGGTTGTCACAGGGTCGCTAATCATGCCTCAGTGGTGTTACTGGAAGAGACAAGTTCAAAGAATTGTTTCAGCCTTTGTGGGAATTGAACCCATGTCATTTCTATTATTAAGTATGACATTCCCTAGCCACCTGAGCTAAGCAGCCCTTATCAGTAAGGCTGTGAAGGGACTTGATTAATATCTGCAGTAAATTTCATATTATTTTCTTAGGGTATGTTACAGTTTGGTGTCTATAAGAATATGCAAAAACACTGGAAGTGTTTTGCAATGCATTTTATTTTTTCAGTTTGTAAAGAGTTTGGAATGCATTAAATATCACTTAATGCTGAAGCAGTATGTTGGGAGGATGATGTCACCTTGCACTCTTCTTCAACACCTAAAATCATTCATTTCCCTTTAGTGCCTTTTCTGTCAAACTGTTAAAAATTTAGCTTGTTGATTATTTGAATAAAATAGCACAGGACAATCCTCATGCAATAGCAAAATGATAACCCATCCTGAAGAGCAAACCACACATTAGCCATATGTAAAATCAAATCAAAACATCAAGTATGCCAGCAATCTGAAATAAATATAACTGAAAGTGCTGGCAGAGCCCAATACATCTTTCAAAATCTGTGGAGAGAAATGATTGACACTTCAGATCAATGACCTTTCATCAGAAACATGAACTTGAAAATAAAATGCCAGCACAAAAGCAGAGAGGTTGTCTGCTGATGTAAATCACTTTCCGTACCCCTACCAAAGTGTACCCATTCTTTGAGAAAGGTATAACCATTTCAGAAACCAGCAAAAATGCTTCAGTAATAGGAAATGCTAACCTTTTCTTTTCAAAAGTACCTGGTTAAAAGGTTCAGTTGATAGCCAAGGATTACCAGAAGTTAATAAATAGCTGCACAAGTTCGCTGTTTAGCCACTTCAACCTGTTTTGCTGCATAAAAATCTGCTTTTCTATCCTTTCTACCTTACATTATTGAACATTATTCCATTTGCCAAATACTTGCTTTCTCACTTTATCTGCATTTCTGTGCGTGGGGTTCAGTTAGCTCAGTTGGATGAATGGCTGGCTTGCAAATGTAGCATGATGCCAACAGAGTGGGTTCAATTTCTACATCAGCTGTGTTTACTGTGAAGGACCGGCCTTCTCAACCTCCCCTCTCACCTGAGGCATGGTGACCCTTAGGTTAAACTACCACCAGTCACCTCTCCCCAGTGAGAGACCCATCCTATGTTCCATTGAACTATGATGACTTACCTTTATTCTAGACTCTTTTCATCCACCAGCTGTGATACACTCTGTCCTTTTAATCGTTGTTATTTTTGAGCATAAATAGATGAGACGTCAGCACTGATCCCGCACTGATCCCTGTGGCACTCCACCAGTCACAATTTGCTAATCTGAAAAGATCCCATCCATCATTACTCAGTTTTTGCCATTCAATGAGATCGTGACAGATCTGATAATCCTCAACTCCATATTCTGCCTTATCCCATGACCCTTGTTTACCTTAACAATTAGAAATCTGTCCATCTCACCCTTAAATATACTTAATGAACCAGCCTAGACATCCTTTGCAGAAAAGAATTCTACCGATTCACTATCCTTTGAGGAAGGAAATTCCTCTTCATCTCTGTTTTAAATAGTTGAGCTCCTATTCTGAGATTATGCCCTCTGATCCAGAAAGTCCCACAAGGGGAAACAATCTCTCCACAAGTCACCAAACATTGTATATGTTTCAATAAGGTCTCCTCTCATTCTTCTCAATGCACAACGAGTACAGGCCCATCCTACTCAACCTGTCCTTTTAAGACAATTGCTCTACACCTGGAATCAATCTAATGGACCTTCTCTGGACTGTCTCCAATGCCAGTATCCTTTTTCTTAGGTAAGGGGACCTAAACTGTTTACAGTATTCCAAACATGTCTAACTAGTGCTTTGTGGTGTTTTAATGAGACTTCTCTATTGTACTCCATTTCTCTTCAAAATAAAAGTGAACATGCCTTTCCTATTACCCTTTGAACTTCAATGCTAGCTTTTTGGGATTACTGCGTGAGGACCTCCAAATCCCACTGTGCTACAGTCTTTGCACATTTAAATCATAAGCAGCTCTTCTACTCTTCTTGCCAAAGTACATAATCTCTCATTTTTCCTTCATTATATTCTAGCTGCCAAGGTTTTGCCCATTCACTTAACTTGTCTATATCCCTCTCTTGACTCCTTAAGCCATCCTCACCACTTGCCTTCCCATCTATTTTGTGTCATCCACAAACTTGACTATACTACATTCAATTTCTTCATCTAAGTCATTTATATATTTGTAAGTAATTGTGGCTCCAGCATTAATCCCTGTGGCACTACAGTTATAGGCTGCCGTTCTGAAAGTGTCCCCTTTAAACCAAATCTCTGTCCTCTAATAGTTAGCCAGTCCTGTATCCATGCTAATATACAATCACCGACTTCATGGGTTCTTATCTTATTAAGTAGTCTTATATGCAGTTCCAAATTGAACCAATCTATTATTCTTTGAACTGCTTTCTTTAAGACTCTAGGATGCAGGATTTCAAGTCTAAGGCCCTTGTCAGCTGCTACTCCCATTCGTTTTCCATGTAGTTTTTCACTGCTGATAGATATTTTAATTTCCTCACTTTTCATTTCAAGGCAGCGTTTTTTAAAATATATTCAGTCCTACACTGTAACTATTGTCAGTGGGCCTACATCATATTCATACCTCTGACTTCTTTCATTTGCTATTTTGCATCCAACAAACTGAATCTGCATTGTGATTGTCTAAAGCAAATACTTTCTTATTACTGTGATAATGACATCCTTTATTAACAAAGCTACCCCACCTCATTTTCCTTCTTATCATTTTGAAATGTCAAATACCAGAACACTAGACCCTTCCCATGGTCATTTTGCAACTATAACCTAAATTTGCACAAAACGTGTTCAAAGATTCTGTCATTTCCTATTTCTTGATGTTAAATCTCTAGTCTCATTTGCAAAAGGATAGTGGGAACCTGGAAAATTCCCTGTTTCGTTCGCCTACCTCAGAAGAAAGTGCCCACAATATGGCATTTTCTTTATGCTGGGGGACAACTGGGCTTCAGTCAGGCCAGCTTACTTGGAAAAGAGAACACATGTGCTGATTGTTGTTGAGATAAGCAATTTTAAAGATCTTTTTCAGTGCTGTAGGACTTTGCACCGATATAGTTCAAATGAAAGGCCATTTTGCCCACGTTTTCAGACATAGTCCATACCTCATCCATGCTGTCCAATGCTTACCATGCCAACTAAACCTCTCACCCATTAATACATATCTGTTACATTCCCACTATGCTAAGCTATGGCATTTCCATTTCCATTGACCCACCACATACTATAAAACCAATGAATCTTATAGTGACAGCAGGATGTCTCGGAAAAATAGCTTTCTAAATGTCATTTGTTCATTGCACATATTTTTTGCAAAATGTCCTTTTACCAGAGGACAATAAAAGTATCAATCATTCAGACCTTTTAAAGTAGCGAAAGCAGAAACTGCAAGAACTTGAAAATTCATACCTTTATGTAATTGACTATAGAGAACAGAGATACAAATCAAAGCAACATTTTCCCTGGAGCTCATGTATTTCAATGGATCAATAGATTTCTGAGTTTTCAACCAAAGTTCAATATGCATTCTTGGCCATTACCAGAAAGTACTCAGTTACTCCGATGCAGTTCTCAATCAAGTCTAATGACTAGTGGAAATGACTTTTAAACCCGACTGTTTAATCTATATAGTTTAAAGTGATTGTATATTTCAAAAAAAAAGAAATTTGAGGACATTTACAAATAACAGAACAGCACAGGAACAGGCCCTTTGGCCCACCAAGACTGCACTGACGCATGATGCCTTACTAAACTAAAAACTTTTTGCCTTTACACAGTCCTTATCCATCTATCACTTGCTTTTTCATTTATCTGTCCGGCAAACCTACTAATTAGGCCAACTACATTTTCTTCCAAATCGTTTATATAAGGTTAGGGATAGGTAAATCCTATACTTAAATATCTTCTCTAATAATTTCCTTACCACTGACTTAGGGCTCACTGGCCTGTAATTCCCCAGAGTATCCCAGTTGTCCTTAAAGAAAGGAGCAATGTTGGCTGTTCTCCAGTCCTCTGGGACCTCTCCTGTTACTAATGAGGATACGAAGTTTTCATACAAGGCTCCAGAAATTTCCCTATCTACTTCCCTCAGCATTCTAGAATTGATCTCATCAGGTCCCGGGACTTGTCTACCTCATTGCTTTTCAAAACACCAAACGCCACCTTTTTTATATTAACATGACCGAGAATTTTAACATACCCCTCACCATCCACCATGTTCTTTTCCTTTGTGAATACCAATGCAAGGTATTTGTTAAGGACCCCATCCACTTCCTCTGGCTCCATGCATAAATTTCTTCCTTTGTCCTTGAATAGGCCTACCTTTTCTCTAGCTACCCTCTTGCTCCTTATATATGTGTAAAACACTTTGGGATCTTCCTTAATTCTGTTTACCAAAGATATTTCATGGCTCCTTTTAGCCCTCCTAATTCCTTGTTTGTGTTCTTTTCTGCTATCTTAATATTCTTTGAGTGTTCCATCTGACTTCAGTTTCCTAAAACACATGTATGCCTCCTTTTTATTTGATGAAGGCAATTTAACATTGAAAGAGCACCTTTGTAAAGGATCCCATATGGGATAATGAGCATGATTGTAACCACTCCTCCCACTGCATACTAAGATTCTGTCGGAGTTGCTTAGAATATTTTCTGACCACAGCCCCATCAAAATTTGCTTATCGGCTACTGTCTCTTAACATCCATTTGGAATGCCAAAATCAGTCATCCCACTATTTCTGATGAAGGGTCCAGGCCCAAAACGTCAGCCTTCCTGCTCCTATGATGCTGCTTGGCCTGCTGTGTTCATCCAGCTCTACACCTTGTCACCCACTATTGATATTGATTGAAGGATATCTTTATACTATTTCAACAAAACATTTAATTCTTGAGGGGTCTTGGGATGCAATGATAGTACTCCAATCTCTGGACGAGAGGCCCAAACTCAAGTCCCATGTGCTGTAGAGGTGTGTCACAACAAGTCTGAACAGGTTGATTTAAAACACCTAGCATCAGGACAGAAACAAAGACTTAACTACGTTGTGAGCAACTAAGGGATTACAGGCACCTTGGCTGAATGGAAATGGCACAGTGGCTCATGGTTAGCACTGCTGCCTCACAGCACCAGGGACGTGTGTTCAATTCCAGCCTTGTGTGTTTGTCTGTGTGGAGTTTGCAAGTCTCCATACCTAGGTCCCTGTACCTAAGATGGCACCTAGAGGCGACATACAAACTTTTCACTGCACTCATTCGAGTGCATGTGTCAATAAAGGCTATTCTATTTTATTCATCTGTGTGGTTTTCCACCTGGTGCTCTGGTTTCCTCCCAAAGAAGTGCAGGTTAGGTGAATTGGCCATGCTAAATTATCCCGTAATGTCCAGGGATGCACGAGCTAGGTGAATTAGCCATGGTAAATGTGGGGTTACACGGATCGGGTTGAGGGGACAGGTCTGGCAGGGTGGGGTGGGTTGGGAGATGAACTTTGGAGGGTCGGTATAGACACAATGGGCTGAATGTCCTCTTTCTGCACTGTCAGGATTCTATGATTCTACTTTCTCATGAGTGAGATTGCCAATTTATTGCTCAGTGATAGTGAATTTGGAAGCTGTTGACTTGGATGGATATGAGCCATATTGAGACTGTCTGAAGTTATTTGAAACCATGATATGATAAGAGACAGTACCACCATTAATTGTTTTCAGTGACTTTTAATATGAAATTTTCATTTGAATTGTGGCTTACTTGATCATGTTAGAGTTCATGGTACTGTATATTGAATTCCATAAGCACAATGCTGGTGAAGTAATCATGTTTACAAAGAAGGAAGGATACTGGGTGCAAATAATTAACTCTCAACTGGGAATTCACAGGTTGCAAGGTCAACTCATTTTGTCCAAGATTTTTAATAACTTCTAGATTTGGTATAGCATTGTAAAGATTAGAATTTTGCATACCAAGCAATTTAATTGGATAAGGATCAGTATTACTTGTTGTTCTGCGGAATAGAAGTAATATTGAATAACTGTGCAATCATGTCGGTATTTGTAGACTTTTTTGATAGCTGCAGTACTTCATATGCTAGCTGTGTCTCAGCTATGAAATGCTCATTGTTTCTTTGAGATTTTGCATGTGTCCCTTCAACCCAGTGATAAGAATTATGTATTATGTTAAGAGAAAGCAGTTGAAGCAAATAATAGGAAAGAGTTCCATGTAGTTTGGAGAAATAAAGGATTAAACTGTCTCGTGGGAAAGGGGGTTAATTTGTAGGAAAGGAACAGACTTGTTAGGTTAATGCCCTTTGGATGGCTAATGACGCAAAAACATAACTAGAGTGAACGTAATGAGGTCAGCCAGGTGGACCTCAGAATATGAGTTCCCTGATTGCGGCTGTTAATCTGGTTCAGTCAGGGAGCCCTGGCTGACAGATCGGAACTGGAGCTTCAGTCATCCTCTTCACTCTGAGAGCTGACTCTGAGGAATCTGGATCAGTATCAAGGACTCTCCACATGTAAATAAAGGGTGACTTGGTGACAGGATACTGGCCTTTGTGGAATTATTTCAATAACGTGTTAATTGTGTGCCTAGAAGAAGGTGCTGACACTGCTGCACTTTGCTGTGCATTTTTGTACTGTATCTACAATTACAATGAGCTAGAAATTTGATGCTGTAATAATATTTCATACCTTTGCATCATAGAACAATAAAGTAAACCATTAATTTTGAGTGAATAAATTTTCTGTTCAAGAGATGGATTTGCTGAATAAACTAAAAATTTGTTTCATGCTGACAATAGTTTTCAAACTAACATGACACGTTTCCACAAAATGTTCTTTTTTTTCCTTATTGACTCATGGAATTTGGGTGTTATTGGCTGGGTCAGCATTTACTGCCCATCCCGAGTCGCCCTTGAGAAGATGGAGATGAGCTTTTTTTCCTGAACTGCTGCGGGCCATATATTTTATATATATTTGACTGTGCCACCTTCCAGAGGGCCCCAACCAATCAATATTTCTTCCACCACTCCTTTCAGTTCAAATTCATTTTGCCATGTAAGTTGGTGAAAGGGTGAACTGTTAATGCTGGAACAACAGGAGCCAAAGACTGCTGAATGACAGGATCATCAGTGGGACTTAATGATTGCGAAAAACAGGACAGGACAAATCAGTCATTGCATATAGAAGATAAATAGAGACTGGATGAATAATTAGATTGTGAGAGAAAGGATAAAAAGAGAACAAGGCAGGAAATAGTCACTTTTGTGAATGCTCCAATGTTTTTGGAAATGAATTAGTCTTCGATTAAGTGAAATATCTAAATTGTATTTTGACCTTTTTGCTCATGTACTTTAAAGCTTCTATCAGCCGATATCCATCAGTCATTTTTTTAATGTTGAAAGAGAACGACAGATGAAGCCTCATTTCCAGGTCATTTAGGTAGTATGTGATTTAATCATGCCAAGGGCTTCATTCATTATCTCTATCATATCTGTCACAAGTCAGAATGTGCTCAGGTTTGCGGGTGTTGAAATTGGCCGTTTGTTTTTGAAGTTATTATCCAAGCAGGTTTGTTGAAGGTTGCCTTTATTGCTTTACTGTTTTGTAAGGAATTGCAAATTATACCAAAGATCATGCCAGTGTTATGGTCAGTTGATGCTGGACTGTCAAACTCCCCCAGTTTACAAGAGATTAATGTGTAATCATGTTGTTCAGGGGGGTGTAATAAGTCAGCTAAGGGTACTTTGATGAAAAGAGGTAGCATTCTTTACACTGAATGAACAATTACTAAATGATCAGAATGAAGTAAAGAAGTGGTCCGCTAAGGACTGCTTAAAACACAACAGATTTTAAAAGTGATTTATTCAAAAAATCTCTGGATTATGGAAGTGAGCCTGTCTTTTGCCAGCAGAGAATAGATAATAGACACTGGCAGCTAACTGCAAGTTTTCAGTACTGTCGCTGTTGTCCAAGGTCAAGTGGCTCTGGATCAGACAATCTATCAATTGATCAGCCAGCTCAAACCTGACGTGTGCAACTGCCTACCAACCTAGAGAAGAAAATGATGGTGCGCAGATTAATTATACCTTCACAATCTGGTTACTATTCCAGAATGCTGATAAATAATGATAAGATAAAAAGTCCCCTCAATTTGACGCAGATGAAAGATGCAAGGTTGTGGGAAGAGTTTGGAAAGTTGTGATTAATTTTCATTGCTTCAGCAAGAAGATCTAATGGGCTGGATGGGCTTCCTTTTTAAACTTGTATGTTTTAGATGCCAGACCTGGTAAAGCTATCCGTAAGAAAGTTCTGTAACAACAAATGTATTCTATGCCATGCACCTTCCACTTTCCAGCTGTAAAGGTGTACTCAAGCGCAAACAGCTTGTCTCTTGGCATTCGATATACCACTAGCCTGAGTGGAGGTGTCAAAGTCAAAGACCCAATGGAGCTTTTCTGTTTAAACATGCACCTGTGATGGCGAGAGGAGCATGTGTTAAATGCAGTTTTATCTAATATTAAGTGTTACTTTGGACTGTAAAAGTCTGCCTGGCAATTTGGGATTGACTGTTCATGGGGATACATGTGAAGGGGTGTGTATATATAAAGAAATAGCTGACCAGGAAATTGAAGCAGAAACCATTTGGAAGGCTTGAGCTCATCCAGGTTTGAAATACTGTAAAATTCAATCCTAATTAAGGAAAAAAGAATTCAGGACGTTGTGTTTGGAGCTAATTCCAATGCTTTACGTGTCAGCCAACTAATAGCAAAACAGCAGAAGTGTGACTGGTACGGACCCAGTAGTATGCTTGCAACGCGAAGGATATCAGGCAGACACACAAAAATAATTCCATATGGTATGAGATGCTGACTCCATCACCTCAGACCCAGACTGGAGCTTCTATGCAGACAAAGCACAATAGGAAATAACTCAATCCATGTAAGCTTCTGGGCTGCGATTACATGCTGACTAATTTAGCTTCAAGCAAATGATCCAATTTTTGCAGATGTTTCACTGTCACCAATCCTATATTTTCATCATCTACATCTGTTGGCTAGTCTAATGGAGACTGTCATTCTATCACTGGGTTTGATTTATTTCAGAATCTATTTCAAGATTGTTGTGGAGAGTGATGGGGGCACCCACATTACCACATTTGAAATTGAAAGGAAAGAATTCTTCAAAGTATCTGATAGCTTCATAAACATTGAGGAATGAGAAGCAACTGAAATCAAAAGGGGTGAATTATGGATGTCTGTAAGAGAATTAATCTCGTTTTAACGTGTGATTACACCTTTGTCTTTCAGTATCTCTTTGAGCGTGCTAAGACCGTGTATACAATAAAACTCCTTGACAGTCTTGTATCGCATTTATTTTCTTTAACCCTAGCACAGAGCATTCCCTGTTGCATCTGAATGTCACTGTTCAGGAACAGTTTCAGTGATTTTTGTAATTTGAGTCAAATAGTTGACACTGTTTTGCTCTAAACATGATTTAAATTCCGCCTGTAGAGAATGTATATGATTGACATTAGGGAATGCAAATGGCTTGAATTTGTCCTTCCTCAAAGCAGCTTTGGTCCTGGGGAGTGAGGGACACTGACGTTTTAGCTCCAGTCAATGATGTCAATTGCTGAGTAATTGAACACAAAATAGTTACCACCCGTGTGGAATATAGACTTGTTCATGATGTAACCAATGTTCCATATGAAACACTTGTTCTGTCATTTCATAATCCAGATCAATGGGTGCAAATCCTTCTGTGCAGGTTCCTGTTTTCCTAAACGTAAGTATTGACTGTACCAGGATATTATCAAATGTATGCAAAGGAAAAATGATTCCATCATTGCAGCAAACATTGCTACTATAACATAACAACAGATGCACCTTCCAATAATTCTGCAGAGATGTAATAATTCAAATGTGTGTTGACAAGAAGGGCAGAAATCAAATGACCAATCTCCTATACATATTTTGGCCAATGAAAAGTGAATTTAAAAATACATCGTGCTTGGGAGGCATTCCATGTCTTGATTTTAACTTCACTGTGAAGGCATTTTGCAAACAATTGGAATAAAAACAGAAATTGCTGGAAGAGCTCAGCAGTTCTAGCAGCATCTGAGGGAAGAAAGCAGAGTTGATGTTTTGTGTTTGATGAGTTTTCATCCGGACGGTCGGAAGCAGGAGAAACAGGGTATTTCCCCTGAAGATGAAGTTGACAGGGAAGAGAGAGGGGAGCGGATGGGTGATGGACAAAGAGAGAGGGATATGAAAGGAGTAGGTAAGCAAGAAAATTATGGATAGCAGGCCAGGACAGAAGAAAATTTGAATAAGTGATAATAAGAGTGCAGCTTTTCTTCTGTCCTGGCCTGCTATCCAAACTCTCGTTGTTTACTTACAGCTTTCATATCTCTCTCTGGGCTGCATCTATCTGCTCACCACCACTTCCCTCTAACTTCGTCTTCAGCATAAATACCACCTTTTCCTAACTGCTATCAATTCTGATGAAGAGTCACCAAACTAGAAATGTTAACTCTGCTTTCTTCCCACAGATGCTGCCAGACCTGCTGAGTTTCGCCATCAATTTCTGTTTTTGTGTCAGATCTCCAGCATCCACAGTTTTTTGTTTTACTGCAAACAATTGAGTTGTTTATAAAACAACACAAATGGGCAAAAAGTAAATATTAGACAAATGGAAAGGTTATGTTGGATAATTGCTAAAATATCTGACAAACTGCTAGCAAATTGCTCCACCTGTAAATCTCAGCCCCTTATTTCATGCAGTTGTTAGTGTTGGGCACAAATGACATTTTGAATAAAGGTAAAGTATCGTCTGTGATAAAGCAGAGCCTTCGCCCCCACTTGTTTAGAATTGGCAGAAGGAAAAAACACCAGCAGCTTTTTTTAAAAATCATTGGCACAAATTATTGTTTTTCTAAAAATATATTTTTTTCTATCTACTGTACTAATGTCAGTTTTCAGTGTGTTCTGCTGATAATCAGTCTTTTAGTCTGTTTGCTTTTACGGTTAAATGTAATGGCCAGGGGTGATTCAGAACGACCTCCCACATTATTGACCTTTCTTGACAACCTTTGGCATAGTGCATTTAGCACAACAGTCAAGACTGCATTTCAGAAGTAACCTATTGATGGTTTAAAAACAAGACATTTTGCCAGGCCTCAGCACATACACACTT
Source organism: Rhincodon typus (assembly GCF_021869965.1). NCBI lineage: Eukaryota > Metazoa > Chordata > Chondrichthyes > Orectolobiformes > Rhincodontidae > Rhincodon > Rhincodon typus. The sequence goes on along the minus strand of NC_063334.1, from coordinate 20,499,202 downwards.
TATCCTATTTCCCTTTCATTTTTGTCAATTTTCCCTTCCTCATCTCCGGGAGACAATTTAGCTCTGAAGAAGAATCATATTTGACTTAAAATGCTAACACGGTTTATGTCTCTACTGATGCTGTCCAATTTGTTGAGTTTTTCCAGCTCTTTGTGGATACTGGAAATCTTACAAGTGATGTTTTGCTAAGGTGAATAGGACAGTGCTCAAAAATCATGACTAATTTGATACAATAAGCGATGACAAAATTGTTTCCATTGGAGGAATGTTGATATTCAAAAAGATAAGGTCAGAAATCTCAGGACACCAAGTTATTGTCCAACATGTTTATTTGAAAACAGAACCTTTCAGAGCCTCACTCCTCCTTTAGGTTTTAGTGAGAGAGGTGGTATCAGACACAGAATTTATAAGTAAAAGATCAGAGGGTCACACCATTGATGAGGATGTGTTAAAGAAACCTACAATCCCGTTAAATCTTTGATCAGTTAGAAAGTTTTAATTGATTAATATGTATATGTAAATTCCAGAATTCCTTTCAAGTAACTGCCCTGAGAGAGCTAAACGTTTTATTAGTGTAAAGGAGAGGTGACATTTTAGACCAGACAATGCTTGTTAGGTGTGAGGCCTTGTTTAGAATCTGTTTGTGTTGTGGTTTGGAGTCAGACTGATTTTATTTCTAAAGTAGCAATTTATAAAACTCCACATTGACTGACTCTATAAATTTTGTGCTTTTTGAACAAAATAGAATGTATCTGCAAATACAAATTCAGTCCATAGATTTACTTGTGTACGTGTAGTGTGTATGCATATGTGTGTGTGTGTGCGCATGTGTGTGTGTATGTGTGTGTGAGAGAGAGAGAGAGTGAGAGTGTGTGTGTATGTGTGTGTGTGTGAGAGAGAGAGAGAGTGAGTGAGTGAGTGTGTGTGTGTGTGAGACTGAGTGTCTGGTACCACCTTACTAACACCTGAAGAAGGAGCAAGGTTCCGAAATTTGGATAGATCCAGGAGATGTCTTAAAAATGAATGTTGAGACGGCTTCCCAGTAAGAGACTTCTTCGAAAATCTGTTGTGCCTTGCGAAAGAAATCCATAGAGTGGTTGCATACAGAATAGAGTAAGCATTGTACCCAGTTGGCCAGTGCTGGTTCCACTTGTGTTCTCTATATAGATGTGCACTTCAGACTAGTGATTCTGTTCAGTATACCCAAAGTTTGCCAAAGACACAAAAGGAGAAAGTTTTGCAAACAATGTAAGGAAAGATAAAAGACTGTCAACAACAGAGTGGATAGACAGATGGCATATGTAACTCAGTGTGGACAGGCATCAGGTAACGTGTTGGAAGAAAAGTAATGGGAGTATACGGTTAATGGAAGGATACCGCAGGGTGTGATAAACATTGAGACTGAGTGAGATAAATACATAGTTTCCTGTGATTGTAAGTGGAAGTAGCTAAACAATCTTGCTCTTTTTTTTAAAAAGCTAGAAATGTGTTTTCTATAATTGTAGTAGAGTAAAAGATTCAAGAAATATTGTCAAACCTCTATGAAACAATGGCCCTTAGTGATAATCACTCACTTTCCCATCATCTTATTCTGTCCACATGGTCCCTGTCTTCACAGAAATGTAGCGAGGTTTCACTGTGGAAGCAGACCATTCTGCCCAACCAGTCTATACTGGTATTTAACCACCATTTGAGAACGTAGCAAACTAACATTTACCCATGCTTTATCCTTTTTTTTTCTTTCTTTCATCCATCCAATTTATTATTCAATGTAATGTGATTTAAGCCTCAGCTCCAAACCTTGGAATCAAATTCCACAGCCTGTCAGTTCTTGATGTAAATAACTTTATTTTGTTCCAAGGTCAAAATTTTTTGTGCTTACTAATGCATTTATAGTTTTTCAGTTTAGACACCAGAACTATTTGAGATTTCACGCTCTATAATTTTCTATAACTGTGTCACAGTGGCCTTAAATGTATATTGTTCCAAGGAAGAAAGACTAAATATTTTGAGTTCTCCTTCCTGCTTGTATTTCTTCATACCAGACAGTTCGAGAGGGCACATGCTTGAATGTATCTGGCACGATGCATATTTAGTTACTTTATTAGATCTGTTGGATCACATCAAATGTGATTGGACATCGATCTTCTTTGTAAATTCAACCAGTTTTCCAGGTAGCACTTTCCCCACTGATTCAGTAATCACTGATTACAGGGATTTGGGATACCTAATCAGCTTTCAGCAAATCAATCTATTCAATTTGCCCTTTATTTGCATTTTCGCCCTAAGTATAAGTAGAAAACTGAAAGGTGATCTTGCTGTCTAGGGTAAATGTACTACACATAATATGTGTGCAAGACAATTAGTGCCCTCACGAATTATTGAGTGCTGTCATTTGTGAATAAATGAACTCTGCTTAATTGTCCAATCCATATCCTGATGGTTGGTCTTTGCTAGCAAGCATACAATAGATTATATTAAATAAATTATCTTAAACTAAGCAATGACCTTCAGTGACCTCAGTCCCATCATTTCTAACATATTTCCAAAGGTGTGACATGTGTTGTATTTTGCTTTGAGGTCTATTGTGCTTTTTAATGGGTTTGTTTAGTATTTAACAGCAAAATATCATAAGTAAGCAACAGTGGTCCAATCAGTCTGTTTGGAACATGAGCACTGAGTTTCTTGTATAATGCCCTCAATTCATCACCTACATTATCTTCTGCTCTTGACAGCTCCAGATACAGCTAGTCTTTAAGTACAAAATCTCAAATTCTATTGTTATATGTATTTTAAAACAGTTCAATAGACCTATCGTAAAAAACCTTGTGCATTTGGTAATGCACTTGACTGAAACTTGACCGTGCAGTTCCAATGGAATATTTAAATAAAAACGCATTTAATTTGAGTTTAAAAATTATTTTCAATTCTACATCTGAAATGCGGATAGTACATTTTTCATTGTGCGAGTATAAAAACCATAATGGAGAGGGAATGCATATGGATTGAGGAGGGACAAGGCATCATTTTACCAACTAAAAAACTAAAGAGTGCAGCGACTTCATCATAGAATGTCACTTTAATATTCTACAGTTACTATAAATCATACAATATAATTGTTTCTCTGCTAGCTTTAGAACAGATTTTGTCACCCTTTAATGGAAAAATGTGATAGATAGTGGCTAATAGTGTCAGCAGTGTAATCTCACTTGCCTCAGAGTGGTTTGTCTCCTGAGTCAAACAAAATGCCGATTACATTGTCTTACTCTATGCTGCTCTTTGTGCTATTATTTGAATGTGACTTTTTTTTTGCTCACTGAAAGGAAGCTGTTTTGATTCCTGATATAAATCAGTAAATTTTTCAAGATGCCATGCCTTTTTCACTCTCTGCCTGTCAGATGCCAGTAACAGCAATCCACATTAGGAGATCACTCCATATAAAACCTTTTACAACAATATTCAGGAAGAGCCATTTGCATTTAACCTTAATCTTTGTCCAGTGTTAAAATATCGACTTGAAATAATTACAGAATAATACCTTGAAAGTGTATTCTAGTTTGAGGAAGGTGAGGTTTTTCCATATAATTTTAATTGGTCATATGTCCTGATGCTGAATTCGGAACATTCAAGATTTGAGCTCAGCAAGTCAATTTGTTTTCCTTGGCAATTTAAAAATGTAACATCACAATATAAATGACTTTGGTGTCATTGCAATTTTCTGCTGACAAGAATGGTCCTGTGATAATAAAAAGGTAGTCACCATAGTCCTACCAGACCACAGGGCTGATCTCTCATTAGAGAGAAATGACTCATGGTGGTTTAATTGGAGGATCACTATGCCTCAGGCAAGGGGAAAGGTTGAGAAGGAGAAACCTTCAACCTCAGCCTGTACAGGAACTGAACCCATACTGTTGGCATCATTCTGCATCGCAAACGACTGTTCAGCCAACTGAGCTACCCAATCTGTGACAGTATTATAACTAATGTGGCATTACAATGTAAGTTTGTTGCAATGTGAATGGTCATGATGACCGAATTGCAATGAGAATAGTCTGGTGATTGTTGTATAGGTGATTTACAATGTGACTGGAATGATTGTATTTACTTACTCTAATGAGAAAGGCATGCTGCCCACTAATGTAGGAAAGGTATGGTGACTGTGTTAAAGTGGGAGTAGTCTGGTAGTTGTATTACACTGAAAGCAATAAACAGAGTTTTGCAGTTGTGTAGCAATTTTCATGACCATTAGATGTCTCAACGAGTTTTACAGACAATGCAATACTTGGTAAATCCTGTAACAATTAAAGTACAGGAAACACAGGCAGGCAGTTTGTCTCACCAAATTTCTTCAGCCAGTAGTGTGATACTGAACAGATAACCCATTTTTGTGATGTTGATTGAAGAATACATATTGATCCACGCACTGCTGAAAGTTTTCTTGCACGTCTTTGTGATAGTGCCATAATTTTTTTTGTATATATTCACCTGAGAGGACAAACAGAGCAAACACTTCACCTTAAAGACAGCTCCACCCACAGTGCTACATTCCCTTAGTGTTAGCCATTTGTGCTCGAGTCCACAGGAACGGACTGCTGACTGGATCCCAGTGGGAGCCTTTTGTTGACTGGATCCCAAAAGAGTCATAGAGTCATGAGGTAGAGGCTCAGTAGGAGCGTCCTGTTGACTCGATGCTAGTGAGAGTCTCCTCCTGACCAGATCCTGAGAGTTCTACTTCAGAACACTATGGATGCTCATTCATTCGGTATGTTTAAGGAGTGGAATGGTCAGCCTTTTTTCCAGAAGGCACGTGCAAATCAGTGGATTCTCAAGGACGTGTGACGGGGAGTGGTTTCTGAAGGGAGTAAGTGGGTTCTGGAGGGAGCAGGCTAGTTTAGGATTCTGGAAGCAGAAGGCTGGTCAACTCTGAACTACCAAATGATTGTTTAATTATAAAAAAAACACAAGCAAATGCAACACAGATGTATACAAGGCAATCTCCAGTGAAGATGTACACTGACTGAACACAGAGAAAGTAGGCCAGTGCAAAGACTAACATCATACCACATTCAGAAGTCTATTCCAATAGCTGTAAAGCCGCTGAAGTTAGAATAGTAACAAACGTGAGTGACAAAATCAGCAGGACATGGCGGAAGGCCAAATTTCATTTTGACAAAACTGCTAAGCAAGAGCTGAGCACTGGTGGGCTAGGTAGAGAACAAGCTTTCAACCTTTTCAATGAATGGCAGCCCAAGTGCCAAATTGAGGTCTGTGTAGAGTGGTTATCATTTCGATCATACACGGTCGAAGTGAACGACTAGACATTGCTGTTGCAACCCCAGGTAGACCTGCACAATTGAGAAAAAGCTGCTCCATCACTGCAGTTGGCTGATTATGGACGGGTGAACTTAGCATGTCTGTATATAACACAACCAGAAACCACTGACATCCACAACACCCAAAAAACAGAAATGGGACAACCAGCACTACAGCAACACGACATGTGGCGTAGGAACAACACGCCCTGGAAAAGGAACATCACCTGAATGAACAGCCAACAACAATGCGCACACGTACCTTGTGAAACCAGCATGACTGAAAAGCAGTATGAAATACATATACAAAGACTGAAAAGGAAAGCAAACTAATAACGCATGAAAACAGTTGTGTGCATAGTGGATAACTTGGTAACTCGCAATGTAATTGATAAGACATGCATTTTTTTTGCATTAGAAGGAGGATGGTTGGGATAGCAATGCACTGTTGTACCCATGACTCCTAGCTTACTATAGTCACGTGACCTCAGTTATGAGGCATCCATTACAGGCACCCATCTCTCAGCCTGTACAATATGGACACAATACATACAAGGCTATTGTCCAATGACCTTATAATAAATAGAGAAAGATGCCTGGGGGAAATTTGCTGTATCCAGAGTCAAATATTTTGTGGACTCAAGTTGGTTTTAAGAAGGGATTTAGAAAAGAGAGGATGTTAAGATCATTATCAGTGCTAGAAAGATTTCAAGAGATCAGCTCAAGGCAATATAGAGGAAGCCAAGTGTTTTGTGTGAGATTAACCAGAAGATACATGCACTGATGAATGCTTCTGTATTTCCAGTTTTTGTTCACCCATGATGCAACAATTTATTTATTGGACTTTTTGCCCTCGATGTGAGTTTTTTCATCTATCTGTAAGGATGATAGACAGAGACGTAATCTTGTGTACCTTAGGAAGCACTAATCAAACGCAGTGCATGTTTGGATTAAAATTGTTATCATGGATCATACTTGGATAATACGACAAGATAATGGCCTTCTTGTAACGTCACTATTACTCTTGATACCCAGGTAATATTCTAGAGACCCAAGTTCGAATGGTGGATGGTGGAATTTGAATTCAATAGAAACCTGACCATTATCAGTTGTCAGGAAAAACCTATTTGGTTCATTTATGTCAATTAAAAAAGGAAACTGTCTTGTTTCCTAAGTGCCCTTCTAACCTTGGTTTGGAAGATATACCAAACTATACAGGTAAAGAGAACTGGTAACAAAAAAAAACATACAGCGTCAGTCACCACATGACAGCATATAACTAAAAGGCATTGACATTTGCTAATTGACTGAACATATGTATTTTCTAAACTGTGCTTCAAAATCTGCGGCAGGATTGGCCATGTTAATTGTTTGAGTAAAACTGCTTAGGATGGTTGGGGTGGGGGAGGACTTTTTAGATTGGCTGTCTCTATGTATTTTGGTTATTTTGTCTGTTGTGCCAATGAAATTCATTCTCTACTTCCCTGCCTCACTCCCTAGCTCAATCCATCCCTCATTCCTCCCCTTTCCTCCCTCCATTCCTTTAGCATCTTTTACTCCTTCAGCAGCCATCACCTTCACATAAATATGAATCTGATCCCTGAAGAGAATCCCAAAATGCTAACAGCAGTGGTTTTGTACAGTGAAAACTTAGATTTACCCAGCAAGATTGAAATATTGAAATGTCCCAAGGTGCTTCACTATGGGGTGTTATTAGCAAAAAAATAGATAACAAGCCAAAGAAAGATTCAGAGGAGAAATCCCCAAAGGATTGGACTGAAGAGTTGATTTCAAGAGGGGTTCTTTAAGGAGTAGACAGTGACAGGGAGATTGAACATTGGAATTTCAAAGCTTAGGACCACCCCGCTAACATTGCCAGAATGCAGCTGTGCTTCAGCTCATCATTTTCCCTACTTGTGCTGGGCATGCCTTCTCTTGTCGAGGCCTTCAGCTCTAGAATTTCACCCTAAAAATCTAATTTCAATCTTAATTTCCTCCTCTAAGCCAATCCTTAAAACCTCTGTCTTTGACCTATCTTCTTGGTGTCAAATTTTGCATTGTAATTCTTTTGTGAATTACCTTGTGATGTTTCATGACATTAAAGGTGCCCTATAAATATAATTTATTGTTGGCACAGTTATCGTGGTAGGTGATGTAAATGAAGGATGGGCAACATGCCAGAGTTTTGGAGGTTGTATGGGTAGAAGACAGTTTGCAGAGAAGGTGCACAAAGCTTTGCTTTTGGAATTCACTCTGCACGTTGTTGATCAATCCCTCTTCCGTACTTGTAGTTTTAAGTATCAGTTGATGAATTGGACATTGGTGTAAAGGATACAAACGACATCTCTTATTTGACTGAAGTACAACCAGTTTGTAAGTTTGGGGAAAGAAAAGATTAGAATAAAAAATTTCTGCCTTTTGATGTGACAAAAGTTGGCAGCTGCTTGTTAATGCCTTGGAGGAATGTGGTTTGGCTAACTGACATGTTTACTGAAGGGGTAATTATACTGTAAGAATGGTGTGTGTGTGCTGCTTATGTGACACAGTCTGCAGTTCTCTAACCAGAGCCTTATGAAGATTGCTTTTACACTCAATATTTTAATTAATGAAGCTCAAGAACCCAAAATCTATACTATCTCTCTTTCAATATGTCTTGCCACCTTCAAAGATCCAAGAACAGGAATCCTCTTATTGCTGTATCACTGAGCATTTTTTTAGAACTGTCCTATTAATTCACTACAACCTCTCCTTCTCCAGTTAGCAAAAATGCATCACTTCACAATTCTCTCTGCTGAGTTTTACTTACATCCTGTCTGCTTGTTGTATTAACTATCTATATACTGTTGTAGTTGATTTGAATAATTACCACATCTCTAGGTTTGGTGTCAGAAAAACGTTTTGAATTTAATTTCCCTGGATTCCAACATCCAGTTCATTTTTCACATGACAAAAATCAGGCGTCCTGGCACCAATCAACGGGAACTGTCACAGTATGCCATTCTCGAATATGAAAAAACAACTGTTTTATCACATGTGACTGACTGACTGACTGACTTTTCCCTACTTGCCCTCCAATGTGATTAGCCTCAAACACTTTCCTAAAATTCAAATAGACAATATCCAGCCTAATCTCCTCAGCAAACTTCCCTATTTCATTTTTTTAAAAATTCAGTTAGATTAACACGGTCTGCCTTTTAGAAATCTTTGTTGGTTTGCCTTGATTAACTTCCTCCTGTCCAAGTGCGTATTAATTCTTTCCATGATTATTGTTTCTACAGACCAACCTGTAGTTGCCAGAAACTTATACTTTTTCTTAAAAACTGTGTTACATTTGACACTCGCCATTTCGCTGGCACCTCCTCCCTGTTGAGAAGTGTGCGTAATTACGGCAAGCCCCTCCAGATTTTCCAACCATGCTTGCCTTGGAAATCTGGATGCAAGCCATTCAGACCAAGCAACTGATCCACTTTAAACATAGCCAGCCTTTCTAATACATCCTTCCTATCATTTTTCACACCATTCACTATTTCTGCCATGTGTGCTTTTACCAAAAATGTTGTCAGAACCTTCTTGCATCATAAATGCAAAGTACTCTTTAAGTCAGCTTTAGCCTGAACCTCTCAGCATATGCAACTGCATATCAATTCTGGTTTGATGTAGAGTGCAGGAGGGAAAGCCTGGAACACTATCAGATGTCGCTAAAAATGAGTTACCAACTCAAGAAACTACAGCACAGGATTCCATGTATGCCAATCAGCAGGTGGTTAAGAAATCCTATTAACAACTGATTGGTCAAAGCTTTACAGTCCTGCCTCATCCAGACTTTGTCCCCTGGCCTTCCCCTTCCCCACCTCTCCTTTCTCCTCCCCTCTGTATGCTTCTTCCCCTCTCCCCCTTCTTTTTCCCCTTCCCCACCTCCCCTTTCTCCTCCCCTCTGCATGCTTCTTCCCCTCTCCCCGTTCTTTTTCCCCTCTCCCCTCCCCTTCCTGTTCCCCTGTCCTAGACCTCCCTCTCCACTGCCTCCTTCCCCTCTCCAACACCTTCCTTTTCCTCGCTCCCCACCTTCCTTTTCTGCTCAGCCCAACCTCCTCCTCCCCTATATTCCACCCCACCCACCTCACCCTTTCCCCCTCCCGTCTCTTTTGTCTCCATTCCTCTCTTTTTCCTCTACCTTTCACTTTTGGCCCCATCCCTCTTGTATCTCCACATGCCTATCCCTCCCCCCACCCCCCCCTCCTCCCTCTTTCTCCAGCTCCTTATTGCTGAACTCCTGACAGTGAAAATGATGCCTTTTGTTTTTTTTTAAATGATGGCCAGTCAGCATTGGGTTCAGTGCAACTGAAAGTAAAGTCCTGATGAAATGGGACTGTTTCCTCAACGTGGTGATGTGAAATTCATTGGGAAGAAAAAAAACGTTTCTTTGCTTCCTGCGCCACAAGTGGTCTTTGCACATCTGCAAGAAGCATTTTGAACAACACAAAGAGTGTGACTGTATTCTCTTTCCTACAGCATGTCTTTGTGTCTTTGAATGATGAAAGAAATGGTAGCACTGTTTTTGAATGAAATGCCTTGAAGTGGTTGTACGTGAGAGGAGTTTGTGACTTGCTGATGCCCCTTTTTTTGCCAACTGAACTTTCATTCTTGATCTGTCCTGCGTGGTAATGAGGACATGAGTTAAGGAGCAGTGGCGTGAATTTTTTGATACACTGTGTTACCAGGCACCTTCATTCACTGTATTACTGCAGTGCTAGAAACCATTTGGCCTACTGTGCCTATGGCTCGAAAACCTGTTTTCTTGATCCCATTTTTAAATCCTTTTTCACAAGCTTTTAAGTGTTTTTGTTTTAAACACTTTATCACTTGCCTTAAGTATAACTTATAGATTATTTTACACTGTTGTTTCTGTCTGGATATTCCATCTTCTGAATAGGCTCTGCACAAAATCAGACCTGAATCACTCCTGTTGCTCTTTGAGTGGATGTCAAATTCATGCCAATTCCTGTGAGGCTACCAGGTAGTACCTGTAATTGCTTTCTTGAAGGGAACCTTAATGCCATGACTTGATTTTCAGTTCTCCTATTAATTTAAAGAGCAAATTCTACTTAGAAAGTTTGTAATACCTAATTGAAATTAAGATTCCAAATTGTATTATTTTTTGTGTGTTTTACTGATGTTGTATTGCCAGTTGCTTAACTTTTATATGTTGACATAATAGTAGGCTATACAAAATCTGATACAAAACACTGCAAATGACTTTGTTCTTTTGAGTTACAGTAGATTTGAGATTTAATTTAAACCAGCAGTGTCATGAATTTTGGTTCTGTAACAGACCTTTGTCTGTGCAATTGTATCTCTGATTGTCAAATGTTCCACCTTTATATTAAATGTGGAATTGCACGCAATGGTTAGGGATGTATATTTTAACTAAATTCATAGCAATGGATATTAGTGAGTTGAATAGTATTTATTACAATAATAAATTATCTTGCTATACAAAAGTACATTGTAAGAATAGCCCCTAATGATATATTTGTCAGTGCCTAGATTGGGAGATTATGTAGCACTGAATGACTTATGGCTGGCCTTCAAAATGTGCTCAAATAAAGATGTGACTCTCATGAATGAATCATGTTACAACATTTATTCATATTATAACATGAGTTATTACCTCATTGTTACATATTCTGTTTTCAATGCCCATTGAGTCCTCCACACATTTTAAAATATACCCATTTCCATGTTATTTTTATTAATGCACATGAGATGTCCAGGTAAAAATTTAGCCTTGAGGATAAGTCGAATTCAGAGACAAGGGATAATTCAAGCAGAGAGTAAAAACATAATACCTGACTTCATAACATTTATAATTAAATAGCAAAATTTAATTTTGTGATGCAGCTTTGTTGAAGCAAACAGCTGTTCTGTTGAAGCTTACAGAATACTGAGAGGCCTGAACAAAGAGGACACAGAAAAGATGTTTCCAGTACTGGGCACCAAGGACTAGGATCCAAGGGCACAGCCTTAGAGTAAAGGCACGACCCTTTAGAACTGAGATGAGGAGGAATTTCTTCAGCCAGAGGGTGGTGAATCCTTGCAACTCATGTCCCACACAAGGCTGTGGAGGCCAAGTCACTGAGTCATTTAAGGCAGAGATTAGTAGATTAGTAAGGGTTAGTAAGAGATTAGTCAGGGGATCAAAGGTTAGCGGGAGAGAGCAGGAGAATTGGGTTGAGAAATATGTCAGCCATGATCAAATGGCGGAGCAGTCTAAATGGGCTGAATGGCCTAACTCTGTTGTATGTCTTACGGTCTTAACATATTGCTGATATAGAGAAGGGAACAAATGTGGAATTCTGCTGCTTTTGGATGTGATGGTGGATATGATGTATCATGCTAGGAGTCGATGGGACTGCATCAGCCTTGGCTCAAGGGCAGCACTTGTCCCAGAGTTGAAAGTATCGGGTTCAAGAGATTTTGACACAGTCTGGGCTCACACCTCATTGTAGCATTGAAGAATGTTGCACTATTGGGGGCATCTTTGCTCGGACAAGACATTTCACCAAATCCCATCTATCCTGTTGGGTGGATGGAAAAGATCCCATTGCAGGCAGGGAGAGAGACAAATCTCTTAAAGTCTTGACCATTTGTATTGATCTTTATCTCATCCAACATCAGAAAAGACACATTCTGGTCATTTATGACATTTGTCGACCAAGTTGTACATAAATTAGATTAGCTTTCTGCTTATCCTTCCCTTAATGTGGTGATAAAGCTCAGATCTCCAAAGGCCTAAGCAATTCTATCATTACTTCCTTGTTCTTGTTCCCTGGTAACAAAGGCCAAAGTACTATTTGCCTTCCTAATTGCTTACTGTATCTCAATGCTAACTTTGTGTTTCTTATATAAGTAATCCCAAGACTCTCTTTTTATGTATTAAAAATATTTTGCTTTTCTGTTCTTACAAGCAAACTGAATCCCTCCCTCCACCCACATTATATTGTATCTACCACATTGCTGACCTCTCAATTAACATATCTATATTGTTTACATCTCTTAACAGTGTCTTGTATCCTCACAGCTCTCATCCTATCAAACTTTGTGACAACAGCAAATATTATTCCAGGTCTAGTCATCATTAATGTAGATTGCAAATAGCTATGGTCTCAGCACTGATCCTAGCAATCCACTGCTATATTTTGTCAACTTGAAAATGCATCATTTATGCCACTATTTTGCTTCCAGTCCACCAATCCTGTATCCATTACTTCTTCGTTCATGAGCACTTATCCTTCATGTCAACATTTTGAGTGATACTTTATTGAATGACCTTTGGAAACTATGTATATTACATCTATTGCCTCCATTTTATGGAGCCTAATTCTTACATCCTCAACTTATAATAATTTTGTCAAATATCAATTGTTTTATAAAGCCATTTAATTTTCTTTGCATATTGCTGAAAATTACTAAGTAATCTATTTCAGCATTTTCAGAATGATTGAGATTAGGGCAACCAGCTGTATTTGTCTATTATCTCTCACCGTCCTTTCTTGAATAATGGTATTTCTTTACTAACTTCCAATACACAGGATGTGTTCAAAAATTGACTTTTTATATACCAGCAAAAACTCTTACAATCTATATTTATATTCCCAGCTAGATTATTCCTTCCATTTTTATTAACTTTGTCCTCACTCTGTCATTTTAAAATTTCAGGCTTACAATGATTCTTTTCAACTCTACTAGCCTGTTTTAATCCAATGCTGTGTCAGAAAACTTGAGAGCAATCTAGAAACTCACCTAATAGACTACACTTGCCAATTTGATTTGTCTGGTCTATGTGAAGGTTAACATCCACCATGATAATCACAATGGAACTTGTAAAAAAAAAGGCAATTCTCTGCAATAAATGAGGTTTATAAACTCCAAGGCACAGTAATTATTTTTTCTGATGTGTTGAACCAAGACCTTTTCTTACTAATACTGTGTTACCTTATGTCATACTTTATTTTCAGGGCTGCTGTTCTTTTTCCATTCTAGAAATATTTATTTTCCAATCTTGGTCACCTTGCAACCATATCTTTGGCATGGTGACTAAACCATTTACCTCTATTTGTGATGCTCGTTTATCTACAATATTCCAAAAGCTTTGTGCATTTGCATAAAAAAGTAGTTAACCTTTACTGATTAATAACCTTATCACAGACTTCATTGTCTAATATCCTATTAAAGTTAAACATTCTGTCACTTTCTGTTCCATTCTGCTTGTCTTTACCTGAGTTTATCTATTGCCTCAACATTTTTTTTCTCCACAGACTTATATATTACACTTCAGCCAACTGCTTCCCCTCCCCAATTTAGTTAAAAATCCAATTCTTTATCCTCATTTTCAGATTCATCAATGCACTGATCCTAGCTAGGTTTGATTGAAACTTAGCCCAATGGAACAGCCTTTCATTTTGAATTAAACAAAACTTCCTCCCAAGCCAGTTTTTGAACCACATTTCTAACTTTCTAATCTGCTTGATCCTAAATTGATACAAGATTCAGGTAACAATCCAAAGTTTATTACCCTTTGAATTTCTGTGTTATAAGATGGGCAATGATTCCTTAGTCTCTGTCTCTCTCTCCCTCTCTCAGCAGATACATTCCTAATTCTATCTTTGTCTTTGTTTCCCAGTGAACCATGACAGTGCGATCCACTCCCTGCTAGCACAAGTTCATTTCTAACTCCAAAGAGTAACCTTATTGCAGGGTTTCAACACTGCCAACAGTGGGCAGATTTTGAACTTACTGGCCATGGCCTCAGAGAATAGGATTCATCTCCATGTCTATGCTATCTATACCTGATCACTGCCACAGTCATCCCACTTGATTGACTTCCTGCATTATGGTGCTATGGTCATTTTGGCAATCCATTCATTCTCACCTGCACAATTAACAAATATTTCATATTCATTGGTTAAAATCAAGGACCATACTAGTTCCATCGCAACATTCTGGATCTCCATGTCTACCAGACAACCAGTCGTACCCTTCTGTTTATGATCATTGATCAACCCTAATGTTCCACTGAACCTGAAGGGTGTGACTGCATTCTGGAGCAAAGTATCCTGGTAATCCCAAGCTCCCTGATGCTCCATGATGTCTCCAGCTCAGACTCCAACTCAGAAACTCTGAGTTGATTTGCAGACACCTAACCAGAGATAGCGTTGTTCAGAATTGCAATACATTCCAGAAAGTGCCACTTGTTCCAACTATGTGACTTGCTTTTGCATGGCTATCTGAGCTTATGTATTTGATTAATTATTAGCTATTTAGTAATTAGGTTTCTAAAGTAAAGAAACAAGTCAGTTATTAGACACAAGAGGAAAATGCTCAACAGAAACTGAAAATAAAATTAAAAAAACTAAAAGCAGGCCCATATTCCCCTCTCACATAATTACTAATTTCACTAAATAACCAGCATAGCTTTTTGTTTATGATGCATTCGGTTCTCTAATCTTTCTATACTGCACACTTTAGAGCTTGATTGCTGGCATCTACCCAAAAAAACAGAAAACCACTCAGCTGTGATCTGTCCATAAAATGGAAGACAATTCTAATTCAAGAATCTGTCGACAAAGACGCTGGAAAAATCAACATGAGTAAAATCTTCCATTTGCCTTGGGATGGAATGTGTAATCTTCCTCCTTAGGGACATGTTCAAATAACCTATATCCACAGAACTGAAGTGAAGGTTAGCTAAAGTAACATTAATGGATCCTGATGTTAATGCAAGAGTTCTAAGCTGGTTGACTTGTGTAAAATTGTAAAGGCTAGGAAGACAACATCGATTACTTTCCCAGCACTTTTCTAACCAGGACCACGGTGCCCTTTGAATTAGTAGTTTGCAAAATCATCTGGAGCTAATTTTGATGATGCCCTGTTCTCAATGTAATGTTCCCCAATGTTTTTGTGTCGGCTGTTGGGTGAGTCTTCAACAGTTTCCTGATGCTTGGAAGGAAGGCAAAATGATATTGTGCATGCACATCACAATCACGTGGCCCTGACTATTATTTTCCTTTAAAAAATTATTCTCAATGTACACAGGTCATCCTTTAGCTGGACCAGTTCTAGTTTTAATTGTACTACAGAGAGTTGCTTGCTTGTTTGCCTTTACCAATGCTTAATTTCATCTGATGGTTAGAATTCAAGGAATAAAACAGAAATGTTAATGGTGGTGGGTTTTACTGTCTTCTGCTCTCTTTTTGTCAAAATTGACCCATCCTATCCTGCACATCACATTTTCTTTATCGTATAGTCGAACTTGGAATGTGTAGAAAATTTTCTAATATTCTACAAAACTATCTACTTCTCACTGAGTGCAAAAGAACCAAGCTATATTTCAGCAGTGACCTTGTTTTGAAGCCTTTTTTCAATGTTTTTACTGTCTTTGTTCTTAAGTTTATTTTTCAACCCCTTTTTTTAAAACCAAACCTTAACAATTTTCTAATTGGGCTATTCAGAGATGTTATTATGCACTTTTGGAGCAGGTGGGACTTGAACCCAGGCCTCCCAGTCCAGGGGTAGGGACACTGCCACCGCATCACAAGAGGCCTCCTTTCAACCTTTTTTAACATTTAACCTATTTTTCTAATCAACCCATTCAGAGATGTTATTACACATTTTTGGAGCAGGTGGATCCTGAACCTGTTCTCTTTGTCCATGGGTAGGGACAGCACCGCTGAGCATAAGAGGGCTTCTTCAACCTCCTCTTTTTTTAAATTTAACCTATTTTTCTAACCAACCTGTTTGGAGATGTTATTACACACCTTTGGAGCTTGTGGGACTTGAACCCAGGCCTCCTGGTTCAGTGATAGGGAGACTACCACTGCACCACAAGACCCCTTGAAAGCCCAGCATGGAACAGTATAGGTGTTTTTAATCAACCTGCTCAGACACATTGTGGCATGGGCTGGGACAGGTGGGACTTAAACCAAGACCCTCTGCCTCAGAGGTGGGGTCACTATCACTGCACCACAAGAGGGCTCCTTTAACCTACTCTTATCAACAGGGTACAATATCCCACAGCTGAGAATAATGGCAAAGGGAACTGATTCACAGCTTGTTTGTTTGCAACTTTTGTTGGGTCTAATTTTAAGTCAAACGTTTGGTTACATTTTTGAATGTCTTTTTAGTGGAAGGGATACATTTTTCATTAAAATCTGTTCAGGTCATCAAAGTTTTTAACAAAGCTTTCAGTACAGGATTAGCCCAGTGGAACACTGGCCAAAGGTTCTAATTTACTCCTGCAAGGTGAAAGAAGACAGTTTCCGACAGTGGCTGTCTTTTAACATAAATCTCAACAAAAAAAAACGCATTTTGACCTGGGATTAGTTGTCACCCAGATGAGTTTAGATCGGATCATATCTGATTAATCTTCTCGTAAAATTATGGGCCAAAAGAAATGTTCCCTCAGGCAGTTGCTAATGAATCAGTATTAATTTATGGGTGAAAATGGAAATCCTTATTATAGCTGACAAACCATAGCCCAAGGTAAGCATTGAATCTCTCCAGCATGACCTAAATAAATTCCATTTTTCCACTGAATTTTCTGTTATGAGGAGAAAAAGCCAAAGGTCAGCAGCCCATACAAGAATGCAAAAATAGCTTGGAGACAGCGTCTGTGTTTATGCAGTGAGATGAATTCAAACTGAAGTGATTAAATACAACCTCATTTGTACATACTCCGTGAGAGCGGTTGGAAATGCTTTCTCAATCAAGGAAACAGCAGCCCCTTCTGTGACAGATTAGTTCTGTGCTATTTCCACGCAGAGGTGATGAGGATCTGGGAGGAGAGAGCATGAACGCTGAATGAAAATTAAGAACAAGCTATAGAGTGAAGGGATTGTGAGTGATTCGGAACCACTGAGATCTGCATGTTTTCCGCTTGTTAGAAATGTAACAGCGCACCTATCATTGAGTTAGAAGATTATGGGTGTGAGCCCCATTCCAAAGAGAAAAGTATATATGTCAGGCAGACACTCCAATGCTGTCTTGAGAAGATCCAGATGAAATCCTAAACTGAAGCTTATTTGCTCTTTAAGAAATCCTATGGTAGTTCTTTTAAAAGAGCAGGAAAGTCCCCCCAGTTTCTTAGCTACCAGAGGAAATTATCCTGGACCTTAATAACAACCGAAAGAACTACGGATGCTATAAGTCAGAAACAAAAACAAAGTTGCTAGAAAAGCTCAGCAGGTCTTTGAAAGAAAAAAGCAGAGTTAACGTTTCGGTTCCGGTGACCTGAAACATTAACTCTGTTTCTTCCTTCAGAGATGCTGCCAGACCTGCTGAGCTTTTCCAGCAACTTTGTTTTTATCCTGGACCTTGCTGTCTGAAAAGTAGCATCTTCTGACAAAACAGGTGGCTGTACTTGAGAGGTAGAATACTGACCCTTGGGATATCCTGAAATCCTGAACGGTGCCAGATGAGTTGATGTTTTCTTTCTTTGCGAGGCAATTATTGAAATACATTTTCCAAAATTAAGATCTTCAAATTGTGCCAAAGATAAAATTTCACATTGTAAAGTTGACAAATAGTGTTAACAAAGAGCTGTTGAAATCAATCTATAACCATGCCTGTGAACTTCCAGAATAAGAGCTAGTCTTAACCGATTATTAGCTATCTCAGATTATGATATTGGTGTTAGTTTTGGTGTAGAACTGTGTCCTTGGAATTCATTCTCTTGATGCTGTTTATGTTTTATTTAAATCAAAGTAAAATGGTTATAAATGTAAAAAGCACAGGTCATATATTTTTAATGCCAAACATTATTGTAGGGCCCAAGAGTATAGAGTTATTGAACTGTACTTCAAGCAGTTTTCAGGGTCTTGCACTTAGAAGATCAATTTTTCTAAGACTTCAATATTCAGGGAACAATCTTCCATACTTCGAATTGATAGCCCATTGTGTAACTAAAATCATTTAATGAAGGGATTTATTAAAAATGAACAAAGTTACCTCTTTGACAGAAGGTTGATGAAGTCGGGTGGCAGTGAGGCAAGATTTCTAGATATTTTTCTACATATATGATATCAATATTTACCAATAAACACAACATGCTGTTTTGATTTTTGCTCCTTTCATGAGCCAGAGGACACTTTTTTGTAAATTATACTTTCTCCATCAACCAGCCTGAATCATTGTTCTTTGGTTGCTTTCACACTGGTTTGTTGTAAGTCAGTATCACCAGATCCAGGCCACCTGGTCTTGTCCACTCCTAGAGCTGGATATTACGTGGGAAAAGGAGCAAGGATCCCTCGTCCTGGTATTAACATCTGGGTCAAACCCATCTCTGTGGTGCCAGTTAACCCAGCTGTTGTTGCATGATCACTGAGTCTATAATTGGCTTGAGGCGGGCTTTCTCACCTCCAACAGGAGTCTTGCTGCCCAGAGGTGGTGTTATCCTGCCCCAGCAGCAACTAAAGAGCAGTGACTACAGCTGAAAATACTGGAATAGCTGGAAAGCCCAAAGAATAGAAGCCAAGACGTCCAGGTAGATGTATTTGTTGGTGCCAGCAAAGGCAGTAGAGGGTGGGGATAGAGGGAAATGAAATCAGGGATTGATGGGGCAGAGAGGTTGGAGGAAAAATCCATTTGGGGCCCAAAAATGTAATGAGTGTCTGACCAGGAGGCTCCACTCCTCTGAAGCCTGACTAAAAGTTGCAATATCCTTTGCTGGCTGCCATGGGGATTCAGTGCTACCTCTGCCACAGGGAAAATTCCCGGTGGCTGCAAGAGGAGGCCCTGGGTCACTGACAGGCCTGAAGTATTCATAGGCAGAGGTTTGTGAGAAAGTAAAATACAGGTGGGTGCTAGAGGATGATGGCATGAAGTTTCTAGATAAAGGCAGGGAGACCAAGTCATATTTTACAGATGCAGCAGATTTTGCTGGGACTGACATCAGCTGAACTAGCAACTTTGCTTTTGGAATGTATTATGTAACTAATGCTCCCATCCCACCCTATTCAGAGAAGCTTAATCCCTAAAGGTAACCACGTCATTAGGCATTTTGAAGTTTAGCACTTTCTTCAACACTTTTTTTTTCTTTTAAAGATGAATTACACTGTACCTGTCGAGTTAATGGTCTGGTATGTGCACATGGAAAATTTATACTGATCATGCACGTCAGGAACCTGGAAGGTCGCCATGATGCAGCTGAGTTGCAACTTTAAATCAATTTTTGGTTTGAATATTTTGGGATAGGGGCAAAGTATCACCAGCAAAAATAGTATTTCACTTTGCAGATGCTCAGAACCCTAAATTTTCCTGTACGTGTTCTTCTGACAGGTCATGACTGATCTTTCATCAGAAAATTGAGAAAAATTATCCTGAAATTGGCAAACTCAGCATGACCCTGAAATGGAACCAGATACTGTTTTGATCTGCCTTGGCTTGTACTAAAAGGTTCATTTAATAGTGTTTAACATTAGTCTTTTTCTGTTTGGAGTACAGGAATCATTCATGTTACACTGTGTGGTTTCTCTGGATGATCAAGAGTTTGAATTTATTTAAGTCTGCTACTTCTATGTGGATGTCCATAAGTTGTGGTATCAATGCATTGCCAGTTCCTGGATTTGAGCATCAGAGTTGCTCAGCATGAAGGCAACTTTAGCCAGTATTCCATTAGAGGAAGGTCTTTACTACATGTATTGAATACATGTTCTGAATTGCAAAAGGAAGTGAGGTATTTTCTATTGTCAGTAATGATGTACCCATATTTTGATTGTTTTCTTTACTTTTTTCTTTGTCTAATTCTGGGGTGTAAGAACCAACATTTTGTTTCTTCTTTTCTTTAATGGGCCAGTTGGTTATGACTGACAAAATCAGCATTTATTGCCCATCCCAAAATTGCTGTTGAACGGAGTGGCTTATTAAGTCATTGCCGAAGATAGTTAAGATTCATCCACATTTTTGTGGATCTGGAGTCACATGTAGGCCAAACCAGGTAAGAATGGCAGATATCTTTCTCTGTGCATCTGTGAATCAAATTGGTTTTCATGACAGCTTACAATAAAATGGCCACATGGTCACAATTGCTGAGACTAGCTTTCAAATCTGTATTTTTTGTTGAATTTAAATTTCACCAGCTACAATGGTCGGATTTGAACTCCTATCCCTCGAGCATTAGCTTGGGCCTCTGGTGTATTAGTCCAGTGGCGTATTATAAATCAGCTAGGATTTGCACTGTGACTGATGGGGGTGGAATGTTTTCGTTTAGTTATGTGAATAAAAAAGTAGATAATCGCAAGCAATTTTTGTTCAGGAATGCAAAGAAAATGAGTGTTGTAAACTGTCCTGGTTGCCCTACTGATTTGCAATCTATTAATTGATGCATTAGTTCCCATGTCATTTTGTACCTGGCACAAATCAGACATAAGTGTCATAAATTCACACTATTAATTGTAGTGGCAGTTTATGGATTCTCACACCTTATTGATTGTCTTCAAACCCAACAAATCCTATAAAATGAACTTGCCTTGTACATTAGTTCTGTGGACTTTCCATGACATTAACATCATTAAAAATTGGTGTATGATCTTGTGTAAGTAACATGCATGATCAGCACGATATTACGCATGCGCCTCATGCCAGATCATCATCATTGCAGACACAAAATAACTCTGCTTTATTTAATGGGAGGCGATTTAAAGGAATACCAAAGAAAATGGTAGCATCAAATTTCTTCAGTGGATGTGGACCATTTTTTGCCGGGCCAGTGTTTATTCCCCTCCTTTGTTGCCGTTGAGAAGGTGGTGATGAGCTATCTTCTTGAGGCATTGTGGCCTATTTGACGTAGGTATGGCCACAATGCTATTAGGGAGGGAGTTGAAGGATTTTGACCCTGCGACGTTGAAGGAACAGCCATGTATTTAAAAGTCAGGGTGGTGAGTGGCTTGTAGGGGAACCTGCAGGTGCTGGTGTTGCAATGTATCTGCTTCCCTTGTCCTTCTAGATGGTAGTAGTTATGGGATTAGAAGGTGCTGTCTAAGGACCCTTGGTGAGACTGGTATCAGGTCAAACCTTTCCCAGCTAGGTTTCTGGGATGCAATTGGTCCCAAAATAAGTTTTAGTGTGGCTCTGAGCTTCTGACATTAAAACAAGGCCCTGGACATTAAAGAAACTGTATATCCTGCTGTTGATGTTGACCAATATCATCCAAGAGAAGCTCATCTTTTAATTCTTTGCCTGTGGTTCTTTCCAGTGTTTGCACTGTTTGCTGCATTTGCCTGTATGGCAATGATTGGACAATTGGTTGGAAAGATTGAGATGTGATGATATCTCTTTCGGTTTCTCTAAGCATTAGTCTCTTTGATATGGATGATCAGTAATGCTGGTTAAGTTCAGTTACCAGTTTATCTCTATTTCCACAACAAGATGAATGATACAGCATAATGCCGTAAAATGTGTCATCTTCTCACAAATGTGCAACCATTCAGTGGGAATCAGGAATTCTTTCAGCTTCATATGTTGGCTGCTAACATATTAATTTTGCTGGGAGCTATACAACTATGCGCTGACTTCAGAAAACATTCAATTATTAAGTAAAGCTATAAATGAAGCAGTCTATGTCAAGTAAGTGAAATTAATCTCTATGCATGTAATTATGTCTATTTATGTCACTTCAGTGATTTCTTAAGGCCTTGGAGCTCTTGTTTTTTTTTCATTTTAGTAAGTTTGTGATAAAAAGTTGACTAAATCTTTGTTTTCCATTCCTGCTGATTCTGAAGTTTAGCATATCTCTTCACAGAACAAGGGGCAGAATAATCTTAGGAGAAAGCTTTCTTGAAATGGCAGCAGTACAATACAATTACAATTAACAGTAAAATGCCTAATTGGAACACGTGCAAGTTTCACTGCTCTTTATTTCCTTCATGGCAAGCGTACAGCACATGTGGCATTCAACAAGCATTTATAGTGACTTGATTGTCAGAAGTACTTGTCAGTACTTGTTCTCTGAAGCCCAGAATCAATCACAGATTTACCATGGGTTGTAACATTCCCCAATTCTTCAAAAAGACAAACGTGATCTTCAGTTTTCCTCAAAGACGCAGTCTGCTTTATTTTTAATCTGCATGTTAAGGATGGTGTGGATAGATTTTGCAGTCTTTTGATATCTTTACCACCCTTCTGAACCCTTCTGAACTCCTTATTCAACAAGTTTGTACCTTGCTGCTTTGTATGAGAGAGATTGTCAAAACTCTGGAAATCCAGGATACTTCAGAAAGCTTTCTGAGCTCCATGAAACCATTGGTTGCCTTGCTATAAATAATAAGTGTTTTCTGGCATTAACCAATTGCTTCACTGTTTTGAATTTCTTTTTCTAAAGAAGAAATGTTGTTTGGAAACATGTTAATGTGGGTTGATTGTTAACAAATATGTAAAATCTTTCTTTGTTCCCTGGGATCCTATAGTACTCCAGGTTTGGGTAATGTGATTTTCATTTTGTATATTGTTGAGTACTGTTAGATATGGAAAGTCTGCCCAATATCTGACTTGACAGGAATAAATGGGTTGAGAGAGGGAGTCTAATCCTGTTTTATGATCATTTGAGGTTTCTTTTGCATCTGGTGACATGGAATACTCTATTTTGTTCCATGAAGCAATTGTCACATGAATCTACCATGTTTCAAAACTTATGGTAGTGAAAATGAGCAGAGCCTCCCATTCAGAGACTCAACCCTTTTTCCAAAAAGAATCAGAATATTAAAGGTATTAAAGATTTGATTGCTCTTTTAAAGGAAAGCAGATCTTTTACAAAATGCTTTGTTCAATTTATTTCACCATGTTTCTCCTTCCATTTCTACTTCCATTCAAAATTATTGGTAAATGTGTTGTTTTAGCCTGGAAATCTAAGCTGATTTTGATGGGTGATATTCCAATGTGTGTGGCAGTCCACTGTAGGATTCTATTTAATCATGTAACGAAAAAAAGTTGAAAGGACAATTGCTAACCCTTAGGGAAACAATCTGCACACTCAGATTACTGCAAAAGTAATGTTTTCAGACCTTAAAGAACAACGTCCTGTTGTAGAAATTGCTGTTGAGGTACGATGAGAACAAACAATCTTATGTAGTTCATTTTTAGGTATTTCTATACCCATTTTCTTGTCTGATTCATTCTGTCCCTGCAGCAAATAAGCTAGACATATGGTTTATTCCCATGTAACTGCCAGTGTCTAATGACAGCAATCTTGCCATGCTGTTAAGCCTCTACTTTAATTTTGCATCTGAGATCTCTGCTTGGCAGCCCCCGACAGAATATCATGTTCTCCAATTGTAATTAAGTATACCAAGATGAGAACTAGTATTCTCCTCCCACTTTGACCTATGAATGGCCTGACCCCAGACTATCGTGACACCTCAGTAACTTCCATCTCTATTTCCTTGCAAGTTTAACAGATTATCCGTCTGTTTTCCTTCCATGGTGGTTGGGGGAGCACAGCACAAGTTAATGTGTGATTCACTTGCCAGCTCAGTTCAGTGGTCATTCTCTAACATAGGAGTTAGAAGGTTAAAGGTCTAAGTTCCATTCCAGAGCCTTGAGCCTGCACCTAAACTGACACTGAAGTAAGAAAACTGGAAATGCCGATTTTTAGATGAGACCCTGTTGCAAATGATTCTCGGAACAGCAAGTTCCTTTTGACCAGTATTTATCCAAAAATTATGACCACCAAAGCAGATAAAATGATCATTTTTCTCAGTCGCTTGCTAAGGTAACTTGTAGGTTATAATATGGCTGCTGCTGTTTTGATATACAACAGTGACACGACTGCAGGGGTGCTTCTTGCGTTTATGTGAAAATGCAGTTTTATTTCATCTTTATGTCAATAAAACCACAATTCCTGCCAGCCAGGAGAATTATGTTTAACATGAACAAAAAAAGGATGCGACCCTATTTTATCAATCCTAATACACAGCATGGGTACAAATCTTAAGAATTCACTTCTAAGAGGGAATTATTTCCAACTTCTTTTTTTAATATTTCAATCTTTGTTCCTCATTAAGATAAGGATAAGCGAGCTTGGACCCACATTACTTTGGTCCTCCACTTGACATAGGAAGGCTTCAGCTTTCGAAGAGTTTGTCACATTTCTTCTGTGTAACTCTTTCTTACATGTATTATTATTGTTTTGTGAAATGTCCTGACAGGAGTTTGAACACATGATTAATCATCAGTTTACTGGAGTATGCAATAATTTGCTGGAACACACCTATCTTGTCAATTGGCAATGCAGTAAATCCTCATTATGATTATCTTGACTGCACAAGAACATTGCAATGCAAACAGAAAATGAACAAGCATTCAACTCCCCAATTCTCTGGTCCATGTTTAGAATCCTGAGGAAGCATTATTTAACCCTAAATCTTTGAAGTGAAGGACAAGTTGAGAGCACAGTTTATGAAGCATATGGAATCATTTACTTTGCAAGTAGGAACTTAGAGTACAAAAGCAAAGAAGTGCCAAAGACTGTTTGGGTCACAACTGGAGTATTCTGGCCACATCTGGACATTACTCTCCTGGAAACATATGAAGGCATTAGAACATAAGAATTAGAAGCAGGAATAGGCCATTCAGGCTCTCGAGCCTACTCCTCCATTTAGTATGATTGTGGCTGATCTCGCCTTAGCCTCAACTTCACTTTCCTGCCCACTCACCATAACTCTTCAACCCATTACTAATTAAAAATCTGCCTATCTCTTCCTCAAATTTACTCAATGACCCAACATCCACAACACTGTATGGTAGTGAATTCCACAGACTCACGATCCATTGAAAGAAGTAATTTGACCTCATGTATGTTTTAATTCTGCCTGCCACCCTTTATCCTAAAACTTTGACCTCTTGTTTTAGATTCATTCACATGAGCAAACGTCCTTTCTGTATCTACTTTGTCAATCCCCTTCAGCATCTTATGGACCTCAATTAGATCTTCTCTCATTCTCATAAACCCCAGAGAGAATAGACCTAAACTGCTCAATCTTTCTTCCGAAAACAAACTTCGCATCTCTGGACTAAATCTAATCCTCTTAACTGCCACCAATGCAAATATATCCCTCCCCAAGTAAGGGGATGAAAATTGTATGCAATCCTTCAGGTGTGGTCTCACTAATGCCTTGTACAGTTGCATGACACTTCCTTACTTCTATACTCTAGTCGATTCGCAATTAATGCCAAAATTTCATTTGCCATCCTGAATACTTTCTGTACTTGCACATTTGTTTTTGGTGATTCATGCAGGAGGACAGCCAGATCTCTCTGCGCTGAAGCACTCTGAAATTTCTCTCCATTCAGATAATTTGCCTTTCTACTCCTCCAACTAAAATGGATAACATCACACTTATTCCTGTTAAATGTCATCTTCCAAATCTTGGCCCATTCACCTAACCTGTCCGCATCCATTTTCTTAGTTAGTGAAGGTCAGACAAATTCACCTGATTCCAGGATTGAAGAAATTGAATCACGAGGATAGATTGGGAAAGCTGGGAATGTTTGTCTCGAAGAAAAGTCATTTAAGAAATTATTTGGTTGAGATATTCAAAATTGTGAGGGGCCTAGATACAGTAGATAGGCAGAAACTGGTCCCATTGGTGTAAGGATGGTGATTTTAAGACAATTGACAAAAGTAGCAATGGCAACAAGTAGAGGCAGATTCAATTGAAGTCTTCAAAATAGAATTAGATAGTTACCTAGAGAAAAGTATAATTGTTGCTGTACTTGCAAAATATGGGAGAATAGGCCAGGTAAATTGCCGTTTGAGAGAACTTTCATGTAACTATTCTATAAGTCAGAATGGCCTCGAGAAGGTGGTTGTAAGCCACATTCTTGAGCACTCGAGTGGGTGCATGCACAGTGCAGTTAGGAAGGGAATTCCTGATTTTTGATATAGTGGCAGTGAAGGAATGGTGATCATGTTTCAAGTTATGATGGTGTGTGGCTTGATAGGAAACCTGCAGATGGTGGCACTTCCTTCCATCTATTGACCTTGCCATTTTACTTGGTAATGGTCATGGGTTTGAAAGGTGCTATTGAAGAAGCCTTATTGAGTTGCTGCAGTGTATGTTATATATGGTGTGTACTACTGTCATTCTGTACCAGTAATGTAAGGAGTCAATATTTAAGGTGGTGCATAGGATGCTGATCCATCAGCCTTCTTTATACTCATTCACTTCATAGTCCTCGAGTGTCATTGGAACTGGGTTTATTGAGGAAAATTGAGGAGATTATACCACCACATTCCTAACTTACACCTTGAAGTTGGTGAACAAGCTTTGGAAATTAGAAGCAGTTCTCTAAATTTCCATTACATTTGAATACCAACAGAAATTTCAAAAACCTAACTGTTCCATCAGTCTAATCTCTACTGTTACCTAAATAATCCAGGATAATAGCGTTTTTTTTTTTATCCAGCTTAACATGAAGTCTAGAACAGACAAACCTAGAATTCTATTGAAATTGGATAATGTCCGGGAACATTTCTGGAATTTCAAAGCTTGTTGGGATCGATAGAGTAGCATGGTCAGCTGTTTTACCTGTGTGAGAAAAAATTCTGACAAGATGACCTTTCGCAACCTATCATGGTACATTTACTGAACATTTCTCTTTGCAGTTCTACCCAAAATATTATAAATAGAGTTCCTTTTAAAGGGGACCCTACGATAATATTCTACAAGAAACTATTACTGTCCAAAAGTGATGAAAGTAATCTGTGAAGGAAGAGAAGAAATATTTCATCACTGCATTGATATCTACAATGTGTTGAGCATGAAAGGACCATAAATTTAGTCTGGAAGTGATATAAATGCTTGGAATGTAATAAACCTGTCCAGATATTGAGGTACAAGCGTGGCTTACAGAGCAGTTATTTTTACTATAAAACCATAGGATGGTTACAGAACTGATGGAGGTCATTCAGTGCACTGAGCCCATACCAGCTGTCTGCAAGAACTATCTAGTTAGTCTCACCCCCCACCCCCACCCAGTGCCCTTTTCTTGCAGTCCTACACTTTTTTCAGCCTTCAAATACTTATCCAGCTCCTTCCTAAAAGCCACAATTAAGTTTGTGTCCACCATCCTTTCAGGCAGTTAATTCTGGGGAGTAACCACTCCCTGCGTCAAATATTTATCCTTGTGTTATCTTTGATTCTTTTGCCGAATCAGTGTCCCCTGGTCTTGACCATTACTTGAATAGACATTGCTTTTTCTCAAGCTATGCTGATTTTAGCCCCATCATGATTTTAGACAACTCTGTCAATTTTTTTTCCAAATCTCCAAAAAGAAGAACAACCATAGTTTTCAAGCCTATCCACATAAATTAAGGTCCTAACCACTAGATCCATTCTCATAAATCTTTTTTACACCCTGTCCAGAGATAGGCATCCTTTCTAAATGCAGAACTGGACACAGTTCTCTGTTGAGGTTGAGCCAATATTGTATTTATTATAACTTCCTTGTTTACATCAATTCTTTGATACTACAGCCAAGTTTTCTATGAACCTTTTTAATAACTTGCACAACTTGCCCTTGAACAAGTTCAGGACTTGCTGGTTGGTTCTCCACCAACTGCAGCCCTAAGGCAATGAGGCCAATTGTAGCAGTTTCAATGATTTTGCAGTGCCTTGTGCAATCAATCAAGGATGTTGTTTGGCCATTATAACTCAACACCATAGTGCACAACTCTTATCTGTTTAGATGTTAGCAGCATGGAGGATTATTGCTAAATTTAAAGGACTAAACTTGGTAACTTGACTTTCAGCGTGAACAAAAACAAGCAGAGGGTCTAGCATTTCATGAACTTGGGTCATGTCCAAAGCTGATAACAGGCAAGACAATGTGGAACAGTGAATGTTAGAGCTCTGACCATTGGCAAGCTTGAACCATGGATTGTCATAACAGCAGAGAACAGCTGGGTTTCTCTGTTGAAAGATTGTTCATGAAATTTGTTTGGGCTGGGAAAGGTCTGTAGACACACCAAATATATCTCGGATGTGTGTCTTATTGGATGAAAAATTCATATTTTCCATGTGGTAGCTATCCAAAACCCAAAGAGCTTTAGATCATAGAATTTCAGATGGATATATTCATAGACAGGCCAATGTAACAGCTGCTGACTATTTTCTCAGGCACACAACAAAACATTTGGGCTCTTGTAAATTTAGATGAAGGATAAGTTACTCCTGTGCAAAGGTGCAGCATAGAGAGAATAATCACTGATGATCCTTTATTAATAGTTTCCCTGTCATTTGATTATCCTTCTTAAATGCAGTTTTCTTTATAACCCAATGCAAAGGGAGTTCATTCTGGAGAGGTTGTGGCTGTCAAAGCTAACAGACTGATACTAATGATCATTTTTATGTATATTTATTATTAATGGCGGTCTTTGACAATTGGTTCCACATATTCTTGGAATTTTATTACTTGGACACACATTTGCAGAAATTAAGAGTTAATTGAATCTTCCTCTGTTATTGGTTCTAGATGTCCAATATCATGCCAGTTTTCTGAGACATCATTTGTGCTGTGCTGGCCCAACAAAATACTATTTCGGGACAAATGGATCTATTTGCCATATGCACGGAAAACAAAGTAAAGAATCTATGTGACAAACATCTTGCACATAACTGAATGAGTAAGAGGGAAGCAAGTCATCAAAGAGGGTGCACCCCACTATGTGGAAGTGTCTGGGGCAGACTTTTGTCTGACCTGTGATAAGGGTCCAAATCATAACCTGACCGTGTCAAAATTTCAAATTCTTGCAAACATTTCATTCCTAATATCTCCTCATAGATCAGTGCTTCCACACCAGACGTTTGATTGACTTAACCCAGCAGCTGTATTAGCATTGCTGAGGTTCAGGAAGAAGAGGAGAAAAAAGAATGGCCAGTTCCCCACCGCTCCCCCCCCGCCTCCCACACGCACACGCGCACATGCACACAAACACAGGCACACACACACAGACACACACACACACACACACACATATATGCATGCGCACACAGATGTAAATCTATGGGGTGAATTTGTATTTGCAAATACATTCTATTTTATTCGAAAAGCACACAATTTATAGACAGTCAGTCAGTTTGGCATTTTATAAAAACCAGTCTGACTCCAAACCAAAATATAAACAGATTCTAACTAAGGCCTCGCCCCGAACATGCATTGTCTGACCTAAAATGTCAACTCTTCTTTACACTGACAAAAACTTTAGTTTTCTCAGGGCAGTGAATTGAAAGGAATTTGGGGATTTACATATACATATTAATCAATTAAAATCTTCTAACTGATTAAAGATTTAACTGAATCTTAGGTTTGCTTAATACATCCTCATCAGTGGTGTGACCCTTTGATCTTTTACTTATAAATTCTGTGTCTGATACCACCTCTCTCACTAACACCTGAAGAAGGAATGGGGCTCTGAAAGCTTGTGTTTTCAAATAAACCTGTTGAACCTGATGTCGTGTGATTTCTGACCTTGTCCACCCCAGTCCAACACCGACACCTCCACAACAGAACCAAAGACATGAGGCTTAGAGAATGTCAGCTGTGTGCGAGCAAGCAGTACCTGAACAGAACAACCAGGGTCCGTAGAGCCTTCGAGCAGTGTATTCCAAGTGCTATCAGCCAGTGAGTGAAAGGCAGTATCAGAGTGACTGGAGACACCATTGCCTACATCTGCCACCTTCTGCAAGCAGGTCTGTGGCCATCTGACTTGGGAGACATTGCTCTGCCTGTGACACTGATGATCAAAGCAGCTTTGAAATTAAATCCATCAGCTGCTTTCAAACCTCAACTGGGCATGAAAGAGCTATCAATTGGACAATCATAAGGGCACTCATGATTTCACCGATGCCCTTTAGAGGAAAGCAATAGGTTCACTCTGGACTCAGTGAATCAAAGTAGCTGATCCATCCGATTTACAGCCATCACTGCATTCACTCAGGTGCAAGAGGCTATTTATTGTAAGTACGTGTCATTCAGATTTCTATGATATTATCCAGGCAAATCCCTGAACTGGAAGCTTCACTCCCTCAGTGAATCGCTCAGTTGTGACCACGCAGCAACTCCTGCCTGTGTTTACTATCACAATGTTTCTTTCTGGCTAGATTCCAGGCCCTTGAATGTTCATTTACCCGCTTCATCTCCAGGCCTGACTTGTGGATGGAGGAATACTATCCCAAAGGGCAAAGCTAATGAACCCAGTTTGAAACCCTCACAATGATGCCTAACAACACTACGTTATAGCCCATAAATCTGCTGGGCCCCTCTTTAGATAGACAATTGGTCTTTTGAAGGTACACTTCCATTTCCTGGCCCACGTATGAATTGTATTCCTGGCAGGGTCTCCAGAATAGTAGTCATTTCCTGTGCCCTGCATAACTTAACTCAACATCATTGTCAGACACCTCCTCTATTGGTTGTTTAATCGTCCAACACCATTCATGACTGGATAGGACAGAGCTGCAGAGTTCAGATCTGATCTGTTGGCTATGGGATTAATTAGCCCAGTTTGACACACAAGTGGTCCAGTGTTGTTTCAGTTTCGTAGAGCATCTTGTTAAGAAGATCAACGAAACATGGAATATCATGCAACCCTAAATATTTGTGGGGAGTTTAGAAAAACTGAAATAATTACATTAATAAAACACTTTTTGAAGCCTAGGCACTGGTAGAGACAGCTTGTACACAGAAAATATCCTCAAACATGAATGTGATACTGACATTGTAGGAACTGCCGATGCTGGAGAATCAGAGGTAACAAGGTGTAGAGCTGGATGAACACAGCAGGCCAAGCATGATCAGAGGAGCAGGAAGGCTGCCGTTTCGGGTCTGGACCCTTCTTCAGAAAAGCCCCATTTCTGAAGAAGAGTCCAGACCCAAAATGTCAGCTTTCCTGCTCCTCTGATGCTGCTTGGCCTGCTGCGTTCGTCCAGCTCTACACCTTGTTATCTCTCTATATGTGATACTGACCACATTTCTATATTTCTGATCTTGATTGAGAGATAACGTTTGATCCATAGCATTGAGGATAACTCCGCTACTCCTCCTCAGGAATTTTACATCCACCCATGCCAAGACATGGGCCTTGGTTTATTATCTCATCCAAAAAGACATTCCTTCAGTGACACTGTACTCACTCACTGCTAATAGATATTTTTTGTTCTCAAGTCATGGAGTGTGATTTGAGCCTCGAACCATGAAAGATGAATTCATGTTTGTGGCTTAAATCTAATAATTTCCTGACTTCCAAGCGCAAGATTTTTAGAGGCTAATAGTGGTGCACAACAAATGGTAATTTGGGTGGCATAGTGGCACAATGGCCAGCACTGCCGCCTCAGTGCTATGAACCTAGGTTTGATTCTAAAGTCAGGCTACTGTCTGTGTGAAGTTTGCATGTTCTCCCCATGTTCTACAGGGGTTTCCTCCAACAATCTAGAGATGTGCAGGTTAGGTAGTTTGGCCATGCTGTATTGCCCATAATATCCTGGCGAGGTAAATTAACCATGGGAAATGCGGGGTTACAAAAATAGGATGGGAGGATCTGGGTGGGATGTTCTTCGGAGGGTTGGTGCAGACGTGGTGGGCCGAATGGCTTTTGCCTGCCCAGCAGGGATTCTATGATTCTATAATTTACGGCAATACACAATGAATGGCGTAACTCTTCCTCGTGATGCATTTCTGTGTTTTTGATGAATTAATAATGTCTGGCGTTGTGAACATACTATCATTGTTCTGGAAATTTCGAGATCGATTCTTAAAGTAACTTAAAAATTACCAGGCCTTTTAAATAACTGAATTCCTGGATGCAGTCGTAGAATCATAGAATCCCTACAGTGTAGAAACAGACCATTCGGCTCATTGAGTCCATACCAACCCTTCAAACAGCATCCCACCCTGACCCACCCGATCCATGAAACCCTACATTTCCCATGGCTAATCCACTTAACCTGCACACCTGAACACTACGGGCAATTTAGCATGGTCAGTCCACATAACCTGTGCATTTTTGGACTGTCAGTGCTAAAATGTGAACAAAGTTTTATTCTTCTGTCTGTCTTCTGCTCCAAGTTTCTTCAAGTTGTGTTTCTACCCTAGCTAGAGACAGTCTAAAGTTGATTCCTGAATCCTCCCAATTCCACATGCCAGCGATTGCTAATGTGATTTACCATGTTTACTGTTTCATTAATTGTGGGTTCCTCGGCAGGTACTGTCCTCCGCACCCTTTCTTAATGAAATTATTTAATGAAAATAATGAAGCCACTGCAACATGTTAAGTGTGAATGTCTCTTAAAAAGAAAGTCTTGACATAACCAATTTTCTCAAGTTAATGTGGTAAACAAAAAACTCTGTTTGGGCAGAGAGATCATCAGGATCAAATTTCTTTTTTCCCAAAGTATGTGCATTGTGTGTTTTTGACCCTATATCAGCTGCATTTTAACTTAGCAGCATACCCAGACCAATGCTGAAATGTTACAGATGTTGTTCATCTGTTGCACATTGAGTGTGACCATTAGTGTCTCTTTTGAGAAATGTATTCCTGCTAAAACGTTATGACTGTGCATAAGGAGAGAGCAACAACATATTTTGTACTTCTAATATAATAAAGCATACCAAAACTTCACAGGACCATGATAAAAGAAAGCAGAACACTGAACCATACATAAGGAGACATGAGGCCAAATGACCTAAAGCATTGGTCAGAGAGAGAGGTTTTCAAGGAATGTGTGTTGAAGGCAGAAACCAAAGTAGGGGAGGGTA
Source organism: Rhincodon typus (assembly GCF_021869965.1). Classification (NCBI taxonomy): domain Eukaryota; kingdom Metazoa; phylum Chordata; class Chondrichthyes; order Orectolobiformes; family Rhincodontidae; genus Rhincodon; species Rhincodon typus. The sequence continues at coordinate 20,466,089 of NC_063334.1, read as the reverse complement.
TTCCAGAGGTTAAGACCTAAGCAACTGAAGTCACAACCACCATTGATTGAAAGGTTAAAACTGGGATGCACAAGAATTATTACAGTGCAGGAGGTGGACGTTCAGTTCATCATGTCATCACCAGAGGTCAGAATTAGAGGAGCACAGATTCCTTGGAGAGTTGTGGAGCTGGAGGAGATTTTATGTAAAGTGGTGATCTTCACAACAAGCTCCAGTTCTGTCAAGTTACTTGTGGATTTAAAGTCAACACACACCCTAAGATTTCATTTTAGCTTCTTTTTAATTTTATCAAATTTGGCACGTAATACCCCATTCTGCTTGGTGCGCAGAGACCTTTGCTGACAGTTCAGACATTTAATGCACACCTCCTCAAGACACCATATATTTTTACCTTTCCCCTTATGACTCCCTTTGACCCTGCATCACCCACACTTTCATCGTTTAATCTCTCCTACCTTTTCGCAAACTTCTCATTTTGTCCTTATCCACACTATTCTCCCCCCAGCATCCCCCCACCACTATTACCCTAATCCACCCCTTCACAAAATTAGAACCAAGTACACTTCCAGCCTTTTCCAGTTCTGATGAAAGAGCCCTTGATTTTAAATGCTAATGCTCTTTCTCTGTCCACAGTGTTCTGAAGCTGTAGTGTTTTTTCAGGATTTTCTTTTTTTTGTTTCAGATTTCTATCCTCTTTGGTACAAGTGTTCAGAAAGTGTTCGTCGAATTTCTCGTCTATGTTCTTAGATGCAGCCATGAAGAAAGGGCGGGGGAGACTGTCTGTCTTTTTTAACATTAAAATCACCATTGATTCATCTGTAATGTTGTCCTAATAATGTTGTATACCATGCAGTTTGAAATTACAAGTGGTGTGAGACTGTCTCTTTTCAGAGGTCTTGTACCACCAAAATCACATTGGGCCTTGATTCTAAATTTGCATGTTAATCTTTAGATCACGCAGAAATGGAAATTGCTTTGTTTTACGTAAAATTACAATGTAAGTGGACCCTTAAAACACTTTAGGAACAGATTTACAGTGATGTTATTGTGGTTTCAACAGAAATGCAAGCTTTAATAATGATGTCTCTTCTGAATCAAGTTAATGGTAATCAAGCCCTTTCTGACAAATTTTTCAAGGTATTCTGAAGATAAATCTCCTCTTTAACCATAACCTGTTTCTTCAGCTCCATTTGATGTATCTGCTGTGAAACAATAAACCTTTGAGGAAAGCTAATACACTGGTGGTATTAGTTTTGAAATGCAGAAGGTTATGGGTGGATTATGGGTAAAGTACCCAGCCCCAACTGGATAGATGTCTGTGCTTCTTCGTGGCATCAGCCTCAAATTCAGTGAGAGACTGCAAATGCACAGTTTTGAAATGTATTTGTGCTAACCCATTACACAACATACCTTAGAACATGTTGCCTTCAGATATGTAACACACCAATATTTACGTGCCTTACACTTGTTTTGATCGAACTGTTTGACAATAATTAATTATTTCTGTCTTTTCCAGATGTAATAATCGTACTCAATGCTCAGTTGTAGCTGGACCCGATGTGTTTCCAGACCCTTGCCCAGGAACATACAAGTATCTTGAAGTTCAGTATGAATGTGTTCCATACAGTAAGTGTGCTCCAATACATAATACTTTCTGTAATTGCACAGTCTGCTAATCTTTTCTCTCAAGCGTTACGACAAGTCGTTCATTAAAATGTTCATTATCTTGGAAACTATTTTGAAGTAAAGCATGGACAACAAAACTACATCATGTAGTGCAATGGCACTACTGATTGAGGCACACACATTGGTGAATTGCTGCCATTTTTCTTAAAACTGTCAGTGCTTAAAAGAAGGATGGAATGTACTTCAAATACATATCTGAGTGAAGTTCATCTTTTTTTAAAAGAAAATTGTTCTGGTCATATAAATTGTTCATCCATTGTTTTGCGCCATAACTGTAACTCAGTCAAATTTTAGAGCTCAGAAGCAGTAACTCATGTTGTGGACTCTAAGATACCATATTAAAAGAAATGCAAATCTGACCAATGCATCAAATTTGCTATGTGGATGAGCAAGCCTGCAAGCAACCGTATCCACTGAGAGATAAAAGGTATGTGTTGTTGTCTGGGAAAAATTTAAATTAAAATTAACAAGAAAGTAGTGACAAATAATGTTCCAAGTGCCTTTTCAGTGAGTATAAATGCTTCTGTGATTCAGTCACCCCTAAATTGGTTTTACAGCAACTCAAAATTCCTTTTTGTTCCATTCCATCGCTAGGAGTTACAATTTTCCAAGTATTCTTGTCCGATTTTAAAATCCAAATTGTGCTTGCATTTCATTATTTTTGCGAAATCAATTCAGATTCGGTGCAGTAGTGATGTGATCAGCCACCTCCTGTTGTGATGGTCAAATTCCTGACATGTTTGCTAGTAGAACATACTGAGTGGGAATCCTGATGCAGGAATGGAAGATGTGACAGTAATTAGCTTAACATGGCCATCTAGATGAATAATTCAGATATCAAAAGAAAACTGTTTGTTGTCTCAATTTGGCGCCCTTGAGAAACAATTCATGGTTCCATAGAAGGGAACATATTGCAACTGTTCTAAGATTTTGAATTGATAATTTAATGCATTGTGACGGATGGAATTGATTTAACAATGAAGGGGATCTGTGATGGAGTTATCTAATACATTGTGACTTCCAGGAGGTGATTTATTAATATTTTATATGACATGTAAGGGAAAATGGAACATTACGTAACATATCTGAGGATGTATCATGTCATGTACCTTGGACAAGAAAATGTTACCAATCCATCACAGACCTGTCCTAGTTTTATTCTGTTGGAAATTGTGTCCAACTCCCATCCTCTTAGCTCAAGAAGACTTGCGGTATAATCAGGTGCTTTCTGCTGAGAATTCCTCTCAATCTAATCCCTCATCGTCAGTCTAACAAAGCTTGTTACGAGTGGTGCTTATATTGCTAGTTATCCCATTAGTGAAAGGAATAATGCCTGGTCATATAACCTTCTCATTTTCAAAGATCTGCCCAACACGTTGAAAGAAAGTACACTTGGTTCGGTCTTCATTACCAGCTCCGCCTTGCCCAGTGACATTGCGCACCAACATATAATTACGTCCATCTTGACCTCCTACTTTCTCATTTGGCTGCCTGAGCACTTGTCTGCCCCATCAGAACACTAGAACTGACTCTGCAGACTCAAAACTTTCTTGCATTCTCCCAATGGTTGTAATGGTGTGACTGGATTTCTCAAAGCTTGATGGTGACGTGTCACAGCTTAAAATAACTTTAAGGAACAGAGCCTCTCCCGATGACGTCGCCATTCAAAGCAAATTTTACTGATATATCAGGAAATGAACAAGGACAATGAATTTAAAACAGAAAAGACTGGAGAAACTTGTCAGGTCTGATAGCATCAGGGAAGAGAGAAACAGAGTTAATGATTCAAGTCAAAATGATCCTTCTTTGGAACTGAAAGGGGCTCGAAACGTGGTGGGTTTTATGCTGTTGAGGAAGGGGAGGGGAGGAGCAAGTTTAATGGATGGTAAAGGTGCCCCAGAGCAAACAGAAAAGAGATGGCCAATGATATTTCGAGAAGCAATAGTAGATATTACTGGTGGGTGTTAACAGCAGAAAACAGGTAAGTTCTACTGAGAGCCTAACCATGGAAACAAGACACTGGCAGGGTTTGGGAACTGGTGTTGTGGAGGAGAGAGGAGTAATCAAAATGAAGAATAAATTTCAGTGCCTCAAGTTGTTAAACTGAATGTTGAGTTCTGAAAGCTGTGAAGTACGTCGATGGAGAATAAGGTGTTGTTTCTTCAGCTTGTGTTGAGCTTTCCTGGACACTGCAGCAAGCCTAGGATGCAAGTATAAGCATAAGAGCTAGATGGTGTATTGAAATGGTAAGCAAACAGAAGGTTGGGGTCATGCTTGCAGTCGAAGGTGAGGTGTTGTAAACGCCAAATACAGTAGATTAGATTGAAAGAATTACAAGTTAAATGCTGCTTTACCTAGATGTGTTCGGAAACTTGAACAATGACGAAGGAGGAGATAAAAGGACAGTAATACTCTTCTGCCATTTCACGGGAAGGTGCCAGAGAGGGTTAGAAGAACTGTTGGGAGCGACTGAGAAGTGGGTCAGGGTATTGTCAAGGGAACTGTCCTTGCAGAATGTTAATGGGGAGAGGAGAGGAATATGTTTCTGGTGCTGGCATCCAGCCAGAGGTGGTAGAAACAGCTGAGGATGATTCTTTAAAATCAAATGCTAGCGGAATGGAAAGTCAGGATGAGAGGAATTCTACTGCTGTTCTGGGACAGATGAAAAGTGGTAAGGACAGAAGTGCAGGAAGTGGCTTGGATATAGCTGAGGACCCTGTCCACCTTGCTCAGCAGAGGAAGCGCTCAGTCAAGGAAAAATGAGGACATTTCAAATGGTCATCTGTGGAGGCAGAGAAGCTGAGAGAATTGAATGGAGCTCTCACAGAAAGCAAGGTGTGAGGAAGTATAGTCAAAGTAATTTGATTGATTGATTTGTTGTTGTCATAGTAAAACGTGCTTTCTGCTATACAAGCAGATTGTACCATGCAAAGTGCATCAGGGTAGCAGAACAGAGTGCAGAATACAGCGTTACAGCTGCAGAGAAGGTGCAGAAAGAGAGAGATCAGAATTAACATTTAAGAGGTCCATTCAAAAGTCCGATAACCACGGGGAAGAAGCCGTTCATGAATCTATTTGTACATGTATTCAAATTTTTATATCTTCTGCCTGATGGAAGAGGCTCCCAGGGTGGGAGGGGTCTTCAATTAACTGAAAGTTGGTGGGTTTGTAGAGGATATTGGTGAGCAACCTGTTCCCAGAAATTGGAACAGAGAAGTCAAGGATGGGAAGGGAAGGGTCAAAACTGAACCAGTTGAAGATGATAGAACGTCAGAAATTGGAAAATTGGATTTTTTTTTCCCCAGTTCCAAAAACAGGTAGCAGTAACAAGGCAGTAACCAATATCCTGGAGAAAAAGTTGTGGAAAGGGGTCAGAGCAGGACTCAAACAAAGAATGTCCCATACACCCCATAAAGAAATGGCCATAACAGGGATTGTGTGGTTTCTCATAGCCACACCTTTTATTTGGAACAAGTGAAACAATTTAAAGGAGTAAATATTTGAAGTGAGAATGAGCCCAACCAGATCGAGGAAGATGGAAATGAATGGGTTGGTTCAGACCTCCGTTCAGGGAAGGACAGGAAAACACTCCAACCATTATGATGGGAAGTGGAGGTGTTGAGGGATTGCACACCCCTGGTGAAGAGGAGGTGGTCAGAGCTAGGAAACAGGAAACTATGGAGAGTTCATTTGTAGCTTGTAATCTTCCATATGGAAAATGCCATATCCAAAATTGAAACTAAGCCATATGTAATCAATGTGACCTTTCCAAAAAAAGAAGAAAATTCTTTCATGGGATTTAGGTATGGCTGGCATTTGTTTTCCATTCCTAATTACCCTTGTAAGTGTAGTGGTGAACTAGTTTCTTGAACCACTGCCATCCATGTGGTGTAGGTACATCCAAAGTATTGTTAGGAAGTTAGTTCCTGGATTTTTATCTAGCAACAATGAAGAAGTGACACTGTGTTGTTCTAGCTCAGGGTGGTGTGTGATATGGGGGAGAACTGGCAATGATGGTGCCTACAGGTGATAGTGCTTGCATGTACCTGCTGTCCTTATCCGCTGAGACGTTAGAGGTTATATATTTGCAAAGTGCCATCAGAGAAGCCCTGGCTAGATTCTGCAGTGCATCTTATTGATCGTGCACGGTGCTGGCATTATACATTGATGTTGGAAGAAGTAAATGTTTAAAGTGGTGGATAGAGTTTCAACAACATGAACACCTTTGTTCTGGATAATTTAGAGCTCCTTGATTTTTTTGAAGCTGCACTCATCCAGGAAAGTGGAGTCTATTCTGTCACACTCTTGACTTGTGTCATGTACATGGTTGACAGGCTGTGGGGAGTCAGGAGGTGAGTTGCTTACTGCAGAATTCTGAGCCTCTGATCTGTTCTTGCAGTCACTATATTTATATGGCTCATTCAGTTTCTGGTGATTAGCAACATCCTGGGAGTTATCAACAAGTAATTAAGTGATGCTTACGCTATTGAATGTCAAAAGGAGAGGGTTAGATTCTCTCTCGTTGGACATGGTCAATGACTGGTACTTCTATAGTGTGGTTATCAAACCTGAATGTCCATTCTTTGGAAAATTCCTATGAAGATTGCTTCCTGAATCTGGTGCATGGCACCACAGTTGGCTCAATTGTACAGAGGGGCAGACCATCATTGGGAAAGCAATAGTGAGAGGATATTTAATAGATGGGAACATAGAAAGGTTTTTCTGGATTGAAGTCCTACAGGCAGAATTTAGTGAGCTAGGGAAGAAACTTGCAAGCAGAGCTTGAAAGGTTGATTACTTCCAGTATCACATGCTACTGAATGTAGAAGTGGAACATAGCAGATGAATATATTGTTGGACAGATGGTGCACGTGGGAGGACTATGGATACATGGACCATTGCGACCAGTTCTGAGGGAGATGGCATCTCTACAGGCAGAATGGTTTGTCCCTGAAGAGAAATAGCAGCAATGTCTTTGGAGTATGGTTTGCACAGTGGTGTCCAGGAGTGTTAACACTATTAACTTTCTGGGGAATTGGAATTAGCATATAATGTTAGCAAGGATAAATAAGGTGTACAAAGGATTGGAAAGGACAATAACACTGGGATAAGACAAAATAAGGCATTAGGTGGGGTCAATCAAGAGGGAATATAAGATCTAAGTTAGATTTCCTGTGTTGGTTTGTGAACACAAAGTGCATGGGAAATGGGATATCGCTCAAAAAAAAGGTAGAACTGATATTAAATACTGCTGAGAAGAGACAAGGTAAGTTCTGTGGTCAATTGAAGAACTCATTATTTTAAAAATAAAACTTTCGTTGATAAAAACTCATTTACTAAATTTGGCTTATTTTACTTCTTTAAGAAACAAGCACAGAAATTATTGGTCCCAGTTCAAAGAGTCCATAACTATTTGGAGCGGTCATTTAATTTGTGAACTAAAAGACAACCCACTCTGCTAATGGAGGGTTGTGACATAATTCATGCAACAAGCCTATGCCAAGAGTCGCAATGAAATAGAACCATTTTTATGACACTCCAGTCAGATTTTTCAAAAATATTTAAAGGGCAGAAATTTTAAATACCTTGCTGGGTCCCTTTGACAGTTCACTTTGACATTTGTTTTATATAGTCTTTTTTTCTGACATTTTCTATTCGATTGGCTACACAATGGTCTATTAGATAGCTACCATGTTTAACTCATTGCAGAAATTCTCATTGCAAAGGTTGGAAGAAAAATGAAGCCTGTTAAACCACACAGTTACGTCCATTGCTATAGCAGGCTTACAAAATTGAGAAATTAGAGCAAAAATAGTCCACATGGCCCATTGATTCAAGACGTGTGAACACATATGCACGCATGCAAACATGCACGTACATCTCACCTGTGCCCCATATCCTGATTTCCTTGAGAGATCAAAATTCTCTGTCAGCATGGTATATCCTAGGAACAGTTGAAATAACAGTAGACTTGACCAAATAATGCGTGGCTTTCTTATCACATCATAAGTTAATTTGAGGAAAACTAATTATTTTTCTTAAATGCTGATTATCTTTCTGTAAATTAAGATTCAGTGCACTGACTAGATAAACTAATGCATTTGAAGGACACTAAGATCTTGTGTAACCCAAGATGTAAAAATCTTTTAAAGATGTGTCTTAAGGTGTTACTTTAGACCATCACAGCAAGCACAGATTGGTTTAGGTTTTTATTTCAATTATTATTTTCTAACCCTCTGTCACCCGAAGCACCCCCATTCCCTTTCGTTTTCTTCAAATTGAACCAGTGTTCATACCAATTCAAATTGTCATTGACTTTCACAAATATTCAGCAGCAAAGGTTGCAGCAGTGGTGGACTTTCACATACACATGACATTTGACATTGTGATATTAACAACATCTTTCTTGCTTTTCTTTCTCCAACTGCTCAAGTGACAAAAAAAAATGTAATCAGTGTGGATTGTGAATACATGCAATCAATTGATGTTGCAGCTGCATCTCTTCATTGTGCCACAGCTAGACTCCAGACTTCTTCAAGAAATTGATCTTTATGGCAGACTTTTTGCAATGATCCAATATTGTTATGTGCATAGTTATAATCATTTAGTACATCAATAGTTGATTTTCATTTTAAGATACAGAATAAAGAATAGATACTGATGTGAATATCTTTGAGTGCTGTTAAATGACTAACTAAGCCCCAAGCAAAGACTCACCTCAAGTTAACTTACAGTACATTACAGACAGGAGGGTGAGGTGAAATTAATTATTTTACGGTTCTCCTTTTCTGGGTATAAACAGGGATAGTTTTTATCTTTTTCTTTTCCCTTTTGTGCTAGGCAGTGGTGTGTTCCCCCAAGCGCTCTGTTTGTGAAATCAAATTTTTTTAAAAACCCACATCGAATTCTTTTGGGTCAAAACAAAGTAGGGTTTATTAATTAAAATGCAGAAGGAAATCTTTATAATGCACACACAGACGCACATGTACAAGTGTACAAGGAGGAAAGTGAGAAGGAAAAGAAGCCCCAATTTCAAATACCCATGGAGTTTGGTAAGAGAAATCCCAATGACGGTGCATGCAGTTGCCTGATCTTGTAGAATTCCTTTTCGTAGGAGTTTGAATACATGTAAGTACAGTTGATAGTATAACAATATGCTTCTTGTATATGGGTAAATACAGGATTCCTCCTGGACAGCAGGTTGTGAGAAGGGTCCAGGCCAGATGTAGAATTTAGCTAAGCCTGGAGCTGCTGGTGCTCTGTTCTGATGTTAAAAAAAATCTGAAATAAACCTTCATAAGTATATAGTTAAAGCCATTTAAAGACTAGAGGAGTTTCAGTCATGTGATAGCATTCCTGGATGGGTCAGTTCAACTTTGATGATAGTTTTGATGTCCCTGGTCCACACCATTTTGTTTTGTAGGTGATAGCTAAGGGATCCTTAGCGCTGCTCCAGGCATAGCAAGTTTTGAGGACTCTTGCTTTTTATTAGTTAAGGTTCAGAGATGGAAGATGTGCCCTCATTGTCTTGCTCTGCCTGCATTACTTCTACATTTATAGATGTGAAACTCTACCGAAGTGATAGGATAGCTTTGTCTCCTAGAAATCTTTGGAACTTTGTGGCCCTTAGCCAAATTGCATGTTGTGTGGTCAGTAGCAGTCATTTTGAGTCCAGCAACAGTCCATTTTAAAAATAACAAGCCTTTACAGTTTATTTTTTAAGAAAGACCATTTAAGATCTGTCCTCATACTTTGTAGCATGACACTTCTGTTGCATGTTGAAATGATGATGGCAACTTAGAGGTGCAGTTAGGACAGGTGACTGAGTAGGTGGAGCTTCAATGTGGAACAGAGTGCAAGAGAAGAAAATCTTCAGCTCTTAAGTTTCAGTTCCCACAGAAGAATAGGTGCATTTGAGAGTTTCATGTTGCTAAATGTGTTACGTACATACCAAGCTAGAAAGTTGGCAGACAGTGATCAACAACTTTAAAAGACAAGTTGACACAGCCATTCCAATGGTTCTGGTTGCAAGCTTATAATCAAGTTGCAGTGCCTTTGTAACTTAAGTAGTAGGTATACGCAGCATAAATGCAAGAAGATGAAATTGAAAAGCTGGAAGTATAAAATGGATCATGTGTTGCTTAATTTGAGCTCGAGGGCAAGTTGCCATTGAAGAGTTTTGATTTATGTTAGCTTTAGGATTGAAACTTTCTGACCCTGTAACTAAGCATAGTGTGGTAAAAATCTTTAATCCCTCCCTTCAAATTTTCCTTCACCTCAGCTTGTCACTGTCCTTATGTTCCTAAAATAAAACTGACATTATTTTTCTCCCCCACAATACTGGTATTCTTCAGCCATTTTACTATTATTCCTCCATTACTATTTATTACTGTGTTCATTGCCATGTTGTGCATTGATTTCTTTTATTTATGTTCTAGTAGTGCCCATTGCCATGCATTCCCTCCTTTTAGTGTCATCTCTTATTGGTATCCATTCTTCTTCTTCACGTTCGTAATTCAACTGAGCTGCTAACGGACTATTTTGGAGTGCAACCTCTCCTCAACGCCAACCTTAAAGGGAAGAGATCCAGCAAATATATACTATTAGTGGTGTTTCTTGTACGTACTTCATCGTCAACAGTTTGTCAGATGTGTATAGCCTTTTTAGTAGACTAATGTGTATTAATTCCTATGAGAGACCAAACGTTCAGTTGGCATCACCTGGGCATTGATTTATAACAAATGCACAATTCCCCTTAAGAATCTGATGATATGGACATTTGGTGTTAAGAACATGCTCGGATAGACTGCTCCTCTCCTTCCCACCCCTCCCCGAGGCTTGTTTTGGGGGTTATTTAATCAGTTGGGAGGGTGGTGATTCGGACTCACTTCACTTTACTGCCCTCCCCTGATTATGTCCTATTGGCCACGCTAAGTCGGAAATCCAGAAATCACACTTAGTAGTGATTGCTTGCAGGCTTCTGTGGATGTGGGGTGTTTCCTCATTCTAAAGAACTAAGTACTCTTCTTGGTCTACATTAAATTCTGCCCTCTCTGGGATCTACCCCTTAAGTACATAATTTCCTCATAATCACATAGAATTTGAGCTTTCATACACTGGTCTTTTCTGGTTAACATTATAATTATCTGCTTCAACAATCACATGGGTGTAGCAAATAATGAATACTTCTGCGTTTGCACTGTATTATTAAGTTCTTTCTTTCTGTCACTGTATGAAGTTTAGAATCAGGCATAGTCTCAAAAACTTTGCCAGCTTGCTTGGATACATTGGCGTAGCTCTTACTCCAAGGCTCCCCTGGTGGGTGAATTGTACCTCCTGTCACTCACTTTTGGATCTTCTCAAAGTAAACTTTACATTTACAAGAGCATTTTCACAACCTAAGAATATTCCCAAGTAGTTTACAGCCAATTGAGTCATTTCTTTTGAAAAATAGCCAGGGCTGTAATGTAGGAAATGTGGAAGCATATTCCTGTGAAACTAGCAATGTGATAAAGGTCTGCTCATCATTTTTTAAACAATATTAATGAACTAATAACTATTGCACAGAACAAGAGGAACGACTTCCCAACTCTGCAAAATGATACCATGGATTCCTTTCACCTTCTCCTGAAAGAATGGTGAAGGTCTTCTCCAAAAGATAGCATTTACTCACTGCTGCACTACTGCACTGAAATGTCAGTTTCTTGCTGAAGTCTAAGCAGTGATACATACACTCAAAAACTTCTGACTCAAGAGATGAGAGTGCTATCAGCTCAGCCATGGCAGATATCAGCTATTGCTGGAGTACCCCAAAGCCCTTGGATGATGTGGGGAGGGAATTTACTCCAGGGATGTGAGGACATAATCTATGCTGGCACTTCAGTGTTGCTTTAAGGCACTTCCTTTTTGGGTGAGATGTTTGGCATCTGCCTCTCTCAGGTAAGTGTAAAATATATCTTGGTACAATTCCAAAAGAGCAGGAGAGTTCTATTGTATCATAATTAAAAATTATCCCTCAACCTGAAAAAATGATCAAATCATGTGTTTAATTGCTATTTGTAGGACCCTGCTGTGCATAAATTGGCTGTTACTTTACATTGCAACATAGACTACCCATAAAAATCAAGTGTATTTAATTAATTGTAAAGCACACAGAGATACTCTAAAATACCATATAAATGCAAGTTTTTTTTTAAATGAGGTAAGGCTTTTTTTTTCATCGTAGGCAGTGCCTGCTGATGCCTACAACTGTGGGCAATTGCGCTGGAGAATGACACAAGATTTTACATGTGATGTCATACACAAAGACCACACCAGTTTTTTTTTGAGAAGTGCACGTGCTTTCGAAAAAGGGTTCAGCACTTGACAGTGAAGATGCAGGATTGGGCGGTAGAGGGGACGGGAGGATATGGGGTATTAAAGACATGGATTACTGGGGGTGGGGTGCAGGAATTTCAGTTTCCTGTAGATCCTAAGCTGTGTAGATCCTAATGCTGATGTTCTGAAGACACCGAGCAGTTGAAGAATGAACAAAGTGAGACAGGAAGCACTTTTGGACTCTGAAAATTCATGGCAATGCCATGGAAGTGGTGACTTTGTGCATTGAATTTCCACTGTTTCTTCTTCAGAGTCAGAAAGATAATGTTTCTTCTGCATAGACTATTTTCTAAATGGGGAAATGGTTTGGAAATCTGAAGCACAAAATGACTAGGAGTCCTAGTTTAGCATTCTCTTAAGGTTGGCGTGTAGGTTCAGTTGGCAGTCAGGAACATGAATGCAATGTTAGCATTTATTTCTAGGGGGCTAGAATACAGGAGAAGGGATGTACTGCTGAGGCAGTTTAAGGCACTAGTCAGACTGCATTTGGAATATTGTGAGCAGTTTCAGGCCCTGTATCTAAGGCAGAATGTACTGGCCTTGGAGAGATCCAGAGGAGGTTTATAAGAATGATCCCAGGGGTGGAGGGCTTGTCATATAAGGAGCAGTTGAGCACTCTGGGTCTCTACTTGATGAGTTTAGAAGTTTGAGGAGGGAACCTCATTGAAATTTACAGAATACTGAGATGCCTGGATAGATTGGACATGGAGAACCTAGTAGGAGAAACTAGGACCCAATAGTGGCCTCAAAATGAAGGGACAACCCTTTAGAACTGAGATGAGGAGGAAGTCCTTCAGCCACAGAGTGGTTAATTTGTGCAACTCATTGCTGCTGAGGGCTGTGGAGACTAAGCCTTTGGGTGTATTAAAATCCGAGATGATAGGTGCTTGATAAGTAAGGGCATCAAGGGTTACAGGAAGAAAGCAGAAGAATGGAGTTGAGAAACATATCATCCATGATTGAATGGTGGAGCAGACTCAGTAGGCCAAATGGCTGAATTCTGCCCCTATATTTTATTGCGTTATGGAGCAGTATTGTTTAAAAGTCATCTTAATACTTTAGAATGTCAACATCCTAAATATATCCATACTCTGTAAAGGTACCAGATCTTAGCACTAAATGTAAGCATTGAATTATCTGCTCAGGTGGAAGGTATACAGTTTGTGCTAGCACTTTTCAACTGCTGTCCCAATTAGTCATTCATTCCTACTTTTTCTGCAAACTCCTGTAAATTAGTCATCTTCACATACTTGTTCAAATGCTTTTTGAAAGCGTCTATGGAATCTCTTTCTGCCACTGATTCAGGTCCTGCATTCTTGATCTCAACGACATTCAGTACAAAAAGATCTCTCCTCATTTACACTGTAGTCTTTTTAAATTATTAGTTATTTTAAATCTGTAGACTTATGTTTACTAAGGTGTTTACCTGAGGAAGCAGTTGCTCCCTACATTCTCTTTTAAAACTTCTCAATTTTGAATATCATCTTTGTGCCTCCCGTTAATCTGCTTTGATTGAAGATCACAAGGTCAGAAACAAGGGGAGGCTATGTGGCCTCTCATGTGTACTCTACCATTTGATAAGATCAAGGCCAATCTAAACTCCACTGACCTGTCCATCGCACCTCAGAGGGCATATGGGAGTTAACCACATTACTGTGGTCTTGTTGAAATTTTTTTGGTGTGGTTGATATGTGATCACAGTTATTTAACATAACCAGTCAACCACTTACAGCATTTTTCTTATAGTTTAAGGAGTTGGTTTGGAAGCAGCAGTTTACATATGATCCATTTGGCAATTTTAGTTATGACCCATCAGTTAATTAGACAAAGAAGTAGTTGACTATGGCAGTTGAGATTGTTTCACCAATCGCAGAGCTATCCTGTAAAGTGGAGGAGCAGGAGCAGTGGTATTGAAGTAGTGTTTTTGTCTTTCTATTTGTTCTTGCTTCAGTCTGATGAAGGGGAATTTCTGGTCTGCTCCCAAGTAGACAGCGACTTGTTCCCCTGGTTCATCAATCCCCACCAATCCTTATTGGCGTAATTTATTTTGGGGACTGGCTATCTATGCTGTGTCAATACCTATCTAAACCCTCTCAGTCAATGACTATAAGCAGCTACTCATGATGCCAGGATGACTATTGTTTCTTGCTCACTTCCATTTGAAATTTTTTGTTCCTTTCAAGACTAAAACTTCTCTTTGAAAGCACTGTGTTCATAATACGGCAGTGGAGCCTGACAAATCTTTGTTCATATTTGTCAAAAGCTAGTTACTACAGCAACATAGTTAAATGAGGTCTCATGTTACATGGGAAATACTACAGGTGGAAAACTCAGAGAACACAATCTTCAAGGGGACCCAATTTCTAATATTCTGGAGTTGCATATAGTTTCGACTGGATAAGATTTATAGATTTTCATCCTTTGAAGGATGAATGGCCTTTTACAACAATTGATAATAGTTTCATGGTCACCATCACTAGGAGCAGCTTTACATTGCAGATTTATTTAACTATTTAAATTCCACCAGCTGGAATGTTGAGAATTAGAACATAGAACAATACAGCATAGCACAGGCCTTTCAGCCATTATGTTGTGCCGACCTGTTATCCTATAAGATCCTTTCATTTTACTATCATCCATGTGCCTATCCAAGAGTTGCTTAAATGTCCCGAATGTATCTGACTCTACTACCACTGCCGGCAGCGCATTCCACACACCCACCACTCTCTGTGTAAAGAACGTCCCTCTGACATCTCCCCTACACCTTCCTCCAGTCACCTAAAATTATGCCCCCACATGATAGCGATTTCCGCCCTGGGAAAAAGCCTCTGACTATCCACTCTATCTATGCCTCTCATCATCTTGTATAACTCTAGCAAGTTCACCTGTCATCCTTCTTCGCTCCAATGAGAAAAACCCTATCTCCCTCAACCTTTCCTCATAAGACCTGCCCTCCACTCCAAGCAGCATCCTGGTAATCTTCTCTGCACTGTCTCTAAAGCTTCCATATCCTTCCTATAATAAGGCAATCAGAACTCAACACAATATTCCAAGTGTGGTGTAACCAGGGTTTTATAGAGCTTCAGCATAACCTCACGGCTCTTAAACTCAATCCCCCTGCCAATGAAAGGCAACACACCATACACCTTCTTAACAGCCCTATCAACTTGGGTGGCAACTTTGAGGGATCTATGGGCATAGACCCCAAGATCCCTCTGTTCCTCCAGACTGCCAAGAATCCTGCCATTAACCCTGTATTCAGCATTCAAATTTGACCTTCCAAAATGAATCACTTCATACTTTTTGGGTTGAATTCCAGCTGCCACATCTTTGCCCAGCTCTGCATCCTGTCAATGTGCCATTGCAACCTACAACAACCCTCCACGCTATCCACAACTCCACCAACCTTCATGTCATCAGCAAACTTACTAACCCACCCTTCCACTTCCCTATCCAAGTCATTTATAAAGATCACAAAGAGCAGAGGTCCCAGAACAGATCCCTGTGGAACACCACTGGTCACCGAGCTCCAGGCTGAATACTTTCCATCTACTACCACCCTCTGTCTTCTATTGGACAGCCAATTCTGTATCCAGACAGTCCAATTTCCCTGAATTCCATGCCTCCTTTCTGAATGATCCTACCATGGGGAACCTTATCAAACACCTTGCTAAAATCCATGCGCACCGCATCCACTGCTCTATCTTCATCGATGTGTTTTGTCACATCCTCAAAGAATTCAATAAGGCTTGTGAGGCATGACCTGCCCCTCACAAAGCCATGCTGACTATCTCTAATCAAACTACACTTTTCCAAACAATCATAAATACTGTCTGTCAGAATCATCTCCAATAATTTTCCCACCACAGAAGTAAGACTGACTGATCATTAATTCCCAGGATTATCCCTACTCCCTTTCTTGAACAAAGGAATGACATTTGCCACATTCCAATCATCTGGGACTACTCCAGTGGATAGCGAGGACGCAAAGATCATTGCCAAAGGTGCACAATCTCTTCCCTCGCTTCCTGTAGCAACCTTGGGTATATCCCGTCTGGCCCAAGGGACTTACCTATCTACATGTTTTTCAAAATTTCTAGTACAACCTACCTTCCTAACATAATTCTATGCATGACCCAGTGGATTTGTCTGGGCCTCTAGATTACTAATCCAATGATGTTGTCACTACAATGCTGCATCCAGTACTTTCTTTTTTGATTGCCCTCACAATAAATGCCAACATTCCATTTGCCTCCCTCATCACTTCCTGCACTTGCTTATTAACTTCTTATGATTTATGTACCAGTGACCCCAGATCCCTCTGTGTCATAGTTGCTGCAATTTCTTTCCAATTAAATAACATGCTGATTTTCTGTTCTTTTGCCAAAGCAAACAACTTCCCATTTTATCACATTATGCTCCACCTGTCAAACTAATGCCCATTGATTTAAATAATTTACAAAGGGTATTATATATCCTTATATAAGTTGTCCTTATTACATGTCCTCTTGACACCTTACATTTCCACCTATCTTTGTTATCAGAGAATTTAGCAACCATACTTTTGGTCCCTTCGTCACAGTCTCTGCACAGAATTGAAGTCACTATCCCTAGTGTCATCGTGGTGACTCCTTTCTGTATCCTTTGTTCCTAAAGTGTATCACCCAGAATTGTATGTCATAATCCAGCTGATCAGTGCTGTGATTTCTGCAGATTTCTGAAGATTTAGAATACATTTGCTCTTGTTAGTTTTGTTTATCAAAGCTATTTGGCTGCTATTTCTGTTTAGGAGTGTACAATTTAATTTTGTTCCAGTCATTGTTTAAGAAGCATAAGTTGTAAAGTTGTGCAGTCAAATCAAAGCCATTCGCAAAAAAAAAATGGGCCAAAGAGACTTCAGTGGGAGTTAGCAACTAACTGTTAGAAAGAAGGCCATTATTCAGGTACTTTTGTCTAGTTCATTTTATATAGATGCTCAA
Source organism: Rhincodon typus (assembly GCF_021869965.1). Lineage (NCBI taxonomy): Eukaryota > Metazoa > Chordata > Chondrichthyes > Orectolobiformes > Rhincodontidae > Rhincodon > Rhincodon typus. The sequence goes on along the minus strand of NC_063334.1, from coordinate 20,449,047 downwards.
CTCAGCGAGCATAATAATTGAATCCAAAGAGGGACAGTTAAATTTTGACAATAGCAACTCCTCAGTATTGTATTGCTTCTGTTCAGAAATCCACTTAGCACTCAATAACTGTGCACCAGTTTATAGTCTAGCCTTTAACGTTGTTCACGCTGTCATCTTTCAAGATCAAGGAAAATCACCTGAGGACCTGATATAACCATGAAAATGATAACATAAAGGTATAATAATAAATATGAAGGGTCCCATGTTGATTGTGCTCTCATTTCATCTGACAATGATGTAGCATTGACTATGTCTTGGATTGAGATGAGAGTTCCTTCATTACTCTGCTCTTCTCAGTTCATCAGGCAGATTCACATCCTCTAAGTAGGTTTTTGAAGCTTGCCAACCAGGCATTATTTTGCTTTTCACGCTATTGATATACAGGCTTTTCTAAGTAAAGTACTTCTTGCCAGAAATAGTAAACCTCAGTAAACTTGAAATACTTCCTTTTTTTCAAATTTGGCTGCATTTCAAATAAAAAACATAACGTACAAGGCATCCTGTGTAGTGTATCTTGGCTTCATCACAGACGATCTGTAACAGTATTATAGTGTTTAAGGAAGTTTGCCTGTTGTCTTTTGATAATTAAGTAGAACCTATATGTTATGTGTGATAAATTGGCTTCGGCTTTCGTACAGCTTCGGAGCACTGAAGGATCAAGCTAGTTGTTGTTAATTCTAGTCAGTGGAAGACTTCAGCTGTTTCTATTTGTTCTATTGAATCTGGGAGCAGAGAAGTGAGCAGGTGTTAAGCTGGCCAGATGTTATGCCCCAAATGGCTGTGCACCAGTGAGCTAGCAACACAGTGTTATTTGTAATCTAGAATCCCAATCCATGGAAAATTAGTTTCAGCAAAAGAGAGTTGCACTTCTCTTTAAGTGAACTTACTGGAAATTTGCTCATGAGGTCTGATTGTTGCAGACAAAATCAGCTTTATTGCATCTCCCTAATTACGCTTTGCATAACTGGTGGTGACCTCTGCAGTCTCTGTGATGCACATATACCCACAATGTCGCTAGGAAAGCCAGTTCCAGGATTTCACCCAGCCATTGTGAAGGAATGACAATATATTTCCAAGTCAATGTCCTGGGAGTTTGGAATGTGCTGTTGAAGGAACCTTGGCAGATTGCTTGTAGATGGTACACATTGCTGAAGGAGTGAATATTTGAGGTGATTGCTGGGGTGCTGATTAAGCAGAGCAGCCAATCAGCAGAGCTGAACTATTTTCTGGAGTCTACACCAACTCCGAACCTATTTTCCTTCAATACAATTGCCACTCACTTCACTTTTTGTTCTGTGACATCTCTGAGCTTTAATCTCGCTCAACTTCTAATCTTCCCCTGCTCTCCCCTTCTGAAACCTCACTTATCTATTTCATGACAGTACAAATCCTGTGAATTTTCTACCTTTTGCTTCAGTTCTGAGCGAGTGTCATACTGGACTTGAAACTGTAACACTTTTTCAATTTCAGTAGATGCTGCCAGACCAGTTGAGTTTCTTCAGTTCATTTTGTTTTTAACTTCAGAATTCCAGCATCTATTTTCCCTTTGTGTTGTGTTGCCAATCAAGTAGATATATTTATCTTCAATGATGAGTGAGAGTTACTTCATAGTCACTGCCAATAAAACCTTCCATCATTTTGGTGAAAACTGAGAGTAGACTGATGAGTTGTGAATTGTCTGGATTAGATTTATCCTTTTTGTGGTCAGAATATTGTCAATTTTCCATATTGCCAGGTAGATGACTTGTTGCTATGCTAGAACAGTTTAGCTTGAGACATTGCTACTTCTGGAGTTCCTTTCTTTGGTACAGCTCTGATGTTGTCAGAGCCCATTACTTTTGCTGTGTCTGGTGTGCTCATTCATTTGTTGATATCACATAGAGTAAATCAAGTTGACTAAACACTGATCTTGATGACACTGGAACCTCAGAAGAAAGCAGAGATTAACCACCCACCCAGATAGTTACAAACACTTCAGCCTGATCAGCCTTCTCATTCTTAGCTCCGCCATCATTGTTAACGGACAGTTTGTGAAGTCTGCTCCTTTGGATGGATATTGATTTGCCTACCACTATTCGTAACATGGCTGCATATTTTGAGCTGATCTATTCTTTGTGGAATAGCTTATCTCTTTCTCATCCTTATTCATCATCCATGCAATTGTCCTAAGTTGTAGCTTCAGGATGTTTTATTTTTTCTGTACATTTGGTGCTATACCCGACGTGGTATAGTGAGGGACGTCCTGGGCTATGAGGTTACAGATTGTGGTTGAAATCATTTCTGCTGTTGCAGCTGATGGACTACAGTGCCAACTGGATGCCGTCTCTGGTTTATCTTTTGACTTTTCTGTTGTGATTTGTTGCAATGGCTTGCTTGACTAATTCAGAGTGCAATCATTCTTTTGATTTTCTAAGTTTGTTCAAGCTTTTGTAGTAGCTGTAAGATGGGGACAACATTCTGCAAAGTTCAATTATGTAACTGAACTCATAGGAAAGCTGCTACTTGACTCCACCTGTTCCAAGGTATGAAGTTAACATTACATTCTTAAAATGTCCACTTCACTAAATCATTCTTAGTAATTTCCACTACCACTGCATCTGGGATTATATCAGACATCCATCTTTAATCACAGAATGAATGTGAGAAAATTAGCCTACTTTGTAAAGGTTTAAGAAAAGGGGACATTAATAGAGAGAATGAATTGAATAATTATCAAGCATAAAAATGAAACACATCTACACTGATGATTCTTTGTTAGTTAATGAGTCATTTCTGAATAAGTCTGAAGAAATGAGAAGGGTGAGCAACATAAAATAAAATTAATTCATGTAAATCTGCCTTTTATGCTTTATACATCGTCTGATCGAAAGGGAAGCGATATGAGATAATTTCCTAATTATTTTGCTTCTTTTCTTGAATGACTGCAATAAGATGCATTTCAAAGAAAGACTGTTTAAATTCCTTCAGAGTTGTGGCTTTTAGGAACAGATACAAATCAGTCTTTCTAGTAGATTTAAATCAAAAGAGGGGATAAACATTTATTTACACAATGTTAAAATAGTAATAAATACTCAATCCTCATCCACACAAATGCACACGCACACCTGCACACACAAAGCAGATGACATTTAAAGTTGCAATATGGGTACTTAGATTACTTCGAGCTGTGGAAGTCATTATTGCTCTATTCCGTCAAGAATGTCGGAAGCATAGCAGGCTGAAAATACTGTTTCAACTCCCTGAAGCAGAAATGGGGTTTGAAAATCTCTGGCGGTGCACTTACAATGGGGCTACAGGTGGTAGCAGGTTTCTGATTTTTTCTGGTTGAAGATGTATTTGAGCCTCATTATTGAAAAGATATAATCTTGTGGGTATAAGAAAAGCTCACTTCTCCAAGTTGACTTTGTGAGGAAGTGTGCTTTCTTTCTCCAGGCAAGATGTCTTCCCTCTGATGTCTTCATCCACCCTGTTAGACCAAGTCAGGTTAAAAAAAAATGCATTTTTTTTAAAATGCTCTCAGAAGTTTAAATGTCTCTTGAAACTTTAAATGACTCATGAAAAAGAATGTGATATTGCTATAATCAATTGGTGTTGGCTGGAGGTGATAACTTCTGCAGGGCCGATGACTGAGTTATTCTTCCTGCTCACCACCTCTGAGGAGGGGAAATGTTGCCCTTTACAATTCATTCCAAAGGAAATGGTGAAAAGTGATGCCATTTGACCAATGCAAACTGGTGTCTCTGTTATATATAGATGGTAAAATTAGTGGGGAATTCTTGTCTAGTTCTTTACTACCTTATTTCCTCAATTACCTGTTCGTACCTTTTCCTTTCTGAAGATTTTGACTGATCAGTGTGACACTATCCTAGGGATAGTATTTATTCATTGCAACTTGTTCACATGCCTGTTCTAAATGTTGAATACTGACCACTTGTTCCTTCATGCACAATGGCAACTTTCTGGGATTTTTTTGCATCTGGGGTAAAAAAAAAACAACCAAACATTCAACTGTGTGTCTACAAGCATCAATTTTAATCCATCACAACATTTTTTAAAATTTTATTTGTTCGTGAGATATGAGCTTTTTATTGCCCATTGGCTGCACCCTGTGGAATGTGAGCTGCTTTTATGAACCAGTAGAAACACTTACAGTACCATTAGAAATGGAGTTCTGGGATTTTGACACAATGATAGTGAAGGAATGGTGATGTAGCTCCAAGTCAGCTTGGTGTGTTCCTTTGGGGCTGTTCCTTATACATCTTCTAACTTTTCCTTCTTAGTGGTAGATGTCACGGGCTTGAAAAGTTCTTTTAAAAGAACCTTAATGAGTTACTGAAGTACATCTTGTAGATGGTACATACTGCTGCCATTGGACATCAGTGGTGTTAGAAGTGAATGACTGAAGGTTGTGGATGTAATACCAATCAAGTGGTTTGCTTTGTTTGAAAGGTGTTGACCTTCTTGAATGTTGATGGAGCTGCACTTGCGGGCAAATATAGCCTATTCCATCATATTCCTGATTTGTTCTTGTAGAAGGCAATTAAGCACTGGGGACAAAGGAGGTGAGTTGTGTGTTCTTACAACCACAGTATTTAATCCAGTTCAGATTCTGGTCAATGATATAACTCCAGGATATTGATAGTTTGTGATTCAGTGATAGTAATGACATTGAATGTTAAGAAGTGATGGTTAAACTCTCTGTTGTTGGAGATTGTCGTGCTACTTGTGTGTTGTGGATGCTATTTTTCACTTATCTCCCAAAAGCCTGGGTCCAGATCTTACTGTATACGGACACACATTATTCCATTATTCAAAGATTTGTGAACATATGATCGGGAAGATATTCTTAATGAATCACCCTAATCCACATTTACAGGTGTCATAATTGTTAATACCAAACCTGTGAAATTCTTTCCATAATGATTGTTGTCAAAAGATTTGCTGACCTTACTTGTACACTTTGTCTTAAAAAAGAAGTCCTTACAAATATTCTTGATACACAGGGCATGACCACAATGCATGTAACTATGAGTGTTCTTTTTGAAAGCTATCCTTAGCTGAAATACCAAACATGATGGTAAATACTGTTGATTTTCCACCTCAAGCTGTTAACTATGTTTCTGAGGCTAGATGTGATACTTCCCTGCTGAGACTTCACTTTGAGTACCACATTTTGCTGATGGAAAGCAGCATCAAATGTTAACTGTGCAGAAGGCAGCAACTCCAGGTTTGAAAATTTCTTCATTTCATTTTGGGATGGCATATTGTTCAAATGCTGCTTCCGACCAAAGTTTATGTGTAAACTTTCTCCCTCCTGAGAGCAGGGTTTTGGATTTTGTGCTCAACAAAGTGAACTCTTAATCCTGTATTGAACAACATGCTTCAGTATTGACCTCAGCCATTGCTGCGGTTTACATCCCACAGACTAGCCATTTTTTCAGACTCTTCTGATTTTGACAGTTAATTTGCGTGGAGTTTCTTTGTCTGGCATTCTTTATGTACTTTTGCAACATTATAATAATTGGAAAGGGTATAGATTTGGCAGATTTGTTGAGCATGACCATTTAATAGAAATGATTTAAAATCCTTAGAATGAGTCCAGCAGTAATTCAGTTTCCTAGTATAATGAGGATAGCCACCCGGTTTAGGCCAGTTTCACGATCCTTAAAGCAGGGCACAGTTTAACATTGGATTGTGCTTACAAACTGAGTGCTCACTAAAAGTAAGTATGTACTTTTAAGCTATGAATTTTATCAGCCAAAGTTGGAGAGTGGAACTAAGTGCAGTTGGGTTAAGGAGGATCTGGATGCAGATTAGAGCAGTGGCAAAATGAGTGATCCTAAGGAACTGTGGACCAAATGCTAACTGCTCTTTAATTTGGGAGACTCTGAAATTAAAGGGTTCATAAAGATTTAAGACATTGCTTGCGATTACTTTGATTTGAAGTGTGGTATTCAGATCTCCACCATGTAATTTTCAGATCTCCTGACTCTTGCTTGTAATGTTGCCTTGAATTATTCAGAATCTCTCATCCTCAATTTCCGAATATATGTGCACAAGGTTATCTATGTGAGTGGAACTTATTTTCAACCCTGTCAAGATGATGAGTAAACAAGACAGCAAATGATGCTAAACTTGGATGATCATTCATCATTGGCCATTTTGGTCCTCATTTGAGGGAGCCTTACTATGCCTTCATCCATCCATCCACCTTGCCATTGATCTATGCATCAACAATTTTACTGCTCAATCAAGGAATAAAAGTTACTTTCTGGAAAAGAAAACAATTTCAACTATCTGCCTCGCGACCATAATCCACCCATCTATCCAGATAACAATCCTTGAATATAAGCTTCTTTTCCAGTAATTTATCAGAAAACTGATAGTGTCTAAAATCAATAAAGTTATTGTAGAAGCAGCTTTGTAGATGAGATGAGAATATTAATATTGATCGGAGATTGTAACGTTCTTGAATGACATTTATTTAAGGGAAAAAGGAGTGGAGTAATAGGATTTGTCCTACATCCAGTAAACTGCCAAAGCATATTCAGATATTGCTAGTTGGTGCTAACAATCAATGTGAGTACCTTGACTATGATGAATTTGACAGTATAGCTTCAAGTCAATTAAATTAGCTTAAAACCTTTTCACACTGATTTTTTTATCATTTGAACTGGTCAATGAGTATTAGATCCTGGGTAATGTTCTAGATGGAGCTTTTTATGTCTTTGTTTATTAAGTCTCAATTAACAGTAGATGCTAAGTTCCTCTTACCTCCAAAAGCACAGATACTATTCTTGTTACTTGTATCTGACAAGTTTTTGTTTTATGTTTGAAATGGTCTGAACATTTGTGTCTGGAAACTTGAGGCATAACCGGAGTGAGCTACAGTCATTTCTTTAGAACCATATTTGATTTGTGTATTTATGGCATACCTAATTTGAAATCCTTTTGAAATCAAAGGGTTGAAGAATATATGTTTACTGTGCTAAGGTCAAAACTAAATAATATTACACTGCAATAAAACACCCACACTTGTATTCAAGAAAAAAAATTAACAACACATAACAAGGGGCTGTGTCCATGTTGGTCAAAATGACTCATGCAGGTTTATTTCACTTTCTAGCTCTTGCAAGTTGCAGCATCCCAAGTATACATCCAAGTTCCTTTTTAAATATAATGAGGAGTTGTTTCTCTACTGCTATTTCAGGTTGAGAATTCCAGACACATACCACCTTGTGGGTTAATAAAAACACACTTTTCAGCTTTCACTTTCTCTTCAACCAAAATGTAGAATCTATGTTCATGTTTATTGACCTTGCTGCTAAGTGGCGCAGATCCCATCTATCTTCCCTCTCTAGGCCCCTCATAATTTTATGCATCTCAGTTAAACATCAGCCCCTTCAAACAAAACAATCTATGCCTATCCAATCTTTTCTCACACCTGAAATTCACCAGTCCTGGAAGCAATCTTCCTCCAGCTCTGCAGTACCCTTCTTAGTCCAATCATAACCTTCCTGTAATGTGGTATAGCCTGAACAGTGTGCAATATTCCATCTATTCTCCAAATAGTGTTTAAAAACACAATGCTATGGATACTGGAAATCTGAAGCATACGGAGAATGCTGGAGAAATTCTGGCAGTATCTGCGGATAGAGGAACAAAATTAACAAAGTTTTAAGTCTGGTATGACTCTTCTTCAGAACTGGTGCTACGATGTGTTTAAGAAGCATTTGTACAGTTCTGGCAGAATGTTCCTGCTCTTATTATCAAAGTCTCAAATAATAACGTTGAATATCCTGGCTGCCTTCTTAACCGCCTTTACTACATATCCTGCTGTCAGTGTTAACGTGCTCTAAGAAACAAGAAATGGTGGCAGGAAACGCTGTGGTGATGTATGTTGTCAGCATGAATTTTAAGGTTTCAGCAAGCGGTAGAACATTGTTTGTCAGCACATAAGCTTGGACAATGACAGTTAAGTGTTAATTCTGAACACTATGGACTAGCGCAACCCAGGATTCTTGCAACATCCAGTCAGCACAAAGTTGTGACTGAAGAATTAGAGATTGGTGGTTTCTGCGCCTTCCCCTTTTCCCGGTGGCTGGTTTCCTTTTTACAAGTGCTTCACTCGAAATGCATTCATTCACAAATGTGCCAAATAAAAGTCTAAACGTACCATCCCTTTGTACAGAAACAGGTCCTGGACAAAATTGCAAAAGCAAAATACTTCGGATGCTTGAACTACCCCATCCACTCCACCCCCAACACTACCCTTATGTAACTGCTGT